>NC_142441.1:53975000-54600000 GCF_059453495.1 Arachis ipaensis
TTTCAGCCAGAAAATACCTGAAATCACAGAAAAACACACAAAATTATAGTAATGTCCAGAAATGTGATTTTTATTTAAAAACTAATAAAAATATACTAAAAACTAACTAAATCATACTAAAAACTATGTAAAAACAATGCCAAAAAGTGTATAAATTATCCGCTCATCAATCATTAAACACTAATCAATTTACATGTTTGCACATTCATCCCTATCTTATAGTCCACTAGCCTATGTCTTCACAGACCATTATATATTAAATACGTGAAACCTAAACCATACCTTGGCCACTTTTCCACATATTATCCAAAGCCAAATACAGCCCCAAAAGTCCACGAATTACCAAAGCATTGACACCAATCCTCCACCAAGCCTCAATTGTCCAAAATCAAATTCCAATATGTCCATAAACACCTAAGTTCACATGTCCATACACTAATTTAATACCCAATACCCAAATTCAATAAATTAACTAGGATTCTCTAATCCTCACCTTATCCAAATGTCCCACAAGCGAGGGTGGATGTTTTCCTCAATTTAATTTGAGCCTAAATATCAAAATTGAACAATTTTCAACATTACAGCTCATGAATTTTGAAACTGAGAATGAAGGAATTGAGGCAGAAAATATGACTTCCTCACCTTACAATGTTATGGACTTTATAGAGCTTGACGACGCGAACGCGTGGCCGCAAACGATGCGGCAATCGGAGCTCTCGATCAAAAGTTATGTGGATTTGATTGAGAACCAAGGGTTTGGTGTTGTCACTTTTCTTCCCCCTCTCCTTGAATGTTTCCAGCGAGCATGAGGCTGAAAGGAGGAAAGGGGAGCTGTGCTGGTTAAGTGAATTTTGGGTATAATTGGGCCTTAGGCCCATTTTGGGCCTGATTTGGCCTGTTCGGCCCAATCTTGGGCCAAATTTTTTGAAATTAGTGTCAAAATTCTCGTTTTGATGTGCTCTATCCTAATTTAATATAAAATTCAGATTTTTAATTTTTTGTATTAAAATTTAATTTATTAACTAACTATTTACTAATTTTGCGGGGTTTACAGATTATCTTCTTATCTTGCAAGTTTGTATATGCTTTTCAATAACTCTAATCAATTATGGATTTGACTTGATCTAGATTGATTTAGCCCTTATGTTCATACATGCTTTCTTGGAAATTGATTTATTTTGGCTAAGTAGTTGCATTCATGTAGATAGATTGGATGTAGGTAGTTTACTTCCTTTGAATAAATGTAATACCCCTTGTTTCTTTCTTGAGTATAGCATGAGGACATGCTATTGTTTAAGTATGGAGATGTGATGAATCCATATTTCATGGTATTTATTTGCTCTATTTGAGTGGATTTCATCAACTTTTCTTGTACTTATTCATGGAAATAGCATAGTTTCATGATTTCTTCCTAAATTGTGCTTGAAAGTGAAAACATGCTCTTTTGTGCTTAATTGAGTCAATTTCAATTCACTTTAATCCTATTTGGTGTCTTGATGTATTTGTTAAGTGATTTTAGGTTTCCAAGGTAAGTATGGGTTGAAGAAGTGAGGAAAGAGCATGCAAAAGAGAAGAAACCATGAAGAAATAGAGTTTGGAAGTTCCAGCACCTGTGCATACGCATAAGTGCTCGTGCGTACGCACAAGGAAGATTTGCGAGCGACGCGTACGCGTGACCCACGCATACGCGTGACCCAAATTACATCAGCTCATTAATTGCAAATCGCTGGAGGCAAATTTTGGGCCTCCAAAACCCAATCTAACTCATTTTTGAAACTATTTCAACCCCAATTCAAATGGAAACAAGGGGGGATTAGGTTTAGCTTTTGTTATGTTCTTCTCTTAGTGTCTAGAGAGAGAAGCTCCCCCCTCTCTCTAGAATTAGGTTAGGTTTAGTTTAATTTTTTTTAATTTCAGTCTTTAATTCTTGTTTTAGTGTAGTTTCATTTATGTTTCTATGCTTTCTTGTCTTTATCTTCTTCTTCTCTTTTGTTATTTTCTCTATTATGCCAATTTTCATGTTATGAATACTTTTGTTATTTTAATTCTAATTAATGAAAAATTATGTTTCCATGTCATTTATTGCTTTCTTTAGTTGTTGTTATGATTTTCTTGCTTTCGGTATTTTAGATTTTATTTTTAATGTAATTTAATATTATTTTATTTTCATGCACACCAAGTGTTTGATAAAATGCTTGTCTTAGTCTTTACTTAGTTTTTCTCCACTCTTGGCTTGAAATTGATGACTTTGGTGATCCTTGAGAAATTGATATCCATTCTTGTTTGGTATATTAAAGTAGTTAGTTGATATAGTCTCCATTGACTCTATGTGACCCCTTAGTGTTGACATAGGACTTATGGATTGAAATTAACTATGCCTATTTGACTTATCCTCGATGTAAGGATGACTAAATAGGATTAACTCTTTATAATCATCATGTGTTTGTGGTCAATGCCTAGGATAGGTAATCTTAGCTCTCAATTACTTGCCAAGAGGTTTCTTGCATTTGAAGTTTCCCTTCCTTCCATTTAATTGCTTTGGCTTTTATTGCTTTGATATTTAATTTCTTGCATGTTTAGCTTTTCACACTCTTGGTTGTGAAATTGGGTGATTGGGTGAAATTGAATTGTGGATGTCCATTCCGCATTGTGTGAGGATTGTTAATTGGTTTGGTTTCCCTTGACTCTAAGTGACCCGCTAGTGTTGACTTAGGACTTAGATGATGGGTTGGAACTGGAATTCCAACACCTAAACTCACCGGCAAGTATACCGGGTCGCATCAAGTAGTAAAACTCACTTAGAGTGAGGTCGATCCCACAGGGATTGATGGATCAAGCAACTTTAGTGGGTGATTAGTTTAGTCAAGCTAACATTGTGTGAATTGTGTGACGTTGATCAACAGAAAGTAAATTGCAGTGAAATATAAATGGCAGAAAGTAATTGACAATAAACGTAAAGGGCAAGGAATGTAAATTGGCAAAATCTTAAATGACAAGAAATGTAAATTGCATCAAATGTAAAGGGGGTGGGTGCTGGAAATTTAAAGAAAGCAGCAAGCAGAACTTGGAACAATTGCATACGAATTAAATTGCATGAAAAAAGTAAAAGGAATTGGGTGCTGGAAATTCAGAAATTAAGCAATAGAATATAAGTTTCACTCAAACAGAAAAGTAACTTGCAACAGATCTTAAACAGAAAGCAGAATTGCTTGAAGAAGCAAACAGAAAGTAAATTCAACTCAATTGCAAAATCAAAATTTAAGGTTGAAGAGCTCAGGAAACCAATGAGACTAGAAAACAAGTCTAGATCTCAATTCCTTCCTTGATCCAATAGCAAACAAGAGGCAAGAAAATTAAAGATGAAAGCAATGAAAAGAACTTTGATTCAAATCACAATTCACTTGAAAGTTTGCAGAAGAAGAAAACAGAAAGAATTCTCAAGGTGAGATTGAAACAGAATTTCTTCAATTCTCAACCCAAGATTCAAAACAAAAATGAAAACTATGAGAGAGCTCTAAAATCCTAATGCTCCTTAGTGAAACCAGCCTCTAATGCTCTCTATTAGAGCCAACTTCCTGATGCTCTCTGTTCTAGCCTACTTAACAAAGATGAAAATGATGCCTTATATAGGCTTTACAAAATGAAAATGAAAAATGAAAGTGAAATTAAAAATAAATTACAATTAAATGAAATTTCTATTTTAACTATCTCTTGTGCCTTTGAGTGATAGTAATGGGCTTAGCTTGCTTTGGATTTGAGGAAGAATGGATCCGGATGGCCTTGATGGAATTGGGATCATTCACGTTTGAGTCAACGTTTGAGGCAAACGTTTACTCAAACATCTTCGTGTAATGGCATTATACAGAGCGGACTTTGATGTCACTCACGTTTGAGTTCACGTTTGAGGTCAAACGTGAGCTCAAATATGTTCTCTCCAGGGAAATTTTTAGCCAACGTTTGACCTCAAGTTTGAGGCAAACGTTGGCGCAAACTTTGGCTCCTCCTTGGTGTATTTTTGTGCCAATATTTAACCTCAAGTTTGAGGCAAACATTGGCGCAAACGTTGCTTCCTCCAGGGTTAAGTTTTGAGCCAACGTTTGACCTCAAGTTTGAGGCAAACGTTGGCGCAAATATTGAGAACATTGCCAGATTTGGAAGCCCAAACGTGCTGTCCACCCCATACTATTATATATTGTTGGAAAGCCCTGAATGTCTACTTTCTAATGCCATTGGAAGCACATCATTTGGACCTGCACAGCTCGAGTTATACTCCGTCGAAGGTGCAGAAGTGAGCTGGCCTTACTACAGGTTGGTGCCATGTTCGTTTATGCACTTTTCGCGGCAGTTTTCTCCCTCAATTTTAGTGTCCACCATGTAGTGCCATATATGCTTGGAAATCTCTCAATCCCTACTTTCTATTGCTTTTTGAATCACCTCATTTGGAGCTCTATATCTCATGTTATTCTTGTTGGAAGAATACCCCTTCAGGCTGTGGGGAGCTCCTCCCAAGGTATTCCTTAGCCAACGTTTGACCTCAAGTTTGAGGCAAACGTTGGCGCAAATGTTAAGGCTTCCATCTTCAATCTTGGCTGAACTTTGATGGCGTTTAACCTCACGTTTTAGGTTAAACGTGGATGCAAACGTGAGGGCTTCTATCTTCAGCCTTGCTTCCTTGCTTCTATAAGTCGAAATGTTCATTGTCTTGAATGTGGCATTCAATTACTAATACTTCATGCATGCTTTAATAATCCATTGGCATTAGTTGCATTAATAATATTATATGCATGCTTCATAGTTCAATTAATTAGTAATACCGTAAAGCTTCATGCATTTCATTCATTAGCATTAGCAATTAATTGTTTCCTGCATGCATCCATTTACTTATTAATGTAATGCATTAACGTAATGCAAATTGCATTAAATATTTCATGCATGCATGCACATGATATTGATGCATGTGCCAAGGCTTCATGGTCATAGGCCACGCTTTTAAAAGCGTGGCCTATAGTTCCAAAGTGTGCTCAATCTTTAAAGCGTGCCCAAAATTTCTCTTTTCTTCTTTTTAGCTTATTTTGTGCTTTTTTGCTTCTCTTTCTTCTTATTTCCTACAAAATTTATAAAATCAAAAGATCAAGGAAATATACCACTTAAGCACAAAAGAATGCAATATTTAAGAACTAATTATCAATTTCTTGTATGAAAAAGCATAGAAAAACATGACATGGTGACATGTCATCACAACACCAAACTTAAACCTTGCTTGTTCCCAAGTGATGAGCGGATAATTTATACACTTTTTGGCACTGTTTTTAGTATGTTTTTAGTATATTTTAGTTAGTTTTTATTATATTTTTATTAGTTTTATTTAAAATTCACTTTTCTGGATTTTACTATGAGTTTACGTATTTTTCTGTGATTTCAGGTATTTTCTGGCTGAAATTGAGGGCCTGAGCAAAAATCATTCAGAGGCTGAAAAAGGACTCCAGATGCTGTTGGATTCTGACCTCCCTGCACTCGAAGTGAATTTTCTGGAGCTACAGAAGCCCAATTGGCGCGCTCTTAATTGCGTTGGTAAGTAGACATCCTGGGCTTTCCTGCAATATATAATAGTCTATACTTTGCCTAAGATTTGATGGCCCAAACCGGCGTTCCAAGTCAGCTTAAGAATTTTGGCGTTTAACGCCAGAACTAGCATAAAAGCTGGAGTTAAACGCCCAAACTGGCACAAAAGCTGGCGTTTAACTCCAAAAAAAGTCTCTACACTTGAAATCTTCAATGCTCATTCCAAGCACACACCAAGTGGGCCCCGGAAGTGGATTTTTACACTAAACACCCTAGCTTACTCATTTTCTGTAACCCTAGGTCACTAGTTTACTATAAAAACTACTTTTAGTAATTCATCTTCTACCTCATGACATTTTACACGTTTCATATTGTATTTTTTACGGCATGAGTCTCTATATCCCATGGTTGGGGGTGAGGAGCTCTGCTGTGTTTCGATGGATTAATGCAATTACTACTGTTTTCCATTCTATTCTAAGATATTCATTCGCACTTCAACCTGATGAATGTGATGATCCGTGATACTCATCATCATTCTCACCTATGAACGCGTGCCTAACAACCACTTCCGTTTTACATGCTATCAAGCTTGAATGTGTATCTCTTGGGTTTCTAATCTAAGATTGGAACCTTTGTGATATAGGCTAGAATTATTGGCGGTCATTCTTGAGATCCGAAAAGTCTAAACCTTGTCTGTGGTATTCTGAGTAGGATCTGGGAAGGGATGACTGTGACGAGCTTCAAACTCGCGAGTGTTGGGCGTAGTGACAGACGCAAAAGGATCAATGGATACTATTCCGACATGATCGAGAACTGACAGATGATTAGCCATGCGGTGACAGCGTGATGTGGGCGGAAATTGGCGAATTAAGAATTATTATAAAATATGCGTTGCAAGTATAGTTCTCAACCAACCAGATCCACTTATCAATTTAGAAGGGTGTCGCAGAAATTGAAATTAAAATACTGGGAGTATGAATCCCAGGTCGTCTCCCAACGAGTTGCAGAAAAGAATGCTATTTTATTAATCAGATGTTTTCAAAAAGGGTTGAGTTGAATGGCAGAAATTTAAATTAGAGAATTTATATAAATTTAAATAAAAGCCTTGAATGGGAGTAGATTAGCTGGAAGCCCTATTCTTGTTTGAGTACTCTCAAGATTAATTGACAATTGAGGGTTATTATGTTTAGTTGTCCCTTACTAAGTAAGGGAAAGTCAAACAAGCTGGAATGCTGTTTCTATCCACAAGTTCCAATCCGCTCTTGGGAGGATTGGTGTTAGTGACTAGAGAGCAATCCAACAATAAACCCAATTACAATCTTTCTCTTGAGCATTCCAACTCAAGAGTTCCTTTCAATCAATTCCCCATCAAGTTAGGGAACTACTCGCTCATTGTAAATGTAAAATTCATAACATAAGAAAGGGAATTAAAGGAAGACATGATAAATAATAATAAAAAAATTAATTGAAAATAAAAGTAATTCTTGTATTAATAAATGCTAAAATAATCTAATAGTAAAATTAAGTAAATTAAGGAACATGGAAGGGTAAGAGACAAGTAAAGAGAACGAACTAGAATGTCGAAGTCTTGATGAGGCAATAACTCTTCTCAATATCCCAATGCAAAAATAATGAAAATAACAAATCCTAAAAACTATGAATGTGTAGAGAGAAAATCTAGAGGAGAGGAAAACTAGATCTATAAACTTAAAACTATGCGGAATGTTTGTTGTTGTTGGTTTCTGCATGTTCTCTGGCTCTAGTCTGCTTTTCTGGGCCGAAAACTGGGTCAAAATAGGGCCCGAAATCGCCCCCCAGCGATTTTGCAGATTATGCAGATCGCGCATGTCATGCGGACGCGTCATTCAGGCGGACGCGTCATTCGGCGTTTCGCTTCTCCACGCGGACGCGTCGTCCACGCCTCCGCGTCGCTTGTGCTATTCCATGCCGCGCGGTCGCGTCATCCATGCGGCCGCATCACTTCTCGCTGGTCATCTCCTCAATTCCTTGTGTTCCTTCCATTTTTGCAAGCTTCCTCTCTAATCTCCAACTCATTCATGCCCTATAAAGCCTGAAACACTTAACACACAGATCACGGCATTGAATGGAATAAAGGAGAAATAAAATACATAATTAAAAGCCTCTAGGAAGTAAGTTTTCAATCATGCAATAACTTTAGGAAGGAATTATAAATGCATGCTTATTTAATGAATAAGTGGGTAAAAATCATGATAAAACCACATAATTAAACACAATATAAACCATAAAATAGTGGTTTATCAACCTCCCCACACTTAAATATTAGCATGTCCTCATGCTTAGTTGAAGGAGATAAAATGAATGAGTAAGAACATGTAAAACCCATGCAATGCAATGCAGCCTATATATGCGAATGCAACTATATGATTCTTGTCCACTTGATCTAAAGTAAATAAGCTCTTCAAAATAATTACAAATCAAATTCCACTAACTCAATTCTTATAAAGCAAGAGCAGATAAAAAGGCAAGAAGATAGCTCATGAAAGCAGGGAACATAGAAATTCAAGCATGGAACCCTCACTGATGATGTATGTACACTCTAGTCTCTCTAGTGTATAGGGTCATCACTCTATCCTTCTCTAATCATGCTCTCTAATTTTTGTTCTTCTCCTAACCAATCAACAACATTTAATATACCAATGCACACATCATGAGGTCTTTTCAAGGTTGTAATGGGGCCAAGGTAAGGGTAAGGATACATATATGGCTAAGTAAGCTTATAAATTGAATCTTTAATTAACCCAAGCTTTAACATAACCTATATATATTCTATGTAACTTTAGAATTCATACCTAGCTACCCAGAAATCTCTTTCACTTTCCATACTCATGTTTCAACCTTTTATTTTAATTTTATCATACATGCATTGATCTTTGAATGCTTGACTTAGCATTGGGGTGATTTTGTCCCCTTATTTATTTGTGGAATTTTTTTTTATAAACATAGAAACATAAAAATAACATAGCTTATCAATGCACATAGAGTTTTAATTCTTATAGTTTCACATGGGTAGGTATCCAAATTTCCATAATATTATCATGACTCATTCCCTTATTATCTTCTGTTCCACAATTTCCCATACTTAAATAACATACACAATTCTATCTTAAGCTAACCAAAGATTCAATGTGGGATATATAATTGTTTTTCCACTTAAGGCTAGTAATGTGGCAAAATATAGAACAAGTGGGATTTAAAGGCTCAAAGTGGCTAACAAAGGTAATTGAAAGGGTAGGCTTTATTTGGATAAGTGAGCTAAACAAATAATGGCCTCAATCATATGCAAACATATAAATATAATAAACATTGGACATATAGGATGAAACAAAATATAGATTACAATCATAGAGAAGTAAACACACAAGAATAAAATAATTATGGTTAAATAATGTAACCATTCATAAAGGCTCAAATCTCACAGGTTGTGTGTTCTTTAGCTCAAAAATCATGTTCCAAATACAACTTCAAGCAAATTTAACATAAAAGTTTTAATTAAAATTAGTGAAATTTTGTTCCAACGATAGGGTCTTAGAAGAAACTTATTGTCTTTTCAATCAAGTAGAACATGCATGCAACTAAATATCCTATTCTACAAAAGAAAAACTAACTAAATATTCTAATTTATTGGTGCTAGGGAAGAGAAATTACCTCCGGAAGTCAGGTACTGACCGACCTCCCCACACTTAAGGCTTTGCACCGTCCTCGGTACCATCCGTCAAGAACAAAGGTGGGCTGGTAGCAGTATCTCCACAGTCGGGACCATCATGACTCCCTGTGCTGGTAAAAGAAGTGGAGTCTGGGGTGTCTGAGTCCTTGAATTTTCCCATGATCAGCTCCTTGAGGTATGTCAATCGGCGCTTGTTACGACGCTCTCTCATCTTAGCTTTCTGTTCCTGCCGATCTAATCTTGCAAGTATCTGCTGGAGCAGTTGGTCAGTAGTGGGTGATGGTGGTGTTGAAGAAGGAATATCTTCAACTGGTTCAGTGGGCTGGCTAATAGTGGCTGTTGGAAGTCTAAGGTACTTCCCGTTGGGGACAAACTGATCATCCGGTGGAAGCATGGCTTTGGTGTCCCCAGCTCTGTAGGAGACTCCGGCTACCGAGACAAGATCGGATATGCCCGCGATTTGTACGTGTCCCATGGCATTTCGGATATGTCTTGGTAGATTCAGAGGTTGGTCTGTAAGGATGCACCATAGTAGAATGGCCATGTCCGCAGTGAAGGAGGACTCGTGAGTGCTCGGGAAGACGTAATGGGACATGATCTGTGCCTATACGCGAGCCTCCAAGGTAAGTGCTGAAGCCGAAATTCCCTTATGGCGGGTACGATGGTATCCGTAGATCCATCTGCTGCCAGGTAGTGTGATAACTCTGAGAACGGCGTCCCAGTCAAATTGGTACATCTGGCGCTTGAGTGCGGCTTCTTGAAAGGCATCCAATCCTTCTGGAATAGGGGGAAGACTTAGAACTTTTTGAATGGCCTCTTCTGTAATGGGGACTTATTTCTGACGGACATAGACAGATTGCAGGGTTGGCAGGTGAAAGTTGGAGTAGAACTCGACTACCCAAGAAAGATTGACTTGCCTTGGCTGTCTCTGTAGGAAACCCCATTGTCTTCGGGCAATTTGTGGCTCAACAAAGGTAGCAATATTGGGCGGAAGGAGAAGAAGGTATTCGTTGTTGTAACTTCTTTCAGCCAGGATGGAGAATATCTGCTCACAGTAGCGATTGGGGAATCGCGCAGTGTCCTTTGCTGGGAAGGCTTTTTCTTTATCATCAACCTTTATGATCCTCTTAATCTTCTTTGTTGAGGGCTTTACCACAGTTGAGGAGGGTTCTTCCACTAATGCTCTTTTTGTACCTCTTCTTGCTGGTTGTTTGGGGGTAGCTTTCTCCTTTCCTTTCTTGGTGGCCATCCTAAAAAAGGAAAGAGAAAGTAACTTAAATTTAAAGGGGTGAAGCAAGGAAGAGGGTGATGTAAGTGATCAATGCACAATAAAGAAGAATGACGTTAACACATGGTTCGGACTACATGTGAAAAGTTCATCAATGGAAATATAGCAAGTGCATGTAGGACAATGAAATGCAAGAGATTTATTGGCATGCCGGCAAAGGCATGAGTAACATAGATCAAGCATTCAATGTCCAATTTAAAGATGTTATCACTCGTAACTAACCATCACGTTTGTATTGACAATTAAAATCAATGAATAAAATAGTAAAGGAAATTTGTGAAAAGCAAGCATGGAATATTAGAGTAGAAAAAAGTAAAGAAGTTCATAATGCCTTATGAGATTTTTCACAAACACATAGCATGCATGTAGAAGAAGTTCTTGAAAATAAGAATTTGAACATGCAAGTAATCCCTTAAAAAGCAATATATAATTGTCAAACAAATTTACAACAATCCACAAGCATATAATAATAATGACTCACATAAATTGATAACACCAAGTAAAAAGGAAAAAGAAAGAAAAAGAAAATATGAATAATGAAGGTAAGAAGAAAAGAAAAGAAGATGACATATAAAAATAAGAAGAATAATAGGAAAGTAAGGAGGGAAGGAGAAAAAGAAAATCCTTGTTAATGGGGGTGAGAGAGAGAGAAAGTGTAAAAAGTGAGAAAGAAGGAAGAAGGGAGGAAGGGAAGAAAAAGAGATAAGGAGGGAAGAGAGAAAATAGGACTTGGGGAGAAAAAGATATGATAATTGGCAAATCTGGAAAACTGTGCGGCGCGAGCAACGCGGTCGCGTGGGGCACGTGGTCGCGCGACTTGAGCTTAAACTGAATGACGCGGTCGCGTCGGTCACGCGGTCGCGTGGCATGTTTTAGGCTAATGGCGCGAGGGTAGCCTCGCACTCGCACAACTCTCTGTTCAAAATCATATTAGTGCCAAATTTTGGGTGACGCGATCGCATGGGGCATGCGATCGCGTGAGTGGGCTTTTAGAAAGATATGACGCGGTCGCGTGGGGCACGCGATCGCGTGAGAGGGACTGCGCGTCCAACGTCCAGTCCAGCACCACTCTAGCACAACTTTCGGGTGTGCACCACTTTGACGTCGAAATCCTGGTCACGCGGCCGCGTGGGGCACGCGGTCGCGTGGGAGGCCATTATTCCCATATGACGTGGTCGCATCGGCGACGCGGTCGCGTGGGATGATTTGTTCCATTGGCACGCCTCCAGCCCTGCTCCTGCGTAACTCTCTGTTCATATTATTATTGTCTTCTATCTCCTTGCGACGCGGACGCGTCAGTGAGGCGGTCGCGTCGCGTGATTTTTTTTTAATTAAAAATAAAAGTATGGAAATGCAGATGCACGAAATGCACTAATGAAGAGAAGAGTTATTGAATAAGAAAATTAAAAATAAGGAAAAGAACGATCATACCATGGTGGGTTGTCTCCCACCTAGCACTTTGCTTTAATGTCCGTAAGTTGGACGCTCTACTAGCTCAGTCTTCGGCTATGTGGGGATCTTCCAAGAGGAAGATCTCAAGCTCCTTGTTTTTCTTCAGCTTCTCGCCATGGTACAGCTTTAAATGATGTCCATTAACTTTGATAAGTTCAGAGCTTGAAGGATGGCTTAGGTGATAAACTCCGTACGGTTCGGCCTTCTCTACTCTGTAGGGACCTTCCCATCTTGACCTCAACTTGCCTGGCATGAGCCTCAGTCAAGATTTGTAATGGAGGACTAAGTCCCCAGGTTGGAACTCTTTCCTCTTGATGTGCTGATCATGTACAGCCTTCATCTTCTCCTTGTATAGTCTTGAGTTCTCATAAGCTTCTAGGCGAAGGCTCTCCAGTTCCTGCAGTTACAACTTCCTTTCAGCTCCAGCTTTTTCAATTCCCATGTTGCATTCTTTTACTGCCCAAAAGACTTTATGCTCCACTTCAACCGGGAGATGACAAGCTTTTCCATAAACTAAGCGGAAAGGACTCATCCCAATGGGTGTTTTGTATGCTGTTCTATATGCCCAGAGTGCATCTTGTAGCCTGGTGCTCCAGTCTCTTCTATGAGGTTTGACTATCTTCTACAAGATACGCTTTATCTCTCTATTTGACACCTTGGCTTGCCCATTAGTCTGAGGGTGGTATGCTGTTGCAACCTTATGAATTATCCCATGCTTCTTCATCAATCCGGTTAGTCTCCTGTTACAAAAATGGGTGCCTTGATCGCTCACGATTGCTCATGGTGATCCAAAGCGAAAAATAATATGGTTTCTCACAAAGAAAACAACAGTGTTAGCATCATCAGTGCGGGTAGGAATTGCTTCCACCCATTTGGAAACATAATCTACAGCTAACAATATATAGAAATAACCATTAGAACTTGGAAATGGACCCATGAAGTCAATGCCCCAAACATAAAAAATTTCACAAAAAGCATAATTTGTTGAGGCATCTCATCCCTCCTGGATATATTACCAAATTTCTGGCATGGAAAACAAGATCTATAAAATTCAGCAGCGCCCTTAAAAAGAGTAAGCCACCAGAATCCACAGTCTAAGATTTTTCTAGCAGTTCTTTGAGGGCCAAAATGTCCTCCACTCTCAGATGAGTGACAGGCCTCTAAGATGGACTGGAATTCTGATTGAGGCACACACCGTCTAATTACCTGGTCAGCGCCATATCTCCATAAATATGGGTCATCCCATATATAATATTTAGACTCGCTTTTCAGCTTGTCTCTTTGATGCTTAGAAAAGTTCGGAGGAAAAGTGCGGCTAACTAGATAATTAGCTACAGGTGCATACCAAGGGACTATCTCAGATACTGCTTGCAGGTTATCAAATAGGAAATTATCAGCTATAGGAGTGGAATCATCTGTAATATGTTCAAGGCGACTCAAGTGGTCTGCCACTAAATTCTGGCTACCACTCCTGTCCTTAATTTCTAAATCAAATTCTTGTAATAGCAGTATCCAACGTATAAATCTTGGTTTGGACTCTTTTTTAGCTAATAAATACTTTAGAGCTGCGTGGTCTGAATACACTACTACTTTAGTACCAAGTAAATAGGCTCGGAATTTATCCAGAGCAAAAACAATAGCAAGAAGCTCTTTCTCAGTAGTAGTGTAATTCGACTGAGCGGAATCTAAAGTTTTAGACGCGTAAGCAATAACAAAAGGATCCTTACCTTCACGTTGAGCTAGTGCTGTGATGAGAGGAACTTTTGCATGGTCTAGAAAATTGCGGATAAATCCTCGTTGCAAGTATAGTTTCTAAACCTTCAAAAGTACTTTCATACAAACTTTTTGGTTGCCAAAAGTAACAAACCCCATTAAAATTGATAACCAAGTATTTAAACCTCGGGTCGTCTTCTCAAGGAATTGCAGGGAGGTATGTTCTTATTATTGGTTATGAGTTTGTAAATTGGGGTTTTGGAAGTAAGGAGGGAATATGTTATATGACAAGTAAAATAAAATAATATTAATAAAATCTCTTGGACTAGTGTTAGAGCAATCCTAGCTAAAGCAGAATCTGCCAATTTCAATCACTTGCTGAGTTTGATAACTCAAGTACTACCAATCACTTGACCAAAGCCAAAAGGGAGAAAAATATCTAAATTAAATTAAAAGCAATTTTAAACAGAGCAAAGCAATCTTAAATCTGAAATACCTCAAATAACATTAATTAAGAAAATTATATGTAACATGGAAGAGTTCATAAATTAAATTAGGAAAATAAATAAAAATAAAGAACCTGGGATTAAGAGCCACTCCTAAAACTAAGAGAAATCATAAATCCTAATCCTAAGAGAGAGGAGAGAACCTCTCTCTCTAAAAACTACATCTACTCCTAAAATTGTGAATGTGAAAGCTTGATTATGAATGGATGTATTCCTCCACTTTATAGTCTTTAATCTGTGTTTTCTGGGCGGGGAACTGGGTCAGAAACAACCCAGAATTCGCTGGTTGCGAATTCAACATGCTGAATTTCCGTCACTGCGATGCGTCCACATGAAGCACGCGGTCGCATCGCCTAGCATCAGGGCAACTATAGCATATTATATATCAAATCGAAGCTACGAACGTTAGCTTTTCAACGCAACTGGAACCGTATCGTTTGGACCTCTGTAGCTAAAGTTATAGCCATTTGAGTGCGAAGAGGTCAGGCTGGACAGCTTAGCAACTTATTCAACTTCTTGTATTCCTTCCACTTTTGCATGCTTCCTTTCCATCCTCTAATCCATTCCTACCCTGTAATCTCTGAAAATACTTAACACACATATCAAGGCATCTAATGGTGATAAGAGAGGACTAATATTAGCAATATAAAGGCCAAAGAAGCATGTTTTCAATCATAGCACAAAATCAGGAAGGAAAACATAAATCATGCGATTAGTATGAATAAATGGGTAAAGAGTTGATAAAAAACCACTCAATTAAGCATAAGATAAACCATGAAATAGTATTTTATCAACCTTCCCACACATGAACATTAGCATGTCCTCATGCTAAGCTCAAGAGAAGCTATAAGAGAGTGAAGAGGAATGGTAGAATATATGAAATGCAACCTATGAATGCAACTACATGCAAATTGTTTCTACCTACTTAGTTAAAAGTAAACAAATCCTTCAAGAAGAAATATGAACTGGATTTCACTAATTCAAATCATGAAAATGAAGTACAAATAGACTTGCAAGAAGAAAATAGCTCATGAAAGCAGGGAACAAGGAATTGAGCATCGAACCCTCACTGGTAGTGTATACACTCTAATCACTCAAGTGTTTTAGGTTTGATTTTCTCAATTCTCCACTAACCTTGCTTTCTAAGGCTTGCTCTTTATCTAAAAATCAACATAAATTTAATGCACATATACACATATCAAGAGGTCTTTTAAGGGTTGTAATGGGGTTAGGGTCAAGGTATGATTGTATTTGGTTAAGTGGACTAAAATCTGAATCCTTAATTAACTTAAACTTTCCACCTAACTTTAGACAATCCATGTAATCATAATACCATATCTAACTGTCCATTAACCATGTTTTTCACATATTCATGCATTCTAATTTCAAGTACAGTACATATGCATTGCTTTCACCATTTACTTTGGGGTATTTTGTCCCCTTTTTATTATTTGCTCTTTTTTTTTCTTATATATATATATATATATTTTTTTTTTCTTTTATTTTTCTCAATGCATATGATTAAGATATTGAATGCATGAATCATGTTCTAAACATTTCTTTCACAGTTTCATAAAGATATATAATACCCAATTCTTAAACCAATTGTTTCCAAACTCACTTTTCCCCACACTTAATTCATGAGCACTTTCACTAGTCTAAGCTAACCAAGGATTCAAATTAAGGACATTATTGTTTTCTGCTTAGAGTTAATGATGTGCTAAAGTAAAGAACAAAGGGGTAAAATAGGCTCAAATTGGTTTGCAAGGGATAATGAAAGGTAAGGCCATATGGGTATGTAAGCTCAGTGAAACAAAGGCCTCAATCATGTAAGTGTATGCATACATCAAATAATGGAAATATAGAATTAAGCAAGACAAAGATCACAATTTTAGAGAGAAAAATACACACTAAAACAGAATTTTAGTTGATAAAATGCAACCAATTCAAATAGGCTCAAAAGTCTCACAGGTTTTGTGTGTTCGAGTTCTAAACCATGTTCCAGTATAATATCTCTTCAAACAAGTGTAACATTAAATTTTGTTCAAATTAGTGAAATTCTCTAAAAATTTTCTTGAAAAAGAAAATATTACTTCAACCAAGTGGTAAAATATGCAAAAAAAATCAAATAAACATGCAATTAAATATGCAAATGCAACAACTAACAAGAAAAATAAACCATTGGTGTTGAGATAGAAGAGTAACTAACCCATGGAGATCGGTATCGACCTCCCCACACTTAAAGATTGCACCGTCCTCAGTGCATGCTGAGATGTGCAGGTGGACGGGTTGTTCCAACTGATGCTTTCCTTCAAGGATTGTGCAGATGGACTTGTTTGTCTCCCCTTTTAGAAGTTTCTCCCTTTTCCGTCTTCGGTGGCCAGCCTGAAAGAAGAGAAAAAGAAGAATAGTAACACCCAGAAATAAAGATAAGAAAATAAATGAAGTATGGGTGGGTTAATGCCAAATAATGAGGGTCTCAATTACATGGTAGCTACAACATGCAAGTGAGAAAACAATAGAAGTACATGGCATACCAGTGGTACAAAATTTGCAACAATGGGAGGAGTGTGGGTAATGAAAATATCAATATAAGTTCATGTCAATGCAAATGAAGTGCAAGTATCATAAAAGATTGGCATTGGCAGATAATTAATATCATCCCATAGTGTAAAACAAGTCACTAAGCACCAAAATAATTCAAGATGCAATAGTTGAATAAGAACAAGTGACACCAATGGTAAAATAATAAATTTAGAAAAGAAAAGAAAAAATGCACAAAATTAAAATGCAATGAATGAAATATTCAAATAAATTAAGTAAAATAAAATGAAAGATAAGAAGAATGAGAAGGGAAAGAATGGAAGAAGAAGTAAGTAAGAAAGGAGGGAGGAAAATTAGGATTGGGGGAGAAAAGATAAGATATTTGGCAAATTAGGATAAGCTGTGCGGCGCAAGCGACGCGGACGCGTGGGGCATGCGGTCGCGTGACTTGCGCTTTAAGTTAATCGACGCGGTCGCGTGACACATTTTATGCTACTGGCACGAGGGCAGCCTCGCGCTCGCACAACTCTCTGTTTAAATTGCATGTTGCCAAAAATCTGGATGACGCGGTCGCATGGGGCATCCGATCGCGCGAGTGGCCACTTAGTAGGATGTGACGCGGCCACGTGGGGTACGCGGTCACGTGAGATGGGCTGCACGTCCAACGCCAGTCCAGCACAACTCTAGCACAACTTTCGGTTGTGCACCATTATTACGTCGAAATCCTGGTCATGCGGCCGCGTGGGGCACGCGGTCGCGTGGGAGGCTATTATTCCCATATGACGCGGTCACGTCAACGACGCGGTCGCGTGGGACGATTTGTGCCATTGGCACGCCTCCAGCCCTGCTCCTGCGTAACTCTCTGTCCATATTATTATTGTCTCCCATCTCCTTGCGACGCGGACGCGTCAACGAGGCGGTCGCGTCGCGTGATGTTTTTTTTTTTCTTGATTAATAATGCAGTATGCAGAATGCAAAATGATATTGATGTTATGATTAATTCCAGGTTCAATGAAATAAAATAAAATAAAACCCAAAAACAAACAAAACAAAATAAAATTAAAATTGAAAAGGAACAATCATACCATGGTGGGTTGTCTCCCACCCAGCACTTTTAGTTAAAGTCCTTAAGTTGGACATTTGGTGAGCTCCCTGTTATGGTGGCTTGTGCTTGAATTTATCTAGGAATCTCCACCATTGTTTGTAATTCCAGTAGCCTCCGGGATCCCAAACAAGGCGCAGAAAGCCTTCAAGTAAGTTAAAGCAAGTGACAAGGCCCCAAGAATGCTGATTTCTAGATTAAATTCCGGGGTCCCAGACCTTGCTTTTGCACCCATCTTCTTGTTGATCATCATTTTTCCACTTGGGTGGTGAACATTCAGAATTCTCACTGAGACATCCAAACAGCTTCCTAGACCTATTCCGTTGAGCTTTATACCAACCTTTGCATTTAAACTTAAAGCTTCCAACCATAATGAACCTTGTAGGACAGTTCTTACCACTGACCATCTTCCTCTTACTCTTAATGCCACAAAAAGCTCTAAGTTGACCATCCGTCTCCAGTAGCCCGTATTCAAGTGGGATTAGAAAGCTAAGGGATATGAATTTTACCCACTTGAATGTTGTGAAGGATGATGGCAACTTAGGGGGAGGGGTCTCCAATAACTTTGGCAAGGTGATTTCAAGCTCCACTCCCTTGTGCTCTTTGACAACTTCCACCTCTTTGCAAGCTTCTTCACTTTCAACCTCTTCCTCTTGGTAGCTTTCTTCCAATTTAATCTCTTCTTTATTGCTTTTCAAGGGCATGGGAGGTTGTGCTTCTTCTTCTTGAATCTCCGTCACTTGATCGACCTTTTCCAAGTCTTTAACCATGACATGCCTTGGAGGTTGTACACCCTCCTCAACATCAAATGCAACCATCTTGGAAGGAGGCTCTATGTCTTGACTTTCCCATGGAGGTTCAGCATCTCCTAAGTCTTCAACCACTTCTTCCTCTGCAACTATTATGGCTTCCTCCACTTGTTCCAATACAAAGCCATGTTCCTCATTGTCCACCGAAGTTTCTAGTGTCTCCTTCATGCTTTGCTTTTCTTTTGATTCTCTACATGTAGCCATGGGAGTTCTTTGAGTGCTCAGATATTGGAAGCTATCATATTTACTAACTCGCCGAAGGCGGCCGCAAAATTTTGCACACTTTTATTCATCCTTTTTTGCCTTTGAAGAATAACACGAAGTCTGTCTTCCATTGGAGGTTGGGGTGGATATGAGGATTCATTGGTTGGGAGAGAGAGTTCATAATAGGAAGGTGGTTCATCTTGATAATGATATGGAGATGGTGAATATTGAGGTGGTGGTTCATGAGAGTAGTTGTGTTGGAAGGGTGGTGGTTCTGTGTATGGTTCATTTGGCTCATAAGGTGGTTGGTATGGTGGATACGGGTCAGGGTCATATGGAGGTGATTGGCGGAAAGGGGCTTGTGAGTATGGTGGTCCAAAGTCATGTTGAGGAGAGGGTTTATAGGCATATGGTGGTGGTTGTTGATAGTCCATTGGAGGTGGTTGTTGCCATGAGGGTTGATCAAATCCTTGTGGCTCCTCCCATCTTTGATTATTCTAACCTTGATGCCTGTTCTCATTGTAATTTTCTCTTCCTGCAATATAATTGTAACCAGACTCATAGCCAAAGGGTGAGAGTTCATAGTAGTAAATAAAAATTAAAAACAAAAATAAAAATAAATTTAAATTAAAAGGTTATTTAAATTTTGAATTTGAAAATTAAATTTTGAAATTTTGAATTTTAAATTTTTGAATTTTGAAATTTGATTTTTGAAATAAGATAAGATAAAATAAAAATTTTAAAATAAAAACCAATAACCTCTTAACTTAAGAAAAAGCAAAAATAAAAACAAAAATAAAAACAAATAAACAAGCAAAAATAAAATATTTACAATAACCAATAATAAGCCACACGTTTGCAATTCCCCGGCAACGGCGCCATTTTGATGAGAGAAACTTTTGCGTGGTCTAGAAAATTACGGATAAATCCTCGTTGCAAGTATAGTTTCTAAACCTTCAAAAGTCCTTTCATACAAACTTTTTGGTTGTCACAAGTAACAAACCCCTTTAAAATTGATAACCGAGTATTTAAACCTCGGGTCGTCTTCTCAAGGAATTGCAGGGAGGTATGTTCTTATTATTGGTTATGAGTTTGTAAATTGGGGTTTTGGAAGTAAGGAGGGAATATGTTATATGTCAAGTAAAATAAAATAATAATAATAAAATCTCTTGGCAAGGTATAAGAATTGGAATTCCTATCCTAGTTATCCTTATCAAGTGTGAAGAGAATTGGGTTTTAATCCCACTTGGTCAGCCTTTATTAAACAAAGGAAGGTTAAGTGGACTGATTAGCTTGATTCTCAAGTCCTAGTCAACTCCTGTGGAGAGACTAGTGTTAGAGCAATCCTAGCTAAAGCAGAATCTGCCAATTTCAATCACTTGCTGAGTTTGATAACTCAAGTACTACCAATCACTTGACCAAAGCCAAAAGGGAGAAAAATATCTAAATTAAATTAAAAGCAATCTTAAACAGAGCAAAGCAATCTTAAATCTGAAATACCTCAAATAACATTAATTAAGAAAATTATATGTAACATGGAAGAGTTTATAAATTAAATTGGGAAAATAAATAAAAATAAAGAACCTGGGATTAAGAGCCACTCCTAAAACTAAGAGAAATCCTAAATCTTAATCCTAAGAGAGAGGAGAGAACCTCTCTCTCTAAAAACTACATCTACTCCTAAAATTGTGAATGTGAAAGCTTGATTATGAATAGATGCATTCTTCCATTTTATATCCTCTAATCTGTGTTTTCTGGGCCGAGAACTGGGTCAGAAATAACCCAGAATTCGCTGGTTGCGAATTCAACATGCTGAATTTCCGTCGCAACATGTCCGCATGGAGCATGCGGTCGCGTCGCCTAACGTCATGGAAACAATGGTATATTATATATCAAATCGAAGCCCCGAACGTTAGCTTTCCAACGCAACTGGAAAGGCATCGTTTAGACCTCTGTAGCTAAAGTTATAGCCGTTTGAGTGCGAAGAGGTCAGGCTGGACAGCTTAGCAACTTATTCAACTTCTTGTATTCCTTCCACTTTTGCATGCTTCCTTTCCATCCTCTAAGCCATTCCTGCCCTGTAATCTCTGAAAACACTTAACACACATATCAATTCATCTAATGGTGATAAGAGAGGATTAATATTAGCAATATAAAGGCCAAAGAAGTATGTTTTCAATCATAGCACAAAATCAGGAAGAAAAACATAAAGCATGAGATTAGTATGAATAAATGGGTAAAGAGTTGACAAAAAACCACTCAATTAAGCATAAGATAAACCATGAAATAATGGTTTATCATGCTGCTCCTACGACACAGTTGGAAGCATCACACATTATTTCAAATGGTTGGCTCAAGTCTAGTCCTCTCACAATTGGAGCTTGAGTCAGGGCGGTTTTCAGCTTATCAAACGCTTGTTTGCGATTTTCACTGAACTCGAACTCAATATCTTTCTGCAGTAGCCTGGATAAGGGAAGTGCTACCTTACTGAAGTCCTTAATGAATCTCTTGTAGAAACCTGCATGGCCAAGGAAAGAACGGACCTCCCTCACAGAAGAGGGGTAAGGTAAACTAGAAATAACATCCACCTTTGCTGGAAAGTAGCTGGTGCATTGTACAAGCCAAAGGGCATTCTTTTGTAAGCATAAGTCCCAAAAGGACATGTAAAAGTGGTCTTTTCCTGATCCTCAGGAGCTATATGAATCTGGAAATAACCTGTGTAACCATCTAAAAAACAATAATGCGATTTACCTGACAGGCGATCCAGCATTTGATCAATGAATGGAAGAGGATAGTGATCCTTACGGGTTGCTTGGTTGAGGCGTCTGTAGTCAATGCAGACCCTCCAGGCGTTCTGAACTCTGGTTGTCAGGAGCTCTCCATGCTCATTCTTCAATGCAGTGACTCCAGACTTCTTTGGCACCACTTGTAATGGGCTTACCCATTCACTGTCTGAGATGGGATATATGATATCTACCTCTAGTAGTCTGGTCACTTCCTTTTTGGCAACCTCTAGGATAGTGGGGTTCAGTCTTCTCTGGGGTTGACGGACAGGTCTTGCTCCCTTTTCTAAAAATATCCTATGCTCACAGACTTGAGGGTTGATGCCTACTATGTCTGCCAAACTCCACCCAATTGCCTTCTTGTGCCTCCTCAGCACACTAAGTAACTGCTCTTCTTGTTGGAAAGTGAGTTCCCTTGCAATGATAACCGGAAACTTCTACCCATCTTCAAGGTAAGCATATTTGAGGTGTGGAGGAAGGGGTTTTAATTCTAACTTCTGATCATGTTCAGGCTCTGGGTTGTCTGGTGCTGGTAACAGTGGTAAGGCACTGTCATTGTCCTCTGAGAATGTCCCCACACTTGGACCTTGTCCTGTGTGCTTCTCTTCAAATTCCTCCTGATGGACTTCAGCAACGGTTTCATCTATAATGTCACACATGAGGATAGAGTGATCCTCCGGTGGGTGCTTTATAACTCCGTTCAGATTGAAAATCACTACTCGGCCATCTATTTCAAAAGAGTATATTCCTGAAAAAGCATCTAATTTAAACTTTGAAGTCTTCAGGAATGGTCTTCCGAGTAGGATTGATGATGGCTTGTCTGAGTCATTTTGGGACATTTCCAGGATATAAAAATCAGTGGGGAACGTGAGTCCCCTAATGCCCACTAAGACATCTTCAGCAACTCCAACCACTGTAATAATGCTTTTATCTGCTAACACAAAACGAGCTGCCAACCTTTTTAAGGGAGGGAGCCTCAAAACATCATATATAGACAAAGGCATTATACTCACACATGCTCCTAAATCACACATGCAGTTAGAAATTGTCACACCACCAATAGTACAATTAACTATACAAGGACCTGGGTCACTGCACTTTTCAGGTAAACCTCCCATTAAAGCAGATATAGAACTTCCTAAAGGAATAGTTTCTAATTCATTAATTTTGTCTTTATGTATACATAAATCTTTTAGAAACTTTGCATACTTAGGTACCTGTTGAATAACATCAAATAGAGGAACAGCTACCTCAACCTTTTTGAATATCTCTACCATTTTTGGATCAGGTTCCAGCTGCTTCCTGGGCTTCCTTGCAAGTTGTGGAAATGGAATAGGAGTGGTGTCTTCTGCAGTGTCTGTGCCTTTTAGTGCTCCCGCTCGTGGTTGCACTTCTTCTTCTTCAGCCATGTCCTGTATGTCCTCTTCCTCTTCAACATCTTCTATTTCCACTACCTCTTCAGCTGAGGCGTGTTCTGGTGGGTTTGGCTCCTCTTGATTCCTCTCCTGCAGTGTGGTTCCGGATCTCAGGGTGATGGCATTGATGCCACCCTTTGGATTGTGTAATGGTTGAGACGGGATTCCACTGGAGCTCAAAGGTTGGTTATTGGAGTTGTTCATTGATCCAATCTGGGAGACAAGAGCTTGCAAAGTAGCGGTCAGACCATTTAGAGTGGCATTAATGTTATTTTCCATGGTTTTTTGTCTCCGATCAATAGATTGTAGTAATTCATCATTAGCAGATGAAGAAGGATAGGTAAATTGAGAGGTCTGCTATAGGGTATTCTGTGGTCCTTGGGATTGCCTTAGGTGAGGTGCTTTGTAAGGCTGATTATAATTCTGCTGCCTGTTGTTGTTGTTATTCCACCTCTGATTTCCCTGATTATCTCTGCCTCCTCTGTTGTTGTTGTCCCTCCAATTCTAGTTAGAATTGTCTTGCCATCCGTGGTTGTAATTGCCACCTTGATTGTGCCCTTGGTTGGGGCGGTCATAGAAGTTATGTGTGGCTGCCACGGTGTTGTCTTCCTGCTGGAGCTGCGGATATTCATCAGTATAGTGGCTATAATCAGTGCAGATTCCGCAAACTCTCTGTGGGACTAATTGTTGGTTTTACTGTGGTGGAGAAAGTTGAGCTTGCTGAACTTGTTGTTGATTCAATTGCATCTGCTTCAGCAAGTTGGTCATTTCACAGATACTCTGAGTTAAAGCAGTAGTCTCTCTGCTAGAGGATACTTCTGCAACAGCTTTTGCACGGCCTTGTTTCTGCCTGTGATTTCTAGTAGATTCAGCTAGGTCGCTGATCAATTGCCATGCCTCATCAGTGGTCTTGTACTTTTTCATAGACCCATTGCTAGCACTTTCCAATGTGGTCTTATCTTGGGGCCTCATGCCCTGCGTGACGTAACCGAGTAACACTATCTTGTCAATCATAAGGTGGGGGCAAGCTTCCAGAAGATTATTGAAGCGCGTCCAGTACTCATAAAGAGTTTCAGAGACATCCTAAACAATCATAGAAATGTCTTTCCTCAGTTTATTAGTAACTTCAGCTGGAAAGAACTTTTCCAAGAATTCTTTTCTCAGTGTATCCCAGTTGGATACAATTGCTGCTGGTTGAGTGTAGTACCACTCTCTCGCCTTTTCTTCAAGAGAGAATGGGAAGGCTTTCAATAAAATAGAAGTTTCATCTGCACCATCATGCCTGACAGTAGAACAGGCTGCCTGAAAATCTCTTAGGTGCTTGATAGGCTCTTGAGCAGGTAAGCCATGAAACTTGGGCATCAAATTGAGCAGTGCAGTCTTTATTTCAAAGTCTGTAGCCACCGCTGGGTGATGCGCTTGAAACGGTTGCATTGTAAAATCAGGGGCTCCTTCCTCCTGGATAGTAACTCTTCTAGCTGCTGCCATGTTACCTGCACGTAAAACAACCAAATTAGTAGAACGGGGGCTGGTTTCTTTCTCAAGTGACGTTTCAGATCCGCCCTCAGAGAGGACTAACCAACGCCGAGCTTGCCTTATTCGTGAAATAGTTCTTTCAATCTCAGGATCGAATACTAGCAAGCTTGGATCAGGAAGCGAACGTGTCATCTAACGAAAGAAATAAGCAGTTCATAGTAGCAAAATAAAATAAAATGCAAATAAATAAATTCTAATTAATAACTTTAGCACTCTATTGCAACTCCCCGGCAACGGCGCCAAAAATTGATGTGGGCGGAAATTGGCGAATTAAGAATGATTATAAAATATGCGTTGCAAGTATAGTTCTCAACCAACCAGAAATCCACTTATCAATTTAGAAGGGTGTAACAGAAATTGAAATTAAAATACTAGGAGTATGAATCCCAGGTCGTCTCCCAAAGAATTGCAGAAAAGAATGCTATTTTATTAATAAGATGTTTTCAAAAAGGGTTGAGTTGAATGGCAGAAATTTAAATTAGAGAATTTATATAAATTTAAATAAAAGCCTTGACTGAGAGTTGATTAGCTGGAAGCCCTATTCTTGTTTGAGTACTCTCAAGATTAATTGACAATTGAGGGTTATTATGTTTAGTTGTCCCTTACTAAGTAAGGAAATGTCAAACAAGCTGGAATGCTGTTTGTATCCACAAGTTCCAATCCGCTCTTGGGAGGATTGGTGTTAGTGACTAGAGAGAAATCCAACAATAAACCCAATTACAATCTTTCTCTTGAGCATTCTAACTCAAGGGTTCCTTTCAATCAACTCCCCATCAAGTTAGGGAACTACTCGCTCATTGTAAATGTAAAATTCATAACATAAGAAAGGGAATTAAAGGAAGACATGATAAATAATGATCAAAAGATTAATTGAAAATAAAAGTAATTCTTGTATTAATAAATGCTAAAATAATCCAATAGTAAAAATAAGTAAATTAAGGAACATGGAAGGGTAAGAGACAAGTAAAGAGAACGAACTAGAATGTCGAAGTCTTGATGAGGCAATAACTCTTCTCAATATCCCAATGCAAAAACAATGAAAATAACAAATCCGAAAAACTATGAATGTGTAGAGAGAAAACCTAGAGGAGAGGAAAACTATATCTAAAAACTTAAAACTATGTGAAATGTTTGTTGTTGGTTTCTGCATGTTCTCTGGCTCTAGTCTGCTTTTCTGGGCCAAAAACTGGGTCAAAATGGGCCCAAAATCGCCCCCAGCGATTCTGCAGATTATGCAGATCGCGCATGTCACGCGGACGCGTCATTCAGGCGGACGCGTCATTCGTGTTTCGCTTCTCCACGCGGACGCGCCGTCCACGCCTCCGCGTCGCTTGTGCTATTCCATGCCGCGCAGTCACGTCATCCATACGGCCGCGTCACTGCGATTTCCTCTCTTTCGCGCGGTCGCGTCATACATGCGGATGCATCACTTCTCGCTGGTCATCTCCTCAATTCCTTGTGTTCCTTCCATTTTTGCAAGCTTCCTCTCCAATCTCCAACTCATTCATGCCCTATAAAGCCTAAAACACTTAACACACAGATCACGGCATCGAATAGAATAAAGGAGAAACAAAATACATAATTAAAAGTCTCTAGGAAGCATGTTTTCAATCATGCAATAACTTTAGGAAGGAATTGTAAATGCATGCTTATTTAATGAATAAGTGGGTAAAGATCATGATAAAACCACATAATTAAACACAATATAAACCATAAAATAGTGGTTTATCACAGCGCATTTGGAACATTTTCACTGAGAGGACGGGAAGTAGCCATTGACAACGGTGATGCCCAACATAAAGCTTGCCATGGAAGGAGCCTTGCGTGCATAAAGAAGAAGACAATAGGAAAGCAAAGACTCAGAAGACAAAGCATCTCCAAAACCTCAACCTATTCTCCATTACTGCATAACAAGTATTTATTTCATGTTCTTCTACTTTTTACAATTAAATATGAGAATTATTGATATCCTGACTAAGAGTTACAAGATAACCATAGCTTGCTTCAAGCCGACAATCTCCGTGGGATCGACCCTTACTCACGTAAGGTATTACTTGGACGACCCAGTGCATTTGCTGGTTAGTTGTGCGGAGTTGCAAAAGTGTGATTGTGAGTTTGGTGTCTTCTTTGTGTTTTCTTTTAATCTTTCGAAAATTTGTGTTTGATTTTCTAAAAATTTTAAGTTTGGTGTGTTTTTGTGCCTTTATTTACTTAAAAATTTTTCAAAAATTTGTTCTTGGTGTTCATCTTGATCTTCAAAGTGTTCTTGGTGTTCATCTTGACATTCAAAGTTTTCTTGTTTGTTCTCTTTGTTTTGATCTAAAATTTCTAAGTTTAGTGTCGTTTTGTTGTTTTTCTCTTTCCTCATTAAAATTTAAAAATAAAAAAAATATCTTTTCCTTATTTTACTCATAATTTTCGAAATTTAACATTAAAGTAGTCAGAATTCTAATTTCAAAAATTGATCTTATCAAATCTTTTTCAAAAAAAAAAAAATCAAATCTTTATAATTTCTTCAATCATATCTTCTCAATCATAACTTTTCCAAAATAATCCTCAATCATATCTTTTTGATTGCTAATTTCAAAATCTTTTTAATTAATTAATTAATTTAGTCTTCAATTTGCTTTTATTTCAATTTCTTCTAATTTTCGAATTTATATTCAATTTTTCAATTATTTTATCTTATTTTAACTAAGAAAAATGAAAAAGATTTGATTTTTGAAAAAGATAAGATTTTTAAATTGAAAATTTGATTTGACTCATAAAAACAACTAGATTTAAAAATTTTTTGAAAAAGTCAACTCAAATTTTCGAATTTATAAGAAGAAAAAGGAGAAGATATTTTTTTTATTTTTTTGAATTTTTTTATGAAAGAGAAAAATTTAAAACATCATTTTCATGTTTTTCTCTTTACTTTTTGGATCAAAAGAAGGAATGCATGCAAGAACACTATGAATGTCAAGATGAACACCAAGAACACTTTGAAGATCATGATGAACATCAAGAACTTATTTTTGAAAATTTTATATGCAAAGAAAACATGCAAGACACCAAACTTAGAAATCTTTCATGTTTAGACTCTATGGATGCAAAAATGCACATGTAAAACAAGAAAAGATGAAAAACAAGAAAACATCAAGATCAAACAAGAAGACTTACCAAGAACAACTTGAAGATCATGAAGAACACTATGAATGCATGAATTTTCGAAAAATGCAAGATGAATATGCAATTGACACCAAACTTTCAACTTGACTCAAGACTCAAACAAGAAACATGAAATATTTTTGATTTTTTGATTTTTTTGTGTTTTCTTTTAATTTTTTCGAAAATCATTTGAAAAAGAAAAATAAGGATTCCAAAATTTTTAATATGAATTCCAGAAATCTTTCACTCTTATTCTAAAGCTCCAATCTGAGGGTTAGGCATGGCTTAATTGCCAGCCAAGATTTAGTATGCTATTACATGCATTGAAGTGATTAGTTGAATCCTCAGTCCAAAGGAATTTGGACATGGCTTCACAGCCAGCCAGGATTCAACAAATCATCATGAAACACTAGAATTCATTCTTAAAAATTCTGAAGAAAAATATATTTTTTTGAAAACATTTTTTTTGTCGAAAACAGATGAGAAATTTTTGAAAGGTTTTTGAAAAATTTTTGAAAATAAAACAAAAAGAAAATTACCTAATCTGAGCAACAAGATGAACCGTCAGTTGTCCAAACTCGAACAATCCCCGGCAACGGCGCCAAAAACTTGGTATGCGAAATTGTGATCTCAGGTAACGGCGCCAGAAACTCTGTACGCACGTCTTAAGAAATCATTTTTCATTCACAACTTTGATACAACTAACCAGCAAGTGCACTGGGTCGTCCAAGTAATAAACCTTACGTGAGTAAGGGTCGATCCCACGGAGATTGTTGGTATGAAGCAAGCTATGGTCACCTTGTCAATCTCAGTCAGGTGGATATATAAAATAGTTATGGAGTTTTTGAAATTAAATAATAAGTAAACATAAAACAAGGATAGAAACACTTATGTAATTCATTGGTGAGAATTTCAGATAAGCGTATAGAGATGCTTTCGTTCCTCTGAATCTCTGCTTTCCTGCTGTCTTCATCCAATCAGTACTACTCCTTTCCATGGCTGGCTTTATATAAGGGCATCACCGTTGTCAATGGCTACATCCCATCCTCTTGTGAAAATGGTCCAAATGCTCTGTCACAGCACGGCTAATCATCTGAGGTTCTCGATCATACTGGAATAGGATTCACCCTCCTTTTGCGTCTGTCACTGCGTCCAGAACTCGCGAGTTTGAAGCTCGTCACAGTCATTCAATCCCTGAATCCTACTCGGAATACCACAGACAAGGTTTAGACTTTCCGGATTCTCATGAATGCCGCCATCAATCTATTTTACACCACGAAGATTCTGATTAAGAGATCTAAGAGATACTCATTCAATCTAAGGTAGAACGGAAGTGGTTGTCAGGCATGCGTTCATAGGGAATGATGATGATTGTCACGTTCATCACATTCAGGTTGGAGTGCAAATGAATATCTTAGAAGTGGAATACGTTGAATTGAATAGAAAAACAGTAGTACTTTGCATTAATCTTTGAGGAACAGCAGAGCTCCACACCTTAATCTATGGAATGCAGAAACTCTACCGTTGAAAATACATAAGTGATGAAGGTCCAGGCATGGCCGAGAGGCCAGCCCCCAAAACGAGATCACAGGATCAAAATTACAATCCAGGATCTTCCAAAGATGATCAAAAGATCTCTAATACAATAGTAAAAGGTCCTATTTATACTAAACTAGTTACTAGGGTTTACAAAAGTAAGTAATTGATGCATAAATCCACTTCCGGGGCCCACATGGTGTGTGCTTGGGCTGAGCTTGAATGTTACACGTGCAGAGGCTCTTTCTGGAGTTGAACTCCAGGTTGTAACATATTTCTGGCGTTCAACTCTGGTTTGTGACTTGTTTCTGGCGTTTAACTCCAGACAGCAGCGTAGAACTGGCGTTCAACGCGCTTTTACGTCATCTAAACTCGGCCAAAGTATAGACTATTATGCATTGCTGGAAAGCCCTGGATGTCTACTTTCCAACGCAATTAGATGCGCACCATTTTGAGTTCTGTAGCTCCAGAAAATCCACTTTGAGTGCAGGGAGGTCAGAATCCAACAGCATCAGCAATCCTTCTTCAACCTCTGAATCTTATTTTTGCTCAAGTCCCTCAATTTCAGCCAGAAAATACCTGAAATCACAGAAAAACACACAAACTCATAGTAAAGTCCAGAAATGTGAATTTAACATAAAAACTGATGAAAAGATCCGTAAAAGTAACCAGATTCTACTAAAAACAGTGCCAAAAAGCGTATAAATTATCTGCTCATCACAACACCAAACTTAAATTGTTTCTTGTCCCCAAGCAATTGAAAATCAAATAGGATAAAAAGAAGAGAATATACTATAAATTCCAAACTATCAATGAAGCATAGCTCCAATTAAATGAGCGGGACTTGTAGCTTTTTGCCTCTTGAATAGTTTTGGCATCTCACTTTATCCATTGAGGTTCAGAATGATTGGCATCTATAGGAACTCAGAGTTCAGATAGTGTTATTAATTCTCCTAGTTCAGTATGATGATTCTTGAACACAGCTATTTTATGAGTCTTGGCCGTGGCCCTAAGCACTTTGTTTTCCAGTATTACCATCGGATACATAAATGCCACAGACACATAATTGGGTGAACCTTTTCAGATGGTGACTCAGCTTTGCTAAAGTCCCCAATTAGAGGTGTCCAGGGTTCTTAAGCACACTCTTCTTTTGCTTTGGACCTTGACTTTAACCGCTCAGTCTCAAGTTTTCACTTGACACCTACACGCCACAAGCACATGGTTAGGGACAGCATGGTTTAGCCGCTTAGGCCAGGATTTTATTCCTTTAGGCCCTCCTATCCACTGATGCTTAAAGCCTTGGGATCCTTTTTCTTACCCTTGCCTTTTGGTTTTAAGGGTTACTGGCTTTTTGCTCTTACCTCTTGGTTTTAAGAGCTTTTGGCTTTTTCTGCTTGCTTTTTCTCTTCTTTTTTTTTCGCTATTTTTTTTTCTGCAAGCTTTGTTCTTTGCTGCTTTTTCTTGCTTCAAAAATCATTTTTATGATTTTTCAGATTATCAAATAACATGTCTCCTTGTCATCATTCTTTCAAGAGCCAACATATTTAACATTCTTAAACAACAACTTCAAAAGACATATGCACTGTTCAAGCATTCATTCAGAAAACAAGAAGCATTGTCACCACATCAATATAATTAAACTAAGTTCAAGGATAAATTCGAAACTCATGTACTTCTTGTTCTTTTGAATTAAAACAGTTTTCATTTAAGAGAGGTGATGGATTCATAGGACATTCATAACTTTAAGACAAAGTTACAAAATACTAATGATCATGTAATGAAGACACAAACATGGATAAGCACGTAACATAGAGAAAACGAAAAACAGAGAATGTAAGAACAAGGAATGAGTCCACCTTAGTGATGGTGGCATTTCCTTCTTGAGGAACCAGTGATGTCCTTGAGCTCTTCTATGTCTCTTCCTTGTCTTTGTTTCTCCTCCCTCATTGCTTTTTGATCTTCTCTTATTTCATGAAGGATGATGGAGTGCTCTTGATGTTCCACCCTTAATTGTCCCATGTTGGAACTTAATTCTCCTAGGGAGGTGTTGATTTGCTCCCAATAGTTTTGTGGAGGAAAATGCATTTGAGGCATCTCCGGGATCTCATGGTGATGAGCTTCATACGTCTCTTGAGATCCATGAATGGGCTCTCTTGCTTGCTCCATCCTTTTCTTAGAGATGAGCTTCTCTTCCTCAATGGGAATGTCTCCTTCTATGAAAGCTCCAACTGAGTAACATAGATGGCAGATGAGGTGAGGAAAGGCTAACCTTGCCATAGTGGAGGACTTGTCAGCCACCTTGTAGAATTCTTGAGGTATAATCTCATGAACCTCCACCTCTTCTCCAATCATGATGCTATGGATCATGATGGCCTGGTCTATAGTAACTTCAGACCGGTTGCTAGTGGGAATGATTGAGCGTTGAATGATCTCCAACCATCCTCTAGCTATAGGCTTAAGGTCCAGTCTTCTCAGTTGAACCGGTTTGCCTTTTGAGTCAATCTTCCATTGAGCTCCTTCCACACATATGTCCATGAGGACTTGGTCCAACCTTTTATCAAAGTTGACCCTTCTAGTGTAGGCGCGTGCATCTCCTTGCATCAAAGGCAAGTCAAACGCCAACCTCACATTTTCCGGACTAAAATCTAAGTATTTCCCCCGAACCATGGTGAGATAATTCTTTGGATCAGGGTTCTTACTTTGATCATGGTTCCTAGTGATCCATGCATTGGCATAGAACTCTTGAACCATTAGGATGCCGACTTGTTGGATGGGTTTTGTTAGAACTTCCCAACCTCTTCTTTGAATTTCATGTCGGATCTCCAGATACTCATTCTTCTTGAGCTTGAAAGGGACCTCGGGGATCACCTTCTTCTTGGCCACAACATCATAGAAGTGGTCTTGATGAGCTTTGGAGATGAATCTTTCCATCTCCCATGACTCGGAGGTGAAAGCTTTTGTCTTCCCTTTCCCTTTTTTAGAGGATTCTCCGGTCTTGGGTGCCATCAATGGTAATGGAAAAACAAAAAGCTTATGCTTTTACCACACCAAACTTAAAATATTGCTCGCCCTCGAGCAAGAGAAGAAAGAAGAGATGAAGAAGAAGAAGAAAGGAGGAGAGGGAGAGAGAGATGTGTTTCGGCCAAGAAGGGGAAGAGAGGGTTGTGTTGTGTGAAAATGAGGAGGAATGGAGGGCTATGTATAGGGAAGGGAGGGGGGTAAGGTTTCGGCCATATAGGGTGGGTTTGGGTGGGAAATTGATTTTGAATTTTGAGGGTAGGTGGAGTTTATGAGGTAGGTTTATGGGGAAGAGTGGATGGATGTGAGTGGTGAAGTGGTGATACGGAAGAGTGATTGAGGTGATTGGTGAAGAATTTTGGGGAAGAGTGTTTATGGGATTGTGTGAAAGAGGGGTGAGAAGAAGTGAGTGGAGGTAGGTGGGGATCATGTGGGGTCCACAGATCCTGAGGTGATCCTGTAGGGTCCACAGATCCTGAGGTGTTCAAGGATTTACAACCTTGCACCAAATGAGGCATGCAAAATGCCCTTGCACACAACTCTGGGCGTTCAGCGCCAGATTGGTGTTTGTTCTGGGAGTTGAACGCCCATTTGTTGCCTGATGAGCGGATATTTTATACGCTTTTTGGGGATAATTTCATATAGTTTAGAGTATGTTTTAGTTAGTTTTTAGTCTATTTCTAGTAGTTTTTAGGAAAAATTCATATTTCTGGACTTTACTATGAGTTGTGTGTTTTTCTGTAATTTCAGGTATTTTTCTGGCTGAAATTGAAGGAGCTGAGCAAAAATCTGATTCAGGCTGAAAAAGGACTGCTGATGCTGTTGGATTCTGACCTCCCTGCACTCAAAGTGGATTTTCTGGAGCTACAGAACTCGAAATGGCATGCTTCCAATTGCATTGGAAAGTAGACATCCAGGGCTTTCCATCAATATATAATAGTTCATACTTTGCACAAGGATAGACGATGTAAACTGGCGTTCAACGCCAGTTCTCTGCCCAATTCTGGCGTCCAGCGCCAGAAAAGGATCAAAAGCTGGAGTTGAACGCCCAAACTGGCATAAAAACTGGCGTTCAACTCCACAAATGGCCTCTGCACGTGAATTGCTTAAGTCTCAGCCCCAGCACACACCAAGTGGGCCCCAGCACACAACAAGTGGGCCCCAGAAGTGGATCTCTGCATCATCCATCATAGTTTATCCAAATTTTGTAACCCTAGGCTACTAGTTTAGTATTTAAACAACTTTTAGAGACTTATTTTGGATCTTATGACATTTCAGATCTAAACTTTATATTCTCTGACGGCCTGAGTCTCTAAACCCCATTGTTGGGGGTGAGGAGCTCTGCTGTGTCTCGATGAATTAATGCAAGTATTTCTGTTTTCCATTCAAACACGCTTGTTCCTATCTAAGATGTTCATTCGCGCTTAACTGTGATGGAGGTGATGAGCTGTGACACTCATCACCTTCCTCAAATCATGAACGTGTGCCTGACAACCACCTCCGTTCTATATACGATTGAATGAGTATCTCTTAGATTCCTTAATCAGAATCTCCGTGGTATAAGCTAGAACTGATGGCAGCATTCATGAGAATCCGGAAAGTCTAAACCTTGTCTGTGGTATTCCGAGTAGGATTCAAGGATTGAATGACTGTGACGAGCTTCAAACTCCTGAAGGCTGGGCGTTAGTGACAGATGCAAAAGGATAGTAAATCCTATTCCAACCGGATCGAGAACCAACCGGTGATTAGCCGTGCTGTGACAGAGCACGTGAGCGTAGTTTTCACTGGAAGGATGGAAGGTAGCCATTGACAACGGTGATCCACCAACACACAGCTTGCTATAGGGGGACGTGTGTGCGTGAACAAGAAGACAGAGGAAAGCAGAGATTCAGAAGACAAAGCATCTCCAATACTGCAACATATTCTCCATTACTGCACAACAAGTAACTTTTAATTTATGCTCTACTGGTTACTCACAATTCAATTGATAAACATAATTGACTTCCTGACTAAGATTTACAAGATAACCATAGATTGCTTCAAACCAACAATCTCCGTGGGATTCGACCCTTACTCACGTAAGGTATTACTTGGACGACCCAGTGCACTTGCTGGTCATGTGTGCGAAATTGTAAGAGAGTAACAATTTTGTGCACCAAGTTTTTGGCGCCGTTGCCGAGGATTGTTCGTGTTTAGACAACTAACGGTTTATTTTGTTGCTTAGATTAGGAAAAATTTTCTCTTTTTGGTTTAGAGTCTTTTATTATTTATCCCTTGTTAAAACACTTTAAATTTATAGCTCAGTTAATTAGAACGTGGTGTTTATGTTCATGGTAATTGGCTATCATATTTTTTAAAAACCTTTTTCAAAAATAATTTTTCTGTTAAATCCTGTGCCAAACTTTAAGTTTGGTGTTTTCTTGTTGATTTCCCTTTGGTTTTCGAAAATTTTGGTTTGGTTTTCTAAAAATTTTAAGTTTGGTGTTCTTTCTTCGTGTTCTTGTGTTCTTGTGAGTCTTCAAAGTGTTCTTGAGTTTTCCTTGTGTCTTGATCTTAAAATTTTTAAGTTTGGTGTTCCTTGGTGTGTTCCCTCCAAAATTTTCAAAAATAAGGAGCATTAGATCTAAAAATTTTAAATCTTGTACTATCTTATTGTTTTTCTCTCTCCTCACTAAATTCAAAAATATCTTTTCAAAATATCTCTTCTAACTTCCTAACTTCTTATCTTTTCAAAATTTGTTTCAACTAACCAACTAACTTTTTGTTTGTTTCTTAACTTTTTCAAAACTACCTAACTAACTCTCTTTCTCTAATTTTCGAAAATATCTTCCCTCTTTTTCAAAAATTTCTTTTTTTTTAACTAATTAATTTTTATTTTTTTACGAAAAAAAAAAATTTAATTTCAAAATTCAAATTCTTTTTAGTTATTTTATTTTATTTAAGTATTTACTTCTTATAAAATAAAATAAATAAAAAGATAAATCAGTCCAAGTTATATCCATATATCCATCATGGACATAAGTGGAAATGAACAGTCCACGAGGACTCTGGGGTCATATTCTAACCCCTCTACTGCTTTATATGGGAGTAGCATATGCATACCCTCCATTGGAGTTAGTAGCTTTGAGTTGAATCCTCAGCTCATTATCATGGTGCAGCAAAGTTGCCAGTATTCCGGTCTTCCACAGGAAGAACCTACAGAGTTTCTGGCACAATTTTTACAAATTGCTGACACAGTACATGATAAGGAAATAGATCAGGATGTCTACGGACTATTACTGTTTCCATTTGCTGTAAAAGATCAAGCTAAGAGGTGGTTGAATAACCAACCTAAGGCCAGCATAAGGACGTGGAAACAGCTGACAGAAAAATTCCTGAATCAATATTTCCCTCCAAAAAGGATGACACAGCTAAGGCTGGACATCCAAGGCTTCAAGCAAGGAGATAATGAATCTCTTTATGATGCCTGGGAGAGATACAGAGAGATGCTATGAAAATGCCCCTCTGAAATATTTTCAGAGTGGGTTCAGTTAGACATCTTCTACTATGGGCTTGTAGAAGGAGCTCAGATGTCTCTAGATTACTCAGCTGGTGGATCTATCCATATGAGAAAGACAATTGAAGAGGCTCAAGAGCTCATTGATACAGTTGCCAGGAATCAGCATCTGTATCTAAGCAGCAACCCTTCCATGAATGAAGAGGTTAAAACAGTAACTGCTGAATTCAGTACTGTAAAACAAGCTGCTGAATTCAATCAGCAATTGGATTTTCTAACAAAGCAGCTAGCTGAATTCAAGGACAGGCTACAGGAGACAAGGATAGCTAATATACATATGGACGAACAGTTTAAGCAAACAAAGCAGCAGCTATCAAGGCAAATAGCAGAAGAATGCCAAGCAGTTCAATTAAGAAGTGGGAAAACATTAAATACCACACCTCAAGGCATCAAAAATTCAAGAAATGAGCGACCCACCAAAGATTCACCTGAGGACAGTAAGAGCCCAGGGAAAAATAATTCTGGCACTAAAACGCCAGAAAATGGGTGGAAGGCTGGCGCTGAACGCCCAGACCATGCCCAAAACTGGCGTTCAGCGCCAAAAACAAGGCAGGATTGGCGTTCAACGCCAGAAATGGGCAAGAATCTGGCGTTGAACGCCCAAATGGGGCAGAATCCAGCGTTGAACGCCCAAAATGGGTACATTTCTGGCGTTCAGGCGCCAGGAACAGACAGTGAGCTGGCGTCTAACGTCACTCCAGCTTCTGACTCTGGCACTCAATTGCCAGTGAGGGATCAGACACACACAAGTGTTGATAACAACCCCTCTAAAAAGGCTTCTTTAACCACTAAGGTTGAAGAATATAAAGCCAAGATACCTTATCCTCAAAAACTCCGGAAAGAGGAGCAGGATAAGCAATTTGCTCGCTTTGCAGATTATCTAAGGACTCTTGAAATAAAGATTCCATTTGCAGAGGCACTTGAGTAAATACCTTCTTATGCCAAGTTCATGAAAGAGATCTTGAGTCATAAAAAGGAGTGGAGAGAAACAGAAAGAGTTCTCCTCACTGAAGAATGCAGTGCAGTCATTCTGAAAAGCTTTCCTGAAAAGCTTAAAGACCCTGGGAGTTTTCTGATACCATGCATATTAGAAGGTGATTGCACCAAGACAGCTTTATGCGATCTTGGGGCAAGCATCAACCTGATACCTGCATCTACTATCAGGAAGCTTGGCTTAACTGAAGAAGTTAAACCAACCCGGATATGTCTCCAACTTGCTGATGGTTCCACTAAATACCCATCAGGCGTGATTGAGGGCATGATTGTCAGAGTTGGGCCATTCACCTTTCCCACTGACTTTGTTGTGCTGGAAATGGAGGAGCACAAGAGTGCTACTCTCATTCTAGGAAGACCCTTCCTAGCAACTGGACGATCCCTCATTGATGTCCAACAGGGGGAAATAACCCTGAGAGTCAATGATGATGAGTTTAAGTTGAACGCTGTCAAAGCCATGCAGCATCCAGACACATCAACAGACTGCATGAAAGTTGATCTCATTGACTCTTTGGTAGAAGAGATCAACATGGCTGAAAGTCTCGAATCAGAGTTGGAAGACATCTTTAAAGATGTTCAGCCTGATTTGGAGGATTCAGAGGACATGAAAGAGCCTCTGAACTTTCTTCTGAAAGAGGAAAAACCTCCTAAACCCGAGCTCAAGCCACTACCACCATCCTTGAAATACGCATTTCTGGGAGAAGGTGACACTTTTCCAGTGATCATAAGCTCTGCTTTAAATTCACAGGAAGAGGAAGCACTTATTCAAGTGCTAAGGACACACAAGACAGCTCTTGGGTGGTCCATAGGTGACCTTAAGGGCATAAGCCCAGCTAGATGCATGCATAAAATCCTATTGGAGGATAATGCCAAACCAGTGGTTCAACCACAGAGGCGGCTAAATCCAGCCATGAAGGAAGTGGTGCAGAAAGAGGTCACCAAATTACTAGAGGCTGGGATTATTTATCCCATTTCTGATAGCCCCTGGGTGAGCCCTGTTCAAGTCGTCCCAAAGAAGGGAGGCATGACAGTGATTCATAATGAAAAAAATGAACTGGTTCCTACAAGAACAGTTACAGGGTGGCGCATGTGTATTGACTACAGAAGGCTCAATACAGCCACCAGAAAGGATCATTTTCCTTTACCATTCATAGACCAGATGCTAGAGAGACTAGCAGGTCATGATTATTACTGCTTTTTGGATGGCTATTCAGGCTATAACCAGATTGCAGTGGATCCCCAGGATCAAGAGAAAATAGCATTCACATGTCCATCTGGAGTGTTTGCTTATAGAAGGATGCCATTTGGGCTATGTAATGCGCCTGCAACCTTCCAGAGATGCATGCTCTCTATTTTCTCTGACATGGTGGAAAAATTTCTGGAAGTCTTCATGGATGACTTCTCAGTATATGGAGACTCATTCAGCTCCTGTCTTGATCACCTGAAACTTGTTCTGAAAAGATGCCAAGAAACCAACCTAGTTTTAAACTGGGAAAAGTGTCACTTCATGGTGACTGAAGGAATTGTTCTTGGGCATAAAATCTCAAACAAGGGAATAGAGGTGGATCAAGCAAAAATAGAGGTAATTGAAAAATTACCACCACCTGCCAATGTTAAGGCAATCAGAAGCTTTCTGGGGCATGCAGGATTCTATAGGAGGTTTATAAAGGATTTTTCAAAAATCGCAAAACCTCTAAGCAATCTGCTAGCTGCTGACACGCCATTTGTGTTTGACACAGCATGCCTGCAGGCGTTTGAAACGCTGAAAGCTAAGCTGGTCACAGCACCAGTCATTTCTGCACCAGACTGGACATTGCCATTTGAGTTAATGTGTGATGCCAGTGATCATGCCATTGGTGCAGTATTGGGACAGAGGCATGACAAGCTTCTGCATGTCATTTATTATGCCAGTCGCATTCTAAATGATGCCCAGAAAAATTACACAACCACAGAAAAAGAACTACTTGCAGTGGTTTACGCCATTGACAAGTTCAGATCATACTTAGTAGGATCAAAAGTGATTGTGTATACTGACCATGCTGCTCTTAAATATCTACTCACAAAGCAGGATTCAAATCCTAGGCTCATCAGATGGGTATTGCTTCTGCAAGAGTTTGATATAGAAATAAGAGACAGAAAAGGGACAGAGAACCAAGTGGCTGATCATCTGTCCCGGATAGAGCTAGTGGAAGGGACGTCCCTCCCCTTTCTTGAGATCTCTGAGACGTTCCCTGATGAGCATCTATTTGCCATTCAGGAAGCACCATGGTTTGCCGATATTGTAAACTATAAAGCTGCACGGTTCATACCCAAGGAGTACAATAGAATACAAAAGAAGAAATTAGTCACTGATGCAAAGTACTACTTGTGGGATGAACCCTATCTCTTTAAGAGATGTGCAGACGGAATTATCCGTAGGTGTGTCCCCAGAGAGGAAGCACATAGAATCCTATGGCATTGCCACGGATCTCAATATGGAGGCCATTTCGGAGGTGAGCGAACAGCCACCAAGGTCCTACAATGTGGCTTCTATTGGCCCACACTCTATAAAGATTCCCGAGAGTTTGTACGTAATTGTGACAGTTGCCAAAGAGCTGGTAATCTGCCTCATGGTTACGCCATGCCTCAACAAGGAATCTTGGAAATTGAGTTGTTTGACGTATGGGGAATTGACTTCATGGGACCTTTTCCACCATCATATTCAAACACTTATATTCTGGTGGCAGTTGACTATGTATCAAAATGGGTTGAGGCTATTGCCACACCCACCAATGATACTAAAACAGTGCTGAAGTTCCTCCAGAAACATATCTTTAGCAGGTTTGGTGTCCCTAGAGTGTTAATCAGTGATGGGGGAACTCACTTCTGCAATAAACAGCTTTACTCTGCCATGGTTCGGTATGGAATTCGCCACAAGGTGGCCACTCCATATCATCCACAAACCAATGGGCAAGCTGAAGTCTCTAACAGAGAATTAAAGAGAATCCTGGAACGGACAGTAAATACCCGTAGAAAGGATTGGGCACGAAGCTTGGATGATGCTCTGTGGGCTTACAGAACAGCATTCAAGACCCCTATAGGGACCTCTCCATACCAACTCGTGTATGGTAAGGCATGTCACCTACCCGTGGAACTGGAACACAAGGCCTACTGGGCAACCAGATTCCTAAACTTTGATGCCAAACTAGCAGGAGAAAAACGATTGCTCCAGCTAAATGAGCTAGAGGAATTCAGATTCACAGCTTTCGAAAATGCCAAGCTTTATAAAGAAAAATAAAAAAAATGGCATGACAGAAAGCTGTCATCTAGAATCTTTGAACCAGGACAGAAGGTTCTGTTGTTTAACTCTAGACTCAGGCTATTCCCCGGGAAACTGAAATCCCGGTGGAGGGGACCATACGTGATTACAAGTGTATCACCATATGGTTATGTGGAGCTTCAAGATATTGATTCTGATAAGAAGTTCATTGTCAATGGACAGAGAATCAAGCATTATCTTGAGGGCAACATTGAGCAAGAATGCTCAAGGCTGAAGCTAGATTAAAAGCTCAGCAAGGTCCAGCTAAAGACAATAAAGAAGCGCTTGCTGGGAGGCAACCCAGCCATGGGGAAACAATCCTCTAAGCATTTTGCCCTATTTTTATTTTTATTTGTTTATATAAAGTTCACTGACACTAAGGTAAAGAATCATTTGCATAAGTTTACAGGGTTACAGAAGGAATCTACACACAAAACAGAGATAGGGAGCTTACTGGCAAGAAAACGCCAGTGAAGGCCATTTTGGGCGTTCAGCGCCCAAAATGGGCATCCAGTGGGCGCTGAACGCCAGTAAGGATAGCTATCTGGCGTTCAACGCCAGAAAAGGGCAACAACTGGGCGTTGAACGCCCAGGAGAGCAGCATTTGGGCGTTGAACGCCCAAAACAGGCAGTGTTTGGGCGTTCAAACGCCAGGATGGTGGGGAGGAGCTCTCCTTCTACCCATCTCTTTCTTTTTCTTTTGCTTGAGGACAAGCAAAGCTCTAAGTTTGGTGTGCTTATCCGTGATCACTAAGATCATGGCCCCTAAAGGAAAACAACCCACTCCAAGAGGAGCAAGGGCATGATTTAAAGGAACTGAAGCGCCAGAAATTCTCTGTTGAAGGACCAAGCACCTCACAGACTAGAGGAACATCCACTTCCCAAACCTCAAGGTTGTTGAGTTCTAATCTTAGCCTTAACTCTGTGATAACTGTTCTTATTTTAATTTTACCTTAGGAGTCATATAGTAGTAATTAGTATCTATTTTGATTTTATCTCCAATTAAGCTATAGTTTATTTTTCTCATCATCAGCAAACATGAATAAAGTAGTAGATCTTTTGAATAAGAAGCAATAAAATTTCGAGTTTTAATAAGAGAAATTCTAATTAGTTAAATGTGGTGGCAATGCTTTCTGTCTTCTGAATGAATGCTTGAACAGTGCATATATCTTTTGAATTTGTTGTTTAAGACTGTTAAATATGTTGGCTCTTGAAAGAATGATGAACATGAGACATGTTATTGAGAATCTGAAAAATCATAAAAATGATTCTTGAAGCAAGAAAAAGCAGCAAAGAACAAAGCTTGCAGAAAAAAAAAAAAGAGAAAGCAAGCAGAAAAAGCCAAAGCTCTTAAAACCAAAAGGCAAGAAAAAAAAAAGCCAAAGCCCTTAAAACCAAAAGGCAAGGGTAATAAAAAGGATCCCAAGGCTTTGAGCATCAGTGGATAGGAGGGCCAAAAAGGAATAAAATCCTAGCCTAAGCGGCTAAATCAAGCTGTCCCTAACCATGTGCTTGTGGCGTGAAGGTGTCAAGTGAAAACTTGAGACTGAGCGGTTAAAGTCAAGGTCCAAAGCAAAAAGAAGAGTGTGCTTAAGAACTCTGGACACCTCTAATTGGGGACTTTAGCAAAGCTGAGTCACAATCTAAAAGGTTCACCCAATTAAGTGTCTGTGGCATTTATGTATCCGGTGGTAATACTGGAAAACAAAGTGCTTAGGGCCACGGCCAAGACTCATAAAATAGCTGTGTTCAAGAATCATCATACTGAAATAGGATACTCAATAACACTATCTGAATTCTAAGTTCCTATAGATGCCAATCACTCTGAGCTTCAATGGATAAAGTGAGATGCCAAAACTGTTCGGAAGCAAAAAGCTACTAGCCCCGCTCATCTAATTAGAATCTGAGCTTCATGCAAAAAAACTCTGAGATATTATTGCTTCTCAACCTACTAGTCTTCTATTTTATTTGTCTAGTTGCTTGAGGACAAGCAACAGTTTAAGTTTGGTGTTGTGATGAGCGGATATTTTATACGCTTTTTGGGGATAATTTCATATAGTTTAGAGTATGTTTTAGTTAGTTTTTACTCTATTTCTAGTAGTTTTTAGGAAAAATTCATATTTCTGGACTTTACTATGAGTTGTGTGTTTTTCTGTAATTTCAGGTATTTTTCTGGCTAAAATTGAAGGAGCTGAGCAAAAATCTGATTCAGGCTGAAAAAAGACTGCTAATGCTGTTGGATTCTGACCTCCCTGCACTCAAAGTGGATTTTCTGGAGCTACAGAACTTGAAATGGCATGCTTCCAATTGCATTGGAAAGTAGACATCCAGGGCTTTCCATCAATATATAATAGTCCATACTTTGCACAAGGATAGATTATGTAAACTGGCGTTCAACGCCAGTTCTCTGCCCAATTCTGGCGTCCAGCGCCAGAAAAGGATCAAAAGCTGGAGTTGAACGCCCAAACTGGCATAAAAACTGGCGTTCAACTCCACAAATGGCCTCTGCACGTGAATTGCTTAAGTCTCAGCCCCAGCACACACCAAGTGGGCCCCAGAAGTGGATCTCTGCATCATCCATCATAGTTTATCCAAATTTTGTAACCCTAGGCTACTAGTTTAGTATTTAAACAACTTTTAGAGACTTATTTTGGATCTTATGACATTTCAGATCTAAACTTTATATTCTCTGACGGCATGAGTCTCTAAACCCCATTGTTGGGGGTGAGGAGCTCTGCTATGTCTCGATGAATTAATGCAAGTATTTCTGTTTTCCATTCAAACACGCTTGTTCCTATCTAAGATGTTCATTCGCGCTTAACTGTGATGGAGGTGATGAGCTGTGACACTCATCACCTTCCTCAAATCATGAACGTATGCCTGACAACCACCTCCGTTCTATATACGATTGAATGAGTATCTCTTAGATTCCTTAATCAGAATCTCCGTGGTATAAGCTAGAACTGATGGCAGCATTCATGAGAATCCGGAAAGTCTAAACCTTGTCTGTGGTATTCCGAGTAGGATTCAAGGATTGAATGACTGTGACGAGCTTCAAACTCCTGAAGGCTGGGCGTTAGTGACAGATGCAAAAGGATAGTAAATCCTATTCCAACCGGATCGAGAACCAACCGGTGATTAGCCGTGCTGTGACAGAGCACGTGAGCGTAGTTTTCACTGGAAGGATGGAAGGTAGCCATTGACAACGGTGATCCACCAACACACAGCTTGCCATAGGGGGACGTGCGTGTGTGAACAAGAAGACAGAGGAAAGCAGAGATTCAGAAGAGAAAGCATCTCCAAAACTCCAACATATTCTCCATTACTGCACAACAAGTAACTTTTAATTTATGCTCTACTGGTTACTCACAATTCAATTGATAAACATAATTGACTTCCTGACTAAGATTTACAAGATAACCATAGATTGCTTCAAACCAACAATCTCCGTGGGATTCGACCCTTACTCACGTAAGGTATTACTTGGACGACCCAGTGCACTTGCTGGTCATGTGTGCGAAATTGTAAGAGAGTAACAATTTTGTGCACCATTGCCCATTTCTGGCGTTGAACGCTAGAACCATGCTTGTTCTGGGCGTTCAGCGCCAGCTCTTCTCCAGGGTGCAATTCTGGCATTCAAACGCCCAGATGCTGCCCATTTTGGGCGTTCAGCGCCAGAACCATGCTCTGTTCTGGCGTTGAACGCCAGCCAGATGCTTCTTACTGGCGTTTAAACGCCAGTAAGGCCTTCCTCCAGGGTGTGATTTTTCTTCTGCTGTTTTTGACTCCATTTTCAATTTTTATATTTATTTTGTGACTCCACATGATCATGAACCTAATAAAACATGAAAGAACAAGAAAAATATAATTAGATAAATAAAAATTAGGTTGCCTCCCAACAAGCGCTTCTTTAATGTCAATAGCTTGACAGTGGGCTCTCATGGAGCCTCACAGATGTTCAGAGCATTGTTGAGACTTCCCAACACCAAACTTAGAGTTTGGATATGGGAGTTCAACACCAAACTTAGAGTTTGGTTGTGGCCTCCCAACACCAAACTTAGAGTTTGACTGTGGGGGCTCTGGTTGACTCTGTTTTGAGAGAAGCTTTTTACGCTTCCTCTCCATGTTTACAGAAGGATAACCTTGAGTTGTAAACACAAGGGAGTCCCCATTCAATTGAAGGACTAATTCACTTCTGTCAACATCAATCACAGCTCTTGTTGTGGCTAGGAAGGGTCTTCCAAGGATGATGAATTCATCCTCATCCTTCCTAGTATCTAGGACTATAAAATCAGCAGGGATGTAAAGGCCTTCAACCTTTACTAACACGTCCTCTACTTGTCCATAAGCCTGTTTTCTTGAATTGTCTGCCATCTCTAATGAGATTTTAGCAGCTTGCACCCCATAGATTCCCAGTTTCTCTATTACAGAGAGGGGCATAAGGTTTATCCCTGAACCAGGGTCACACAGAGCCTTTTCAAAGATCATGTTGCCTATGGTACAAGGTATTACGAACTTTCCAGGATCTTGTTTCTTCTGAGGCAATGTCAGTTGATCCAGATCACTTAGTTCATTGGTGAACAAGGGAGTTTCATCTTCCCAAGTCTCAATACCAAATAATTTGGCATTCAGCTTCATGATTGCATCAAGGTACTTGGTGACTTGCTCCTTAGTAACATCCTCATTCTCTTTAGAAGAGGAATACTCATCAGAGCTCATGAATTGCATAAGGAGGTTTAATGGAATCTCTATGGTTTCTGGATGAGTCTCAGATTCCTTTGGTTCCTCAGAGGGAAACTCCTTATTGATCACTGGACGTCCCAGGAGGTCTTCCTCCTTGGGATTCACGTCCTCTCCTTCCCTTACAGGTTTGGCCATGGTGATTAATTCAATGGCCTTGCACTCTCCTTTTGGATTTTCTTCTGTATTGCTTGGGAGAGTACTAGGAGGGATTTCAGTGATCCTTTTACTCAGCTGGCCCACTTGTGCTTCCAAATTTCTAATAGAAGACCTTGTTTCATTCATGAAACTCACAGTGGCCTTAGATAGATCAGAGACTAAGTTTGCTAAATTAGAGGTATTTTGTTCAGAGTTCTCTGTCTGTTGCTGAGTGGATGTTTGTTGCTGAGTGGATGATGGAAAAGGCTTGCTATTGCTAAACCTGTTTCTTCCACCATTATTAAAGCCTTGTTGAGGCTTTTATTGATCCTTCCATGAGAAATTTGGATGATTTCTCCATGATGAGTTATAGGTGTTTCCATAAGGTTCACCTAAGTAATTTACCTCTGCTATTGCAGGGTTCTCAGGATCATAGGCCTATTCTTCAGAAGGTGCCTTTTGAGTACTGTTGGATGCAGCTTGCATTCCATTCAGACTCTGAGAAATCATATTGACTTGTTGAGTCAATATTTTATTCTGAGCCAATATGGCATTCAGAGTATCAATTTCAAGAACTCCCTTCTTCATAGGCGTCCCATTACTCACAGGATTCCTCTCAGAAGTGTACATGAACTGGTTATTAGCAACCATGTCAATGAGTTCTTGAGCTTCTGCAAGCATTTTCTTTAGGTGAATGGATCCACCTGCAGAGGTATCCAATGACATTTTAGCTAATTCAGACAGACCATCATAGAATATGTCCAGGATGGTCCATTCTGAAAGCATGTCAGATGGACACTTTTTGGTCAGTCCTTTGTATCTCTCCCAAGCTTCATAGAGGGATTTACCTTCTTTCTGTTTGAAGGTCTGAACATCCACTCTAAGCTTACTCAGCTTTTAAGGAGGAAAGAACTTGGCTAAGAAAGCCTTGATCAGCTTATCCCAAGAGTTCAGGCTATCCTTAGGTTGAGTGTCCAACCATATTCTAGCTCTGTCTCTTACAGCAAAAGGGAAAAGCATGAGCCTGTAGACTTCAGGATCTACTCCATTAGTCTTAACAGTATCACATATCTGTAAGAATTTAGTTAAGAACTAAAAAGGATCTTCAGATGGAAGTCCATGAAACTTGCAGTTCTGCTGCATCAGAGAAACTAATTGAGGTTTCAGCTCAAAATTGTTTGCTCCAATGGCAGGAATGGAGATGCTTCTTCCATGTAAATTAGAATTAGGTGCAGTAAAGTCACCAAGCATCCTCCTTGCATTATTATTATTTTCGGCTGCCATTTCCTCTTCTTGTTCGAAAATTTCTGAAAGGTGCTTGCTGGATTGTTGTAATTTTGCTTCTCTTAGTTTCCTCTTCAGAGTCCTTTCAGGTTCTGGATCTGCTTCAACAAGAATGTTCTTGTCCTTGCTCCTGCTCATATGAAAAAGAGGGACAGAAAAATAATAATAATAGGGATCCTTTTTACCACAGTATAGAGGTCCCTGTGTGAATAAAAGAAAAGAAGAAGAGAAAATCTGAACTCAGAGAGAGAGAGGGGGTTCGGATTTTTGGTGAGTGAGGAAGAGATGTTAGTAAATAAATAAACAAATAGAAGAAGATGAGAGGGGGAAGTGAATTTTCGAAAATAATTTTTTTGAAAAAGAGTTAGTGGTTTTCGAAAATAGTTTTTGAAAAAGGTTAGTAATTTTTGAAATTTTAAAATCAAAAATTAAAATAATTAATTAATTAAAAAGAATTTTTGAAAAAGAGGGAAGATATTTTCGAAAATTAGAGAGAGAGAGTTAGTTAGGTAGTTTTGAAAAAGATAAGAAACAAACAAAAAGTTAGTTAGTTAGTTGAAACAAATTTGAAAATCAATTTTGAAAAGATAAGAAGATAAGAAGTTAGAAAGGATATTTTAAAATCAAGTTTTGAAAAAAAGATAAGATAAGAAGATATTTTTTAAAAGATATGATTGAAATTAGTTTTGAAAAAGGTTTGATTTTTAAAATCACAATTAATGACTTGATTCACAAGAAATCATAAGATATGATTCTAGAACTTAAAGTTTGAATCTTTCTTAACAAGCAAGTAACAAACTTGAAATTTTTGAATCAAAACATTAATTGATGATGTTATTTTCGAAAATTAGGAGATAAAGATAAGAAAAAGATTTTTGAAAAATATTTTTAAGATTTCCGAAAATAACTAAGAAAAATGAAAAAGATTTGATTTTTGAAAAAGATTTTGAAAAAGATAAGATTTTTAAATTGAAAATTTGATTTGACTCATAAAAACAACTAGATTTTAAAAATTTTTGAAAAAGTCAACTCAAATTTTCGAATTTATGAGAAGAAAAAGGAGAAGATATTTTTTTTTTATTTTTTTGAATTTTTTTTTGATGAAAGAGAAAAATTTAAAACATCATTTTCATGTTTTTCTCTTTTCTTTTTGGATCAAAACAAGGAATGCATGCAAGAACACTATGAATGTCAAGATGAACACCAAGAACACTTTGAAGATCATGATGAACATCAAGAACTTATTTTTGAAAATTTTATATGCAAAGAAAACATGCAAGACACCAAACTTAGAAATCTTTCATGTTTAGACTCTATGGATGCAAAAATGCACATGTAAAACAAGAAAAGATGCAAAACAAGAAAACATCAAGATCAAACAAGAAGACTTACCAACAACAACTTGAAGATCATGAAGAACACTATGAATGCATGAATTTTCAAAAAATGCAAGATGAATATGCAATTGACACCAAACTTTCAACTTGACTCAAGACTCAAACAAGAAACATGAAATATTTTTGATTTTTTTGATTTTTTTATTTTTTTGTGTTTTCTTTTAATTTTTTTGAAAATCATTTAAAAAAGAAAAATAAGGATTCCAAAATTTTTAATATGAATTCCAGGAATCTTGCACTCTTATTCTAAAGCTCCATTCTGAGGGTTAGGCATGGCTTAATAGCCAGCCAATCTTTAGTATGCTATTACATGCATTGAAGTGATTAGTTGAATCCTCAGTCCAAAGGAATTTGGACATGGCTTCACAGCCAGCCAGGATTCAACAAATCATCATGAAACACTAGAATTCATTCTTAAAAATTCTGAAGAAAGATATATTTTTTTGAAAACATTTTTTTTTTCGAAAACAGATGAGAAATTTTTGAAAGGTTTTTAAAAAATTTTTGAAAATAAAACAAAAAGAAAATTACCCAATCTGAGCAACAAGATGAATCGTCAGTTGTCCAAACTCGAACAATCCCCGGCAATGGCACCAAAAACTTGGTATGGCAAATTGTGATCTCAGGTAACGGCACCCGAAACTCTGTACGCACGTCTTAATAAATCGTTTTTCATTCACAACTTCGATACAACTAACCAGCAAGTGCACTGGGTCGTCCAAGTAATAAACCTTACGTGAGTAAGGGTCGATCCCACGGAGATTGTTGGTATGAAGCAAGCTATGGTCACCTTGTAAATCTCAGTCAGGCGGATATAAAATAGTTATGGAGTTTTTGAAATTAAATAATAATTAAACATAAAACAAGGATAGAAACACTTATGTAATTCATTGGTGAGAATTTCAGATAAGCGTATAGAGATGCTTTCGTTCCTCTGAATCTTTGCTTTCCTGCTGTCTTCATCCAATCAGTCCTACTCCTTTCCATGGTTGGCTTTATGTAAGGGCATCACCGTTGTCAATGGCTACATCCCATCCTCTTGTGAAAATGGTCCAAATTCTCTGTCACAGCACGGCTAATCATCTGAGGTTCTCAATCATACTGGAATAGGATTCACCCTCCTTTTGCGTCTGTCACTACGCCCAGCACTCGCGAGTTTGAAGCTCGTCACAGTCATTCAATCCCTGAATCCTACTTGGAATATCACAGACAAGGTTTAGACTTTCCGGATTCTCATGAATGCCGCCATCAATCTAGCTTACACCACGAAGATTCTGATTAATAGATCTAAGAGATACTCATTCAATCTAAGGTAGAACGGAAGTGGTTGTCAGGCATGCGTTCATAGGGAATGATGATGATTGTCATGTTCATCACATTCAGGTTGGAGTGCGAATGAATATCTTAGAAGCGGAATAAGTTGAATTGAATAGGAAAATAGTAGTACTTTGCATTAATCTTTGAGGAACAGCAGAGCTCCACGCCTTAATCTATGGAGTGCAGAAACTCTACCGTTGAAAATACATAAGTGATGAAGGTCCAGGCATGGCCGAGAGGCCAGCCCCCAAAACGAGATCACAGGATCAAAATTACAATCCAGGATCTTCCAAAGATGATCAAAAGATCTCTAATACAATAGTAAAAGGTCCTATTTATACTAAACTAGTTACTAGGGTTTACAAAAGTAAGTAATTGATGCATAAATCCACTTCCGGGGCCCACTTGGTGTGTGCTTGGGATGAGCTTGAATGTTACACGTGTAGATGCTCTTTCTGGAGTTGAACGCCAGGTTGTAACGTATTTCTGGCGTTCAACTCTGGTTTGTGACTTGTTTCTGGCATTTAACTCTAGACAGCAGCGTAGAACTAGCGTTCAATGCCCTTTTACGTTGTCTAAAATCGGCCATAGTCTGGACTATTATACATTGCTGGAAAGCCCTGGATGTCTAATTTCTAACACAATTGAAAGCGCACCATTTTGAGTTCTGTAGCTCCAGAAAATCCACTTTGAGTGTAGGGAGGTCAGAATCCAACAGCATCAGCAGTCCTTCTTCAACCTCTGAATCTGATTTTTGCTCAAGTCCCTCAATTTCAGCCAGTAAATACCTGAAATCATAGAAAAACACACAAACTTATAGTAAAGTCCAGAAATGTGAATTTAACATAAAAACTAATGAAAACATCCCCAAAAGTAACCAGATTCTACTAAAAACATACTAAAAACAGTGCCAAAAAGCGTATAAATTATCCGCTCATCACTGGACATCCAAGGCTTTAAACAAGAGGATCATGAATCCCTTTATAATGCTTGGGAGAGTTATAGAGGGATGCTAAGGAAATTCCCCTCTAAAATATTTTCTGAGTGGGTACAGTTAGACATCTTCTACTATGGGCTTACAGAAAGAGCTCAAATGTCTCTAGATCACTCAACTGGTGGATTTATACACATGAGAAAGACAATTGAAGAGGCTCAAGAACTCATAGATACAGTTGCTAAAAATCAACATCTGTACTCAAGCAATGAGCCATCCAAAGAAAAAGAAGCTATGGTAGTAACTACTAATCATAATCCTCAAGAACAGATTGTTGAACTAAATCAGCAATTACTTCTAATGACAAAACAATTAGCAGAATTCAAAGAGATGCTCCAAGACACTAAAAATGCTAACAAAAATATAGAAGCACAATTAAATTAGCCAAGACAGCAGCTATCTAATCAGATAACAGAAGAATGCCAAGCTGTTCAACTAAGGAGCGGGAAGACATTGAATAATTCAGTTCAAAGTAGCAAAAAGTCAAGAAAGGAACAAATGACAGAGGATGATCAAAACACTGCCTAAAATCCCTTTGAGGACAGCAAGAGCTCAGAGAGGAATAATTCTGGCGTTCAAACGCCAGAAAAGGGAGAAAAGTTGGTGTTAAATGCCCATTCCTTGCCCAGTTCTGGCATTCAAACGCCATAAAAGGGAGAAAAGCTAGCGTTAAACGCCCATCCTGCACCCAATCCTGGCGTTCAAATGCCAATGAGGGATCAGACACCTGCAAGTGCTGATAGTAACCCCTCTAAAAAGGCTTCTCTAACCACTTCTGTAGGGAATAAACCTGCAGCAACTAAGGTTGAAGAATATAAAGCCAAGATGCCTTATCCTCAGAAACTCCGCTAAGCAAAACAGGATAAACAATTTGCCCGCTTTGCAGACTATCTCAGGACTCTTGAGATAAAGATCCCGTTTGCAGAGGCACTCGAGCAAATACTTCTTATGCTAAGTTCATGAAAGAGATCTTAAGTCATAAGAAGGATTGGAGAGAAACTGAAAAAGCTTACCAGAAAAGCTTCAAGATCCAGGAAGCTTTATGATACCATGCACATTAGAGGGTGCTTGTACTAAGACAGCTCTATGTGACCTTGGAGCAAGTATCAACCTAATATCTGCATCTACTATCAGAAAGCTTGGGTTGACTGAAGAAGTCAAACCAACTCGGATATGTCTTCAACTTGCTGATGGCTCCATTAAATATCCATCAGGCATAATTGAGGACATGTTTGTCAAGGTTGGGCCATTTGCCTTTCCAATTGACTTTGTAGTGCTGGAAATGGAGGAGCACAAGAGTGCAACTCTCATTCTAGGAAGACCATTCCTAGCAACTGGACGAACTCTTATTGATGTACAAAAAGGGGAAGTGACCCTGAGAGTCAATGAGGATGAGTTCAAGTTAAATGCTGTCAAAGCTATGCAGCATCTAGACACATCAAATGACTGCATGAACACTGATATTATTGACTCTTTGGTGGAAGAGATCAATATGACTGAGAGTCTTGAATCAGATCTAGATGACATCTTTAAAGATGTTCAGCCTGATCTGGAGGAACCAGAGGAAATTAAAGAACCTCTAAAAATCCCTCAGGAAGAGGAGAAACCTCCTAAACACGAGTTCAAACCACTACCACCATCCCTGAAATATGCATTTCTGGGAGAGGGTGACACTTTTCCAGTGATCATAAGCTCTGCTTTAAATCCACAAGAAGAGAAAGCACTAATACAAGTGCTACAGACACACAAGACAGCTCTTGGGTGGTCCATAAGTGATCTTAAGGGCATTAGCCCAGCAAGATGCATGCACAGGATCCTATTGGAGGATGATGCTAAGCCAGTGGTTCAACCACAGAGGCGGCTAAATCCAGCCAGGAAGGAGGTGGTGCAGAAAGAGGTCATTAAGTTACTAGAGGCTGGGATTATTTATCCTATTTCTGATAGCCCCTGGGTGAGCCCTGTCCAAGTTGTCCCCAAGAAGGGAGGCATGTCAGTAGTTCATAATGAAAAGAATGAACTGGTTCCCACAAGAACAGTTACAGGGTGGCGTATGTGTATTGACTACAGAAGGCTCAATACAGCCACCAGAAAGGATCATTTTCCTTTACCATTCATAGACCAGATGCTAGAGAGACTAGCAGGCCATGGATACTACTACTTTTTGGATGGCTATTCAGGCTACAACCAAATTGCAGTGGATCCTCAAGACCAAGAGAAAACAACATTCACATGTCCATCTGGAGTATTTGCTTACAGAAGAATGCCTTTTGGTCTATGCAATGCACATGCAACCTTTCAGAGGTGCATGCTCTCTATCTTCTCTGATATGGTAGAGAAGTTCCTGGAAGTCTTCATGGATGACTTCTCAGTATTTGGAGACTCATTCAGCTCCTGTCTTGATCATCTAGCACTTGTCCTGAAAAGGTGCCAAGAGACTAACCTGGTCTTAAATTGGAAAAAATGTCACTTTATGGTGACTGAAGGAATTGTCCTTGGGCACAAAATTTCAAGCAAGGGAATAGAGGTGGATCAAGCCAAGGTAGAGGTGATTGAAAAATTACCACCACCTGCCAATGTTAAGGCAATCAGAAGCTTTCTGGGGTATGCAGGATTCTATAGGAGGTTCATAAAGGATTTTTCAAAAATTGCAAAACCTCTAAGCAACCTGCTAGCTGCTGACATGCCATTTGTGTTTGACACAGAGTGTCTGCAAGCGTTTGAAACCCTGAAAGCTAAGCTGGTCACAGCACCAGTCATCTCTGCACCAGACTGGACATTACCATTCGAACTAATGTGTGATGCCGGTGACCATGCCATTGGTGCAGTGTTGGGACAAAGGCATAACAAGCTTCTGCACGTCATTTACTATGCCATTCGTGTTCTAAATGACGCACAGAAGAATTACACAACCACCGAAAAAGAGCTACTAGCAGTGGTTTATGCCATTGACAAGTTTAGATCCTATTTAGTAGGATCAAAAGTAATTGTGTACACTGACCATGCTGCTCTTAAATATTTACTCACAAAGCAGGATTCAAAACCCAGGCTCATAAGATGGGTGTTGCTTCTGCAAGAGTTTGATATAGAAATAAGAGATATAAAAGGGACATAGAACCAGGTAGCTGATCACCTGTCCCGGATAGAACCAGTAGCTGGGGCGTCCCTCCCTTCTACTGAGATCTCTGAGACCTTTAAGGTTTGAGCAACTCTTTGCCATTCAGGAAGCACCATGGTTTGCAGACATTGCAAATTATAAAGCTGTGAGGTTCATACGCCAGGAGTACAGCAGGGTGCAAAAGAAAATACTAATTTCTGATGCAAAGTAGGGATGAACCATATCTCTTTAAGAGATGTGCAGATGGAATGATCCGCAGATGCATCCCTAGAGAGGAGGCACAGAAGATCCTGTGGCATTGCCATGGATCACAATATGGAGGACATTTCGAAAGTGAGGGCACAGCCACTAAAGTCCTCCGATGTGGCTTCTACTGGCCTACTCTCTATAGAGATGTCCGAGAGTTTGTGCGTAACTGTGACAGTTGCCAAAGAGCTGGCAACTTACCTCATGGTTACGCCATGCCTCAACAAGGGATCTTAGAGATTGAGTTGTTTGTTGTATGGGGTATTGACTTCATGGGTCATTTCCCACCATCATACTCAAACACTTACATTCTGGTGGCAGTAGACTACGTATCTAAATGGGTGGAAGCAATTGCCACACCCACTAATGATACCAAGACTGTGCTGAAGTTCCTTCAAAAACATATTTTCAGCAGATTTGATGTTCCCAGAGTACTAATCAGTGATTGGGGCACCCATTTCTGCAATAAATAGCTTTACTCTGCTATGGTCCGATATGGAATTAGCCACAAAGTAGCAACTTCGTATCATCCACAGATAAATGGGCAGGTTGAAGTCTCTAATAGAGAGCTAAAAAAAATCCTTGAACGGACTGTAATTGCCCGTAGAAAGGATTGGAAAAAGAGCTTGGATGTTGCTCTGTGGGCATACAGAACAGCATTCAAGACTCCTATAGGAACCTCTCCATACCAGCTTGTGTATGGCAAGGCCTGTCATCTACCCGTGGAACTGGAACATAAAGCCTACTGGGCAACCAGATTCCTAAACCTGGATGCTAAGTTAGCTGGTGAGAAAAGATTGCTCCAGCTAAATGAGCTACAGGAGTTCAGACTCAATGCTTTTAAAAATGCAAAAATTTATAAGGAAAAAGCAAAAAAGTGGCATGACAAGAAATTGTCATCCAGAGTCTTTGAGCCAGGACAAAAAGTTCTACTGTTCAACTCTAGGCTCAGATTATTCCCTGGGAAATTAAAATCCCGGTGGAGGGGACCATATGTGATTACAGGAGTGTCACCATATGGATATGTTGAGCTTCAAGATATTGATTCTGACAAAAAGTTCATTGTTAATGGACAGAGAATCAAACATTATCTTGAAAGCAATTTTGAGCAAGAATGCTCAAAACTGAGGCTTGAATGAAGCTCAGTAAAGGTCCAGCTAAAGACAATAAAGAAGCGCTTGCTGGGAGGCAACCCAGCCATTAGCAGGTTATTTGTTTTAAATAATACTTGTAAAAATTTGATATACATTTTCTTCAAAGGTTAATCATCAAAATTGAAGGAATTCACAGAGTTACAGAAGGATTCAGTGCAAAAAGCCAAGAAAAGGAGCTTGCTGACAAGAAAATGCCAGTAAAGGGCATTTTGGGCATTAAACGCCAGAATGGGTACCATTCTGGGCGTTTAACGCCAGAATTGCAGCATCCTGGGCATTCAGCAAAACGCCCAGTGATAAAGGGGTTTCTGGCGTTTAACACCAGCCAGGGTACCTGGCTGGGCGTTAAACGCCCATAATGGCCAACAATTGGGCATTAAACGCCAGAATGGATACCATTCTGGGCGTTTAACGCCAGAAAGGCAGGGGGAGGAGATTTTGTTTCCAAATTCAAATTTTCATGTTTTAACTCATAATTTTCTGCATAAACATGTTTCAAACTTTCATTATTCACCCTCAATTTTCAAAAATTCAACAATTCTCTAAATCTCTTTTCAATTTTCCTTCAAATCCTTCCCAAGTCTTCTTCAAAAACTCAAGTATCTTTTCAATTTCTTTTCAAATCTTTTTAAACCCATCATATCATCTCATATTTCTTAGATGCATAACCAAATTATCAGATTTAACCTCTTTATATCTTTTTCATATCATGATTTTATTTTCTTCCACCAATCATATCTCTATGGCATATCTCTTTCAAAATTTTTGAAATCCCTCCCCTCCTCTTATAAATACACATTCGGCCATCCCCTCCTCTCCACCATTCAAATTTTCCTCTTCTCCTCTCTCTCCCATTTCCTTTTTTTTGCTTGAGGTCAAGCAAACCTCTAAGTTTGGTGTGTTTTTCCATGATCACTGAGCTAAGACTCATCAAGATCATGGCACCTAAGGGAAAATAAACCAAATCAAGAGGCAAAAAAGAGAATACTCCAAAGAGTCTTTGGAATCAAGAGAGGTTCCTAACCAAAGAACATGCAGACCATTACCACAAAATAATGGGTTTGAGGTCAGTGATCCCGGAAGTTAAATTCAATCTGAAAGAAGATGAATATCCGGAGATCCAAGAGCAAATTCGAAACAGAGGATGGGAAATTCTAGCTAATCCTGAAACAAAGGTTGGAAGAAACATGGTTCAGGAATTCTACTAAAATTTGTGGCTAACAGATAAGCAGAGAATAACTGGAACCGCCTTTCATACCTATCGAACCATGGTCAGAGGGAGGCTTATTTACTTCCATCTGGACAAAATAAGAGAGGTCTTCAAACTGCCTCAACTACAAGATGATCCAGATTCCTTTAATAGGAGAATGGTGAGAGTAGATAAGGGGTTGGATCAAGTTCTAGAGGACATATGCCTCCCTGGAACTAAGTGGATAACCAATTCACAAGGCTTCCCAAACCAACTCAAGAGGGGAGATCTCAAACCAGTTGCAAGAGGCTGGTTGGACTTCATTGGGCGTTCTATATTGCCCACTAGCAACCGCTCTGAGGTCACTGTCAAAAGAGCCGTGATGATTCATTGTATTATGCTTGGAAAGGAAGTGGAGATTCATCATCTGATTTCTTGTGAGATTTACACAATTGCAAACAAGAACTCCACTGAAGCCAAACTGGCCTACCCAAGCTAAATCTCTCTGCTATGTAAAGATGATGGGGTGAGGATGGGAGTAGATGAATTCATCCCAATCGAACACCCAATCACCAAGAAGTCAATGGAAGGACAAGTGCAAGACAACTCCATAAAATGGAGGGTGCAGGAGTTCCTCCCAGAAATTCCTGAAATTGACTACTGTTCTCGCCTAGAAGAATCTGTTACCAAGTTGCAAGAAGCTATGGAACAACTTAAGGAAGAACAGCAGAATCAAAACTGCATGCTCTGCAAACTGCTGAAGGAATAGGAGAAGTAGGGGCGTGAGCTACAGGAGCTGAAGCGCCAGAAGCTCTCCCTTGAAGGACCAAGCACCCCACAGATTGAGGGAGCATCCATTTCTCAAGATCAAGGTTGTTGAGTCCTAACTCTGTGATAACCTTTATTATTAAGAGTCTATTTTAAGAGTCATTTACTTTTCTGTTTTTTTTACTTTTCTGTCTTCTATTATTATTAGTTTGCTCTTATATTTATTTTTGAGTCTTATTGTCATTCCATGATTAATAAAATTTAAAGTTTATGTCTTAAAGCTATGAATGTCCTATGCATCCATCACCTTTCTTAAATAAAAAGTGTTTCTAATTGAAAAAAAAAAGTACATGAATTTCAAATTTTAAAACAGTTTAATTTTTTTGATGTGGTGGCAATACTCTTGTTTTCTGAATGAATGCTTGAACAGTGCATATGTTTGAATTTGTTGTTTATGAATGTTAAAATTGTTGGCTCTTGAAAGAATGATGGAAAAGGAGAAATGTTATTGATAATCTGAAAAATCAAAAAATTGATTCTTGAAGCAAGAAAAAATAGTAAAAAAAAAAGAGAGGATGATATGCGAAAAAAAACAAAAAAGAGAAAAAGAAAGAAAAAGCAAGCAGAAGAAGCAAATAGCCTTTTAAACCAAAAGGCAAGGATAATAAGAAGGATCCAAGGCTTTGAGCATCAGTGGATAGAAGGGCCCTCAGGAATAAAATCCTGGCCTAAGCGGCTAAACCAAGCTGTCCCTAACCATGTGCTTGTGGCCTGAAGGTGTCAAGTGAAAACTTGAGATTGAGCGGTTAAAGTCATGGTCCAAAGCAAAAAGAGTGTGCTTAAGAGCTCTGGACACCTCTAATTGGGGACTCTAGCAAAGCTGAGTCACAATCTGAAAAGGTTCACTCAGTTATGTGTCTGTGGCATTTATGTATCCGGTGGTAATACTGGAAAACAAAATGCTTAGGGTCACGGCCAAGACTCATAAAGTAGCTGTGTTCAAGAATCAACATACTTAACTAGGAGAATTAATAACACTATCAGGATTCTGAGTTCCTATAAAAGCCAATCATTCTAAACTTCAAAGGATAAAGTGAGATGCCAAAACTGTTCAGAGGCAAAAAGCTAAAAGCCCCGCTCATCTAATACTGATCTTCATAGATGTTTTTGGAATTCATTGTATATTCTCTTCTTTTTATCCTATTTGATTTTCAGTTGCTTGGGGACAAGCAACAATTTAAGTTTGGTGTTGTGATGAGCGGATAATTTATACGCTTTTTGGCACTGTTTTTAGTATATTTTTAGTATATTTTAGTTAGTTTTTATTATATTTTTATTAGTTTTTATTTAAAATTCACTTTTCTGGACTTTACTATGAGCATGTTTTTCTATGATTTCAGGTATTTTCTAGCTGAAATTGAGGGACCTGAGCAAAAATCTGATTCAAAGGCTGAAAAAGGACTGTAGATGCTGTTGGATTCTGACCTCCCTGCACTCGAAATGGATTTTCTGGAGCTACAGAAGCCCCATTGGCGCGCTCACAATTGCGTTGGAAAGTAGACATCCTGGGATTTCCAATATATAATAGTCCATACTTTGCCCAAGATTTGATGGCCCAAACCGGCGTTCCAAGTCAGCTTAAGAATTCTAGCGTTTAACGCCAGAACTGGCATAAGAGTTGGAGTGTTAAACGCTCAAACTGGCACAAAAGCTGGCATTTAACTCCAAGAAAAGTCTCTACACATGAAAGCTTCAATGCTCAGCCCAAGCACACACTAAGTGGGCCCCGGAAGAGGATTTTTACACTAAACACCCTAGCATACTCATTTTCTGTAACCCTAGGTCACTAGTTTACTATAAAAACTACTTTTAGTAATTCATCTTCTACCTCATGACATTTTACACGTTTCATATTGTATTCTCTACGGCATGAGTCTCTAAACCCCATGGTTGGGGGTGAGGAGCTCTGCTGTGTTTCGATGAATTGATGCAATTACTACTGTTTTCCATTCTATTATGCTTGCCTCTATTCTAAGATATTCATTCGCACTTCAACCTGATGAATGTGATGATCCGTGATACTCATCATCATTCTCACCTATGAATGCGTGCCTGACAACCACTTCCGTTCCACATGCTATCAAGCTTGAATGTGTATCTCTTGGGTTTCTAATCTAAGATTGAAACCTTCGTGGTATAGGCTAGAATTATTGGCGGTCATTCTTGAGATCCAGAAAGTCTAAACCTTGTCTGTGGTATTCTAAGTAGGATCTGGGAAGGGATGACTGTGACGAGCTTCAAACTCACGAGTATTGGGCGTAGTGACAGACGCAAAAGGATCAATGGATCCTATTCCAACATGATCGAGAACCGACAGATGATTAGCTGTGCGGTGACAGCGCATTTGGAACATTTTCACTGAGAGGACGGGAAGTAGCCATTGACAACGGTGATGCCCAACATAAAGCTTGCCATGGAAGGAGCCTTGCGTGCATAAAGAAGAAGACAGTAGGAAAGCAGAGATTCAGAAGACAAAGCATCTCCAAAACTTCAACCTATTCTCCATTACTGCATAACAAGTATTTATTTCATGTTCTTCTACTTTTTACAATTAAATCTAAGAATTATTGATATCCTGACTAAGAGTTACACGATAACCATAGCTTGCTTCAAGCCAACAATCTCTGTGGGATCGACCCTTACTCACGTAAGGTATTACTTGGACGACCCAGTGCACTTGCTGGTTAGTTGTGCGGAATTGCAAAAGTGTGATTGTGATTTCGTGCACCACCAAGCAAGAAAAGAATCATGCAATAAAGATTGACAATCCAAGGTAAAAAGAATAGCAACTCAATGTTCATGGTTAGCTAGTTTTCTATGCATGCTACAATCACAAAAGAAGTATAAATGATTGATGCTTCTATCTAGCTCAATTTATGAAATCTTTTTCTTATAATTTTTCCTTGAAACAAGTTTTTTATTTTTCTTATTAGCTTCTTCTTTTGGGTGCTTTACCTATGAGTTGATAACAAAGCTACGACTCTAAATGCTTTGTTTTCAAGTTTTACCACTTGATACATAAGCACCACAAGCATTTGAATTAGAGGACTTTATTAAGCTCATTTGTTTCTTTTCTTTGCTCTCTAATCATTGATGCTTAGAGCCTTGAGCTTTGAGGGAGTGCTTTTTGCACTTTGAGCCTAACCTTGACTCTAAGTATTTTGTTTTCAAGCATTATACTTGATACATAAACACCACAAGTACTTAACAATTTAATTGTCATTGGTACTCAGAGCCTTCAGCTTTCTCATTCTTTCCCTTTTTCTTTTCTTAACTTAATTGTATTTGCTTCTTCAAGGTTTTCATGATTTCAAAAGATTTCACAAAATGTCCTAGATGAAAACTTCAATTAAATAAAATCCAATGTAATTGAGCAACAATTAATCATACTAGCTTTCCAATACTTGTATGAACATGCTAAGTTCTTCTTTTATTCCTTGTTTGTTTATGATCATGATGCTTTATTGCTTTTGAACTCACAAAACTCAAGTTGGTAGTCATAATGCCACAGCAACATGATACAAATCAAGATTCAAGCTATGCTTTATTCATACACACATGTAAACAGAGAAAATGAAGACAATCATGCAATTTAAGTGCTGGAAACAAATGAGAAGAGAAGGAACTCTACAACCTTGTAGTTTATCTTCATTATTGTTGTCCTTTTTCCTCTATTCTTCCTCTTTCCCTTGCCAAACTCAGAATGCTTGTTCATCCTCAAGCAACAGTTAGAACAATGGCTATGGGACTAAGATGGATCATGAATGTCTTACACAATGAAACATTAGTAGCACATGTGAAGCAAGCATAATTAAAGATAACAATCAAGGCACAAGAAACAGAGACATTATGATTGCAAACATAGAGGGTGTGCATGATACATTGCATAAAGAAAGTAAGTGGCACACCAAACTTAGTGTGATACTTACACTTGAAATCACTGCAAGTATCCAGTAAAGATTGGAATCAAATTTTTGTTGCATAGCAACACCAAGTTTATAATGCAATCCTATGTCAATTTATTTGAATTAAAACTAAGCAAATGAAACTGTTATTTGTTAAGTACAATCACCAAGCCAAGAATCTGTCATGAATAAGGATCTCTTGGTGATGTACTAACAAAGACAGTTAATAAGCAAACTAGAGGAAAGCATTTAAAAAACAGAAAAATAACTACAGCAAGTAGAATGAAAAAGTGTTAAATCAAAAGAGAAAAATAAAACTGCAGAGGCATTGTGATTATACAAACAAGTGGTGCTGCTGGATGACTTGCGTAGAAAATTAAGTGGCACACCAAACTTAAAATCTTAGTGTGACACTTCCATGTAAAATTGATGCAATCATCCATGAAGATGGAAAACAGTTTGTTGCAGGACAACACCAAACTTAGAATGTAACCATATACCAATTTATTGAATTTAAACAAAGCACAGAAAGAAAACAAAGCAGAGAAGAGAAATTATACCTACGGTTGACATGTTGTTCACTTTCTTCCTCTTCTTCCAGTTTGTTAAGAGGAATGACCTTAAGGGAGGAGAAGATTCAGCTATTGCCCCCTGTCTTGGTCTCTCCTCAGCAAGCTTTCGTTTGTTAATGGCTTGATTGAGCTTGCTTGCTAGATCAGGGGGAGGATTGCTTGTAGTTGACCTTCTCTTCTTCATGAATATTGTCTTTTGTAGCTTGGTCACAATCCTCTTCTCGGTACTTTTGTTAATTCCCTTCACTACCTTGAATCCAAGTCTTGGTGGTTGTGTGATTGTTGGAGTGATTTCTTCATCAAGAGCTTTTTGCATTGGTGGTTCCAAGAGCTCTTCCTCTTTGCACTTCTCTGCTTCAGTTGAGTGTGACTTCTCTTGATTGGCTTCCTCCTCTTCTTTTACATGATATTCCATTAAGTCTTTTAGGAGTGAAGTTTTATGTTCCTCTATCACCTCAATTAGCTTCTGTGAATATGAAGCCACAGGTTCAAACACCTCCACAACCTCCTTTTCTATTGAAATTTCACTTGACACAGAGGCTTCCTCATCTTGCTTTTCCACTTCCTCACCCACAAATTGGTCTTCATCCTCTCTGTATAGTGGTTCTAAGGTCTTCCTTGTTTGCTCTAAGGGCCTATTAATCTTCTTGAAGAGGATTTCTTTCCAGGATTGGGGTTGTGTGTGTCTTTTCACGAGTTGTCTGTGTATTTCAATGGCTTGGCATTGGCTTTCTAAGGGTTCTTTGGACCACTGAAGGTAATCCTCATCTGCTGGTTCAAGAGATGAAGGTTGAGAGTAATTTTAGTGACATGGATGTGTTGTGGTGAAGTTGTGTTGAGGGGTGTGAAATGAGTTGTGTGATTGATGGGATGACTTGTATAAATTTTGGAGAAAACTTTGTGTTGAGGCATAATCAAGTGATGAAGAATTTTCAAATGAGAAACTGGGATGTGAGGGTGAATTTTGTACTAAAACACACAAAAACTTAATGAAATATAACCAAAAACACTAAAAAAATGCTATGAAAAAGGGTACAAAATGTTTACGCATCACAACACCAAATTTAGACAGTTGCTTGTCCTCAAGCAACTTAATTCTTGAACACAACTTTTTCTTTTGGTGCTTTGCATCTTTTGACCCGAGCCGTGACTCTAAGCATTTTATTTTCAAGTATTACCACTTGATACATAAATGCCACAAGCACTTAACTGGGAGAACCCTTTGGATTCGAATTTAGCTTTGCTTAAATTCCCAAACAGTGGTGCTCAGAGTTCTTAAGCATACATTTTATAGCATTGGATCACGAATTTAAATGCTCAGTCTCAAGTTTTTCTTGATACCTTCACACCACAAGCATATAGTTAGGGATAGCAACTCATTTGAGCTTTTTAGACTAATTTTGACCATCTTAACCATTGATGCTCAAAACCTTGGACCTTTTCTTTTGATTTTTCTTTTTTTTTTTCTTTTTCTTTTGGCTGCTTCTTTTGCTTCAAGAAACAATCTTTTTGATATTTCAGAGAATCAATAATACTTTTCTAAATTCACTGTCCTTCAAGAGTCAATATCCTCAATCTCAATATCAATTATGTACAGTTAATTCATTCATTCAAAAAATAAAGCTAAGGCCACCACATCAAAGTAATAGAATAACGCATAATTTAATTCAATATCTTATGCATTTTACTACCTCCTTTTCAAAAGATGTTTCTTTTGAAGCTTAATGGGCAATATTGAGACATATTCTAACCATAAAAATTTTGAAAATAAACTACTAAAGCCAAATCCTAAGAGTGATCACGCAAAAGCTAGAATAGAAAATAGACAATAGAATAATATACTAAAAAACAGAAAGAAAAGGGGGAATGAAACTCAACCACCTCAGTGCTAATGATTGCTCAGACTGTGCTCTTCTGTGAAGATGATTTACCTCCTTTTGGTGCCATTGATGATAATATACACCTAGAGCTCGCTCTGTAACACCAAACTTAAAAATTTTGCTTGTCCCTAAGCAAAGAAAACTTGGTCATGTATAGGCCTTAAACGCCAGGACTGCTCCCCTCCTTGCTACCTTCCCTCTGGGCGTTCAGCGCCAAGACTGGCATTGGATGCCAGAGGGTCCTCTCTGTTCTCTTATGGGCATTGAACGCCCAAGCTCTCTTCTCCCTTCTGGCATTGAACGCCTAGCAGGGGTACCCTCTAGGGTGTTTTGTTTTTCTTGCCATGCTTTCCTATTTCTGTTCTAAGTGCTACGGAAGATCACAAACGTTAGAAAAAGAGAAAAACTATGAAAATCAATGACAAATAAAGATTTACTAAAAGATACTCAAACTAAAGAAAACTGTAATTAAACTAAATGATACATATGGTTGGGTTGCCTCCCAACAAGTACTTCTTTATCATCACTAGTTTGATAGTCAGCTCCTTCAAGGAGGAAGATAGTCATGGAGGCTTAAATCCTCACCACTTACTAAGGGCTTCTTTCCTGTGCTCTCAAGGGTCAACTTAATATGCTCAGAAGACAGGATCCTATTCTCTGTATGAGGCAGGATTGGGCTTGCAGTGAATACCATCCTCATCCCTAGTGAGAAGCCTTCGGTAGGGATCTTTTTGTGCCTCCGTCCCTTAGGCATCGCCCTCTTGGGACCTTCCTCCTTGGTGGGTGGTGACTGCTCAACACCAAACTTAGGTTTGATATCTGGGAATACTGTATGAGGTTCCACCAAGGAGGGGGCTTCAGCATTGTACGTTGTATGCAAGTACCAATTTGTCAAGGGGTAATGGAGGTTTTAAAACCTTAAAAATCATCCAATCCTTATATAACCTCAGCACCAATTTTCCTTTCTCAGCATTACTAGCGTGTACAAGTGCACTCTCAGCCTCTTCTTGAGTCTTGTTTTCTTTCAGATCCTTAGTAGCTTGCTCCCCCTTGGTTTCAGCCTCCTCTCCCATAGTAAAGACCTTGCACTCTTCCTTTGGATTTACCTCTATGTTGCTTGGAAGAGTGTTGGAGGGTTCCTCAGGTATCCTTTTACTTAACTGACCCACTTATATCTCCAAGTTCCTATTTGAAGACTGGGTTTCTTGCATGAAATTCTGAGTGGTCTTGGAGAGGTCAGAAACTACTGTGGCTAGGTCAGAGAGGCTTTCCTTAGATGTCTCCATTTGTTGTTTGGTCTGGCTCAATTGCGCTTCCATAATCTTGCAAGAAGCTCGGGTTTCCTGTCATACTTCTGTAAGCATGGATGCCAGGTGAGGTGCAATGTTAGGAGGTATTGGGCGCTGAAGAGGAAGGTTGTTGACTGGATTTTGATTAAGATTCCCCTGAAAGCTATTGGCATAATTTGGTTGATGACCATGGGGCCGCTCTCTCCTCCCAAAGCTTGAGAAACTCCCCCACCTTTGAAACCAAGGTGTATCATCGGGGTCACTTAAGAGGTTGCCCGTGTACTTAACCTGCTCTGGTGTCCACTGGCCAAAGTTATAAGGCTCATCTTGAGGGGAGACATCATTCATACCATATGGACCATCTGGAGAAGTATTCTGAATCTTTGCAACTGGTTTCTGCATGCCATGCAATTGTTGAGTAAGAAGACTTATCTGCTGACGCATAAGCTCATTTTGTGCATGGATTGTATTTAAGGAGTACACTTTCATGACTCCTTCTTATTTCTGCTCACACATACAAACAAGAAACAAATAAAAACCGGGAGTCTTTATGTCAGAGTATAGAGAGCTCCCAGTAAAAAATTCTAATAAAGAAATGAAGTAGGAAAAAGTAAAAGTAATTGAAAATAAAGATGGGAGATTTAACTCAAAGAATTTCGGAAATTAAAAAGAAAGGTTTTAAAGTTTTCGAAAAAATAGTTAGTTTTTTTAATTAAAAATTAAAAAATAAATAAAAAAGTGAAAAAAATTAGAAATTTTGAAAAATAAAAAAATTAGAAAGAAAGGGATTTAAAAACTTTCGAAATACAAAAAAAAAAGAGAAAGAAAAATTAAAGAAATACCAAACTTAAAAATTGAATAAAACAAGATAAAGCAAACAGTTAGCTAAGAAGATTTGAAAATAAAGATGGAAGATTTGATTTGAAAATTTTTGAAAATTAGAAAGAAAAGGTCAAATAAAGATTTTGAAATTCAAATTTGAAAGAAAGAAAAACTAACAAAATACTAAACTTTTAAATTTTAATTTAAAATAAAGATAGGATGTCAAAATTTAAATATCAAGGAAAAAGATAAGATAAGGATCAAAGATCAAGATAAGATAAACAACATATGATTTGAAAATTTTAAAAAGAAATTAACTAAAAAGAAAAGAAAAGATTTGAAATTTTTAATATTTAAAAAGAAAAAAGAAATATTAAAAGACACCAGACTTAAAATTTGAAATTAAATAAAGATAAAATAACTTAAAACAAAATTTTGAGAATAAAGAGAATGATAAATAAGATAAGTTCGAAAATTTAAGGGAAATAAATAAACTAGTAACCAACAAATTAAAAAGAAAATCTTGATGAAATCAAGAAAAAATCAAAAATCAAGAGAAAGTCAAGAATCAAGGAAAAGATAAATAAGATAATGATTAAAAATCAAGAAAGATAATAGGATATGATTCACAAATTAAAAAGAAAATTAATTAAAAGAAAAACTAACGGGTGATGTGTAGATATTTTTATACATTTTTTAGTACCATTTTCTCATTATTTTCAGTATGTTTAGTTAAGTTTTATTAAGTTTTAGTACGTTTTAGTGCAAAAATCACTTTTTAGATGCTACTTTGAAGTTTTGTGGTTTTTCTATGATTTTGGGTGATTTTTGGGTGATTTCGGTAATTTTTGGAAAAGTTTGATTCAGAGGTTGAGAAAGGACTACAGATGCTGTTAGATTCTGACCTCCGTGCATTCAAAAAAGCATATCTGGAGTTATAGAGGCCCAAATGAAGTGTTGTCAACGGTGTTGGAAAGTTAACTTCTAGGGCTTTCCAGAAATATATAACAGTCTATACTTTGTTCTGGAAATGATGGTCCAAAATGGGTGTTGAATGCCCATCTTGCCCCCTATCTAGAGTTGAACGCCCAAAAGGGAGCAAGGCTGGCGTTCAACGCCCCAAGGGGAGTCTCAACACGTGGATTCACTCAAAGCTCCGCCCAAACACTCACCAAGTGGGCCCAAGAAGTAGATTTTCGCACCAAGAGTCTAGTCTGTCTTATTTCTGTAATCTCTAGTTACTAGATTGGTATATATAGAACAATGATCACCCTTGTTCAGGACATTTTGCCATATTTTTGAATTCACCATTGTTTCTCTATAAATCATGAGCAACTAAACCTCCTAGTTTAAGGTTAGGTGCTCTACTGATTCTCATGGATTAATAATATTACTATTTTTATTTCAATCTATGTTTGATTCCATTCTAAGATGTATTTTCGTTGTTCAATCTAATGAAACCGGGTGGAATGAGTGTATGACCCGTTTTATGCATGGGTTCTTGAGAGTCCTTAGTAGGATAGTATTGAACCACTAGCTTGATTATACATCTCTTAGACGGCTAATCCACGACTTTGTTGTGGACATGGGAACATCTTTTCAGCCGAGGTACGGGGCGATTAGAGCCTTTGTGGTATGAGCTAGGATAATAAAGCTTCATTCTCTGATCCGAAAAATCCGACCTTGTCTGTGGCATTTCGAGTAGGATCTTCAAGGGACTGAATTGCTACATCTTCACCTTCGTTCAGATTGGATGACCATTAGCACCGGCGTTTGATCTGAAGCAGAGGAGATTAATGACCACTAGCCCCGACATTAATTACATACAGCTTACCATGGAATGAATCATCCATTATTGAAGTAGACAGTGAGAAAAGTTGATCCAAAAAGAGAAAGCATCTCAGAAAACTCAACCGCTCTCTTATCATTGATTTAACACCAATCCGTTAACTCTTTTCTTATTCTGTTTTATGTGTTTTCCAACCAAACAACCATCTTTTCTAATTGCCTGACTGAGATCCGCAAGATAGCCATTGCTTGCTCAATCCGACAATCTCCGTGGGATTCGACCCTCACTCACCTGAGGCATTACTTGGACGACCCGATGCACTTGCCGGTTCATCTGTGCGAAAGTTTGCGGAGTCAATTTCGCACATCAAGTATTTGGCGCCGTTGCCGGGGATTGTTCTGAGATTGACAAACTACCGGACTATCTTGCTACTTAGATTAGGTACTTTTTGAGGTTTAATTGTTCTTTCAATTGTGTTTCTTTTTTTCTTTTTCAAAAATTTTTCAAAATATTTTCTTCTCTTTGGTAATCTTTTTCTTTTATTTGAGTCTTGTGTCAATCCTTAAGTTTGGAATCTTTTCTTGGTTTTCTGTTGGTCTGTCTTTTCTTGAGTTTTTGGAGAATTGTTCTTGTGTTTCTTCTTGGTATTCGAATTGTTTTTGGTGGCTTTTTTTTATCTTGATTTAAAAATTTTAAGTTTGGCGTTTTCTTGTTGGTAAAATTTCAACTTTTTTATCTTAATTTTAAGATCTAATCTTTTCAAATCTTTATCATATCTTTCCTTTCAAAAAATTTTCAAATCTTTATCATATCTTATCTTTTCAAATATTTTTCAAATCTTTATCTTATCTTAAATCAATTTCAAATTTCAAAATCAAATCTTTTTCAAAATTCAAATTCAAAAATTTTCAAAATAAAATCTTTTCAAATCTTTTCAATTCTTATCTTATCTTGTTTGACTTATTCTTTCAAATTTTAATTTTCAAAATCTTTCTTTAACTCTCTTTTTCAAATTTTCAAAATCAAATCTTTTAATTTATTTTCAAATATTATTGATTAGTTGTTTAGTTATTTTATCTTATTCTCTTCTCTACTCTTCTTTCTCTTTCCCCTTTTTCAAAACTTTCTTACTATTTTCTCTCTTATTTTCGAAAATCATCTACTTATTTCTCTCTCTTCTTTTTCAAAAATTACCATTTGATTTTCAAATCTCTTTTTTTAGTTAATTGGTTGTTATGTCTTTTCTTAATCTTTCCTTTTCTTATTTTTTCGATTTTTTAATTAAATTTTTTATTTTATTTTTCGAATTAGTTCTTATTTTATTTATTTATTTTTGATATATTTGAAAAAAATTATTTTATTTCTTGTTTCTTTTTTGGTATCTCAGTGGGAGCTCTCTATACTTTGACTTAGAGACTCCCACTTTTCTTTGTCTCTTGCTTGTGTAGGAATACCAAAAATCACTATGGATCCAAATGAGGATGCACAACACAGAAGAACTTTGGGATCTTATACAGCTTCCACTCCTGACTTCTATGGAAGGAGCATTAGTACACCTCCTATTTGGAGTAGACAATTTTGAACTCAATTAACAGTTGATCATCCTGGTGCAATAAACTTGCTAGTTTCCTGGGCTTCCACAGGAAGACCCCAACAAGTTTATATTAGAGTTCTTGCAGATCTGTGACACTGTAAAGACTCATGAAGTGGATCCTAAAGTCTACAGGATGATGCTCTTCCCATTTGCATTGATAGATCGAGCAAAAGATTTGTTGGATGTCCAACCCAAGAAGAGCTTGAACACCTGGAGTGAGGTAGTCAGCAAATTTCTAAACAAGTACTTTCTGTTAAGGAAGCTGACTAAGCTACGGAGGAATATTCAAGCTTTTAAGCAAGAAGAGAGCGAGTCTCTCTGTGACGCTTGGGAATGGTACAAGTTGATGCTCAAAAAATGTCCCATTGAAATGTTCACAGAGTGGGTCAAGCTGGATATCTTTTATGACGGACTCTCTAAAAGAGCCAAGGTATCCCTGGATAATTCTGTAGGTGGCTCTTTACACATGAAGAAAACTCTGGAGGAGGCCAACGGACTCATTGAGATAGTGGCTAACAACCAATACCTATACTCATCAGAGAAGACCTCAATGAAAAAGGAAGACAACAGAATGACAACCAAATCTGCTATTCATGAACAAAATGAATCTTTAGTCCAGCAGCTGAACTTTCTCACACAACAAGTGTTGAGCCTATAAAGTTCAGTTAACAACCCTCCTCCTTAGCCTCCATTGCCTCAGAAAACTATTGACCTGGCACCTGCAGTAGCAGAACTTATAAAGAGCCAGCAAGGATTTATGCAGGAAACCAAAGCCTCCATAAGGAATATGGAAGCACGGTTAGACCAGGCAGAGCAGCACTTGTCTGCACAGATAAGAGAAGAGTGCCAAGACATCCAATTAAGGAGTGGAAGGACACTGAACAATAAACCCCAGAGCCATAAGGGGCAAGAAGAAAAGGAGCTGATAGAAGGTGAGCAAACTACAGTCCAGGGCACCTCTAAGGGCGTTGAACGCCCAAAGAGGAATGCTACTGGCGTCCAACACCTAGAATGGGGCAGTACTTCTGGCGTTGAATGCCAGGAAGGGGGTAGCAAGGGTGTTGAACGCCCAAGCAGGGGTGATCAGACACGTGCAAGTGCTGATAACACCCCCCTAAGCAAGCCAATAACCCCTTCCAGTACTATAGGCACTCAACCTACATCAACTAAGGTTGATGAGTACAGGACCAAGATGCCATTTCTCCAGAAGCTCCATCAAGCATAAAAAAATAAATAGTTTGCCCACTTTGCAAACTATCTCAAGACACTAGAGATCAAGATCCCTTTCGCAGAAGCTCTTAAATAGATACCTTCTTATGCTAAGTTAATGAAAGACATGTTAAGTCACAAGAAGGATTGAAGAGAGGTAGAAACAGTCCTTCTCACTAAAGAATGCAGTGCAGTAATCCAGATGAGCTTACCAGAGAAGCTTCAGGATCCTGGGAGCTTCTTGATACCATGCACCCTAGGGGATGCCTGCACAAGGACATCCCTATGTGATCTGGGAGCAAGCATTAACCTGATGCCTGCATCATTAATAAATAAGCTCTACTTGACTCGAGAAGTCAAGCCAACCCGTATATGCCTTCAGTTGGCTGATGGCTCTGTCAAGTTTCCCCTAGGTGTGGTGGAAGACATGATTGTTAGGGTTAGACCCTTTGCTTTCCCCACAGACTTTGTGGTGCTAGAAATGGACGAGCACAATAGTGCATCTCTCATTCTAGGAAGACCCTTTTTAGCTACAAGTCGGACCGTCATTGACGTTTAGAAAGGGGAAGTAACCTTGAGAGTCATTGAGGATGAATTCGTGCTGAATACTGTCAAAGCTATGCAGCACCCAGACACCCCAGAGGAATACATGAGGATTGATATCATTGATTACCTGGTGGAAGAAGTGAACATAGTTAAGAGACTCGAAGAAGAGCTGAATGACATCTTTTATGATGCCAAGCATGATTTGGAGGAACCAGAAGAAATGTAGGAGACTTTAAAAGCTCCTAGAGAGGAGGATAGACCTTCCAAACTCGAACTGAAACTATTACCACCATCCTTAAAATATTCATTTCTAGGAAATGGGGACACTTACCCTGTGATCATAAGCTTTGCTCTAGAGCCACAGGAAGAAGAAGCACTAATCCAAGTGCTGAAGACACACAAGACAGCTCTTGGGTGGACCATAAATGACCTTAAGGGCATTACTCCATCCCAATGCATGCACAAGATTTGGCTAGAGGATGACGCCAAACCTGTGGTGCAACCAGAAAGGTGACTAAATCTAGCCATAAAGGAAGTAGTGCAAAAAGAAGTCACAAAACTCTGAGAGGCTGGGATTATCTATCCTATTTCAGATAGCCCCTTGGTGAGCCCTTTTCAAGTTGTACCCAAGAAGGGAGGAATGACAGTGGTTCACAATGAAAAAAATGAACTGATTCCCACAAGAACTGTTACAGGGTGCGTATGTGCATTGACTATAGGAGACTTAACAATGCCACAAGAAAGGATCATTTCCTTTTACCATTCATAGATCAGATGCTGGAGAGACTGGCAGGGCATGCATTCTACTGCTTCCTGGATGGTTATTCAGGCTACAATCAAATTACAGTAGACCCTTAGGACAAAAAAAAGATAGCATTCACATGCCTATATGGGGTGTTTGCTTACAGAAGAATGCCATTTGGCCTGTGCAATACACTGCAACCTTTCAAAGGTGTATGCTCTCTATTTTCTCCGATATGGTTGAAAAATTCCTTGAAGTATTCATGCATGACTTCTCTGTCTTCGGTGATTCCTTTGATGCTTGCCTTAACCATCTGGCCTTAGTTCTGAAATGATGCCAAGAAACAAATCTGGTTTTGAACTGGGAAAAATGCCACTTCATGGTGACTAAAGGAATTGTTCTTTGACATCGGATTTCAAACAAAAGGATAGAGGTGGATCAAGCTAAGGTGGAAGTAATTGAAAGGTTACCACCACCAACTAATGTTAAGGCAATCAGAAGTTTCTTGGGACATGTAGGATTTTACATGAGGTTTATAAAAAGATTTTTGTAAAATTGAAAAGCTCCTGTGCAATCTCCTAGCCACTAACACTCCTTTTGTCTTTGACAAAGAGTGCCTGCATGCCTTTGAAACTGTGAAAGCTAAGCTTATCGTTGCATTCGTCATTTTTGCACCCAATTGGGACTTGCCATTCGAACTGATGTGTGATGCCAGTGACCATGCCATTGGTGCAATCTTGGGACAGAGACATGATAAGCTCTTGCACGTCATTTATTATGCCAGTCATGTTCTAAATGATGCACAGAGGAATTACACCACCATAGAGAATGAATTACTTGCAGTGGTTTATGCCATTGACAGGTTCAAATCTTATTTGATAGGATCTAAGGTCATTATCTACACTGACCATGCTCCTTTCAAATATCTCCTCACCAAGCAGGATTCTAAGCTAAGGCTGATAAGATGGGTGCTACTCTTGCAAGAGTTTCATATAAAAATCAGAGACAAAAAAGGATCAGAAAATCAAGTAGCTGACCACTTGTCCCGGATTGAACTAGTAGTAAGGACATCATCTCCCTCTACTGAGGTATCTGAAACCTTTCCTGATGAGCAACTCTTTGCAATTCAGATAGCACCTTGGTTTGCAGACATTGTAAATTACAAGGGCATAAGGTTCATTCCCCAAAGAACACAGTAGACAACAAGCCCGAAAGCTCATGCACGATGCAAAGTACTACTTGTGGGATGAACCATATATTTTCAAGAGATGTTCAGATGGAATGATCCATCGTTGTGTATCTGAAGACGAAGCACAGAAGATCTTATGGCATTGCCATGGCTCAGACTATGGAGGACACTTTGGAGGTGAGCGAACACCCACTAAAGTCCTTCAAAGTGGCTTCTACTGGCCAACACTCTTCAAGAATGCCTAAGAGTTTGTACGTAACTGTGATAATTGCCAAAGGGCTGGCAATCTCCCTCATAGTCATGACATGCCACAGCAAGGGATCCTTGAGGTTGAGCTGTTTGATGTATGGGGTATAGACTTCATGGACTTTTCCCACCTTCATATTCAAACACCTACATCCTTGTGGCAGTGGATTACGTGTCTAAATGGATTGAGGCAGTTGTATCACCCACTAATGATACTTGAGTAGTGATGAAGTTTCTTCAGAAACACATCTTCATCAGGTTTGGTGTCCTAAGGACACTAATTAGTGATGGAGGCAGTCATTTCTGTAACAGACAGCTTGACTCCTTACTACACCATTATGGTGTTTGCCACAGAGTAGCAACTCCATATCATCCATAGACAAATGGACAAGCTGAGGTCTCCAACAGGGAACCGAAAAGAATTCTAGAAAGAACAGTGAGCACCTCTAAAAAAGATTGGGCAAGGAAGCTCGATGATGCTCTATGGGCATACAGGACAGCTTTCAAGGCCCCTATAGGGATGTCACCATACCAATTGGTTTATGGGAAAGAATGTCATTTACTAGTGGAACTGAAACATAGGGCCTACTGGGCAACCAGATTTTTCAACTTTGATGATAAAGCAGCAAGAGAAAAAAGGTTGCTCCAGCTGAATGAGTTGGATGAATTTTGGCTTGCTGCATTCGAGAATGCAAAAATCTATAAGGAATGGGCCAAAAAGTGGCATGACAAGAAGATATCTTATAGAGTCTTTGAACCTAGCCAAAAAGTTTTACTCTTCAATTCTAGACTCAAGCTCTTCCCTCGAAAGCTCAAGTCACATTGAACAGGACCTTTTGTGGTCACTGCAGTGTCACCTTATGGTCATGTAGAACTTCAAAGCAGACATTCCGATGAAAGATTCATAGTTAATGGCCAGAGAGTAAAACACTACTTGGGTGGTGAGGTTGAGCAAGAAAGATCTACCCTGCTGCTGACATGAGTACAGTAAAGTCTAGCTAATGACATTAAAGAAGCACTTGTTGGGAGGCAACCCAACCATGAGTAGAGTACTTTTGTTTCTCTTTCTTTTGTACTTTTCAATTGAGTTCATTTTAGTTTATTTTCATAGTTTTGCCTTGGTTTTTAAATGTTTATGATCATGTGCATCACTTAGAATAGAGACAGAGACGTTTGCGATGGAGAACAGAACACCCTGAGAGAGCCCCTTGCTGGCGTTGAACGCCAGACAAGGAGGAAGCTGGGCATTCCACGCCCACTAAGAAGTACTTACCGGCATTGAACGCCAGAATAGGAGCAACTGGGGCGTCTAATGCCCATTCAGGAGGAGCTCTAGACTAATTTTTGGTCCCCTTCGGGCGTTCAATGCCCATTCTTGGCGTTGAACACCAGAATTCTTCATCCTTCTCCAACACTCTTACCTTATGTTTTCAGTTTTCTTTGCTTAAGGATAAGCAAACTTTTTAAGTTTGGTGTTGTAGAGCGAGCTCTAGGTTTTTATTATCATCAATGGCACCAAGGAAAGCTGAATCATCTTTATAGAAGCACAGACTGAGCTACCATTAGTACTAAGGTAGTTGAGTTTCATTTCACCTTTCTTTTTGTTTTTCAGTATTTTATTCCATTTTTTTCTGATTTCTATTCTGGCTTTTGCATGATTACTCTTAGGATTCTACTTTAGTTATTTATTTTCAAGTACGTCACGGTTATAAGATATCCAATGTATCCCTCACGAAATTTAAAAGTAAATTTTTTTAACAAGTGGTGAATGCATGATTTTCAAGTACATCATGACTATGTTCTAATTATTTTGATGTGGTGGCTTTGCATTGATTAGCTGAATGTATGAATTAACTGTGCATATTTGATAGTGAAATTAAGTGTATTGGCTCTTGAAGAACAGTGGATTTAGAGAAGTATTATTGATTCTCTGAAAAATAAAAAATAATTGATTCTTGGAGCAAAAGAAACAGCATAAAAAGGCAACGCAAAAAGAAAAAAAAGAAAAAAAAGAGAAGAGAAAAAGAAAAATCAAAAGAAAAAGCCAAAAGAAAAAGCAAGAGAAAAATCCAATAAAGCTCGGATCCAAGGCTTTGAGCATCAATGGTTAGGAGGGCTTCACAATAAAAAGGTCTAAAAGTTCAAATGAACCACTTTCCCTTACTATATGCTTGTGGCGTGAAGGTGTCAAGTGAAAAGTTTGAGACTGAGTGGTTAAAGTCGTGATCCGGTGCAAAAGAAAGAAAAGAGTACACCTAAGAACCCTGGGTACCACTGTCTGGGAATTCTAGCAAAGCTGAATTACAATCCAATTGGGTTCACCCAGTTAAGTGCCTGTGGAATTTATGTATCCGGTGGTAATATTGGAAAACAAAACAGTTGGGGTCACAGCTAGGCTCAAAGGTGCAAACCACCAAAAGAAGATGTGGGTCAAGAATCAAGAAAAACTCAACTAGGAGAAGCAATAATATCATCCGAATTCCAATTCCAAGAGATGCCAATATTTATAACCTTCAAAGAAAAGTGAGATGTCAAACCTATTAAGAAATCAAGAAGCTGATTGCCACATTCAGATAAGTGGAGCTAAGCTTCATTGAGAGCTTTGAGAGTCATTGTAATCCACTCTTCTTTATCCTATTTTGTTTTTGGTTGCTTGGGGACAAGCAACAGTTTAAGTTTGGTGTTCTGATGAGCGGATATTTTATAAACTTTTTAATACCATTTTCTCATTGTTTTCGGTATGTTTAGTTAATTTTATTAAGTTTTAGTAGATTTAGTGCAAAAATCACTTTTTGGATGCTATTTTGAGTTTTTTTGGTTTTTCTATGATTTTAGGTGATTTTGGGTGATTTTGGCAATTTCTAGAAAAGTCTGATTCAGAGGCTGAGAAAGGACTGTAGATGCTGTCAGATTCTGACCTCCTGCATTCAGACGAACATATCGAGAGCTACAATAGTCCAAATGGAGCATTGTCAACGGCGTTGGAAAGTTATCTTTCAGGGCTTTCCAGAAATATATAATAGTTCATACTTTGCTCGGGAAATGATTGTCCAAAATGGGCATTGAACGCCCATCTTACCCCTGTCTAGAGTTGAACGCCCAAAAGGGAGCAAGCCTGGAGTTGGACGCCCAAAAAGGAGTAAGGCTGGCATCCAACACCCCAAGGGGAGTCTCAACACGTGGATTCACTCAAAGCTCAGCCCAAACACTCACCAAGTGGGCCCAAGAAGTGGACTTTCGCACCAAGAGTCTAGTCTGTCTTATTTCTGTAATCTCTAATTACTAGATTTGTATATATAGAACAAGGATCACCCTTTTTCAAGACTTTTTGCCATATTTTCGAATTCACCATTGTTTCTCTGTAAATCATGAGCAACTAAACCTCCTAGGTTAAGGTTAGGAGTTCTGCTGATTCTCATGGATTGATAATATTATTATTTTTATTTCAATCTATGTATGATTCCATTCTAAGATGTATCTTTATTCTTCAATCTAATGAAACCGGGTGGAATGAGTGTATGACCCATTTTCTGCATGGGTTCTTGCGAGTCCTTAGCAGGATATATTGAACCACAAGCTTGATTATACATCTCTTAGACGGCTAATCCACGACTTCGTCGGGGACATGGGAACATCTATTTAGCCGAGGTAAGGGGCAATTAGGGCCTTTGTGGTATAAGCTAGGATCATAAGGATTCATTCTCTAATCCGAAAGATCCAACCTTGTCTGTGGCATTTTGAGTAGGATCTTCAAGGGACTGAATTGCTAGAGTTTCACCCTCGTTCTGATTGGATGATAATTAGCACCGGTGTTTGATCTGAAGCAGAGGAGATTAATGACCACTAGCCCCGGCGTTAATCACTTACAGCTTACCGTGGAATGAATCATCCATTGTTGATGTAGACAGTAAGAAAAGTTGATCCATAAAGAGAAAGCATCTTTGAAGCCACAACCGCTCTCTTATAATTGATTTAACACCAATCCGATAACTCTTTTCTTATTCTGTTTTATGTATTTTTCAACCAAAAAACCATCTTATCTAATCGCCTGGCTGAGACACGCAATATAGCCATTGCTTGCTCAATCCGACAATCTCCATGGGAATCAACCCTCACTCACCTGAGGTATTACTTGGACGATCCGGTGCACTTGCCGGTTCATCTGTGTGAAAGTTTGCAGAACATAAAGATGGAACAAAGTTTCAAAAATAAAGATGGAACAAAGTTTCAAAAATAATCTAAAATTTTCGAAAATTCAAAAGAAAGGGTTATAATTTTTTTTGAAATTCAAAAAAGAAAGAAAAAGATAACACCAAACTTTAAAATTTGAAATTAAATAAAAATATGATGAATATCCAAAAGAAATTTTCGAAAATTCAAGGGAAGGTTTTTAAAATTTTTCGAAAAAGAAGATGAAAAACACTAAAAAGACACTAAACATAAAATTTTTGAAATCAAATAAGAGATAATACAAAAAAATTTTAACAAAAAGAGAGCAAACAAGATCAATTTTCCAAAATCAGGAAGAACAATAATTAAACAAAAACTTCTAAGAAATATGAAACTTAAAATTTTGAAAATAAGAGAAAATTAATAATGAAAATTTTTTAAAAAAATAGAGAAATAAGTAAACCTCAAAAGTTAGAAACTCAAAAGGAAATATATGGTCAAAAACTGATAAAAGTACCTCATCTAAGCAACAAGAAAACTGGTTGTTTGTCAATCTCGAATAATCCCCGGCAACAGTGCCAAAAATTTGGTGCGCAAAAATTAACTCGCACAACTTCATCGGCAAGTGCACCAGGTCGTCCAAGTAATACCTCAGGTGAGTGAGGGTTGATCCCACGGGAATTGTTGCATTGAGAAAGAAATAGTTGTCTTGCAGGACCTAGTCAGACAAATAGAAAAGGAGTTGTTGTTGTTGAATTCGCATAAAACAAGAAATTAAAGAAAAGCAATTAAAGATTGATAAAGAGATAATATATGAAAGTAGTTAAGGCCTCGGAGATGATTATCTTTCCGGATTAATCCTTCTTACTCACTATTCCAACAATGAGTGATTCATTCCATGGCAAACTATTAGTGATTAAAACCTAATGTCTTAGCGAGTTAATCTCCCTGGCCTTACTAAAATGCCACAGACAAGGTCAACTCTTTTATATCAAAGGGTGAAGCTCAGAAATCTAGTTTAGCGGCATAAAAACCTCAATAACCCAAAGCTAACCAGATTATATGTCACATATCTAATTATCCCAGATAAATGGCGATTTAGGAGGAGTGTTTTCAAGCTGTAGCCCAAGCGAGATAACTCTATCGAGAATCACAAGTGCTCATATGGAATAAGGGGTCATACTGTCGTTCCACCCCAGATTCATAAGATTAAGAACGAAGACAACACCTTAGAATTGAATTAAATAGTAATTGAAATAGAAGAGTAATAGTATTAATCCCTAAAAACAATCAGAGCTCCTAACCTTAACCAGGAGGTTTAGTTACTTATGCTTTACAAAAGTAAAAGAAGATCTGAAAATAATGTTCTGTGATAAATAATAATCCTTAGTGATCTCCTCTTTAAATAGAAAATACTAACCCTAAAAGATATTAATTTAAATTTAAAAGCTACAAAGATAAGACTAGATAAGCTAAGGAGTGCTAAAATCCACTTTGGAGCCCACTTCGTGAGTTTTTTGGCTAATTCCTGGCATTCAACTTGGAGTTTGGGCGTTGAACTATGGTCCATGCTCCCTGGCTGGCATTGAACACCAATTTTGGGTGTTCAACTTGGGAGGTCAGTCCTTCTTGGTCAATTGAATCTCAATAGCTCAGGATATGCTCATTGGAATACACAGAGGTCAGGATTGACAACATCTGCTATCCTTTCTTCGTCTCTGAACAAGATTCTACCAAATTCGCCCAAAAATCACCTAAATTCATAGAAATAACACAAACTCAAAGTAGTATCCAAAAGATGAATTTTTCACTAAAACACACTAAAACTTAATGAAATATAACCAAAACCACTAAGAAAATGCTATAAAAAGGGTACAAAATGCTCACGCATCAGGAACCCAGTTCACCGACTCGACCTTCAGAAATTTGGTGGCCGATCTCAAGATATAGCAGCAATTCACATCGGTAGAGAATCCTCAGGCTAATGAACTGATGCCAGAGCATCTTGGCTAGTTTTACAAGCCATTTTGAGTATGTTTTAGGTTAGTTTCATGCATTTTCTTAGGGAATAAGCAAATATTTGGATGAGTTATGCATTCATGTCTTTATTCAATCAAACATTGTGAATTCTAAACATTTCATGAGAATAATGCAAATATTAAAGATGTAATGAATGATGCATTATCTTATGATTAGAGCAAGGCTTTGATGCAAATTGTTTGATTGATTTCAGGTAAGAAGAGGCAGAGAAGAGCCACGTTAGTGGCCACGTTACTACCACTAATGTGGGCACTAACGTAGAGCAAAGCAAGATAAGCACCGTTAGTGGCAATGTTGGTGCCACTAACGTGATTGAAAGTAAAATTCATGGGAGGAAAGCCACGTTAGTGACACTAACATGGGCACTAACGTGGGCAAGAAGAAGATGAGCACCGTTAGTGGCAACGTCGGTGCCAGTAACCTAATCGAAGAAGAGCTCAAGAAGAGAATAAGCCATGTTAGTGGCTGAGTTAATGCCACTAACGTGGGCATTAACGAGGAAGAAGGGAGCTTGGGACATTAATGATGAAGTTGGCACCATTAACGTGATTGAAGGAAGAAGCAAGGACAAGGAAGGCCATGTTAGTGGCCACATTAATGCCATTAACTTGAGCATTAACGTAGGCTTAAGGCAAAAATGGTGCCGTTATTGGCCATGTGAGTGCCACTAACGGCAGGGGTAACTGATGCCAAGGCATCTTAGGCTAGTTTCACTAGTATTTTTCTGTTAGTTTTAGTGGTTTTATGCATTTTCTTGAGCTTAAAGTAACCAAGAATGGTTAAAAGAATAACAAAGCAATGAACCATCCAAACAATATGATTTTGATGCAAATTCCATGAGTTTTAGTTATATTACTTGAATGCTATGAATGGAAGATTTCTCATGAAATTTTGCAAGACTTTGATGCATTTGTTTGGATGATTTCAGGGAAGAAGAGGCTAAGCAAGGAAGCAACAAAATCAATAAAGGAAGCTTGAATATCACATGTGGAGTTTAAGTTCCAGTTTAAGCCTAAACTGGAGCTTAAACACCAGAATCATGAAGGCTAAGAAATGCTGGAATTGAAGTTTAACCTCCAGTTTAACCTTAAACTGGAGGTTAAACGCCAGAATGAAAGTCTCACCAAAGAAGCATTCCACGTTTAACCTCCAGTTTAACCTTAAACTGGAGGTTAAACGCCAGAATGAGAATGCCACTCAGGAAGGAGTTCCACGTTTAACCTCCAGTTTAACCTTAAACTGGAGGTTAAACGCCAGAAATGGGAAGTGCACCAGGGAGCCATTTCACGTTTAAGCTCCAGTTTGACCTTAAACTGGAGCTTAAACGTGTTCGACACCTCCAGGGCTACCCTTCTAAGCTTCCACGTTTAACCTCCAGTTTAACCTTAAACTGGAGGTTAAACGTGTTCGACCTCCAAGATGCCTCCTTCCATTTCCACGTTTAACCTCCAGTTTAACCTTAAACTGGAGGTTAAACGTGTTCGACCTCCAGGGCTGCCCTTCCTATCTCCACGTTTAAGCTTCAGTTTAACCTTAAACTGAAGCTTAAACGTGTTCGACTACATGACTCTCCAGGGCTGCCTTCTTCCATTTCCACGTTTAAGCTTCAGTTTAACCTTAAACTGAAGCTTAAACGTGCTTCTACAAAAGGCCTCACTGGAAGTGTCTGGCGTTTAAGCTGCAGTTTAAGCTTAAACTGCAACTTAAACGCCACTCTTGGAAAAGGTTTCTGGGCCAAAAATAGTGCGGTTTAAGTTAGTCTTTGAGCACAAACATTAACTTAAACTTACTCTGGTATGAAACCCAATTGAATATCATGGTTTATGGGATTGGGCCTGAAGGATTGATGAGTTTGAAATCTCAATTTATTGAGTCATGTGTCATTATTTGATTATCACTAAGTTGGCTCAATGAATGTTACAGAATTTGGATCAACAGCCTCATCAAGATTATGGATCATAAACCCAAGGCAAAAGGAAAGCAGGGAGAGGCCTCAAAGCCCAAGAAACACAACAGAAGCTCAATATAGAAAGTGTATAAATAGGATAGAATTTAAGTTAGGAAAAACTTTTACCTTCACTTTTAGCTATTTTTCATATCTTTGTAATTGAATTCAGAGCTATGACTCACTAAACCCCCTTTCATTGGGTTAGGGAGCTCTATTGTAATTCAATGAATCAATAATAGTTTATCTTCTTCTTCAATCTTTTCTCTTGAATTTTGTTAGAAAGCTTCTCGATCTAATTCCATTGGGTAGTTGTCTTGGGAAAGAAACTACCCATAATTGGAATCCTTCGGAACCTTGGGAAAGGAATGGAGGATTCATGCTAGAGAAGCTTTCTCACAGTGAATTGGATTAGGGTTTGGATGGATATTGTGACATGTAATCCTACCAAATTGTGGTTCATGAAGCTGTGTGGTATAATCAGTGATCGAGCATCATCTCTTCTTATGAACATTTAAACCAAGGGATTGGGAATTTGTTCATTTTTAGAGAGAATTGGTGAGCCAAGGGATTGGGATCCAATCATATAAGATTGCCAAGCAAAATTCAATGAACGCATTGCTTGAGGAAGAGATAAACATGTTTTGATTCGGAGATCTCAATATCTCCTATAACCCAATGAATCCCCCAATTCTGATTTACATCTTCTCTTTACATTCTGCAACTCAATTCATGCAATCACCCCCATTCCCTTTTAATTTCAGCAATTTAGTTTCTGCTCTTTAATTCATGCAATTTAAGATTCCGCCATTTCAATTTCTTGTCATTTACTTTTCCCTCCAATTTTACATTCCGCAATTCTCATCTCAATCTTGATTCCGCTCAACTAGAACACACTTCTAATCCGAATTGCTCACTCAACCAATCCTTGTGGGATTCGACCTCACTCTATTGTGAGTTTTTACTTGACGATAACCGGTGCACTTGCCGGAAGGAATTTTGCCGATCGTGCAATTTCCTAAATCGTAGCATAACTAGTTTATGCGCATCAAGTTTATGGCGCCGTTGCCGGGGATTGGTTTTCGATTGACAATTCTCCAATTGGAAGCTAACTAGATTGAGCAATTTCTCTTGCTTTGTTAATTCTGTTCAAGTTACTTGTTGAATTTTAATTTCTGCACTCGGTTACATGCTTTCTTTCTTTATGCCTTTAAATTCAAGCAACTAACTCACTGACTCACTAACTGTTTGAATTAATTCCTCAATTGCTCTAACCATACTCTTCCATTAACCAAGAGTATTTCACTTGTTTGTGCCTGTGCTGTGTTCTTGTATGACAGGTAGGAGAGGAGAGACATCAACTCCTCCATATACCGAACCAGAGAGGACCCTTCATAGACTGAGAAGGGAAGCAAGAGGGAAGAGAGTAGTGGGAGAAGAGGAATCTGAAGGAGAATCTGAGGACAATTTTGAGGAAGCTTTAGATCTCAACATGGATAGAGAAGTTCACAACCATGAGAGAGCTGATGGAAACAATGCCATTCCTGAGAGGAGGGTTCTTAGTTCATACATAAACCCAACCTCTGGGAATTGTGGTAGCAGCATCCAGAAACCACCCATTCAGGCCAACAATTTTGAACTCAAACCACAGCTAATATCACTTGTGGAGAATCATTGTTCATTTGGTGGAAGTGCTAATGAAGACCCAAACCAACATCTCACAAAATTCCTGAGAATTTGTGACACTGTGAAGTCCAATGGAGTCCAGGAAGATGCATATAAACTGCTTTTGTTCCCATTTTCACTTAGGGACAAGGCAGCTAAGTGGCTGGAATCATTCCTAAGAGGGAGTCTAACAACATGGGATGAGGTGGAAAGCAAGTTTCTGGCACGTTTCTACCCCCCACAAAAGGTCAATAGTCTTCGATCTGAGGTTCAGACTTTTAGACAACAAGATGGTGAAACTCTCTACGAGGCATGGGAGAGATTCAAGGACTTGACAAGGAAATGCCCACCAGACATGTTCCATGATTGGGTGCAATTGCATATTTTCTATGATGGACTCTCTTATGAATCAAGGAAGGCTGTAGACCATTCATCAGGAGGTTCATTGAACAGGAAAAAGACTGTGGAAGAGGCCATTGAAGTGATTGAGACAATGGCTGAGAATGAGTACTACTATGCATCAGAAAGGCACAACACTAAGGGAGTCATGGAGCTGAACCATGTTGATACAATTCTAGCCCAAAACAAGGTGTTTGCCAAGCAACTAGCAGAGCTTACCAGGCAATTAGAAACAAAGCAAGTGGCTGCAATACACACACAAGATTAAGAGGAAGTAAGCATTGAAGGAGGTGATTGGGAAGAGGCCAACTATGTGGGAAACCAACAAAGGCAATCATATGATCCACATTCCAACACTTACAACCCAGGATGGAAAAATCACCCAAACTTTGGGTGGGGGAACCAACAAATCCAACCACAAAACCACAAACCTTACAACCACAACCAACATAACAATTCCACATACCAAAACTCCAACCAAAGATCATACCAAGCCACACAAAACACTTACTCCCAACCATCATATCATGGCCAAAATAATCAACCTACCCAACCTAATCCGAACCAACAATTTCAAGATCAATTAAACCGGATAGAAGGAATGCTTGCAACCATGAGTCAAGACATAACTGAATTGAAAGCTTTTAAGGAAGAAGTAAATTCTAACCTGCAAAACCAAGGAGCTGCCATCCAGAAGCTAGAAAATCAAATTTTGTATTTGTCTAAGCAAAACCCTGGGACAAGCGTTTCTCATGCTGCCAAGGCCATTGCAAGGGAAGAATGTAAGGCCATAACCCTCAGAAGTGGAAAGAATCTAAAGGAGATCTCAAAGGAAACCATAGAGGATGAAGCAAGGGAACATGTGAGAGACAAGGAACAAGGACAATCTTTTACACAGTCCACAACAAAAGAAAAAGAAAAAGAGGTCCTGAAGCCTTATACACCTAAAGCACCAAATCCTCAACGTTTGATGAAAAGTGAAAAGGATGGTCAATTCTCCAGGTTCTTGGAGATTTTCAAGAAGCTCCAAATCAACATTCCGTTTGCTGAGGCAATAGAGCAAATGCCACTCTATGCAAAATTCTTAAAAGAATTAATGACCAAGAAGAGAAGCTGGAGAAATGAGGAAACTGTGTTGTTAACTGAAGAATGCAGTGCCATCATTCAGCACAAATTGCCTCAGAAATTGAAGGACCCAGGCAGTTTCCAAATCCCCTGCATCATAGGAGAAGTCATGGTGGAGAAGGCCTTGTGTGACTTAGGGGCCAGCATCAATTTGATGTCTCTAACAATGATGAGAAGAATGAAGATTGAGGAAGCCAAACCAACAAGAATGGCCCTCCAATTGGCAGATCGAACTTTTAAATTCCCTCATGGGATAGTTGAGGATTTGTTGGTGAAAGTGGGAGATTTTATATTTCCTGCTGATTTTGTGGTATTAGATATGGAGGAAGAAGCCAAAGCTTCAATAATTCTGGGAAGACCCTTCCTAGCTACTGCTGGAGCCATCATAGATGTACAAAAGGGTGAACTCACTCTTAGACTACATGAGGAGAAATTGGTGTTTAACGTATTCAAGGCAATGAGCTATCCATCAGAATCACTAAGGGAATGCATGAGGGTTGATGTAGTGGACATTGCAGTACAAGAAACCTTTGAGGAAACAATAAAGGAAGTGGCAGAGGAGGAGTTCACCAAGGATATTGAAGTTAGTGACATCAAGGCTGCTGAAACAACCATGCCAAACATGCCAGAGAGAGTGAAAGAAGAGAAGGAAGCACCAAAACCTAAGCTCAAAGCATTGCCCCCTAATCTCAAGTATGCATACTTGGGTAGTGATGAGAGTCACCCTGTTATCATTAACTCAGCCCTGAGCCAAGAACAGGAAGAAGAATTGATCAAGGTGCTACAAACTCACCAAGATGCCATTGGATGGACCCTAGCCGATTTGAAGGGGATAAGTTCATCCATATGCATGCATAAAATCTTGCTAGAAGAGGAGGCTAGACCTTCCATTCAAGCTCAGAGAAGATTGAACCCCGTCATGAAAGAAGTGGTACAAAAGGAAGTCATGAAGTTATGGCAGGCAGGGGTAATCTACCCCATTTCTGATAGCCCATGGGTTAGTCCCATCCATGTAGTTCCCAAGAAAGGTGGCATAACTGTGGTGCCAAATGAGAAGAACGAACTCATACCCACAAGAACCGTCACTGGGTGGAGGATGTGCATAGACTACAGGAAGCTCAATGAAGCCACCAGAAAGGATCATTTCCCACTCCCATTCATGGATCAGATGCTTGAAAGGCTTGCCAGACATGCTTACTATTGCTTTTTGGATGGCTATTCAGGCTACAACCAAATAGTAGTTGATCCTAGAGATCAAGAGAAAACATCATTTGTTTGTCCATATGGAGTTTTTGCTTATAGACGCATGCCCTTTGGATTGTGCAATGCACCTGCCACTTTCCAAAGATGCATGCTGTCCATCTTTTCGGACATGATTGAAAAATTTATTGAGGTCTTCATGGATGATTTTTCTGTGTTTGGAGATTCTTTTCCTAGCTGCCTACACCACCTTGCCTTGGTGCTTAAGAGGTGCCAAGAGACTAACCTAGTATTAAACTGGGAAAAGTGCCATTTCATGGTCACAGAAGGAATAGTCCTTGGCCACAAAATCTCTAATAGAGGCATGGAGGTGGACAGAGCTAAGGTGGAAATCATTGAAAAACTACCTCCACCAAGTAATGTCAAGGCAGTTAGGAGTTTTTTGGGACACGCCGGATTTTACAGAAGGTTTATTAGAGACTTTTCTAAAATAGCCAAACCTTTGAGTAACTTGCTTGTCTCTGATACACCCTTTGTATTTGATAAAAATTGCATGCTAGCCTATGAACTTTTGAAGCAAAAACTTTCCTCTGCACCTATCATTGCCCCACCTGATTGGAACTTACCTTTTGAACTGATGTGTGATGCATCAGACCTTGCTATTGGGGCAGTGTTAGGACAAAGGAAAGACAATTTGGTACATGTGATTTATTATGCCAGTAAAGTCTTGAATGCTAACCAAAGGAATTACACAACCACTGAAAAAGAACTCTTGGCAATAGTCTTTGCATTTGACAAATTTAGATCCTATCTCATTGGATCTAAAGTCATTGTCTTCACTGATCATTCAGCTTTAAAATACTTACTTGCTAAACAAGAATCCAAACCAAGACTCATTAGATGGGTTCTTTTGTTGCAGGAATTTGACATTGAAATTAAAGACAAGAAGGGTGTAGAGAACAAGGTGGCAGACCATTTATCAAGGATACCATGTGAAGAAGGAAGCGCACAAAGCACACATATAAATGAGTGCTTCCCTGATGAACAACTCATGGTAATTCACAAAGCACCCTGGTTTGCAGACATAGCAAACTTCAAGGCCACTGGGAGTTTACCATTGGAATTTAACAAGCATCAAAGGAAGAAATTGGTAAATGATGCCAAATACTTCATTTGGGACGAACCATACTTGTTCAAAAAATGTTCCGATGGCATACTCAGAAGATGCATATCAGAGGAAGAAGGAAGGGAAGTCTTATGGGACTGCCATGGCTCCACTTATGGAGGACATTTTGCAAGAGAAAGAACAGCAGCTAAAGTGTTGCAGTGTGGTTTTTATTGGCCCACTATCTTCAAAGACGCAAAGGAACTAGTGAAGTACTGCCATGAATGCCAGAAAGCGGGGAACCTGCCAAGAAAAAATGAAATGCCACAACAATTCATTCTGGAACTTGAATTGTTTGATGTATGGGGGATAGATTTCATGGGACCCTTTCCCTCCTCATACTCAAATAATTACATTCTTGTGGCAGTAGACTATGTCTCCAAATGGGTTGAAGCAATAGCAACTCCAACCAATGATAATAAGGTAGTCATGAACTTCCTCAGAAAACACATTTTTTGCCGTTTTGGGGTTCCAAGAGCAATCATCAGTGATGGAGGAAGCCATTTCTGCAACAAACCATTAGAGGCATTGCTTCTAAAATATGGAGTCAAACACAAGGTAGCCACACCATACCATCCACAAACAAGTGGGCAAGCCGAAATATCTAACAGAGAACTCAAAAGGATCCTGGAAAAGACTGTGGGAACTTCAAGGAAGGACTGGTCGATTAAGCTAGATGATGCTCTTTGGGCATATAGGACAGCTTTCAAAACACCAATTGGAATGTCTCCTTACCAACTAGTATACGGAAAAGCTTGCCATCTGCCACTGGAGTTGGAGCACAAGGCATACTGGGCCTTGAAACTTTTGAACTTGGACAGCAAAACTGCTGGAGAAAGAAGGATGTTGCAAATTCAAGAGTTGGAAGAGTTCAGAGCTGAAGCTTATGAGAATGCCAAAATTTACAAGGAAAGAGCAAAGAAGAAGCATGACAGCAACATAGCCCCAAGGAAATTTGAAGAAGGACAAAAAGTATTGCTCTACAATTCTAGGCTAAAGCTATTTCCAGGGAAGCTAAAATCAAGGTGGTCTGGACCATTCCTTGTCACCAAGGTCTCCAAATATGGACAAGTAGAAATCATGGAAGAAAAGTCACAACGAACCTTCATTGTGAACGGTCAAAGACTCAAACATTACTTGGGAGATGTGGAGGAGAAGGACAAGGTTAAATATCACCTCAACTGAGGAAGCTGACCGTCAAGCTAATGACGTTAAAGAAGTGCTTGTTGGGAGGCAACCCAACCTGAGGTAATACCCTTTTGCTGTTCTTTTATGTGTTTCAATAAAAAGGGTGAGGTAATTTCTGTGCATTGCAAAGAATTAAGTTTGGTGTTTCACGCCAAACAATGAAGTCGTGGATCAATAATTCAAAGGGGAATGTGTGACTCTAAGTTTGGTGTTCCACCATAAAGATCACTTGAACACAACAACCTTTGAATTATAAGAAAGGAACAACTATTCTAAGCAGTCACAGAAATGCTTAAAACCCTTAGTAGCAACTTCATTCCAAAGAGAACTCAAGGATTCAAAGAACAGAGAAGTAAGTGGGAGACTAAGTTTGGTGTTCACACACCAACTTAAAACTCAGATACTTACCCACACAGAGTTGAGCTAACCACTCAAGTGCTTGAGAAGCAAGCAACTTCATCACTCTTTGCAGGAAAGGAAACAAGGATCTTAAAACATTAAGCAACAATTAGGAGAAGAAGAAGAAATCAAGGTGTTTCCTGGCAACAAAGAGAAAACAAGGAATTTCACAAGGTGGTATTGTTCCTTGATAATTCTTTAAAAAGGGCAAACAAAAGCATACTTGTTCTGGTTTAAACTGTAAATGTTAAATCTTTCTGGAATGTGAAGTTTTTAGTATATTTGTCTGTTTATTGCTTTGAATAAAGTGAGCACCTAGATGTTTGGATATAACTTCACCTTCTTAAACAAGTGCTTGCCATGCTTGTTCTGTTTCCAAAAATAAAAGAAAAGTTTGAACAAAAGTAACTTGGCTAAATTAGTGACAAATCAAGTAGAATTAAGTGGTGGTATGCATGCTTGATTGTTTAGTCAGATCACTGGAATTAGAGTGTAGAATTATCATTCTTTGTGTAGAAATTGAAAACTGTCTATGGATCTTGATGAATAAATGTCTTTGGCCATGAAAAAGAAAGAAAAAGAAGAAGAAAAAGCCACTGAAAAAGGGCAACCAAAAAGCAAAAAAATTGAGAAAATAAGCTAGGTACCAATGGTTTGAACTTCTGAGACAAATGCCTGTGGTGTTTATGTATTAAGGATATGCTTGGATGAATAGGTTCTGAGGAGTGTTTCAACACTTGGTAACTTGGGTTAACTAACCCGGGATTATCAACCAAAAGTCCATTATCAAGAGTAACCTAAATACAAAACATTTAGTCACACAAAGAGGTGCTGGACATCAATGTCTCAAGAAGAAATGTGAACTAAAATGCCTAAAGTGGATATGTGTAGTGCACTGATAAGAAAAAGAAAATGCCAAAGGCTTGTGCAACACATGACACTAAGCAAACAAGGAGCAAAAGAAGCTCTAAGAAAAAGAAAAGAAAAACAAAGAAGAGAAAAGTGCCAAGGACATAAGAATAACAAGAGGCCATAGCAGTGTTTGATGGATGCAATGAAAAAGTGATAATCTTACCTGATAAGAATGAAAAAAGTGATGCTGCAACTTTCTGCATAAAACCCTTCTGAGGAACTTCAAATGCTTGCTAATATAGCCAATGTAATTGCTTTCTGTTTCATACTTTCTTCTTAAATAACTCAGGACTTGCTTAGGGACAAGCAAGTATTAAGTTTGGTGTTGTGATGCCAAGGCATCTTAGGCTAGTTTCACTAGTATTTTTCTGTTAGTTTTAGTGGTTTTATGCATTTTCTTGAGCTTAAAGTAACCAAGAATGGTTAAAAGAATAACAAAGCAATGAACCATCCAAACAATATGATTTTGATGCAAATTCCATGAGTTTTAGTTATATTACTTGAATGCTATGAATGGAAGATTTCTCATGAAATTTTGCAAGACTTTGATGCATTTGTTTGGATGATTTCAGGGAAGAAGAGGCTAAGCAAGGAAGCAACAAAATCAAAAAAGGAAGCTTGAATATCACATGTGGAGTTTAAGTTCCAGTTTAAGCCTAAACTGGAGCTTAAACGCCAGAATCATGAAGGCTAAGAAATGCTGGAATTGAAGTTTAACCTCCAGTTTAACCTTAAACTGGAGGTTAAACGCCAGAATGAAAGTCTCACCAAAGAAGCATTCCACGTTTAACCTCCAGTTTAACCTTAAACTGGAGGTTAAACGCCAGAATGAGAATGCCACTCAGGAAGGAGTTCCACGTTTAACCTCCAGTTTAACCTTAAACTGGAGGTTAAACGCCAGAAATGGGAAGTGCACCAGGGAGCCATTTCACGTTTAAGCTCCAGTTTGACCTTAAACTGGAGCTTAAACGTGTTCGACCAAGTTTTCTCCTCCAGGGTTGCTTTCTCCATTTCCACGTTTAAGCTCCAGTTTAACCTTAAACTGGAGCTTAAACGTGTTCGACACCTCCAGGGCTACCCTTCTAAGCTTCCACGTTTAACCTCCAGTTTAACCTTAAACTGGAGGTTAAACGTGTTCGACCTCCAAGATGCCTCCTTCCATTTCCACGTTTAACCTCCAGTTTAACCTTAAACTGGAGGTTAAACGTGTTCGACCTCCAGGGCTGCCCTTCCTATCTCCACGTTTAAGCTTCAGTTTAACCTTAAACTGAAGCTTAAACGTGTTCGACTACATGACTCTCCAGGGCTGCCTTCTTCCATTTCCACGTTTAAGCTTCAGTTTAACCTTAAACTGAAGCTTAAACGTGCTTCTAAAAAAGGCCTCACTGGAAGTGTCTGGCGTTTAAGCTGCAGTTTAAGCTTAAACTGCAACTTAAACGCCACTCTTGGAAAAGGTTTCTGGGCCAAAAATAGTGCGGTTTAAGTTAGTCTTTGAGCACAAACATTAACTTAAACTTACTCTGGTATGAAACCCAATTGAATATCATGGTTTATGGGATTGGGCCTGAAGGATTGATGAGTTTGAAATCTCAATTTATTGAGTCATGTGTCATTATTTGATTATCACTAAGTTGGCTCAATGAATGTTACAGAATTTGGATCAACAGCCTCATCAAGATTATGGATCATAAACCCAAGGCAAAAGGAAAGCAGGGAGAGGCCTCAAAGCCCAAGAAACACAACAGAAGCTCAATATAGAAAGTGTATAAATAGGATAGAATTTAAGTTAGGAAAAACTTTTACCTTCACTTTTAGCTATTTTTCATATCTTTGTAATTGAATTCAGAGCTATGACTCACTAAACCCCCTTTCATTGGGTTAGGGAGCTCTATTGTAATTCAATGAATCAATAATAGTTTATCTTCTTCTTCAATCTTTTCTCTTGAATTTTGTTAGAAAGCTTCTCGATCTAATTCCATTGGGTAGTTGTCTTGGGAAAGAAACTACCCATAATTGGAATCCTTCGGAACCTTGGGAAAGGAATGGAGGATTCATGCTAGAGAAGCTTTCTCACAGTGAATTGGATTGGGGTTTGGATGGATATTGTGACATGTAATCCTACCAAATTGTGGTTCATGAAGCTGTGTGGTATAATCAGTGATCGAGCATCATCTCTTCTTATGAACATTTAAACCAAGGGATTGGGAATTTGTTCATTTTTAGAGAGAATTGGTGAGCCAAGGGATTGGGATCCAATCATATAAGATTGCCAAGCAAAATTCAATGAACGCATTGCTTGAGGAAGAGATAAACATGTTTTGATTCGGAGATCTCAATATCTCCTATAACCCAATGAATCCCCCAATTCTGATTTACATCTTCTCTTTACATTCTGCAACTCAATTCATGCAATCACCCCCATTCCCTTTTAATTTCAGCAATTTAGTTTCTGCTCTTTAATTCATGCAATTTAAGATTCCGCCATTTCAATTTCTTGTCATTTACTTTTCCCGCCAATTTTACATTCCGCAATTCTCATCTCAATCTTGATTCCGCTCAACTAGAACACACTTCTAATCCGAATTGCTCACTCAACCAATCCTTGTGGGATTCGACCTCACTCTATTGTGAGTTTTTACTTGACGATAACCGGTGCACTTGCCGGAAGGAATTTTGCCGATCGTGCAATTTCCTAAATCGTAGCATAACTAGTTTATGCGCATCAGTAACGTCATTCAAGGGAGATTGGGGACGTTAGTGACCACGTTGGTGTCACTAACGTCTTCGAGCCAAGACTTTACACATGACGTTACTCACACTAACGGCTTGACTAACGTGACTACTGCCTAACTTAAACTCTTCCAGCAAGCTGAGCAAAGTCCAATGAGTTTGTTAACTAAGGCCAAGGGCCCACATTCAGATACTTGTAGACTTAACTGAGGAGCAGAGAAGTAGTATATATAGGAGTAGCTTTGAACTAAAAAGAGGATTGAAACCTGGGGGATCCAGGATTGTAAACACTCACAATTTAATTTTCTCTGTACTCATTTTACTTTCAATGCACTTTACATTTTCGTTTTCCATTCCCAGAGCTATGATCCACTAAACCCCACTTTATTGGGGGAGGGAGTGATGAATCCATATTTTATGATATATTTTGGTTTGATTTGAGTGGATTCCATCACATAAACCCACATTTATTTACCTAAATAGTATGCTTTTGAGATTTCTTCCTAAATTGTGCTTGAAAGTCAAAACGTGCTCTTTTGAGCTTAATTTAGTCAATTTTATTCACTTTAATCCCATTTGGTGCCTTGATGTATTTGTTAAGTGATTTTCAGGTTTCCAAGGCAAGTATGGGTTGAAGAAGTGAGGAAAAAAGCATGCAAAAGGGAAGAATTCAAGAAATAAAGGATTTGGAAAGTTGCCAGCCCTGACCTCTCTGTACTAAATAGGTCATAACTTGAGCCATAGAGGTCCAAATGAGGCATTTCCAGCAACATTGGAAAGCTAACGTCCGGGGCTTCAAAATGATATGCAATTTACTATAGTGGACGTAAGTCTAAGTGTGTGTACGCACAAGTCAGGATTTATCATGTGTGCGGACGCACACATCTGTGCGTCCGCACAAGTCCCTGCAGGTGACCTCATTAATTGCAACTCGCTGACAGCGATTTTTGGGCCTCCAAAACCCAATCCAACTCATTTTTTGAAGCTATTTAAGGCCAAATTGAAGAAAGATGAAGGGGGTAATTAGGTTTAGTTTTTATGATATTTTCTCTTAGTTTCTAGAGAGAGAAGCTCCCCCCTCTATCTAGAATTAGGGTTCTTTAGTTTAATTTCTTGCAATTTCTACTTTTAATTCTTGTTTTCATTTACTTTTCCTTGTCATTTATTGTTATTGCATCTTGTTCTTCTTTATTTCTCTTGTTATTTCCTTTATTTTGTCACTTTTATGTTTTATGAACACTTTTGTCATTTTAATTCTAATTAATGCAAATTTATGTTTCCATGTCATTTATTGCTTTCTTAAGTTGTCATTGTCATTTCCTTGCTTTGGTAGTTTTAGAATTTATTTTAATATAATTTAATATTATTTTATTCTCATGCACACCAAGTGTTTGATAAAATGCTTGGCTTAGTTTTCACTTAGTTTTTCTTAACTCTTGGCTTGAAAATGATGACTTTGGTGATCCTTGAGTCATTGATGTCCATTCTTGTTTGATATATTAGAGTAGTTAGTTGATTTGGTTTCCCTTGACTCTATGTGACCCATTAGTGTTGACATAGGACTTAGGGATTGAAATTAACTATTCCTATTTGACTTATCTTCGATGTAAGGTTAACTAAGTAGGATTAACTCTTCATAATCATCATATGTTTGTGGTCAATGTCTAGGATAGGTAGCCTTAGCTCTCAATTACTTGCCAAGATGTTTTTTTGCATTTGAAGTTTCCTTTCCTTGTATTTAATTGCTTTGACTTTTATTGCTTTGATGTTACTTTCTTGCATGTTTAGTTTTCACCCTCTTGGTTGAGAAGTTGGGTGTTTGGGTGGAATTGAGTTGTGGATGTTCATTCCACATTGTGTGAGAATAGTTAATTGGTTTGGTTTCCATTGACGCTAGTCTTTTACTAAATAATTAGTGAGTTGACTAGGACTTATGGATTGAGATCAATTACACTCTTTTGACTAATTCTTAAGTAGGATTGACTAATTTGGATTCATTCCACACAATTGCCATGTTTGTGGTCTACAACTAGGATAGAAATCCTAAACTCCCCAATTTTTGCCAAGAGTCTTTTAATTGCTTTCCTTTTAATTCCTTGCATGCTTGCTTTAATTCTTGCTATTTACATTTCTTACTCTCTTGCTTGCATTCCCAATTCCCCATGCTCTCTCATAGCCAATAATTATATACTTCATTGCAACTCCTAGGGAGAATAACCCGGGAGCTAAATACTCTCGGTAATAATTTGTTTTGTATTGTGACATCTTTGGATTAACATTTGATTGATGGCCAAATTGTTGGGTTTGGACTATACTTGCAACGTCAATCCTATTTTTAGTATGAAAATCCAAACCCATGCATTTGGCCATCGTCAAATTTGGCGCCGTTGCTGGGGAGTTGCAATGGTGTAAAGTTAGTGGCTATTGTAAATATGTTAACATGTAAATAGCTTGCTTTTTGGTTGTCTTTGTTGATGGTAGGGATTGGGATCCTAGAGGACATTGGACATTCTAGCATTTGGTGGGGAAGTCAAGCACAAGCCACTATAGCAAGGGCTCTCTCAATTGTCTAACTTCAAGACATTAAATAAAAGTGTTTGGTAACATTGTTCCTACTCTTCTCTTTTTGTATATATTTTTTGGTTTATTGCATGTTTGTTTGGTTGATTAGCTTAGAATTAGTTTAATTTTGATATTTGTAAGTTAATTTTGGTTTGAATCATGAATTTATGGGTTCTTGCATGTTTTGATGTTTAGTTTTGATTGAACTAAGGCTTGGTACCATAGAATTTTGAAGAAAAATTTTTGCAAAACAGGGCATCTGTGCGGACGCACGTACTTGTGCGTGCGCACAAAACAGCTATTTTCTACTTCCTGTGCGTGCGCACCGACCTGTGCTCACGCACACGCATGATTTTGCCCTCTGTTCGCAGTGCCAGCACGCCTTGTGCGCGCGCGTTCCCCTACTTTCTGTGACCTGTGCGTGCACACCCACTCGTGTGCACGCATACATACCCTTTTTCGCGCTGTATGTGCGGCCGCACAAGCTTGTGCGTCCGCCAACTTGCAACCACTCTGGTGGGAGTGTTGGCATAGCCTGTGCGTGGGAACCCCTGCCCCTTATGCTCTGTGCGCGCGCACGGACTTGTGTGTGCGCGCACACGTGATCCTTTTCATGAAAAAAAAGTCTTCTGTGCATGCGCACAGGTTTGTGCGCACCCACACGCCTTAATTCCTCTTCTGTTCCAAGCACTCGCACCCTGCTGTGCATGAGCATAACCCCATTTTCTTCCTAGTGTGCGTACGCACACATACCTATGCGTGCGCACATGATGAGCGGATAATTTATACGCTTTTTGGCATTATTTTTACATAGTTTTTAGTATGATTTGATTAGTTTTTAATATATTTTTTTTAGCTTTTAAATAAAAATCACATTACTGGACTTTACTATGAGTTTGTATGTTTTTCTATAATTTCAGGTAATTTCTGGCTGAAATTGAGGGACTTGAGCAAAAATCAGATTCAGAGGCTGAAGAAGGACTGTAGATGCTGTTGGATTCTGACCTCCCTGCACTCAAAGTAGATTTTATGGAGCTACAAGAGCCCAAATGGTACGCTCTCAATTGCGTGGGAAAGTAGACATCCAGGGCTTTCCAGCAATATATAATAGTCCATACTTTGCCCGAGTTTAGATGACGCAAACTGGCGTTTAACGCCAGCTTTCTGCCCTATTCTAGAGTTAAACGCCAGAAAAATAGGTTACAAAGCAGAGTTAAACGCCAGAAACAGGTTACAAACTGGCATTTAATTCCAAGGAAGACCTCTACATGTGAAAGCTTCAATGCTCAGCCGAAGCACACACCAAGTGGGCCCAGAAGTGAATTTCTGCATCATTTACTTATTTCTGTAACCCTAGTAACTAGTTTAGTATAAATAGAACTTTTTACTATTGTGTTAAAGTCCTTAAGACCTTTGATCTTCTTTAGATCATTTTGTACACGTTTAGAGGGCTGGCCATTCGGCCATGCCTGGACCTTGCTCTTATGTATTTTCAACGGTAGAGTTTCTACACACCATAGATTAATGTGTGGAGCTGTGCTGTTCCTCATGAATTAATGCAAAGTACTATTGTTTTTCTATTCAACTTAAGCCTATTTCTTCTCTAAGATATTCATTCACACACAAGAACATGATGAATGTGATTATTATGTGACGTGATGAGCGGATAATTTATACGCTTTTTGGCATTATTTTCAGTATGTTTTTAGTGTATTTTAATTAGTTTTTATTATATTTTTATTAGTTTTAAAATAAAAATCACTCTTCTGGACTTGACTATGAGTTTGTGTGTTTTTTTGTGATTTCAGGTATTTTCTGGCTGAAATTGAGGGACCTGAGCAAAAATCTGATTCAGAGGCTGAAAAAGGACTGCAGATGCTGTTGGATTCTGACCTCCCTGCACTCAAAGTGGATTTTCTGGAGCTACAGAAGCCCAATTGGCACGCTCTCAATTGCGTTGGAAAGTAGACATCCTGGGCTTTTCAGCAATATATAATATTCTATACTTTGCTCGAGATTTGATGGCCCAAACAGGCGTTCCAATTCAGCTCAAGAATTCTGGTGTTTAACTCCAAAACTGGCACAAAAGCTGGAGTTAAACGCCCAAACTGGCACAAAAGCTGGCGTTTAACTCCAAGAAAAGTCTCTACACATGAAAGCTTCAATGCTCAGCCCAAGTACACACCAAGTTCTCTATAAATAGGACCTTTTGCTATTGTATTTTACACACTTGATATACTTTTGATCTTTGAGAGTCTTATGCATGTTTGGAGGCTGGCCTCACGGCCATGCCTAGACCTTGTTCTTATGTATTTTCAACGGTGGAGTTTCTACACACCATAGATTAAGGTGTGGAGCTCTGCTGTTCCTCATGAATTAATGCAATTACTACTGGTTTTCTATTCAACTCACGCCTACTTCTTCTCTAAGATATCACTTGTTCTTCAACTTGATGAATGTGATGATCCATGACACTCATCATCATTCTCACCTATGAATGTGTGCCTGACAACCACCTCCGTTCTACCTTCGATTGAGTGTGTATCTCTTGGGTTTCTAATCTAAGATTAGAACCTTCGTGGTATAGGCTAGAATTAATGGCAGCCATTCCTGAGATACGGAAAGTCTAAACCTTGTCTGTGGTATTCCAAGTAGGATCTGGGAAGGGATGACTGTGACGAGCTTCAAACTCGCGATTGTGGGGCGTGTGACAGACGCAAAAGGATCAATGGATCCTATTCCGACATGATCGAGAACCGACAGCTGATTAGCCGATGTTGTGATAGAGCATCAGGATCATTTTCACTGAGAGGACGGGATGTAGCCATTGACAACAGTGATGCCCAACATAAAGCTTGCCATGGAAAGGAGTATAAATGATTGGAAGAAGGCAATAGGAAAGCAGTGGTTCAAGGGGAACAAAGCATCTTCATACGCTTATCTGAAATCCACCAATGAATTACATAAATATCTCTATCTTTATTTTATGTTTTATTCATCTTTTAATTATCAATCCTCCATCACCACTTGAATCTGCCTGACTGAGATTTACAAGGTGACCATAGCTTGCTTCAAGCCGACAATCTCCGTGGGATCGACCCTTACTCACGTAAGGTTTATTACTTGGACGACCCAGTGCACTTGCTGGTTAGTTGTGCGGAATTATGACAAAGGGTGATTCACGTTTGAGAGCTCCAAGTCTTTGGCACCATTGTTGATGATCACAATTTCGTGCACCAAGTTTTTGGCGCCATTGCCGGGGATTGTTCGAGTTTGGACAGCTGACGGTTCATCTTGTTGCTTAGATTAGGTATTTTTCAGAATTTTTAAGAATGAATTCTAGAGTTTCAAGGTGATGTTCCCACCATCACAAAAGCTGATTGATTCTCATCAATTTAGCTATTGAATATAATGTCCTGCTGAAGCTTGGCCAAACATGTCTAATCTTCTTAGACTGAAGCTTTAGACTAACATTGCATGATTCCTGGAATTCTTATTAAAAGTTTTGATTCTCTTTATTTTCTTTTCTATATAATTTTCGAAAAAAATACAAAAAAATTTTTAAAATCATAAAACCAAAAATATTTTATGTTTCTTGTTTGAGTCTAGTATCAAATTTTAAGTTTGGTGTCAATTGCATGTTTCTGTTCTTCTTGCATTTTTCAAAAATTCATGCATGTTCTTCATTGATCTTCAAGTTGTTCTTGATGATTTTATTGCTCTGATCTTTAAATTCTCTTGTTTTGTGTGTTTTGTTGTTTTTGTTATGCATTCTCAATTTGTTGGTGTCTCTTATATGAAAATTTTTAAGTTTGGTGTCTTGCATGCATTGTTTATTTGATCTTAGTTGCATTTTTTTTATTGTTCTTCACCATTAAAAATTTCAAACATATTTTCAAAATTGTGTCTTTTCAAGTCAATAATACAGAGAATTGAAGATTCAGAACATTCAGCAGAGGAATCAAACAGAAAAAGCTAGGCGTTCAAAACGCCCAGTGAAGAAGGAAAACTGGCATTTAAACGCCAGCCAGGGTACCTGGCTGGGCGTTTAATGCCGAAAATGGTAGAGATTTGGGCGTTAAACGCCAGAATGGGCACCATTCTGGGCGTTTAACGCCAGGATGACACTAAAGGGAAGATTTTGTTTTTAATTCACATTTTTTTCAAGTTTTCATAATTTTTCAAAATCAAATCTTTTTCAAATCATATCTTTTCAATCATATCTCTTTCAAAATCAATTTCTTTCCATTTTATATTTATTTTTACCATTTTCAAAAATCCTTGCTTCAATTAAAAATTTACTTCAAAATTTCAAGTTGTTACTTGCCTATTAAGAAAGAATCAAACTTTAAATTTTGAAATCATATCTTTTAATTTCTTGATGGTCAAGTAATCAACTTTAATTTTAAAAACTTTCTTTTTCTAAATTGATTTTCAATCATATCTTTTCAAACATATCTTTTCAATCACATCTTTTTTAAAATTAATTTTTTCAATCATATCTTTTTCTAATTTTAAAATCTTTTTCAAAAATCACTTTATTTCTTTCCCAATCTTAGTTTTCGAAAATCTCAATCAAATTTTCAAATTTCTATTTAAAATCTTTTAATTAATTTTGAAAATTCTTCCCCTCTTTTGACATCCATCTATTTAAAGGACTAAGACTCCTCCTCAAGGTAGAATTCGAACTCTATCCCTTTTGATAAGTTCGAATTCCCTCTTCTCCACCTCCTCCTTCTATTCTTCTTTTCCTCTGACACCTCAAGGAATCTCTATACTGTGACATAGAGGATTCCCTACTTTCTTGTTCTCTTCTCTTTCATATGAGCAGGAACAAAGATAAAGGCATACTTGTTCAAGCTGATCCTGAACCTGAAAGGACCTTGAAGAGAAAGCTAAGAGAAGCTAAAGAACAATTCTCTTTAGAGGGCCTAACAGAACTCTTCAAAGAAGAAGAAACCATGACAGCCGAAAATAACAACAATGCCAACAATGCAAAGAAGGTGCTTGGTGACTTTACTGCACCTACTCCTGATTTCTATGGGAGAAGCATCTCAATCCCTGCTATTGGAGCAAACAACTTTGAGCTTAAGCCTCAATTAGTTTCTCTAATGCAACAGAATTGCAAGTTTCATAGACTTCCATTGGAAGATCCTCATCAGTTCTTAGCTGAGTTCTTGCAAATCTGTGACACTGTCAAGACCAATGGGGTTGACCCTGAAGTCTACAGAATTATGCTTTTTCCTTTTGCTGTAAGAGACAGAGCTAGGACATGGTTGGATTCACAACCTAAAAGCCTGAACTCTTGGGAAAAGCTAGTCAATGCCTTCTTGGCAAAGTTCTTTCCACCTCAAAAATTGAGCAAGCTTAGAGTGGAAGTCCAAGCCTTTAGACAGAAGGATGATGAGTCCCTCTATGAAGCTTGGGAGAGATACAAGCAATTGATCAGAAGGTGCCCTTCTGACATGCTTTCAGAATGGAGCATCATAGGAATCTTCTATGATGGTCTGTCTGAACTATCCAAGATGTCATTGGATAGCTCTGCTGGAGGATCTCTTCATCTGAAGAAGACGCCTGCAGAAGCTCAAGAACTCATTGAATTGGTTACAAATAACCAATTCATGTACACTTCTGAAAGGAATCCTGTGAATAATGGGTCAACTCAGAAGAAAGGAGTTCTTGAGATTGATACTCTGAATGCCATATTGGCTCAGAATAAAATATTGACCCAACAAGTCAATATGATTTCTCAGAGTCTGTCTGGAATGCAAGAAGCAATATGCAGTACTAAGGAAGCTTCATCTGAAGAAGAAGCTTATGATCCTGAGAACCCAGCAATGGAAGAGGTGAATTACATGGGAGAACCCTATGGAAACACCTATAATCCTTCATGGAGAAATCATCCAAATCTCTCATGGAAGGATCAACATAGACCTCAATAAGGTTTTAACAACAATAATGGTGGAAGAAACAGGTTTAGCAATAGCAAGCCTTTTCCATCATCTTCTTAGTAACAGACAGAGAATTCTAAGCAGAGCCACTCTGACTTAGCAACCATTGTCTCTGATCTAATCAAAACCACTCAAAGTTTCATGGCTGAAACAAGGTCCTCCATTAGAAGTTTGGAGGCACAAGTGGGACAGCTGAGTAAGAAAATTACTGAACTCCCCCCTAGTACTCTCCCAAGCAATACAGAGGATAATCCGAAAAGAGAGTGCAAGGCCATAACCACATCTCACATGGCCGAACATGGAGAGGAGGAAGAGGCAGTGACTCCCACTGAAGAAGACCTCAACGGACGTCCACTAACCTCCATGGAGTTCCCTAATGAGGAACCATGGGAATCTGAGGCTCATTCTGAGACCATAGAGATTCCATTGAATTTACTTTTGCCTTTCATAAGCTCTGATGAGTATTCTTCCTCTGAAGAGGATGAAGATGTCACTGAAGAGCAAGTTTCTAAGTACCTTGGAGCAATCATGAAGCTAAATGCCAAGTTATTTGGTAATGAGACTTTGGAGAATGAACCTCCATTGCTCATCAAAGAACTGGATGACTTGACTAGGCAGAGATTACCTCAAAAGAGACAAGACCCTGGAAAGTTCTCAATCCCTTGTACCATAGGCACCATGACCTTTGAGAAGGCTCTGTGTGACCTAGGGTCAAGCATAAACCTTATGCCTCTCTCTGTAATGGAGAAGCTAAGGATCATTGAGGTACAAGCTGCAAGAATCTCACTAGAGATGGCAGACAATTCAAAGAAACAGGCTTATGGACTTGTAGAGGATGTCTTGGTAAAGGTTGAAGACCATTACATCCCTGCTGATTTCATAATCTTAGAAACTAGGAAGTGTATGGATGAATGCATCATCCTTGGCAGACCCTTCCTAGCCACAGTAAAGGCTGTGATTGATGTTGACAGAGGAGAATTGATCATTCAAGTGAATGAAGACTCCCTTGTGTTTAAAGCTCAAGGATATCCCTTTGTAACCATGGAGAGGATGCATGAAGAGCTTCTCTCAATACAGAGTCAAACAGAGCCCCCACAGTCAAACTCTAAGTTTGGTGTTGGGAGGCCACAACCAAACTTTAAGTTTGGTGTTGAACCCCCACATTCAAACTCTAAGTTTGGTGTTGGGAGGTTCCAACATTGCTCTGAACATCTGTGAGGCTCCATGAGAGCCACTGTCAAGCTATTGACATTAAAGAAGCGCTTGTTGGGAGGCAACCCAATCTTTACTATCCTATGATAAATTTCTATGTTCTATTGTTATTTTATGTTTTCTGTAGGTTGATGATCATGTGAAGTTACAAAAACAATTGAAAAAGCAAAAACAAAGTGAAAAACAGAATGAAAAATAGAACACCCTGGAGGAGACAGTTACTGGTGTTTAAACGCCAGTAAAGGTAGCAGAATGGGCGTTAACCGCCCAGTCTGGCACCGTTCTGGGCGTTTAACGCCAGAAAAGGGCACCAGACTGGCGTTTAACTCCAGGAATGGGCAAGAAGCTGGCGTTAAATGCCAGAAATGGGCAGCAGCCTGGCATTTAACGCCAGGATTGGCAAAAAGGGGCGTTTTGCACGCCACTTGGTGCAGGATGAGATATCCTTGACACCTCAGGATCTGTGGACCCCACAGGATCCCACCTACCCCACCACTCTCTTTCTTCTTCACCCATTCACCAATCACCTCAATACCTCTTCCCCAAAAACCACTCACCTATCAAATCCCACTATTCTCTTCACCACTCACATCCATCCTTTATAAAACCCCATTTACCTCACCATTCAAATTCAAACCACTTTCCCTCCCAAACCCACCCTCTATGGCCGAACCTTACACACCCCTCTCAATCCTATATAAACCCATCTTCACTCCTTCATTTTCACACAACCTAAACACCACTTCCCCCCTTAGCCGAAATACAAAGCCCACTCCATCTCCTCTATTTCTTCTTCTTCTACTCTCTTCTTTCTTCTTTTGCTCGAGGATGAGCAACCTTCTAAGTTTGGTGTGGTAAAAGCTAAAGCTTTTTGTTTTTCCATAACCATTTATGGCACCAAAGGCTGGAGAAACCTCTAGAAAGAGGAAAGGGAAGGCAAAAGCTTCCACCTCCGAGTCATGGGAGATGGAGAGATTCCTCTCAAGGGTGCATCAAGACCACTTCTATGAAGTTGTGGCCAAGAAGAAAGTGATCCCCGATGTCCCTTTCAAACTCAAAAAGAATGAGTATCCGGAGATCCGACATGAGATCCGAAGAAGAGGTTGGGAAGTTCTCACCAACCCCATTCAACAAGTCAGAATCTTAATGGTTCAAGAGTTCTATGCCAATGCATGGATCACCAAGAACCATGATCAAAGTGTGAACCTGGATCCTAAGAATTGGCTTACAATGGTTCGAGGGAATTACTTAGATTTTAGTCCAGAAAATATAAGGTTGGCATTCAACTTACCTATGATGCAAGGAGATGCACACCCATACACAAGAAGGGTCAACCTTAATCAAAGGTTGGACCAAGTCCTCATGGACATATGTGAAGAGGGCGCTCAATGGAAGAGAGATTCAAGAGGGAAGCCAGTTCAACTAAGAAGGCATGACCTCAAGCCTGTGGCTAGGGGATGGTTGGAGTTCATCCAACGCTCAATCATTCCCACTAGCAACCGGTCTGAAGCTACTATAGACCGGGCTATCATGATACATAGCATCATGATTGGAGAGGAAGTGGAAGTTCATGAGGTTATATCCCAAGAACTCTACAAAGTGGCAGACAAGTCCTCTCCTTTGGCAAGGTTAGCCTTTCCTCATCTCATTTGTCACATTTGCAATTCGGTTGGAATTGACATAGAGGGAGACATTCTCATTGATGAGGACAAACCCATCACTAAGAAAAGGATGGAGCAAACAAGAGAACCTCATCAAGAGCATAAGGAAATTCCTCATCATGAAATCCCTGAGATACCTCAAGGGATACATCTTCCTCCACAAAACTATTGGGAGCAAATCAACACCTCCCTAGGAGAATTGAGTTCCAACATGGGACAACTAAGGGTGGAGCACGAAGAGCATTCCATCCTCCTCCATGAAATCAGAGAAGATCAAAGAACCATGAGAGAGGAGCAACAAAGGCAAGGAAGAGACATTGAGGAGCTCAAGCACTCCATAAGATCTTCAAGAGGAAGAACAAGCCGCCATCACTAAGGTGGACCCGTTCTTTAATTTTCTTGTTCTTTATTTTTCTGCTTTTTCGAAAATTGTGCTTTATGTTTATTTATGTTTGTGTCTTTATTACATGATCATTAGTGTCTAAGTGTCTATGCCTTAAAGCTATGAAAATGAATCCATCACCTTTCTTAAATGAAAAATGTTTTCAATTGAAAAAGAAAAATAAGTGCATGAATTTCAAATTTTAAACAGTTTAATTATTTTGATGTGGTGGCAATGCTATTGTTTTTCTGAATGAATGCTTGAATAGTGCATATTTTTGAATTTGATTGTTTATGAATGTTAAAATTATTGGCTCTTGAAAGAATGAAAGGAAAAGGAGAAATGTTATCTGATGATCTGAAAAATCATAAAATTGATTCTTGAAGCAAGAAAAAGCAGTGAAAAGCTTGCAGAAAAAAAAAGGGATATATGCGAAAAAAAAAGCAAGCAGAAAAAGCCAATACCCCTTTAAACCAAAAGGCAAGGGTGATAAAAAGGATCCAAGGCTTTGAGCATCAGTGGATAGGAGGGCCCACAGGAATAAAATCCTGGCCTAAGCGGCTAAACCAAGCTATCCCTAACCATGTGCTTGTGGCGTGAAGGTGTCAAGTGAAAACTTGAGACTGAGTGGTTAAAGTCGAGGTCCAAAGCAAAAAGAAGAATGTGCTTAAGAACCCTGGACACCTCTAATTGGGGACTCTAGCAAAGTTGAGTCACAATCTGAAAAGGTTCACCCAGTTATGTGTCTGCGGCATTTATGTATCCGGTGGTAATACTGGAAAACAAAGTGCTTAGGGCCACGGCCAAGACTCTTAAAGTAGCTGTGTTCAAGAATCAACATACTTAACTAGGAGAATCAATAACACTATCTGGATTCTGAGTTCCTATAGATGCCAATCATTCTAAACTTCAAAGGATAAAGTGAGATGCCAAAACTGTTCAGAAGCAAAAAGCTAAAAGCCCCGCTCATCTAATTAATACTGATCTTCATAGATGTTTTTGGAATTCATTGTACATTCTCTTCTTTTTATCCTATTTGATTTTTAGTTGCTTGGGAACAAGCAACAATTTAAGTTTGGTGTTGTGATGAGCGGATAATTTATACGCTTTTTGGCATTGTTTTCAGTATGTTTTTAGTATATTTTAATTAGTTTTTGTTATATTTTTATTAATTTTTAAATAAAAATCACTCTTCTGGACTTTACTATGAGTTTGTGTGTTTTTCTATGATTTCAGGTATTTTCTGGTTGAAATTGAGGGACCTGAGCAAAAATCTGATTCAGAGGCTGAAAAAGGACTGCAGATGCTGTTGGATTCTGACCTCCCTGCACTCAAAGTAGATTTTCTGGAGCTACAGAAGCTTAATTGGCGTGCTCTCAATTGCTTTGGAAAGTAGACATCCTGGGCTTTGCAGAAATATATAATAGTCTATACTTTGCCCGAGATTTGATGGCCCAAACAGGTGTTCCAAGTCAGCTCAAGAATTCTGGCGTTTAACTCCAAAACTGGCACAAAAGCTGGAGTTAAACGCCCAAACTGGCACAAAAGCTGGCGTTTAACTCCAAGAAAAGTCTCTACACATGAAAGCTTCAATGCTCAGCCCAAGCACACACCAAGTGGGCTCGGAAGAAGATTTCTGCATTAATTACCTATTTCTGTAACCCTAGGCTACTAGTTCTCTATAATAGGACCTTTTGCTATTGTATTTTACACACTAGATATACTTTTTATCTTTGAGAGTCTTATGCACATTTGGAGGCTGGCCTCACGGACATGCCTAGACCTTGTTCTTATGTATTTTCAACGGTGGAGTTTCTACATACCATAGATTAAGGTGTGGAGCTCTGCTGTTCCTCATGAATTAATGCAATTACTACTGTTTTTCTATTCAACTCACGCCTACTTCTTCGCTAGGATATCACTTGTTCTTCAACTTGATGAATGTGATGATCCGTGACACTCATCATCATTCTCACCTATGAACGTGTGCCTGACAACCACCTCCGTTCTACCTTCGATTGAGTGTGTATCTCTTGGATTTCTAATCTAAGATTGGAACCTTCGTGGTATAGGCTAGAATTAATGGCAGCCATTCCTGAGATCTGGAAAGTCTAAACCTTGTCTGTGGTATTTCGAGTAGGATCTGGGAAGGGATGACTGTGACGAGCTTCAAACTCGCGATTGTGGGGCGTGTGACAGACGCAAAAGGATCAATGGATCCTATTCTGACATGATCGAGAACCGACAGCTGATTAGCCGATGTTGTGACAGAGAATCAGGACCATTTTCACTGAGAGGACGGGATGTAGCCATTGACAACGGTGATGCCCAACATAAAGCTTGCCATGGAAAGGAGTATGAATAATTGGAAGAAGGCAATAGGAAAGCAGAGGTTCAAGGGGAACAAAGCATCTTCATACGCTTATCTGAAATCCACCAATGAATTACATAAGTATCTCTATCTTTATTTTATGTTTTATTCATCTTTTAATGATCAATCCTCCATCACCACTTGAATCTGCCTGACTGAGATTTACAAGGTGACCATAGCTTGCTTCAAGCCGACAATCTCCGTGGGATCGACCCTTACTCACATAAGGTTTATTACTTGGACGACCCAGTGCACTTGCTGGTTAGTTGTGCGGAATTGTTACAAAGTGTGATTCACGTTTGAGAGCTCCAAGCCTTTGGCGCCATTGTTGATGATCACAATTTCGTGCACCATGACGCTCATCACCATTCTCACTTATGAACGCGTGCCTGACAAACACTTCCGTTCTACATGAAAGCAAGCTTGAATGCATATCTCTTAGCCTCCTGATCGTGAGATCAGAGTCTTCGTGGTATAGGCTAGAATTATTGGCGGCCATTCTTGAGATCCGAAAAGTCTAAACCTTGTTTGTGGTATTCCGAGTAGGGTCTGGGAAGGGATGGCTGTGACGAGCTTCAAACTCGCGAGTGTTGGGCGTAGTGACAGACGCAAAAGGATTACTGAATCCTATTCCAGTATGATCGAGAACCGACAGATGATTAGCCGTGCGGTGACAGCGTATTTTGGACCATTTTCACTGAGAGGACGGGATGTAGCCATTGACAATGGTGATGCCCAACATACATCTTGCCATGGAAAGGAGTAGGAAGGATTGGATGAAAGCAGTAGGAAAGTAGAGATTTAGAAGGAACCAAGCAGCTCCATACGCTTATTTGAAATTCTCACCAATGAATTACATAAGTATCTCTATCTTTATTTTACGTTTTATTTATCTTTTAATTATTAAAACTCTATAACCATTTGAATCTGCCTGACTGAGATTTACAAGGTGACCACAGCTTGCTTCAAGCCGACAATCTCCGTGGGATGGACCCTTACTCACGTAAGGTTTATTACTTGGACAACCCAGTGCACTTGCTGGTTAGTTGTGCGAAGTTGTGACAAAGAACTAAGATTATGAACATGCGTATTAAGTCTTTAACACCGTTACCAAGGAATGAACGATCACGATTTCGTGCACCAAGTTTTTGGCACCGTTGCCGGGGATTGTTCGAGTTTGGACAACTGACAGTTCATCTTTTTGCTCAGATTAGGTAATTTTATTTTAATTTTAAGTTTTTGTTTTAATTATTTCTATTTTCGAAAAAATTTAAAAAAAATATATAAAAAATAAAAATAATAAAAATTGAATTATTCTATGTTCTTCAAAATTTTTAAGAATGAATTCTAGAGTTTCATGATGATCTGTTGAAGTCTGGCTGGCTGTAAAGCCATGTCTAAATTCTTTTGGATTGAGGCTTCCTCTTCACATGCTTTAACTATGTATGCTAAAGCTTGGCTAGCCATTGGCCATGTCAATTGTTTTGGACCGGAGCTTTCACTGAAAGCTTGGCTGGCTAGTAAGCCATGTCTAATTCCTGGACCGGAGTTTTAGATTAACATTGCATGATTCCTGGAATTCTTATCAAATATTTTGAAATTCTTATTTTTCTTTTTCAAAATAATTTTTGAAAACTCCAAAAAAAAAATTAATAAAATCATAAAAACCAAAAAAATTTTTGTGCTTCTTGTTTAAGTATAGTGTCAATTCTTAAGTTTGGTGTCAATTGCATGCTTTTATAATTTTCTTTAATTTTCGAAAATTCATCATATGTTCTTCATGATCTTCAAGTTGTTCTTGATGTTCTTCTTTGTTTGATCCTTGCATTTTCATGTTTTGTGACTTTTCTTGTTTTCCATATGCATTTTCAATTTGTTAGTGTCTCAACATTAAAAATTTTTAAGTTTGGTGTCTTGCATGTTTTTCTTTTCTTAAAAATTTTCAAAAATAAGTTCTTGGTGTTCATCTTGACATTCAAAGTGTTCTTGATGTTCATCTTGACATTCAAAGTGTTCTTGCATGCATTGTGTGTTTTGATCCAAAATTTTTATGCATTGAGGCTTTTTGATGTTTTTCTCTCTCATCATTAAAATTCAAAAATAAAAAAATATCTTTCCCTTTTTCTTCTCATAAAATTTGAATATTTGAGTTGACTTTTTCAAAAATTTTTAAAATTTAGTTGTTTCTTATGAGTCAAATCAAATATTCAATTTAAAAATTCTATCTTTTTCAAATCTTTTTCAAAAATCAAATCTTTTTCATTTGTTTTCTTTCATAATTTCAAAATTTTCAAAATTTATTTTCAAAATTTTTTTCTTATTTTCATTTCCTAATTTCAAAATCTTTACTAACAATTAATGTGATTGATTCAAAAATTTTAAGTTTGTTACTTACCTAGTAAGAAAGGTTCAATCTTTAAATTTTAAAATCGTATATTTTTCTTTCTTGTTAGTCAAGTAATCAACTTTAATTTTCAAAAATCAAATATTTTTAATTTCCTTTTTAAATCTTTTTCAAATTAAATTTCAATCATATCTTTTTCATTTTCAATCATATCTTTTTCAAAATCAATTTCAAAATCTTTTCTAACTTCTCACCCTTTCAAATTTGATTTTCAAATTTTTTTCAATTAACCACTTAACTTTTGTTTGATTTTAAAAGTTTTCTATTTCAATCATATCTTTTTCAAAATCACCTAACTAATTTTCTCTCTCTAATTTTCGAAAATTACTAACTCCTTTTTCAAAATTTGTTTTAATTAACTAATTGTTTTAATTTTTAATTTTAATTTTACTCCTTCTCTTAATTTTCGAATTTTAACTTTAATTTTAAATTAAAAACAAAAATATTTTTATTTTATTTTATTTAATTTTCGAATTCTTCCCTCTCTCATCTCCTTCTAATTATTTATTTATTTACTAACACTTCTCTTCTACTCAAAAATTCGAACCAACTCTTCTCCTTTGTGTTCGAATTCTTATCTTTTCTTTCTTCCATCCTTCTCTTCTTATACTCATATAAGGAATCTTTATACTGTGACATAGAGGATTTCATATTTTCTTTTCTATTCTCTTCTTTTTCATATGAGCAGGAACAAGGATAAGAACATTCTTGTTGAAGCTGATCCTGAACCTGAAAGGACTTTGAAGAGGAAGCTAAGGGAAGCCAAAGCACAACTCTCTGGAGAAAATCTGACAGAAATTTTTGAAAAAGAAGGAGACATGGCCGAAAATAATAACAATGGTGGAGATGCAAGGAAGATGCTTGGTGACTTTACTGCACCAAATTCCAACTTGCATGGAAGAAGCATCTCAATCCCTGCCATTGGAGCAAACAATTTTGAGCTAAAGCCTCAATTAGTTTCTCTGATGCAACAGAATTGCAAGTTTCATGGACTTCCATCAGAAGATCCTTTTCAGTTCTTAACTGAATTCTTGCAAATCTGTGATACTGTTAAGACTAATGGGGTTGATCCCGAGGTCTACAGGCTTATGCTTTTCCCGTTTGCTGTAAGAGACAAAGCTAGAATATGGTTGGACTCTCAACCTAAAGATAGCCTGAACTCTTGGGATAAGCTGGTCACGGCTTTCTTAGCCAAGTTCTTTCCTCCTCAAAAGCTTAGCAAGCTTAGAGTGGATGTTCAAACCTTCAAACAGAAAGAAGGTGAATCCCTCTATGAAGCTTGGAAAAGATACAAGCAACTAACCAAAAAGTGTCCTTCTGACATGCTTTTAGAATGGACCATCCTGGATATATTCTATGATGGTTTATCTGAATTATCTAAGATGTCATGGACCATTCTGCAGGTGGATCCATTCACCTAAAGAAAATGCCTGCAGAAGCTCAGGAACTCATTGACATGGTTACAAATAACCAGTTCATGTACACTTCTAAAAGGAATCCTATGAGTAATGGGACGCCTCAGAGGAAGGGAGTTCTTGAAATTGATACTCTGAATGCCATGTTGGCTCAGAACAAAATATTGACTAAGCAAGTCAATATGATTTCTCAGAGTCTGAATGGATTGCAAGCTGCATCCAACAGTACTAAAGAGGCATCTTCTGAAGAAGAGGCTTATGATCCTGAGAACCTTGCAATAGTAGAGGTGAATTACATGGGAGAACCCTATGGAAATACCTATAATCCCTCATGGAGAAATCATCCAAATTTCTCATGGAAGGATCAACAAAAGCCTCAACAAGGCTTTAATAATGGTGGAAGAAACAGGTTTAGCAATAGCAAGCCTTTTCCATCATCCACTTAGCAACAGACAGAAAATTCTGAGCAGAATACATCTAGCTTGTCAAATATAGTCTCTGATCTATCTAAGGCCACTGTAAGTTTCATGAATGAAACAAGGTCCTCCATTAGAAATTTAGAGGCACAAGTGGGCTAGCTGAGTGATGGGAAAATTTGTGGAAAACTGAATCTTCCAAAATAGCCAAAACTAACCGGCAAGTGCACCGGGTCGCATCAAGTAATAAAAACTCACGGGAGTGAGGTCGATCCCACAGGGATTGAAGGATTGAACAATTTTAGTTTAGTGGTTGATTTAGTCAAGCGAATCAAGTTTTAGTTGGGTGATTTGTGATTTGCAGAAATTAAATTGCATGGGAGTAAAGAGAACAGGGAATTAAAGTGCTGAATCTTAAAGAAGAAGAAATTAAATAGCAAAAACTTAGAATGCAAGAAATGTAAATTGCGGAATCTTAAAGTGCAAGAAATGTAAACGGCTGGAATTATAAAGGGAATTGGGGAATGGATTTGCAGAATTTAAACAAAGAGAAGTTGAATTGCATTAAACAGAAGAGTAAAAGGGAATTGGGATTGAAGCGGATCTTGAAGCAGTAAAGTAAATGAACATTAAAAGCAAGAAACAAAATGTAAATTGGGAATTTAGATCTCAAGGCCCAGAGACTAGAAAACCAAGTCTAGATCTCAATGCCTTCCCAGATCCAACAAGAACAATTTCAAGGGAATTGTAAATTGCAAGGAAAGTAGATGAGAAGTAAGTAACGGAGACAGAAATTTAAATTCAGTAAATTAGCAGAGAGATCCAAGGATGAGATTGAAACAGAATTTCTTCAAATCTCCAACCCAAGATCCAAGACAAGTGTAATTGAAATTGAAAGCAATAAAACTAAGAGGAAGAGGAATGAATTCTCCTTCCCCAAGACAAAGAAATTAAAGATCACTCCAATTAGCTCAAAACCCAAAAGCTCTCTCCCAAAATCACTCAGTAAAAACTCAAAAGGAAAAAAGCCCTCTAAAAACATCAAATCCTAAGCTATTTATACACTTTCTTCCAATGATCATTAAGCATTGAATTGGGCCTTTAGTCTTGATGGAATTGGGTTGATAGTAGCCTCCGTTGATTGCTCTTGGTGTTGGGAAGAAATCCATTAGTGAAACGGGCCATGAGTCATTCACATTTGAGCCAACGTTTGAGTCAAACGTTGACTCAAACGTTACTTGAGTGAAATTATGCAGCATAGGCCATTTGCTGTCATCCACGTTTGAGCTAACGTTTGAGGTCAAACGTGAGCTCAAACGTGGTTCTTCCCTCTTGCATGCTTCTTGGGGCTACTTTGTCCTCTTGTTGTGTTGCCAATTTTTGTGCCCAATAGAGACTATTATATATGGTTGGAAAGCTCTGAATGTCAGCTTTCTAACCCACTTGGAATCACCTCAATTGGACATCTACAACTCAAGTTATTCTTGTTTGAAGTGTGCCCCCTTCATGCTGTTTGGCGCCAACGTTTGACCTCACGTTTGAGTCAAACGTTGGCTCAAACGTTGCTGCCTCCAGGGATGCCATTTCTCTTCTCTTTGGCGCCAACGTTTGACCTCACGTTTGAGGCAAACGTTGGCGCAAACGTTGCCTTCCCAGGAGCTTCAATTCTCTTCTCTTTTGGAGCCAACGTTTGACCTCACGTTTGAGGCAAACGTTGGCTCAAACGTTGCCTTCCATGAGCTTCATTCTTCAGCCAACGTTTGACCTCAACGTTTGAGGCAAACGTTGGCGCAAACGTTGGCTTTCCCCAGGGTGTTCTTCAACTGCTACTCACGTTTGAGTTGACGTTTGACTCAAACGTTAGCTCAAACGTGAATTCCATTTTCTTAAACCCATTCTTGCAACCTTCTTCCATAATGTTGGCACATCTTTTGTTTCCTTTCTTCACCTACAAGTAATCAAAACAACCAATCAAAGTATCACAAAATTCACAAGGTTTATAAATCAATTAGTTATCAACTAAAGTTGGCTTGAATCTCATGATTTTGTATCAATTAAGAGATGGTTGCTTGAATTAAGGAAACCATGCAATTCCAATCCAAATGGCTAATTTATAATACAAGAAAGTGCATAAAACTAAGTGAAATCAAAAGAAAAAGACTAGTTAAAATAGGCTAAGATGACTTGTCATCACAACACCAAACTTAAAGCTTGCTTGTCCTCAAGCAAGAAATGAATTATTATGAAGAAAAGATGAAATGGAAGAGGATGTTCATGCTAGCAGAGTATTATTGATAGTTCATGGGGTTTTGTGTGGATTATACAAATACTCACTTCTTATTGACTCCTAGGCCTAGAAAGTCTCCTTCAAGCTTCAAGTGACATATTGCTATGACCTCTCATTATTCCTTTATCCTTGGCTATTACTTTGTTCATAAGCTTTATTTGAGTGCATGTGTAGCAAGTCCATTTTCTTTTCTTTATACTTGACACATTATTCACCATAGACACTTGGCTCACATTCCTTCTTAAAACATTGATGCCCAGCACCTCTTTGGGTTACTAAATGCCTTGTAGATAGGTTGCTCTTGATAGTGGACTTTCAGCTGATGATCCCGGATTAGTTAACCCAAGTCACCGAGTGTTGATGCACTCCTAAGAGCTTACTAATCCAAGCTGATCCTAGTACTAAGACATCACAGGCATATATTTTACAGTTCAAGCTATTGGTGTCCAGCTTTGTTTCTTTTTGTTCTGCCACTTTTTGGCTATCTTTTTTCTTTTTTTTCCTCCTTTTGTTTTTCTTTCTAACCAAGGAATTTAATTCAATTGAGATTCATAGACAGTAGGCCACTCTTTACTTAGAAGGGGATATTCTGGCTCTTTATTCATTAAAAGTGAGTTTTTATACAATCACACACATACCACCACTTACTTTTATTCTACTTCTATCTAACAGAGACTATCTTGCTTCACATTCAAACTGTTCTTTTATTGAATTTAAAGATGCAGAGGACAACACATGCTTCTTGTCAAGTGAAAATGAACACACAAGCACACACATAAACTAGCCTACTTATTTTAAAAGAAACGAAAATGATATACAGACTACTACACTAACAGTTACTATTAAGATGGGCATATTCACACTTCCAATTTAGAGTAATTCAATGCTGATGGAGTTAAGTGACAATACAACCTCTTGGTGGCTTCTTCTTCCTTTTTTTTTTTTCAGCTAATGGTGTGTAGTCCTCCCAAGAAAGTGATTGAATTCCTGCAGTGTTAATGGAAGTTGCTTGTTTCTCAAGCCCTTAGATGACTGGTTAGTGTGCAAGACTTTCTTGTAGGCGTTTGAACTTACTTTGGTGTGTGAACACCAAACTTAGTCCCTTGCCATGTTTCTTATGCATAACCATATGTGAAAGCCTAAGTCTTTGCTAAAGATAATAAAACTAAAAACTAGAAACAGACAATGATTAAATGATTTATCAGATTGCTTGGAGCTAGTAACCCTTTGTGCAGAAGGTGAGAATGTGTTTTTAAGTGAGATTTTGGTGGAACACCAAACTTAGAATCCTTTATTCTCCCTTAAATTGTTTTGGTGTGAAACACCAAACTTAGCTCCTTGCAATACATACCAATCATTTAACCTTTTATTGAAGTAACTAAAGAAAACTACCTCAGGTTGGGTTGCCTCCCAACAAGCGCTCTTTTCTTGTCACTAGCTTGACACCTTTCAATTCTTTTTAAGAGGGCTGTAGGTGTTGAACCTCTTTTTCCTTAACCCATTGTCCTCCCAAGTACAGCTTTGCTCTGTGACCATTTACTGTGAATTGATTTTTCGTTGCCTCATCTAGCAGTTCAATATTCCCATAGGGAAAAATCTTTGTCACCAAGTATGGGCCAGTCCACTTAGACTTCAGTTTGCCAGGGAAGATTTTAAGCCTCGAATTATACAGGAGCACTTGCTGTCCTGGCTTAAATTCCTTCTTTGTGATCTTCTTGTCATGCCACTTCTTAGCTCTCTCCTTGTATATCTTCGCACTTTCATAAGCTTCTAGTCTAAATTCATCAAACTCATTTAGTTGTAACAACCTTTTTTCTCCTGCAGCTTGGGGATCAAGGTTGAGGAGTTTAGTGGCCCAGAAAGCTCTGTGCTCAAGCTCTACAAGGAGGTGGCAGGATTTGCCATACAATAGCTGAAAGGGTGACTTGCCAATAGGAGTTTTAAAAGCTGTCCTATACGCCCACAATGCATCCTCTAGCTTTCTAGCCCAATCTTTTCTTGTGATTCCCACTGTTTTCTCTAGGATCTTCTTTAATTCTCTATTTGCAAGTTTAGCTTGGCCGTTGGTCTGAGGATGGTAAGGTGTGGCTACTTTGTGAATTACTCCATACTTGTGGAGGAGTTTCTCCATTTGTTTGTTGCAAAAGTGACTACCACCATCACTAATAAGACCCTTTGGCATTCCATACCTAGTGAAAATGTGTTTTTTTAGGAATTGGAGGACAATCTGTGCATCACAAGTGGTTGTGGCTATGGCTTCCACCCACTTTGAGACATACTCCACTGCTACCAAGATGTATCTAAAAGAATAAGAAGGAGGAAAAGGCCCCATGAAATCAATTCCCCATAGATCGAACAATTCTAATTCTAAGATAAAGTTTTGAGGCATCTCATTCCTTTTTGTTAATCCTCCTACTTTCTGGCATTCATTACATTGGTGTACATATTCTCTGGCATCCTTGAAGATAGTTGGCCAATAGAAGCCACTCTGCAGTATTTTTGCGGCTGTTTTTTCTGGGCCAAAGTGTCCACCATAAGCTGAACCATGACAATGCCACAAGATGTCCCTAATTTCACTTTCGGGAACACACCTTCTGATTACTCCGTCAGAGCATCTTTTGAACAAGAAGGGTTCATCCCATGAAAATTTCCTTGCTTCGTTGATCAACTTCTTCACTTGTTGCTTAGAGAAATCTTGTGGTATCTTCCTTCCCACTTTGTAATTTGCTATGTCAGCAAACCAAGGTGCTTGCTGGATTTGCAAAAGGTACTCATCTGGGAAGTTTTCATTTATAGGCTGGGATGCTTTTTGACTTGTTTCATGTGGTAACCTTGACAGATGATCAGCGACCTGATTTTCAGCGCCCTTCCTATCTCTTATCTCTATGTCAAATTCTTGTAGGAGCAGTATCCACCTGATGAGTCTTGGTTTAGCATCCTGCTTTGACATCAAATACTTAAGTGCAGCATGATCAGTGTAAACCACAACTTTGGATCCTACTAGATATGATCTAAACTTATCAAACGCGTAAACTACAGCTAGCAATTCTTTTTCTGTTGTGGTGTAATTTCTTTGGGCATCATTCAACACTTTACTTGCATAATATATGATATGATGCAAATTTCCCTTCTTTTGCCCAAGTACAGCACCAATTGCAAGGTCACTTGCATCATACAAGAGTTCAAAAGGTAATTCCCAATCTGGAGGTGTGATGATTGGTGCTGTTGTGAGTCTATTTTTTAAAGTTTCAAAGGCATGCTGGCAGTTTCCATCAAAAACAAAAGGGTTATCAAGCATTAACAAATTACTCAAAGGTTTGGCTATTTTTGAAAAGTCCTTGATAAACCTTCTGTAAAATCCGGCATGCCCCAAGAAACTTCTAACAGATTTCACATTAATTGGTGGAGGGAGTTTTTCTATGATCTCAACCTTTGCCTTATCAACCTCTATCCCTTTTTTTGAAACTTTATGGCCAAGAACAATCCCTTCGGGTACCATGAAATGGCATTTCTCCCAGTTTAAAACCAAATTAGTTTCTTGGCACCGTTTCAAGACAAGGGTTAAATGGTTTAGGCAAGCATTGAAATTATCACCAAAAACAGAGAAGTCATCCATGAAAACTTCTAAAAATTTTTCGACCATATCAGAGAAAATGGAGAGCATACACCTTTGAAATGTGGCAGGGGCGTTGCAGAGCCCAAAGGGCCTCCTCCGATATGCAAAAACTCCAAATGGACATGTAAAGGCAGTTTTCTCTTGGTCCTTGGGGTCCACCACGATTTGATTATACCCAGAATATCCGTCCAAAAAGCAGTAATAGGCATGGCCGGCTAACCTTTCCAGCATCTGATCAATGAATGGGAGAGGGAAATGATCCTTCCTGGTGGCATCATTCAATCTTCTATAGTCTATGCACATCCTCCACCCAGTCACTGTTCTGGTAGGGATCAACTCATTCTTCTCATTAGTGATGACCGTCATTCCTCCCTTCTTTGGTACAACTTGAACCGGGCTTACCCATGGGCTGTCAGATATTGGGAAGATTATCCCTGCATCCCACAACTTCATTACTTCCTTCTGGACAACTTCCTTCATTGTGGGATTTAGCCTTCTTTGCGGTTGAACAACTGGTTTGGAATTATCTTCCAAGAGGATCTTATGCATACATACTGCAGGACTGATTCCCTTCAGGTCATCAATGGTCCATCCTAAAGCATCTTTGTGAGCTTTGAGTACGTCAAGAAGTTCTCCTTCCTCCTTCTTTGTCAAGGATGAATTAATGATTACTGGGAAGCTCTCCGATGTGCCAAGGAATGCATATTTGAAATGGGTGGGTAAAGGTTTCAGTTCTTGTCTTCGTACATCTTCCTTCTTATCTTGCCTTTCATCTTGCTCAGTAGAGGTCTCAGCCACTTGTTCCTCTCTTGCCCCTTGATTTCCTTCTTGCTCTTGAAAACTTTCTTCTAATGTTTCTTCCACCAAACTGTCTATCATATCCACTCTTACGTAATCCTCTTGTTCAGGGGCGTTTTGCATTGATTTGAACACATTTATGACCATTTGTTCATTATGAACCCTGAAGGTCATTTCTCCTTTTTCTACATCAATGATGGCCCTTGCTGTGTGTAGAAATGGCCTTCCCAGAATGATTGAGTCGTTTCCTTCTTCTTCAGTGTCCAAAATTACAAAATCTGCTGGGAAAATAAACTCCCCAACCTTCACCAACAGATTCTCTACAATTCCATTGGGTGTCTTGATTGATCTGTCAGCCATGACTAGTGACATCCTGGTGGGTTTAAGCTCTTCTATGGCAAGTTGTCTCATCATTGAGAGAGGCATTAAATTGATGCTGGCACCCAGGTCACAGAGAGCCTTGTTGAGAAGTATCTTGCCAATAGTGCATGAGACTACAAAGCTTCCCGGATCCTTAAGTTTAGGTGGAATACCCCGTTGAATCACAGCACTGCATTCCTCGGTGAGTAATACGGTTTCCCTTTCAAGCCAACTTCTTTTCTTGTTGATAAGATCCTTCAGAAACTTGGAATATAGAGGCATTTGCTCAAGTGCTTCAGCCAATGGAATATTAATTTCCAGCTTCTTGAAGGTCTCAAGGAACTTGTGAAAGTGCTGGTCTTTAACCTCTTTGTTGAACCTCTGAGGATAAGGCAGCGGAGGTGTGATACTCTTTCCTATTTGCTGCTGTCCCTGAGCTACTTCCTTTGAGCTATGTGGCTGGTTGTCCCTCTCTTTAAGTTTCTCAGTGTCTTTGTTTGGCATCACAATTTGCTCCTTGGCCTCATCTGCCTTTGCTTGATTCTCATCTTCCGTCGGTTCTTTGATGTTCTCTGCTTGCTTCCTTGTAGTGTCGTTGTTGCTTATTAATGTTCTCCCACTCCTTAATTGTATTGTCTTGCATTCCTCCTTGGGATTTGGAATTGTGTCGCTGGGCAGTGAGTTTGAAGGTCTCTCAACAGATACTTGCTTGGAGAGTTGCCCCATCTGTCTCTCTAGGCTCTTTAGGGAGGCTTCCTGATTCTTGGTTACCATTTCCTGGTGTTTCAACATTTTGTCTATCATGGCCTCCAAGTGAGTGATTCTTTGGGCTTCAGGTGATACTTGAGGTGGGTTATGAGATGTGGGTGGTGGATGGTAGGCATTTTGGTTGGTGGGTTGGTTATTAGATTGGTATTGGTTGAGGTTGGGGTAGTTGTTTTGAGGTTTTCTGTAGGGGTTTTGGTTAGTTTGCTGCTGGTTGTGGTTTTGGTTGCTTCTTGGGTTGTGTTGGCTTGAGTTCCTGTGCCATGGTTGTTGGTTTTGGGTATGGTTTTCCCCCCATCTGAGGTTTGGGTGGTTCTTCCAGGATGGATTGTATGTGTCTCCATACACTTCATTCTGTCCAGAGTTTTGGTTGTGCATGTACTGGACTTGTTCTTGCTGCTGCTCTTCTTGAGTCTCTTCATTTTGCACCCATGTGGATGATGGTTGGCTTGTGTTGACTGCAGCAACTTGGAGGCTATCAATCCTCTTGGCCATTTGCTCAAATTGTTGTTGAATTTGCTGCTGCATCATCTTGTTTTGAGCCAAGATTGAGTCTACTCCTTCTAGCTCCATTACTCCTCTCCTTTGTGATGGTTGGCGGTTTCTTTGATGAGCAAAGAAATATTGATTGTTAGCCACCATGTCCACAAGATTCTGGGCTTCCTCAGCAGTTTTCATCAGTTGTAGTGAACCTCCAGCAGAATGATCTAATGCCTCCTGAGATTTCAATGTCAGGCCTTCAAAGAGATTTTGTAGCACGTCCCATTCATTGAACATCTCTGGGGGACACTTTCTGATTAAGGCTTTGTACCTCTCCCATGCTTCATACAAGGATTCGGCATCTAATTGTGTGAATGTCTGCACCTCGGTTTTCAGCCTGATGACTCTTTGGGGTGGATAGAATTTGGCTAAAAATTTAGTCACCAAATCATCCCAACTAGTGATACTTCCTTGGGGAAAAGTTTCAAGCCATTGTGCGGCCTTATCCCTTAATGAGAACGGGAACAGCAGAAGCTTGTAGGTTTCAGTATTCACGCCATTGGATTTGACAGTGTCACAGATCCTTAAGAAGGTAGATAGATGTTGATTTGGATCCTCCAATGGTCCTCCCCCAAATGAGCAGTTGTTCTGGACCAATGTGATGAGTTGTGGCTTCAGTTCAAAGTTATTTGCATTGACATTAGGGGTGAGAATGCTGCTTCCACAATGTCTAGCATTTGCAAAGGTGTAGGAAGCCAATACTCTCCTCTGTTGTGGTTGATTATTAACTCCTCCTCCTGGGTTAGATGTATCTCCTTCCATCTCGTGGTATTCTTCCTCAGATTCTTCTTCTCCAATAATATTTTTCCCTCTTTCGGCTCTTCTTATCCTTCTAAGAGTTCTCTGATCAGCTTCAGATAAAACAGGAATGGATCTCCCTGTACCTGACATACAAACAAAACAAAAGAAACACCAGTAAGATCACTTCAATCTATTGCTAGAATGAAGTTTAGTTTAAGCAAAAATTCAAACAGTTAGTGGGTGAGTCCAAGATTAAAGAAAAAGTGCTTGATCTAGATTACCACTCCACTTAATCATTGTCAATCTAATCAATCCCCGGCAACGGCGCCAAAGACTTGATGGGAAAATTTGTGGAAAACTGAATCTTCCAAAATACCCAAAACTAACCGGCAAGTGCACCGAGTCGCATCAAGTAATAAAAACTCACGGGAGTGAGGTCGATCCCACAGGGATTGAAGGATTGAACAATTTTAGTTTAGTGGTTGATTTAGTCAAGCGAATCAAGTTTTAGTTGGGTGATTTGTGATTTGCAGAAATTAAATTGCATGGGAGTAAAGAGAACAGGGAATTAAAGTGCTGAATCTTAAAGAAGAAGAAATTAAATAGCAGAAACTTAGAATGCAAGAAATGTAAATTGCGGAATCTTAAAGTGTAAGAAATGTAAACGGCTGGAATTATAAAGGGAATTGGGGAATGGATTTGCAGAATTTAAACAAAGAGAAGTTGAATTGCATTAAACAGAAGAGTAAAAGGGAATTGGGATTGAAGCGGATCTTGAAGCAGTAAAGTAAATGAACATTAAAAGCAAGAAACAAAATGTAAATTGGGAATTTAGATCTCAGGGCCCAGAGACTAGAAAACCAAGTCTAGATCTCAATGCCTTCCTAGATCCAACAAGAACAATTTCAAGGGAATTGTAAATTGCAAGGAAAGTAGATGAGAAGTAAGTAACGGAGACAGAAATTTAAATTCAATAAATAAGCAGAGAGATCCAAGGATGAGATTGAAACAGAATTTCTTCAAATCTCCAACCCAAGATCCAAGACAAGTGTAATTGAAATTGAAAGCAATAAAACTAAGAGGAAGAGGAATGAATTCTCCTTCCCCAAGACAGAAATTAAAGATCACTCCAAGTAGCTCAAAACCCAAAAGCTCTCTCCCAAAATCACTCAGTAAAAACTCAAAAGGAAAAAAGCCCTCTAAAAACTTCAAATCCTAAGCTATTTATACACTTTCTTCCAATGATCATTAAGCATTGAATTGGGCCTTTAGTCTTGATGGAATTGGGTTGATAGTAGCCTCCGTTGATTGCTCTTGGTGTTGGGAAGAAATCCATTAGTGAAACGGCCATGAGTCATTCACGTTTGAGCCAACGTTTGAGTCAAACGTTGACTCAAACGTTACTTGAGTGAAATTATGCAGCATAGGCCATTTGCTGTCATCCACGTTTGAGCTAACGTTTGAGGTCAAACGTGAGCTCAAACGTGGTTCTTCCCTCTTGCATGCTTCTTGGGGCTACTTTGTCCTCTTGTTGTGTTGCCAATTTTTGTGCCCAATAGAGACTATTATATATGGTTGGAAAGCTCTGAATGTCAGCTTTCTAACCCACTTGGAATCACCTCAATTGGACATCTACAACTCAAGTTATTCTTGTTTGAAGTGTGCCCCCTTCATGCTGTTTGGCGCCAACGTTTGACCTCACGTTTGAGTCAAACGTTGGCTCAAACGTTGCTGCCTCCAGGGATGCCATTTCTCTTCTCTTTGGCGCCAACGTTTGACCTCACGTTTGAGGCAAACGTTGGCGCAAACGTTGCCTTCCCAGGAGCTTCAATTCTCTTCTCTTTTGGAGCCAACGTTTGACCTCACGTTTGAGGCAAACGTTGGCTCAAACGTTGCCTTCCATGAGCTTCATTCTTCAGCCAACGTTTGACCTCAACGTTTGAGGCAAACGTTGGCGCAAACGTTGGCTTTCCCCAGGGTGTTCTTCAACTGCTACTCACGTTTGAGTTGACGTTTGACTCAAACGTTAGCTCAAACGTGAATTCCATTTTCTTAAACCCATTCTTGCAACCTTCTTCCATAATGTTGGCACATCTTTTGTTTCCTTTCTTCACCTACAAGTAATCAAAACAACCAATCAAAGTATCACAAAATTCACAAGGTTTATAAATCAATTAGTTATCAACTAAAGTTGGCTTGAATCTCATGATTTTGTATCAATTAAGAGGTGGTTGCTTGAATTAAGGAAACCATGCAATTCCAATCCAAATGGCTAATTTATAATACAAGAAAGTGCATAAAACTAAGTGAAATCAAAAGAAAAAGACTAGTTAAAATAGGCTAAGATGACTTGTCATCACTGAGTAAAAGAGTCACTGAAACTTCTCCTAGTACTCTCCCAAGCAATACAGAAGAGAATCCAAAAGGAGAGTGCAAAGCCATAACCTTACTTGGTGTGGCCGAACCAGAAAAGAAGGAGAAGGACGTGAATCCTTGTGAGGAAGACCTCCTGGGACGTTCACTGACCAATAAGGAGTTTCCCTTTGAGGAACCAAAGGAATCTGAAGCTCATCTAGAGACCATAGAGATTCCATTGAACTTCCTTTTACCATTCATGAGCTCTAATGATTATTCTTCCTCTGAAGAGGATGAAGACATCATTGAAGAGTAGGTTGCTAAATATCTAGGAGCCATCATGAAATTGAATGCTAGTTTAGTTGGTAATGATACTTGAGAGGATGAACCCCCTTGTTCACCAATGAACTAAGTGCATTGATAAGGCAGACATTACCTCAGAAGAAACCGGATCCCGATAAGTTCTTCATACCTTGTACCATAGGCACCATAACCTTTGAGAAGGTTCTGTGTGACCTTGGGTCAGGGATAAACCTCATGCCACTCTCTGTAATGGAGAAACTGGGAATCTATGAGGTACAAGCTGCAAGAATCTCACTAGAAATGGTAGACAAATCAATGAAACAGGCTTATAGATTAGTAGAGGACCTGTTAGTAAAGGTTGAAGGCCTTTACATCCCTACTGATTTCATAATCCTAGACACTGAGAAGGATGAGGATGAATCTATCATCCTTGGAAGACCCTTCCTAGCCAGAGCAAAAGCTATGATTGATGTGGACAGAGGAGAGTTGGTCCTTCAACTGAATGAGGACAACCTTGTGTTTAAAACTCAAGGATCTTCTTCTGTAACCATGGAGAGGAAGCATGAAAAGCTTCTCTCACTGCAGAGTCAACCAAAGCCCCCACAGTCAAACTTTAAGTTTGGTATTGGGAGGCCACAACCAAACTCTAAGTTTCGTGTTGAACCCCCACATTCAAACTCTAAGTTTGGTGTTGGGAGGTCCCAACAATGCTCTGAACATCTGTGAGGCTCCATGAGAGCTCCCTGTCAAGCTATTGACATTAAAGAAGCGCTTGTTGGGAGGCAACCCAATGTTATTTAATTATATCTATTTATTTTCCATTGCTATTTTATGTTTTCTTTAGGTTGATGATCATGTGAAGCCACAAAAACTACTGAAAAATAAAAAACAGAATGAAAAACAACATTAAAACAGCTCACCCTGGAGGAGGAGCTTACTGGCATTTAAACGCCAGTAAGAAGCATCAAACTGGCGTTTAATGCCAGAACAGAGCAAGGAATTGGCATTAAACGCCTGAAACAAGCAGCAAGCTGGCGTTTAATGCCAGACATGCACTCTATGGGCGTTTTGCACGCCTAATTGGAGCAGGGATGCTAAGTCCTTGACCCCACAGGATCTGTGTACCCCACAGGATCCCTACCTACCCCACCTCTTCTTCTCTCCTCTTCACACCTTTTCATAACACTCTTCCCCAAATACCCTTCACCAATCACCTCCATACCTCTTCCCCAAATGCCCTTAACCACTCACATCTATCCACTCTTTCCCATAAACCCCACCTACCACCAAAATTCAAAATTTTTCCCTCCCAAACCCAACCCTAATGGCCGAAACCTACCCTTCCCCCTACCCCTATATAAACCCCTCAACACTACTTTATTATCACACATTACAACCACCACTTCTCCCCCTTGGCTGAATACACCCTCTTCCTCCATCTCCTCCATTTTCTTCTTCTTCTACTACTTTCTTTCTTCTTTTGCTCGAGGACGAGCAAACCTTTTAAGTTTGGTGTGGTAAAAGCATTGCTTTTTGTTTTTCCATAACCATCAATGGCACCTAAGGCCAGAGAAACCTCAAGAAAGAGGAAAGGGAAGGCAATTGCTTCCACCTCTGAGTCATGGGAGATGGAGAGATTCATCTCAAAGGTCCATCAAGACCACTTCTATGAAGTTGTGGCCAAGAAAAATGTGATCCCTGAGGTCTCTTTTAAGCTCAAAAAGAGCGAATATCCGGAGATCCGACAAGAGATTAGAAGAAGAGGATGGGAAGTTCTCTCTAATCCTATTCAACAAGTCGGGATCTTCAAGGTTCAAGAGTTCTATGCAAACGCATGGATCACTAGGAACCATGATCAAAGTATGAACCCAAACCCAAAGAACTGGCTTACCATGGTTCGGGGGAAATACTTAGATTTCAGTCCGGAAAATGTAAGGTTAGCGTTCAACTTGCCAATGATGCAAGAAAACGCACGCCCCTACACTAGAAGGGTCAACTTTGATCAAAGGTTGGACCAAGTGCTCATGGACAAATGTGTGGAAGGAGCTCAATGGAAAGTTGACTCAAGAGGCAAGCCAGTTCAATTGAGAAGACCGGACCTTAAGCCTGTAGCTAGAGGATGGTTGGAGTTCATCCAACGCTCAATTATTTCTACTAGCAACCGGTCTGAAGTTACTGTAAACCGGGCCATCATGATCCATAGTATCATGATTGGGAAGGAAGTGGAAGTTCATGAGATTATACCTCAAGAACTCTACAAGGTGGCTGACAAGTTCTCCACTTTGGCAAGGTTAGCCTTTCCTCACCTCATTTGCCACCTCTGCAAATTTGGCTGGAATTGACATAGAGGAAGATATCCTCATTGATGAGGACAAGCCCATCACTAAGAAAAGGATGGAGCAAACAAGAGATCATCGACCTCAACAAGAGCATGAGGAAATTCCTCACCATGAAATCCCTGAGATGCCTCAAGGGATGCACTTCCCTTCACAAAACTATTGGGAGCAAATCAACACCTCCCTAGGAGAATTAAGCTCCAACATGGGGCAACTAATGATGGAACACCAAGAGCACTCCATCATTCTCCATGAGATTAGAGAAGATCAAAGAGCTATGAGGGAGGAGCAACAAAGACAAGGAAGAGACATAGAGGAGCTCAAGAGCACCATTGGTTCTTCAAGAAGAGGAAGACGCCACCCTCACTAAGGTGGACCCGTTCCTTAATCTCCTTGTTCTTATTTTCCTATTTTTCGGTTTTTGAGCCTTATGTTTTATTTATGTTTGTGTCTTTACTATATGATCATTAGTGTTTAAGTGTCCATGTCTTAAAGCTATGAATATCCTATGAATCCATCACCTCTCTTAAATGAAAAATGTTTTAATTACAAAAGAACAAGAAGTACATGAATTTCGAATTCATCTTTGAAATTAGTTTAATTATTTTGATGTGGTGACAATACTTTTTGTTTTCTGAATAAATGCTTGAACAGTGCATATGTCTTTTGAATTTGTTGTTTATGAATGTTAAAATTGTTGGCTCTTGAAGAACAAGGAAAGGAGAAATGTTATTTGATGATCTGAAAAATCATAAAAATGATTATTGAAGCAAGAAAAAGCAATAAATACAAAAGCTTGCGAAAAAAGAAAAGAAAAGAAAAATGGCAAAAAAAAAAAGAAAAAAGAAAAAGCAAGCAGAAAAAGCCAAAAGCTCTTTAAACCAAAAGGCAAGAGCAAAAAGCCAATAGCCCTTAAAACCAAAAGGAAAGGATAAAAAGGATCCAAGGCTTTGAGCATCAGTGGATAGGAGGGCCTAAAGGAATAAAATCCTGGCCTAAGCGGCTAAACCAAGCTGTCCCTAACCATGTGCTTGTGGCGTGAAGGTGTCAAGTGAAAACTTGAGACTGAGCGGTTAAAGTCGAGGTCCAAAGCAAAAAGAAGCGTGTGCTTAAGAACCCTGGACACCTCTAATTGGGGACTCTAGCAAAGCTGAGTCACAATCTGAAAAGGTTCACCCAGTTATGTGTCTGTGGCATTTATGTATCCGGTGATAATACTGGAAAACAAAGTGCTTAGGGCCACGGCCAAGACTCATAAAGTAGTTGTGTTCAAGAATCAACATACTGAACTAGGAGAATCAATAACACTATCTGAATTCTGAGTTCCTATAGATGCCAATCATTATGAACTTTAAGGGATAAAGTGAGATGCCAAAACTGTTCAGAGGCAAAAAGCTACTAGTCCCGCTCATTTGATTGGAGCTAAGTTTCATTGATATTTTGGAGTTTATAGTATATTCTCTTGTTTCTATCCTATTTGATTTTTAGTTGCTTGGGGACAAGCAACAATTTAAGTTTGGTGTTGTGATGAGCGGATAATTTATACGCTTTTTGGCATTGTTTTTACATAGTTTTTAGTATGATTTGATTAGTTTTTAATATATTTTTATTAGTTTTTAAATAAAAATCATATTTCTAGACTTTACTATGAGTTTGTGTATTTTTCTATGATTTCAGGTAATTTCTGGCAGAAATTGAGGGACTTGAGCAAAAATCAGATTCAGAGGCTGAAGAAGGACTGCAGATGTTGTTGGATTCTGACCTCCCTGCATTCAAAGTGGATATGCTGGAGCCACAGAAGTCCAAATGGCGCGCTCTCAATGGTGTTGGAAAGTAGACATCCAGGGCTTTCCAGCAATATATAATAATCCATACTTTGCCCCAGTTTAGATGACACAAACTAGCGTTCAACGCCAGCTTTCTACCCTATTCTGGAGTTAAACGCCAGAAACAGGTTGCAAAGCAGAGTTAAACGCCAGAAACAAGTTACAAACTGGCGTTTAACTCCAAGGAAGACCTCTACACGTGAAAGCTTCAATGCTCAGTGCAAGCACACACCAAGTGGGCCCGGAAGTGGATTTCTGCATCATTTACTTATTTCTGTAACCCTAGTAACTAGTTTAGTATAAATAGAACTTTTTACTATTGTGTTAAAGACCTTAAGACCTTTGATCATATTTTGATCATTTTGTAAACGTTTAGGGGGCTGGCCATTCGGCCATGCCTGGACCTTGCTCTTATGTATTTTCAACGGTTGAGTTTCTACACACCATAGATTAAGGTGTGGAGCTCTGCTGTTCCTCATGAATTAATGCAAAGTACTATTGTTTTTCTATTCAACTCAAGCCTATTTCTTCTCTAAGATATTTATTCGCACACAAGAATATGATGAATATGATGATTATGTGACGCTTATCACCATTCTCACTTATGAACGCTTGCCTGACAAACACTTCCGTTCTACATGAAATCAAGCTTGAATGCATATCTCTTAGACTCCTGATCGTGAGATCAGAGTCTTCGTGGTATAGGCTAGAATTATTGGCAGCCATTCTTGAGATCCGGAAAGTCTAAACCTTGTCTGTGGTATTCCGAGTAGGGTCTGGGAAGGGATGGCTGTGACGAGCTTCAAACTCGCGAGTGCTGGGCGTAGTGACAGACACAAAAGGATTACTGAATCCTATTCCAGTATGATCGAGAACCGACAGATGATTAGCCGTGCGGTGACAGCACATTTTGGACCATTTTCACTGAGAGGACGGGATGTAGCCATTGACAACGGTGATGCCCAACATACAGCTTGCCATGGAAAGGAGTAGGAAGGATTGGATAAAAGCAGTAGGAAAGTAGAAATTCAGAAGGAACCAAGCAGCTCCATACGCTTATCTGAAATTCTCACCAATGAATTGCATAAGTATCTCTATCTTTATTTTACGTTTTATTTATCTTTTTAATTTTTAAAACTCTATAACCATTTGAATATGCCTGACTGAGATTTACAAGGTGACCATGGCTTGCTTCAAGCCGACAATCTCTGTGGGATCGACCCTTACTCACGTAAGGTTTATTACTTGGACGACCCAGTGCACTTGCTGGTTAGTTGTGCGAAGTTGTGACAAAGAACTAAGATTATGAACGTGTGTATTAAGTCTTTAACGCCGTTACCAAGGAATGAACGATCACGATTTCGTGCACCAGCACACCCCTGTTTTCTCACTATGTTTCTTTTCTTCTCTTCTTTCTCTCTACTTCTTCTCTTCTTAATGTCTAGGATAGGTAGCCTTAGCTCTCAATTACTTGCCAAGATGTTTTCTTGCATTTGAAGTTTCCTTTGCTTGTATTTAATTGCTTTGACTTTTATTGCTTTAATGTTACTTTCTTGCATGTTTAGTTTTCACCCTCTTGGTTGAGAAATTGGGTGTTTGGGTGGAATTGAGTTATGGATGTCCATTCCGCATTGTATGAGAATAGTTAATTGGTTTGGTTTCCATTGACACTAGTCTTTCACTAGATAATTAGTGAGTTGACTAGGACTTATGGATTGAGATCAATTACACTCTTTTGACTAATTCTCAAGGAGGATTGACTAATTTGGATTGATTCCACACAATTGCCATGTTTGTGGTCCATAACTAGGATAGGAATCCTAAACTCCCAATTCTTGCCAAGAGTCTTTTAATTGCTTTCCTTTTAATTCCTTGCATGCTTGCTTTAATTCTTGCTATTTACATTTCTTGCTCTCTTGCTTGCATTCCTGATTCCCCATGCTCTCTCATAGCCAATAATTGTACACTTCATTGCAACTCCTAGGGAGAACGACCTGGGAGCTAAATACTCTCGGTAATAATTTGTTTTGTATTGTGACATCTTTGGATTAACATTTGATTGATGGCCAAATTGTTGGGTTTGGACTATACTTGCAACGTCAATCCTATTTTTAGTGTGAAAATCTGATAAACCCCAATTTCGTGGTTTATCTTGTGCTTATTTAGGAGAATTTTATCACATTTTCTCACATTTATTCAATGAAATAGCATAGTTTTGTAATTCTCCCTTAATTTGTGCTTAAGTGTGAAAACATGCTTTTTAGGCCCTTAAATTGGTGATTTTAATTCACTTTAATTCTATTTGATGCCTTGATGTGTTTGTTGAGTGATTTCTTGTTCATAAGGCAAGTATTGGATGGAAGAAGTGAAAAGAAAAGCATGCAAAGTGGAGAATTCATGAAGAGATGAGCAATTGGAGAACGGAGGGCCATATGCACGTGTCATGCACGCGTACGCGTGAGTAGAGGTTTTGGCTAGCGATGCGCACGCGTCATCCACGCGCACGCGTGACGCTCGGCACGTGATCCACTTAAAGTGAAATCGCTGGGGGCGATTTCTGAGCTGTACAGGCCCAAATCCAACTCGTTTCTGAGTGTATTTCATGTAGAATTGAAGATTGAGCAAAGGGGGAGCACTTAGTTAGTCATGATGAGCCTTTAGTTAGTTTTCTAGAGAGAGAAGCTCCCTCTTCTCTCTTGAATTAGGTTAGGATTAGGTTAATTTCTCTTAGATCTAGATTTGATTACATGATTTCATCTTGTTTACTCTACAATTTCTTGTTTATTCTACTTCATTCTTCTTAGTTCTTTTGTTAATTTTACTTTTATGCCTCTTTTACGTTCATGAATCCTTATGCTAGATTTGGATCTCTTTTAATGAAATTTGATTATTGATGTTCTTTTATTGTTGATTGGAGTTCTGATCTTACTTTCCTTGTAATTGGTAGTTGGTAGATTTATTATTCTTACACTTTTACTATGCTTTCCTTTTATGCCTTCTATGTGTTTGACAAAATGCTTGGTTGGGCTTTAGAGTAGACTTTGAGCATTCTTGGCTTGGAAAGAGTAATTGGGCAATCTTAAGTCATTAATACCCAATTTAGATTGGTGATCTAGAGTTGTTTGTTAATATTATTTCCATTGACTCTAATCTCTTGCTAATTCAATTAGTGAGTTGATTAGGATTTTTGGCTTGAGATTAACTAGTCTTGTTTGACTTTCTCTCATGGAAGATAATTTACACCTTCTTCCAACATTGGAGATGACGAAATAAGATAAATTCTTGTTAATTATTGTTATTAGTGACTAGGATGGAAAGCCTATGATCTCAATCCTTGCCTTGAATGTCTCTCTTTACTAATATCTTCTCTTTATTACTTGTCATCTTTAAATGTTTGCTTGATTTACTTTTCTTGTCATTTATTTTATTGCCCCTTTTATAAATCAAACCCCTTGTTCCTTCATAGCCAATAATTGACCACTTCATTGCAATTCCTTGTGAGACGACCCGAGGTTTAAATACTTTGGTTAATTTTTATTGGAGTTTGTACTTGTGACAACCAATATTTTTGATGTGAGAATTGTTTGTTAGTTTGGAGCTATGATTACAACGAAGTTCTTATTTCTATAAGAGAAATTCTAGACCGACACAATAATTTTCTCTATCAAATTTATGGCGCCGTTGCCGGGGAATTGCAATGGTGCTATGTTATTGGCTATTGTAAATATTGTGAATATATTTGCCTTTTTCTTCTTTGTTAGTTTTTGCTAGTTTTAGAATTTGGTTTTCTTTGTTTCTTGTTAGAATTTGTTTTTGTTTTCTCTTATCACCATGAATTCTCATCACTTTGGCTATGAGTGTGGTTCAAACTATGTTGTAGGAAATGGAAGCTTTAATGATGACATGCATCAAGGATTTGGAGATCAAAGGTGGAAGGAGCCCCAAGCTTATGGACAACCTTCTTGGCAACAACCTCCTCCCGAATCAAGTTTGACAAGAGTGCTTGGGGATATGACTACTCTCCTCACGGAGATACGCAAGAACCAAAAGGCATTTTATTCCATCCAAGCCGTTCAAGCGCCACCCCAACATGACTACTCTTTGGATTCTTATGGGTATAATCCTAATTCTAATGCATACCAATCTAATGTATGTGATGACCCTTATTGTGATTGTCAACCACAACCACCACATACATATGAACCCCCTCCTCAATATAGCCCTCCACCATACTCACAAGCCTCATACCACCATTCACCTCCACATGATCCTAACTCATACATACCATGCCAACCACTATATGAACCATATCTAGAGCCACCACCATTCCAACACCAATACTCCCAAGAACCACAAATTCCGTATACACCACCTCAAGACTTTCACCAATATGAACCACCTTCCAACTACAATTCCTTTCCCTCAAACGATGAACCCTCTCTTCCACCACCGCCCCCCGATGAATCCCTTATGCAAGAACTAAGAGATCTTGAATCTCATATCCTAAGGCAATAAGAGAGGACAGAAAAGGAGTTTAAGGAGCTAGAAGCCAAGATAGCTATCATGGTAGAAGCTATTAACCACATAGCCTCCCATCTAAGCTCATGCATTCCAAGTACTCCCATTGTTGAATGTGGAGAAGCAACAAAAGAGCTTAGTGAAAGAGCAAATTTGGAGCTCCGAAGGGAAGAAGAGGAGTTAAAGCAAGAAATGCCACAAGAGGAGGAGGTAGAGATTATTAAACAAGAGGAAGTAGTGGTTGGGTATTTAGGATATGTTGAGTACATAGAAGAATCTCAAGTGGAGGAACCTTCTCCCATGAAGCGCGAAATTGGTGTTAAGGAGGAGAGTGCACAACCTCCAAGGCATATTATGAGTGAAGAATTAGAAGAAGTGTTCCAAGCAACAAGGCCTCCTATCTATGATGATTCTGCATCAACATATGATCCTTTTGAGCTTGATGAGTCCTTCCCCACGATGCTTGGGATTGATGAGGTGGTAGACATTACTAAACCTCCCATTTATGATTTGGGTGATGGGGAAGAGATAGAAGAATTTGGTGAAGAAGAATGTGGACTTGAGGAAGCTTGGCAAGAGGTAGAGCTTAAAGAACCTTGCCAAGTGGTAAAAGCCTCTAGAAGAGGATGAACGGGAGTGGAGCGTGCTTTGTCAAGACCGTTGGGAACTCCTCCACTTAGGTTGTCATCTAATCCTTCATTTGAGTGGGTAAAACTTCTAACTCTTAGATTTATTATTCCACTAGAATTTAGTTTGCTTGAAACGGATGGCTAACTTAGGGCACTTTGTGGAATTAAGCGTAAGAGGATGATATTCTGTGGTTGGCGTTGTAAGTCTAGGCTCATTATGGTTGGAAGCTCGAAATTGAAGAGCATGGATTGGTGTAGTGCTCAATTGGACGGGTCTAGGAGGATGGTTTGGTGCCTTCATGAGAATTCGACTTTCTCACCATCCAGACGGAATCAAAGTGATCAAATTGAAGACGGGTGTGAAAACAAAGTATGGGATCCCGGATTATAAGGTGTGAATCAACTTTGGGAGCCTATGGTTTGTGAAGAACTCCATCAAAGCATGGAGTTATTATCTTTGAATAATGAAGCGCAGTGGAAGTCCAAGCATTTGTGGATGTTCAAGGATGGATTCAAGCACAAGCCACCTTGATGAGGAGCTCCACATAAGTCCAAGTTAAAGACAATAAACAAAAGTGCTAGGTGGGAGACACCCCACTATGGTAAACTCTTTTCATTTTTTTTTTGTAAATATTGGTAAAATTAGTTTAATTTCAAGTTTTGTTGAGTTTGTTGAGTTTATTTGGGAGTCTAGTAGATTAAATAAAGTTTTATGATGTTTTGGTAGCTGTTTGGAGGTTTGGAATGCTTGTTTGGTGCAAAAACATGGAAAATTTTTGAAAAACAGAACACCATCCACGCGTACGCGTGACCCAAGTATTTTCAACCATCCATGCGCACGCGTCATGCACGCGTACGCGTGGATTGTGTATTTCCACCTCCAAGCCATTTTCCCAAGAGTTGCGCGAAACGTGCGCGCACACTATGCAAAACGTGCAAGTGAACTCACGCGTACGCGCACCTCACACATACGCGTCACTCTCAAAATAATCCATCGACACACGTACGCGTACGCGTTGCTCGCATTTTACCACTCCACGTGCATGCATCACTGACTCGCACGCGTGGGCTACCCTGCATCAACCATCTTCCTTTATCATATTCTTTCCATTTCTTTCCTTCTTCTCTCTTCTCTTCTATTCTTCTCAGCCTTCAAACATCATCCAACACTATCAAACACCATGTAACACCATTCTTTTAGTTAGTTAGTTAGTCTAATTTTTTTTTAATTTTTGTTTCCCATTATAAGTGTTGGATTCTAATCTTATTTACTGTTCACTGCTGCTGATTACTAATATGATGTTATCTTAACATCAATTTTGTTTATATTCATTGTTGGATTCTTTGTTGAGGTTATATTTGGTTACTTGGTTTGGAACTTTTAATGCTTAATGATTTTGAATACCAAGCACATGTTACATTGCCTTTAAGCATCTTAACTCTTTTGAATTGCATGTTTTGGCCACCATGCATTCATTATCTATTGTTAGGCAATCGTACATTGTCGATGCCTTATTTCTTAGGTGTTGCTCATTCATGCTTGACCCTTATTCATATCACCTATTTCATGTATTGAGATTTTACAATTGTGAAATTGGATCGAAAGCTTACCTAGTGACATATTTTTGAGATTTTCAAGCTTTGTGGACTATGCTTGCTATGTGATTGATCTTAACTCTTATATTTCTTTTTCTAAGTTCCATAGCATCTATGTGTTTAACCTCTATGTCACTTAGGTGTTGCAACAACTTCAATAGGTGTCATTGATTGTTGTGTAAGTTTCGTATACCGTTATATTCATTAAGTTTACTTGAACATCAATCAATGTTCATTCACTATCCAATTTCATGATTACTTAATTTTTGCTTAAATGCTTCCATGCTTCTTCACTACTTATTTGTATTTTAACCTACAAGTTTAAAAGCATCTCAAGCACACTGGAATGAGTGAAGTGTATACTTTCTTTTGTGTACATGTGACATAACTTTTTATGCTAATGTGTGTGTATTCTAGAAGGTGCCTAATTTATAACTCACACACCTATCTTTCATCAATGTCACACTAATTCACTCACTTTATTCTAGTGATTTACCTCATTCTAACAATTTACGTTTCCTTGCTTTTCACTCTCTCATCTTACGGTGTTAATTTCTATTTTTCATGACTGATGCACCATAAGCAAAAATGGAAGCGGAGAAAGAACACGCAGCACCGGTTGACCTACTAGCTGAAAGTAGCAACTCGGAAAGTCACCGTACCCCCTTGCTCGCCTTTGAATACACCAAGGACGGTGCAAACTTTTAAGTGTGGGGAGGTCGTCCGACCATTCGGTGCTTTTGGGTGGCAAGTTTCTAATCCCAACACTTTTGCATTTCATTTTTAGGTCTTTTAGGATTTTTAGTTGCATTTTCTTATTTTTCATATGTATATAATAAGCTTAGTCAAATAATGAGATTCTCCAAGGATTTTTATCTATAGGGCACCCCATTTGATTGAAAAAAAATTTAGAACTTGCTTGAACTACACATTATGGAACATGATTTTTGAGCTAAGAACACAAGCATGTGAGACTTGAGCTTAATTGTGTGGTTACATTGATGAACGAACTTTTGTGTGGTCTAGAATTCCACTAATGAATTCTCGTTGTAAAGTATAGTTTCTAAACCAAACAATAGTCCTTTCATACAAAAATTTGTTTATCACAAGTTCAAACCCCTAAATTTTATAAACCGAAGTATTTAAACCTCGGGTCGTTCTCCCTAGGAATTGCAATAAAGTGCCTTGTTATTGGTTATGGAGTATGTTTTGGGGTTTTTGAGATGATGGACAAGAAATATAAATGGCAAAGGAAATAAACTAACAAAAAGGTCTTGGCTAGGTTAGGTGGTTAAGGATCTCTATCCTAATCACTAACCACAACATGAGAATTAGCAAGGATCAATCCCACTAAGTTAACACCTAACTAATAGTAGAGGAAGTCAAGTGAGCTATATCAATCCAAGTCCATAAGTCCTAATTCTACACCTAATCAATTGGTGAGATCTAGCATCAATGGCTCCCAATCGTCAATCACTTGGACATTAGTGACTCAAGAGTTCCTAAGTTACCTTCCCAAGCCAAGAACACAAAATTCTACTCTAAGATCCAACCAAGCATTTTATCAAACACTTGGAAGGCATAAAAGGAAAGCATAGTAAAATTGCAAGGAATATAAATCTACACTACTCAATTGCAAGGAATTAAACAACAATAAAGCAAATCAATGATAAAAGAACATGAATCATAAATTGCATTAAAAAAAATAGAAGAAGGAAGAGTGCATCAACAACAAAGCAAGCAATTACAAGAATGAAATACAAAATTAGAGAGAGGAAGAGTAGAGGAACAAGAAATTGTAAAGGAAAAGTAAATCAAAGCATGAATTAAACCTAGATCTAAGAAATTCTAATCCTAATTCTAGAGAGAAGAGGGAGCTTCTCTCTCTAGAAACTACTGTACATGATGCTAACACTTCAAACAATTGTTCCCCCTTTGCTTGGACTTCAATTCTGCATGAAATACACTCAGAAACAAGTTGTAATTGGCCTGGGCAGCTCAGAAATCGCCCCTAGCGTTTTGCCTTCAAGTGGGCTAGGTAAGAGTATTGGCGCGTGCGCGCCATCTGCACGTGCGCGTCGATTGGCAATTTCTTCATCCGCGCGGACGCGGCATGTACACGTGCGCGTCCATGGGCAAGATCACTTTTAAGCGTGCATGCTTTTCTACTCATTCCTTCCATCCAATACTTGCCTTATAACCTGAAATCACTTAACACACACATCAGGGCATCGAATGGAATAAAAATGAATCAAAATTATCAGTTTGGGGCTTAAAAAGCATGTTTTTACACTTAAGCAAATTCAAGGGAGAATCACAAAACCATGCTATTTCATTGAATAAATGTGAATAAAGTTGGTAAAATCCCCCAAAATAAGCACAAGATAAATCACGAAATCGGGGTTTATTAAATCTCCCCACACTTAAACTAAGCATGTCCTCATGCTAAAATCAAGAAAGAAGCAAAGGGACATCAACATTTATTCAATGCAAACTAACTATATGCAACCTATCTATATGCAATCTATCTACATGAATGCATCTACTTAGTCAAAATAAATCAATTTCCAAGAATACATATACAAACACAAGGGCTAAGGCAATAGCAATCACTCAACCCACAATTGAATTAAATTATTAAAAAGATTTTACAAACTTGCAAGAAAAGAGATGATCATGGGTGGAAACATGTAATTGAGCAATCGAACCCTCACCGGATGTGTATCCGCTCTAGTCGCTCAAGTGTATGGGGTTGATTCACTCAGTTCTCCCCTAATCATGCTTTCCAAGATTTATTTTTCATCTAACAATCAAAAATTATTTCGTGCATGCATACAAGTATCATGAGGACTTCCCATAGGTTGTAATGGGGTTAGGGTTAAGGTAGGATGCATATAGTCAAGTGGGCTTGAGATTTGAATCTTTGATTAACTTAAACTTCCCACCTAACCTATGACAACCTATAAAATTCTAAACAAACCTAACTACCCATTCTTCACTTTTTCACACACTCATGCATTCTCTTTTTGATCACCACCCATATGCATTGACTTTTATTGAACCTTGTTTTGGGGCATTTTTTGTCCCCTTTTTATTGTAATTTTTTTTTCTTTCTTTTCTATATATTTTCTTTTTTTTATTATTTTTTATATTAAATTTTTTTCTTTTCAAACTAAAATATATATACAAGAACATCAATGCATATGGTTTACACATGATTAATACATGAGTATGTACCCAATTCCCAAGATTCTCAACACAAATACAAAAACACACTTTTATCTCTATCCAATGTTCCCAACTCTCCCAAAATCAAATGATAAACACTCTCACTAGCCTAAGCTAATCAAAGATCCAAATTAAGGGATATTTATTGTTTTTCACCTAGGCTTGTAATGTGCTACAATTAAGAACAAATGGGTTAAGTATAGGCTCAAGATTGGCTAACAATGGAAGATAAAAGGTAGGCTATTTGGGTAAGTGAGCTATTTGAACAATGGCCTCAATCAAATAAATGCATGTATACACAAAGTAATGGACATAAAGAATCAAACAAATCAAAGATTACAATCATAGGAAGAGAATAATGCACACAAGAATGAAAGTAAGTGGTTATGTATGATGTAACCACACAATTAGGCTCAAATCTCACATGCTTGTGTTCTTAGCTCAAAAATCATGCTCCACAAAGTATATAATTCAAGCAAGTTCTAAAAATATTTTTTTTTCAATTGGGGTGGCCTATAGATAAAATCCTTGGAAAATATCATGATTTTGACTAAGCTTAATATATACATATGAAAAATAAGAAAATGCAATTAAAAATCCTAAAAGACTTAAAATTGAAATGCAAAAGTGTTGGGATTAGAAACTTGTCACCCGAAAATGCCGAGCGGTCGGACGACCTCCCCACACTTAAAAGTTTGCACCGTCTTCGGTGCACTAAATGAGCAAGGGGGTACGGCGACTCTCCTAGTTGCCACCTTCAGCTGGTAGGTCAACCGGTTGTTGCGTGTTCTTCCTTCCGCTTCCATTTTTGCTTATGGTGAATCACTAGAATTGAGCGAGTGAATTAGTGTGACATTGATGAAAAATAGGTGTGCGGGTTCTAAAATTGTGCGCGGTTTAGAACACACACACGCTAGTATAAAAAGCTATGTCACATTTACACAAAAGAATGCATACACTTCAGTCATTCTAGTGTGCTTGAGATACTTTAAAAGACTTGTAGGTTAGAGCAACCAAACAAGTAGTGAAGAAGCATAAAAGCATTCAAGTAATTAATCAAGCCATTGTAAAATTGGATAGTGCATGGGCATTGATTGATGTGTAGGTAGATTTAGTGAACAAAATGGTATATGAAACTCACACAACAATCAATGACACATATTGAAATTGTTGCAACACCTAAGTGACATAGAGGTGAAACACATGGATGCTATGGAGCTTAGGAAAAAAAAGATTGAAGTGAAAATCAATCACATAGCAAGCATGGTCCACAAAGCTTAGAAAGCTCAAAAATATGTCGCTAGGTAAGCTTTCGATCCAATTTCACGATTCTACAAACTCAATGTATGAAATAAGTGATGTGAATAAGGGTAAACCATAAACAAGCATCACCTAAAAAATGCAATAAGAATATACAATTGCCTAACAATAGATGATGAATGCATGGTGGCCAAAACATGCAATTCAAAGAATTAAGATGCATGAAGGCAATGTAACAAGTACTTGGTATTCAAAAGTGTTAAACATGAAAAATTCCAAACCAAGTAACCAAATACAACCTCAACAAAGAAATCCAACAAGTACAATTAACAACAATGATGTTAAACTAACATCCTATCAATAAGCAGCAGCAGTAAATAGTAAACAAGATTAGTAATCCAACACTTATAATGGAAAACAAAAGTTAAACAAAAATTAAACTAACTAAAAAAAATGGTGTTACATGATATTTGGTAGTGTTGGATGATGTTTGAAGGGTGGAAAGAAAAGAAGAGAAGAGAAAAGAAGGAAGGAAATGAAAAGAAGAGAAGAGAAGAAGGTGGGTAAAATAGGGCAATCCACGCGTGCGCGTCATGTGCGCGTAAGTGTGGATTGATGAAATGGAAGTGATGCGTACGCGTGGATGACGTGTACGCATGCATTGCAAAGTAGAGAGTCGACGCGGACGTGCAAGGTACGCGTTCGCGTGCCCTGTGGCACAAAGTTGGCACACTTCAGGCACAACTCTCGGGTGAATTTATGGGAAGTGGAAAAATTCAATCCACGCATACGCGTACATGGCGCGTCCGCATGGATGGCCGAAATTGCTTGATTCACGCATAGGTGTGGAGTGCACGTGCGCGTGGGTGATGCTTTATTTTTCAAAAGTTTTCTATGTTTTTGCAGCAAACCAAGCATTCCAAACCTCCAAACAACTTCCAAGACATCATAAAACATTATTTAACCTACTAGACTACCAAACAAACTTAACAAATCAATCAAAACATGAGATTAAACCTATTTTACCAATATGTACAAAAGGGAAAATGAAAAGATGTTACCATGGTGGGGTGTCTCCCACCTAGCACTTTTGTTTATTGTCCTTAAGTTGGACTTATGGGGAGCTCCTCATCAAGGTGGCTTGTGCTTGAATCCATCCTTGAACATCCACCAATTCTTGGACTTCCATTGCGCTTCATCATTCAAAGTTAATAACTCCAAGCTTTGATAGAGTTCTTCACAAACCATAGGCTCCCAAAGTTGATCTTCCTTGTGCGATCCGGGATCCCACACTTTGTTTTCACACCCGTCCTTGAGTTGATCATGGTGGTTTCCTCTGGGTGGCAAGAGAGATGAACTCTCATGGAAGCACCAAACTATCCTCCTAGACCCATCCAATTGAGCACTAGTCCAACCTTTACTCCTTGAAGCTTCAACCATAATGAGCCTAGACATACAATGCCAACCACGAAACATCTTTCTTTTACGCTTCATCCCACAAAGCATCCTAAGTTGACCATCCGTTTCAAGTATGCCATATTCGAGTGGGATAGTAAAGGTAATAGAAATGAATTTTACCCACTCAAATGTAGAAGTAGATGATACCCTAGGCAAAAAAGCTCCTAAGGGTCTTGACAAAGCGTATTCAATTTCCATCCTCCTTTTTCTAAGGATCTCCACCTCTTCACAAGTTTTCTCAAATATGATCCTTTGTTCAACAATATTATCTAAGCCTTTTCCCTTACTCAAGTCATAATTGGGAGGGTGAGAAAAATTTACCTCCACAACGCTTTCAAACCCAACGGGAGAAGGTTCTTCATGCTCAAAGGATTCTCCACCACTAAGACTTGATGCTTGATCTTCATCACCAAGGGGACTCAATTCTTGCTCTATCCCATCCAATTCTTCATAAGGGATATGCCTTGGAGGTTGTGCACATTCTTCCTTAGCATCAAATTCAATCATTTTGGAGGGGTTTTCTTCAATCCTAGACTCCCAAGGTGGTTCCGCATCTCCTAAGTCTTCAATCACTTCTTCCTCTTGTTCAATAATCTCCACCTCCTCCTCTTGTTGCATTTCTTGCTTTAACTCCTCTTCTTCACCTTGGAGCTTCAAGTTCACTCCCTCACTAAGCTCCTTGGTTGCTTCTCCACATTCCACAATGGGAGTGCCTTGATCGCATAGGCTTAGGCGGGATGAGACTATGTTGCCAATGGCTTCTACCATGATAGTCGTTTTTGCTCTTAACTCCTCAAATTTCTTTTCATCCTCCTCGTGTTGCCTTAAGATACGAGATTTAAGATCCCTTAATTCTAGCATAAAGGCTTCATCGGGAGGTGATGGTGGAAGAGAGGGTTCATTGTTTGAGGGAAAGGTATTATAGTCGGAAGGTGGTTGTTTTAGGTAGAGTTGTGGTGGTTCAATATTTTCCATTCTTTCCATTTGTTGCACAACACACTCCATGGTTGCTTGAAATTGATCCAATGCTTCCTTTAGACGATCCCTTGACTCTTGTTCCTCTTGGATATCACGAGTAGGATCATATGACTCTTGTATTGAAGGACATGAGTATTCTTCCATAGGAGGTTGTGATGGAAAGTAGAGTTCATCTTGTGGTTGAAAGTTTTCATGTATTGCAGGTGGTTCATCTTGGTAATAATATGGAGGGGGCGGCTCTTGAAAATGTTGATGTTGGAGTAATGATGGCTCTATGTGTGGTTCATATAGCTCATATGATTGTTGGTAGGATGGATATGGATTAGGGTCATGTGAAGATGGTTGGTAAGAAGGGGCTTGTGAGCATGGTTGAGGGTTATGTTGGGGATATGGCTCATAGGAATATGGTGGTGGTTCTTGAAAGTCACAAGGGGATTCACCATAGCCATTGGATTGATATGTATCGTAGAATAGCTCTTCTTCATAGTGCATTAGTGGAGGTTATTGCCATGAGGATTGATCATATGCATATGGCTCCTCCCACCTTTGATTGTCCCATCCTTGATACACATCTTCATTGAAGTTCCCATTTCCTACAACATAGTTATAATCACACTCATAGCCAAAGTGAGAATTCATAGTGAAAAGTGAAAATAAGAAACAAAAGCTAACAAGAAATAATGAAACAAAGTCCTAAAACTAGCAAAAACTAACAAGCAATTTAAAAATCAAGCTATTCACAATATATACAATAGCCAATAACATAGCACCATTGCAACTCCCCGGCAACGGTGCCATTTTTGATGAACGACCTTTTGTGTGGTATAGAATTCCACTAATGAATTCTCGTTGTAAAGTATAGTTTCTAAACCAAACAATAGTCCTTTCAAAAAAAATTTTATTTGTCACAAGTACAAACCCCTAAATTTTATAAACCAAAGTATTTAAACCTCAGGTCATTCTCCCTAGGAATTGCAATAAAGTGCCTTGTTATTGGTTATGGAGTATGTTTTGGGGTTTTTGAGATGATGGACAAGAAATATAAATGGCAAAGGAAATAAACTAACAAAAAGGTCTTGGCAAGGTTAGGTGGTCAAGGATCTCTATCCTAATCACTAACCACAACATGAGAATTAGCAAGGATCAATCCCACTAAGTTAACCCCTAACTAATAGTAGAGGAAAGTCAAGTGAGCTATATCAATCCAAGTCCATAAGTCCTAGTTCTACACCTAATCAATTGGTGAGATCTAGCATTAATGGCTCTCAATCGTCAATCACTTAGACATTAGTGACTCAAGAGTTCCTAAGTTACCTTCCCAAGCCAAGAACACAAAATTCTACTCTAAGATCCAACCAAGCATTTTATCAAACACTTGGAAGGCATAAAAGGAAAGCATAGAAAAATTGCAAGGAATATAAATCTACACTACTCAATTGCAAGGAATTAAACAACAAAAAAGCAAATCAATGATAAAAGAACATGAATCATAAATTGCATTAAAATAAAATAGAAGAAGGAAGAGTGCATCAACAACAAAGCAAGCAATTACAAGAATGAAATACAAAATTAGAGAGAGGAAGAGTAGAGGAACAAGAAATTGTAAAGGAAAAGTAAATCAAAGCATGAATTAAACCTAGATCTAAGAAATTATAATCCTAATTCAAGAGAGAAGAGGGAGCTTCTCTCTCTAGAAACTACTCTACATGATGCTAACACTTCAAATAATTGCTCCCCCTTTGCTTGGACTTCAATTCTGCATGAAATACACTCAGAAACAAGTTGGAATTGGGCCTGGGCAGCTCAAAAATCGCCCCCCAGTGTTTTGCCTTCAAGTGGGCCAAGTAAGAGTATTGGCACGTGCGCGCCATGTGCGCGTGCGCGTCGATTGGCAATTTCTTCATCCGCACGGACGCGGCATGTACGCGTGCGCGTCCATGGGCAAGATCACTTTTGAGTGTGCGTGCCTTGTGCGCGTGCGCGTCCTTTGATGCACTCCCAATCTTTGTTTCTTCATGAATTCTCCCCTTTGCATGCTTTTCTACTCATTCCTTCCATCCAATACTTGCTTTATAACCTGAAATCACTTAACACACACATCAAGGCATCGAATAGAATAAAAATGAATCAAAATTATCAGTTTGGGGCTTAAAAAGCATGTTTTTACACTTAAGCAAAATTCAAGGGAGAATTACAAAACCATGCTATTTCATTGAATAAATGTGGAAAAAGTTGGTAAAATTCCCCAAAATAAGCACAAGATAAATCACAAAATCGGGGTTTATCATACATCATATAACCACTTACTTTCATTCTTGTGTTTAGTATTCTCTTTCTATGATTGTAATATTTGATTTGTTTGATTCTTTATGTCTATTATCTTGTGTATACATGCACTTATATGATTGAGGCCATTGTTCAAATAGCTCACTTACCCAAATAGTCTACCTTTTATCTTCCATTCTTAGCCAATTTTGAGCCTATGCTTAACCCATTTGTTCTTAATTGTAGCACATCACAAACCTAAGTGAAAAACAATAAATGTCCCTTGTTTGGATCTTTGATTAGCTTAAGTTAGTGAGAGTGTTCATTATTTGATTTTGGGATAGTTAGGAACATTGGGTAGAGATAAAAGTGCATTTTTGTATCTTTGTTGAAAATCATGGGGATTGGGTACATACTCATGTGTTAATCAAATGTAAAAGCATATGCATTGATACTTTTGTATATACTTTGTTGCAGAAAGAAAATATATATATATATATATATATATATATATATATATATATATATAATAAAAGAAAAAAATATATACAATATATTTATATATAGGAAAAGAAAAAGAAAGAAAAAGAAAAGCAATAAAAAGAGGACAAAATGCCCCAAGTAAAACTCAATAAAAATCAATGCATATGTGTAGTAACCAAAAATAGAATGCATGAGTGTGTGAAAAAGTAAAGAATGGGTAGTTAGGTTAGATTTGAATTGTATAGGTTGTTATATAGGTTAGGTGGGAAGCTTAGGTTAATCAAAGATTCAAATTCTAGTCCACTTGACCATATGCATCCTTACCTTGACCTTAGCCCCATTACAACCTATGGGAAAGACCTCATGATATTTGTATGCATGCATGAAATAATTGTTGATTGTTAGATGAAAAATAAATCTTGAAAAGCATGATTAGGGGAGAATTGAGTGAATCAACTCCATACATTTGAGTGACTAGAGCGGATACACATCCGGTAAGGGTTCGATCGCTCAATTACGTGTTTCCACCCATGATCATCTTTTCTTGAAAATTTGTAAATTCTTTTTAATAACTCAATTCAATTGTGGATTTGCTTTGATTGCTATTGCTTTAGCCCTCGAACTGGTATATCTATTATTGGGAATTGATTTATTTTTACCAAGTAATTGCACTCATTTAGATAGCTTGCATTTAGATAGGTTGCATATAGTTAGTTTGCAGTGAATAAATGTGGATACCCTTTGCTTCTTTCTTGAGTTTAGCAAGAGGACATGCTTAGTTTAAGTGTGGGGAGGTTTGATAAACCCCAATTTTGTGGTTTATCTTGTGCTTATTTGGGGAGATTTTATCACCTTTTCTCACATTTATTAAATGAAATAGCATGGTTTTGTAATTCTCCTTTAATTTGTGCTTAAGTGTGAAAACATGCTATTTAGACCCTTAAATTGGTGATTTTAATTCACTTTAATTCCATTCGATGCCTTGATGTGTTTGTTGAGTCATTTGTGGTTCATAAGGCAAGTATTGGATGGAAGAAGTGAAGAAAAAAGCATGCAAAGTGGAGAATTCATGAAGAGATGAGTGATAAACCATTATTTTATGGTTTATATTGTGTTTAATTGTGTGTTTTTATCAAATCTTTACCAACTTATTCATTAAATAAGCATGCATTTATAATTCCTTCCTAAAAATACTTTATGGTTGAAAACTTGCTTCCTAGAGACTTTTAATTTTGTATTTTAATTCTCCTTTATTCCATTCGATGCCGTGATCTGTGTGTTAAGTATTTCAGGCTCTATAGGGCATGAATGACTTGGAGATTGGAAAGGAAGCTTGCAAAAATGGAAGGAACACAAGAAATTAAGTAGATGACCAGGGAGAAGTGACGCGAGCGCATGGCTCACGCGACCGCGCGGATTGGAAACTGCACCAGTGACGTGAAGGCGTAGACGACGCGCACGGGTGGCAAGGCAAAATGCTGGATGATGCGAATGCCTGGATGACGCGATCGCGTGATATGCGCGATCTGTAGAATTTGCAGAATTCGCTGGGGGCGATTTTAGGCCCTGTTTTGACCCAGTTTCGGCCCAGAAAAGCAAATTAGAGCCAGGGAACATGCGGAGACGAAAATACAACATTCATTCCGCATAATTTTTAGTTTTAGATCTGATTTTACCTCTCCTCTAGGTTTTCTCTCTACACATTCATAGTTCTTAGGATTTGATTTTATTGCATTTTGGATTGGAACATTGAGAAGAGTTATTACCTCCGTCAAGACTTCATCATTCCAGTTTGTTTCCTTACTTGTCACTTACTCTTTCATGTTCCTTATTTACTCAGAATTACTCTTGGATTATTTCTAGAATTTATTTATATAAGAATTATTTTTATTTTAATTGATCCTTTTGATTATTATTTATTATGTCTTTCAGTATTTCTCTTCCTTATTTTGTGAAATTTACATTCATAATGAGCGAGTAGTTCCATAACTTGATTGGGAGATGATTGAAAGGAAACCTTGAGTTGGGTTACTCAAGAGAAAAAATTGTAATTGGGTTTATTGTTGGATCGCCCTCTGATCATTGACACTAGTCCTTCCCAAGAGAGAGGATTAAGTCTTGTGACTAGAAATAGCTTTCCAACTTGCTTGACTTTCCTCTACCTAGTAAGGGATAACTAAGCAGAACAACCTTCAATTATCAATTAATGTTGAGAGTACTCCAACAAGAATAGGGCTTCCAACTAATCTACTCCCAGTCAAGGGTTTTATTTAAAATTACATAAATTCTCTAATTTAAATTCCTGTTTATCAACTCAAACCACTTTTGAAAAACATCTGATTAATAAAATAGCACATCTTTCTGCAACTCGTTGGGAGACGACCTGGGATTCATAGTCCCAGTATTTTGATTTTAATTTTAATTTTGTGACAACCCTTCTAAATTGATAAGTGGATTTTCGGTTGGTTAAGAACTGTACTTGCAACGTATCTCTTATAAGAATTTCTTAACTCGCCAATTTTCGCCACGTCAATTTTTGGCGCCGTTGCCGGGGAGTTGCAATAGAGTGCTAAGTTATTGATTGGATTTTATTTATTTGTATTTTATTTTATTTTGCTACTATGAGCTGCATGTTTCTTTCGTTAAATGATGCGTTCACTTCCTGATCCAAGCTTGCCAGTATTTGATCCTGAGATTGAAAGAACTATCTCACGAATAAGGCAAACTCGGCGTCGGTTAGTCCTCTCTGAGGGCGAATCTGAAACGTCACTTGAGGAAGAAACAAGCTCCCTTTCTGCTGATTTGGTTGATTTACGTGTAGGTGACATGGCAGCACCTAGGAGAATTACTATCCAGGAGGCTGGAGCCCCTGATTTTACAATGTAACTGTTTCAAGCGCATCACCCAGCAGTGGCTACAGACTTTGAAATAAAGACTGCACTGCTCAACTTGATGCCTAAGTTTCATGGCTTACCTGCTCAAGAACCTATCAAGCACCTGAGGGATTTCCAAGCAGCCTGTTCTACTGTCAGGCGTGATGGTGCAGATGAAACTTCTATTCTGTTGAAAGCTTTCCCGTTCTCTCTTGAGGGAAAAGCAAGAGAGTGGTACTACACTCAACCCGCAGCAACCGTTTCTGACTGGGATACGCTTAGAAGAGAATTTTTGGAAAAATTCTTCCCAGCTGAAGTTACTGATAAACTGAGGAAAGACATTTTCATGATTGTTCAGGACGAATCCGAGACTCTCTTTAAATACTGGGAGCGCTTCAACAACCTTCTGGAAGCATGCCCCCACCATAGGATTGACAAGATAGTGTTGCTCGGCTACGTCACACAGGGCATGAGGCCCCAAGATAAGACCACATTGGAAAGTGCTAGCAATGGGTCTATGAAAAAGTAAAAGACCACTGATGAGGCATGGCAATTGATCAGCGACTTGGCTGAGTCTACAAGGAATCACAGGCAGAAACAAAGCTGCTCAAGGGCTGTTGCAGAGGTATCTTCTAGCAAAGAAACTACTGCTCTGGCTCAGAGTATATGTGAAATGACCAACTTACTGAAGCAGATGCAGTTGAGTCAACAACAAGCACAGCAAAGCCAACAGTTAGTCCCACAGAGAGTGTGTGGGATCTGTGCCGATTATAGCCATTATAGTGATGAATGTCCGCAGCTCCAACAGGAAGACAACACTGTGGCAGCCACTCATAACTTCTATGACTGCCCCAACCAAGGGTACAATCAAGGTGGCAGTTACAGCCATGGATGGCAGGACAACTCTAACCAGAATTGGGGGGACAATTCTAACTAGAATTGGAGGGACAAAATAACAGAGGAGGCAGAGACAATCAAGGATATCAGAGGTGGAATAATAACAACAACAGGTAGCAGAACCAGAACCAGCCTTACAGAGCACCTCATCTGAGGCAGTCCCAAGGACCATAACACAACCAATAACAAGTTCTGCAGGTCACTCAATCTAATTCCTCTCCGAGTGACGATCCTCTTCAATCCATTACACAAGGACAAAGGAACATGGAAAGTTCACTTAATGGCCTAGCGTCCGCTATACAAGCTCTCATCTCTCAGCTGGCACCACCCAATACTTCAAACACTCAACAGGAAGCTCCAGTGGAATTCCTTCTCAACCCTTACCCAATCCAAAGGGTGGCATTAATGGCATCACCCTAAGGTCCGGAACCACATTGCAAGAGAGGAATCAGGAGGAGCCAAGCCCACCAGAACATGCCTCAGCTGAAAAGGTAGTGGAAATAGAAGATGTTGAGGAGGAAGAGGAAATACAGGACATGGCTGAAGAAGAAGAAGCTCAATCACAGGAAGAAGCACCGAAGGGCGCAGACACTGTAGAAAACACCATTCCTATTCCCTTTCCACAACTTGCAAAGAAGCCTAGGAAGCAGTTGGAACCTGATCCCAAAATGGTAGAAATATTCAAAAAGGTTGAGGTAACTGTTCCCCTTTTTGATGTTATTCAACAAGTACCTAAATACACAAAGTTTCTAAAAGATTTATGTATACATAAAGACAAAATTAATGAATTAGAAACTATTCCTTTAGGTATTTCTATATCAGCTTTAATGGGAGGTATACCTGAAAAGTGTAGTGATCCAGGTCCATGTATGGTTAATTGTACTATTGGTGATGTAGTATTTTCTGACTGCATGTGTGATTTAGGAGCATGTGTGAGTATAATGTCTTTGTCTATATATGATATTTTGAGGCTCCCTCCCTTAAAAAGGTTGGCAGCTTGTTTTGTGTTAGCAGATAAAAGCATTATTACAGTGGCTGGAGTTGCTGAAGATGTATTAGTGGGCATTAAGGGGCTCACATTCCCCATTGATTTTTATATCCTGGAGATGCCCCAAAATGGCTCAGAGAAGCCATCATCAATCTTACTTGGAAGACCATTCCTGAAGACCTCGAAGTTCAAATTGGATGCTTTTTTAGGAACATACTCTTTTGAAATAGACGGCCGAGTAGTAAGCTTCAATCTGAATGGAGTTATGAAGCACGCTCCAGAAGATCATTATATCCTCTAGAGTGACATCATAGATGAAACCGTAGCTGAAATTCACCAGGAGGAGTTAGAAGAGAAGTACATAGGACAAGGTCCGAGTGTGGGGACACTTTCTGAGGACAACGAAAGTACTTTACCATTGTCACCAACTCCAGAAAATCCAGAGCCTGACCATGAGCAGAAGTTAGAATTAAAACCCCTCCCTCCACAACTCAAATATGCTTACCTTGAGGAAAAGCAGAAGTTTTCAGTTATCATTGCACGGGAACTCACTTCTCAACAAGAAGAGCAGTTACTTAGTGTGTTGAGGAGGCATAAGAAGGCAATTGGGTGGAGTTTGGCAGACATAGTAGGCATCAACCCTCAAGTTTGTGAGCATAGAATATTTTTAGAAGAGGGAGCAAGGCCTGTTCGTCAACCCCAGAGAAGACTAAATCCCACTATCTTGGAGGTTGTCAAAATAAAAGTGACCAGACTACTAGAGGCAGATATCATCTATCCCATCTCAGACAGTGAATGGGTAAGCCCAGTACAAGTGGTGCCGAAGAAGTCTTGAGTCACTACAGTGAAGAATGAGCATGGAGAGCTCATGGCAACCAGAGTACAGAACGCCTGGAGGGTCTACATTGATTACAGGCGCCGAAACTAGGCCACCCGTAAGGATCACTATCCTCTTCCATTCATTGATCAAATGTTGGATCGCCTGTCAGGTAAATCGCATTATTGCTTTTTAGATGGTTACACAGGTTATTTCTAGATTCATATAGCTCCTGAAGATCAGGAAAAGACTACTTTTACCTGTCCTTTTGGGACTTATGCTTATAAGAGAATGCCCTTTGGCTTGTGCAATACACCAGCTACTTTCCAAAGGTGCATGATGAGTCTTCTCTCTGATCTCATTGAGGACTGTATGGAGGTTTTTATGGATGATTTTAACGTTTATGGTGATTCTTTTAGCCTTTGCTTAGATAGTTTATCTAGAGTTTTAGATAGATATGTCAGTACAAACCTTGTATTAAATTTTGAAAAATGTCACTTTATGGTTAAACAAGGGATTGTACTAGGACATGTTGTGTCTAATACTAGCATTTCTGTAGATCCATCAAAGGTGGATGTTATTTCTAGTTTGCCTTACCCCTCCTCTGTGGGGGAAGTCCGTTCGTTCCTTGGCCATGCAGGTTTTTACCGGAGATTTATTAAGGACTTCAGTAAGGTAGCGCTTCCCTTATCCAGATTGTTGCAGAAAGATATTGAGTTCGAGTTCAGTGAGGAATGCAAACAAGGTTTGATAAGCTGAAAACTGCCCTGACTCAAGCTCCAGTTATGAGAGGACCTGACTGGAACCAGCCATTTGAAATCATGTGCGATGCTTCCAACCATGCAGTAGGAGCAGCGCTGGCTCAGCATGAAGGTAAGGATCCTTTTATCATTGCTTATGCGTCTAAGACTTTAGACACCGCTTAGTCTAATTACACTACTACTGAGAAAGAGCTTCTTGCTATTGTTTTTGCTCTGGATAAATTTCGAGCCTATTTACTTGGTACCAAAGTTGTAGTGTATTCAGACCACGCAGCTCTAAAGTATTTATTAGCTAAAAAGGAATCCAAACCAAGGCTTATACGTTGGATACTGCTACTACAAGAATTTGATTTAGAAATAAAGGATAGGAGTGGAAACTAGAACTTAGTGGCAAACCACTTGAGTCGCCTTGTGCACATTAAGGATGACTCCACTCCTATAGCTGATAATTTCCCTTTTGATAACCTGCAAGCAGTATCTGAGGTAGTCCCTTGGTATGCACCTGTAGCTAATTATCTAGTTAGCCGCACTTTTCCTCCAAACTTTACTAAGCATCAAAGAGATAAGCTGAAAAGTGAGTCTAAATATTATATATGGGATGATCCATATTTATGGAGATGTGGTGCTGACCAGGTAATTAGAAGGTGTGTACCTCAATCAGAATTTCAGTCCATCTTAGAGGCCTGTCACTCATTTGAGTGGAGGACATTTTGGCCCTCAAAGAACAGCTAGAAAAATCTTAGACTGTGGATTCTAGTGGCCTACTCTTTTTAGAGACGCTGCTGAATTTTGTAAATCCTGTTTCCCATGCCAAAAATTTGGTAATATATCCAAGAAGGATGAGATGCCTCAACAAATTATGCTTTTCTGTGAAATTTTTTATGTTTGGGGCATTGACTTCATGGGTCTATTTCCAAATTCTAATGGTTATTTTTATATATTGTTAGCTGTAGATTATGTTTCCAAATGGGTGGAAGCAATTCCTACCCGCACTGATGATGCTAACACTGTTGTTTCCTTTGTGAGAAACCACATTATTTGTCGCTTTGGATCACCACGAGCAATCGTGAGCGATCAAGGCACCCATTTTTGTAACAAGAGACTAACAGGATTACTAAAGAAGCATGGGATAATTCATAAAATAACAACAGCCTACCATCCTCAGACTAATGGGCAAGCCGAGGTGTCTAACAGAGAGATAAAGTGCATATTACAGAAGATAGTCAAACCTCATAGAAGAGACTGGAGCACCAGGCTACAAGATTCACTTTGGGCATACAGAATAGCATACAAGACACCCATTGGGATGAGTCCCTTTCGCTTAGTTTATGGAAAAGCCTGTCATCTCCCAGTAAGTAGAGCACAAAGCCTTTTGGGCAGTAAAAGAGTGCAACATGGGATTTGAGAAAGCCGGAGCTGAAAGGAAGTTGCAATTACAAGAATTGGAAATCCTTCACCTAGAAGCTTATGAGAACTGAAGGTTGTACAAGGAAAAGATGAAGGCTGTACATGATCAACACATCAAGAGGAAAGAGTTCCAACCTGGGGACTTTGTCCTCCTTTACAAATCTAGACTGAGGCTTATGCCAGACAAGTTGAGATCAAGATGGGAAGGTCCATATAGAGTAGAGAAGTTGAGCCGTACGGAGTTTTTCACCTAAGTCATCCTTCAAGCTCTGAACTCATCAAAGTTAATGGTCATCGTTTGAAGCTATATCATGGTGAGAAGGTGACGAAAAACAAGGAGTTAGATATCTTCCTCTTAGAGGATCCACTCACAGCCGAAGACTGAGCTAGTGGAGCATCCAACTTACGGACGTTAAAGCAAAGTGCTAGGTGGGAGACAACCCACCATGGTATGATCATTCCTTTCTTTATTCTTGATTTTCTTTTTCCAATAACTCTTCTCTTTATTAGCACATTTAGTTTTGCATCTGCATTTGCATATTTTTACTTTTATTTAAAAAAAAAGGGAGGGAGAGCCGCGACGCGACAGCGTCGCCGACGCGTCCGCGTCGCAGGTGGCTCAATGAGAATAATAAATCAAACAGAAAGTCATGCGGGAGTGTGGCTGGAGGCGTGCCTTTGGCACAAATCATCCCATGCGACCGCGTAACATGCCTCCCACGCATCCGCGTCACCCACGCGGACACGTGACCTGGTAATCGACGTAATAAAGGGTGCACGACCGAAAGTTGTGCTAGAGTGGTGCTGGACTGGTGCTCAACGCACAAACCTTACCACGTGGACGCATGGCTCACCCGTCTGCGTCATATCCCTATAGTGGCCACTCACGCGATCGCGTCGATCACACGACCGCGTCACCCTGTATTTTGGCAAAAATAAGTTTTGAACAGAAAGTTGTGCGAGCGCGAGGCTACCCTCGCGCCAGTAGCACAAAACGAGTCACGCGTCCGCATGACCGACATGATCGTGTCAATTCATTTAAGCGCAAGTCGCGCGAACGCGTCCCCCACGCGTCCGCGTCGCCTGCGCCGCACAGCTTATCCTCATTTGCCAAATATCTTATCTTTCCCTTCCCCAAATCTTACTTGTTCTTTTCCCCCTCATTATTTTCTTTCCTTCTCTTCCTCCTTCCTTCTTTCTCACTTTTTATTCTCTCTCTCATCACCATTAACAAGGTTTTTCTTTTCTTCTTCCCTCTTTACTTTTCTATTCTTCTTCTTAATTTATGTTCTCTTCTTCTTTCCTTTTTCTTTTTACTTGTATTATCTATATTTTTCTTTTTCTTTCTTTTTCTTTCAATTGGTGTTAGATATTTAGTAGGGTCATTATTATTCCCTATGGTTTGCTTGTGGATTATTAAGAACTTGTTTGGCAATTTTATGTTAATTTTTAAAAGGGTTGCTTGCATGTTCCACTTATTATTTTCAATAGCTTACCTACCATGCATGCTATGTGTTTGTGAAAACGCCCATATGGCATTGTGTACTATTTTTGTATTTCTTTTTACTCTAAATGCCTGCTTTTCACAAAACTTTTTTTTATATTTTATTAATTTAATATAATTGCTATTCCAAACAGGTTGTTAGTTTGAATTCTGTGGTAATTTAACATGGACATTGAATGCTTGATCTATGCTACTCATGCCTTTGCCTGCATGCCAATAAACACCTTGCATTTAATTGTCACCCTATGCACTTACTACATTCCTCATGCTAATTTTTCACATGCAGTCATGACCATGTGTTAACTTCATTCATCTTTAATGTGCCTTGATTACCACCCATACCATCCTCTTCCTTGCTCTACCCCTTGACATTTTGACATACTTTCTCTTTTCTCCCTTTCAGGATGGCCACCAAGAAAGGCAAGGAGAAAGCTGCTCCCAAATCAACAGCAAGGAGAGAAACAAAACGAGCATTAGTGGCAGAGCCTTCTTCAACTGCAGTTAAACCTTCAACAAAAAGAATTAAGAGGATTATCAAGGTTGATGATAAAGATAAAGCCTTCCCAGTAAAGGACACTGCGTGATTTATCAATCGCTACTGTGAGTAGATGTTCCCCATCCTGGCAGAAAGGAGTTACAATAACGAACACCTTCTTATCCTCCCAAACCATATTGCTAAATTTGTTGAGCCACAAATTACACGAAGACAATGGGGTTTCCTCTAGAGACAGTCACGGCAGGTTAATCTTTCTTGGGTAGTAGAGTTCTACTCCAATTTCCACCTGCCAATCCTACAGTCTGTCTATGTCTGACAAAAGCAAGTCCCCATTACAGAAGAGGCTATTCAACGAGCTTTAGATCTTCCCCCTACTCCAGAAGGACTGGACGCATTTCAAGAAGCCGTACTCAAGTGCTAGATGTACCAATTTGACTGGGACGCTGTTCTCAGAGTTATCACCCTACCTGGCAGCAGATGGATCTACGGGTACCATCGTTCCCGTCCTAAGGGAATATCAGCTTCCGCACTTACCTTGGAGGCTCGAGTATGGGCACAGATTATGTCCCATTACATCTTTCTGAGCACCCACGAGTCCTTCTTCAATGCAGACATGGCCGTTCTACTATGGTGCATCCTTACAGACCAGCCTCTGAACCTACCAAGACACATCCAGAGTGCTATAGGACACGTAAAAATTGCGGGCAACTTACCTTTTCCCGCATTGGTTTCAGATCTCGTCTCAGCCGCCGGAGTCTCCTACAGAGCTGGGGGCACCAAAGCCATGCTTCTATGGGAAGATCAGTATGTCCCTAATGGGAAATACATTAGACCTCCAGCAGCCACTACCAGCCAACCTACTGAACCGGCTGAAGAGATTGCTCCTTCAACACCACAAGCACCTACAACCACTCAACTTCTCCATCAGATACTTGAAAGGTTGGATCGGCAGGAACACAAAGTAAAGCTAAGAGAGCGCCGTAACAAGCGTCGATTCACACACCTCAAGGAGCTACTTAAGGGAAAATACAGAGACTCAGATACCCCAGACTCCACTTCCTTTACCAGCACAGAGAGCCATGACGGGCCCGACTGTGGAGATACTGCTACCAGCCCACCCTTATTCCTGACGGATGGCACCGAGGACGATGCAAAGCCTTAAGTGTGGGGAGGTCGGTCAGTACCTGACTTCCGGAGGTAATTTCTCTTCCCTAACACCAATAAAATAGGATATTTAGTTAATTTTTCTTTTGTAGAATAGGATAAATTGCATAGTAATAGATTAGTTGCATGCATGTTCTACTTGATTGAAAAGACAATAAGTTTCCTCTAAGACCCTATTTTTAGAACAAAATTTCACTAATTCTAATTAAAACTTTTGTGTTAAATTTGCTTGAAGTTGTATTTGAAACATGGTTTCTGAGCTAAAGAACACACAACCTGTGAGACTTTGAGCCTTTATACATGGTTACATTATTTAACCATAATTATTTTGTTCTTGTGTGTTTACTTCTCTATGATTGTAATTTGTATTTTGTTTCATCCTATATGTCCAATGTTCAATATATTTATATGCTTGCATATGATTGAGGCCATTATTTGTTTAGCTCACTTATCCCAATTAAGCCTACCCTTGCAATTACCTTTGTTATCCACTTTGAGCTTTTAAATCCCAATTGTTCTTTATTTTACCACATTACTAGCCTTAAGCGGAAAAACAATTTTATATCCCAATTGAATATTTAGTTAGCTTAAGATAGAATCATGTGTTAATTAAGTATGGAAAAATTGTGGGAACAAAAGATAATAAGGGAATGTGTCATGATGATATAATGGGAATTTGGGTACCTGATCATGTAAAACTATAAGAATTAAACATCTATGTGCATTGATAAGCTATGTTTATTTTTGTGTTTATAAAAAAAATCCAAAAATATTCAATAATTAATTAAAGGGACAAAATTACCCCAATGTTAAGTTAAAAATTCGAAGATCAATGCATGTATGATAAAATTAAAATGAAAGTTGATACATGAGTAAGGAATGTGAAAGAGAAATTTTGGGTAGCTAGGTATGAAATTTAAGTTATATAGAATGTACATATGTGTGGGTTAAAGCTTAGGTTAATTAAAGATTCAATTTATAAAGCTTACTTAACCATATGTGTATCCTTACCCTTACCTTGGCCCCATTACAACCTTGAAAAGACCTCATAATGTTTGCATTGGTATATTAAATGTTTTTGAATGGTTAGGTGAAGAACAAACATTAGAAAGCATGATTAGAGAAGGATAGAGTGATCACCCTATACACTAGAGAGATTAGAGCATACATACATCATCAGTGAGGGTTCAATGCTTAAATTCTATGTTCCCTGCTTTCATGAGCTACCTTCTTACATTTTTATCCGTTCTTACTGTATAAGAATTGAATTAGTGGAATTTGATTTGTGATTGTCTTGAAGAGCTTATTCACTTTTAACCAAGTGGACAAAAATCATATAGTTGCATTCACATATATAGGTAGCATTGCATTGCATGAGTTTTACATGTTCCTACTCATTTATTTTATCTCCTTCAACTAAGCATGAGGACATGCTAATATCTAAGTGTGGGGATGTTGATAAACCATTATTTTATGGTTTATATTGTGTTTAATTGTGTGGTTTTATCAAATATTTACCCACTTATTCATTAAATAAGCATGCATTTATAATTCCTTCCTAAAAATACTTTATGCTTGAAAACTTGCTTCCTAGAGACTTTTAATTTTGTATTTTAATTCTCCTTTATTCCATTCGATGCCGTGATCTGTGTGTTAAGTATTTCAGGCTCTATAGGGCATGAATGACTTAGAGATTGGAAAGGAAGCTTGCAAAAATGGAAGGAACACAAGAAATTAAGGAGATGACCAGCGAGAAGTGACGCGGGCGCATGGCTCACGTGACCGCGCGATATAGAGGAAATTGCAGTGACACGGACGCATGGCTCACGCGACCGCGCGGATTGGAAACTGCACCAGTGACGCGAAGGCATGGACGACGTGCACGTGTGGCAAGGCAAAACACTGGATGACGCGAACGCCCGGATGACGCGATCGCGTGACATGCGCGATCTGCAAAATCTGCAGAATTCGCTGGGGGCGATTTTGGGCCCTGTTTTGACCCAGTTTTGGCCCAGAAAAGCAGATTAGAGCCAGGGAACATGCAGAGACAAAAATACAACATTCATTCCGCATAATTTTTAGTTTTAGATCAGATTTTATCTCTCCTCTAGGTTTTTCTCTCTACACATTCATAGTTCTTAGGATTTGATTTTGTTGCTTTTTGGATTGGAACATTGAGAAGAGTTATTACCTCCGTCAAGACTTCGTCATTCCAGTTTGTTTCCTTACTTGTCACTTACTCTTTCATGTTCCTTATTTACTCAGAATTACTCTTGGATTATTTCTAGAATTTATTTATATAAGAATTATTTTTATTTTAATTGATCCTTTTGATTATTATTTATTATGTCTTTCAGTATTTCTCTTCCTTAATTTGTGAAATTTACATTCATAATGAGCGAGTATTTCCATAACTTGATTGGGAGATGATTGAAAGGAAACCTTGAGTTAGGTTACTCAAGAGAAAAAATTGTAATTGGGTTTATAGTTGGATCGCCCTCTGATCATTGACATTAGTCCTTCCCAAGGGAGAGGATTAGGACTTGTGACTAGAAATAGCTTTCCAGGTTACTTGACTTTTCTCTACCTAGTAAGGGATAACTAAGCAGAACAACCTTCAATTATCAATTAATCTTGAGAGTACTCCAACAAGAATAGGGCTTCTAACTAATCTACTCCCAGTCAAGGCTTTTATTTAAAATTACATAAATTTTCAAATTTAAATTCCTGTTTATCAACTCAAACCACTTTTGAAAACATCTGATTAATAAAATAGCACATGTTTCTGCAACTCGTTGGGAGACGACCTGGGATTCATACTCCCAGTTTTTTTATTTTAATTTTAATTTTGTGACAACCCTTCTAAATTGATAAGTGAATTTTCGGTTGGTTAAGAACTGTACTTGCAACGTATTTCTTATAAAAATTTCTTAACTCGCCAATTTCCGCCACGTCAATGAGCAATTGGAAAACTGAGGGCCAAGCGCACGCGTCATGCACGCGTACTCGTGCATTGAAGATTTGCAAGCCACGTGCACGCGTTAGGCACGCATACGCGTGAGTAGAGGTTTTGGCCAGCGACGCGCACGCGTCACCCACGCGCATGCGTGACGCTCGGCACGTGACCCACTTAAAGTGAAATCGCTGGGGGCAATTTCTGAGCTGCCCAGGCCCAAATCCAACTCATTTCTGAGGGTATTTCATGCAGAATTGAAGATTGAGCAAAGGGGGAGCACTTAGTTAGTCATGATGAGCCTTTAGTTAGTTTTCTAGAGAGAGAAGCTCCCTCTTCTCTCTAGAATTAGGTTAGGATTAGGTTAATTTCTCTTAGATCTAGATTTGATTACATGATTTCATCTTGTTTACTCTACAATTTCTTGTTTCTTCTACTTCATTCTTCTTAGTTCTTTTGTTAATTTTACTTTTATGCTTCTTTTATATTCATGAATGCTCATGTTGTATTTGGATCTCTTTTAATGAAATTTGATGATTGATATTCTTTTATTGTTGATTGGAGTTGTGATCTTACTTTTCTTACAATTGGTAGTTGGTAGATTTATTAATCTTGCACTTTTACTATGCCTTCCAAGTGTTTGACAAAATGCTTGGTTGGGCTTTAGAGTAGACTTTGAGCATTCTTGGCTTGGAAAGAGTAATTGGGCAATCTTGAGTCATTAATACCCAATTTAGATTGGTTATCAAGAGTTGTTAGTTAATATTATTTCTATTGACTCTAATTTCTTGCTAATTCAATTAGTGAGTTGATTAGGATTTTTGGCTTGAGATTAACTAGTCTTGTTTGACTTTCTCTCATGGAAGATAACTTACACCTTCTTCCAATATTCGTGATGACGAAATAAGATAAATTCTTGTTAATTATTGCTATTAGTGACTAGGATGGAAAGCCTATGATCTCGATCCTTGCCATGAATATTTCTCTTTACTAATTGCTTCTCTTTATTACTTGTCATCTTTAAATATTTGCTTGATTTACTTTTCTTGTCATTTATTTTATTGCCCCTTTTATAAATCAAACCCCTTGTTCCTTCACAGCCAATAACTGACCACTTCATTGCAATTCCTTGTGAGACGACCCTAGGTTTAATTACTTTGGTTAATTTTCATTGGGGTTTGTACTTGTGACAACCAATATTTTTTATGTGAGAATTATTTGTTGGTTTGGAGCTATGCTTACAACGAAGTTCTTATTTCTATAAGAGAAATTCTAGACCGACACAATAAATTTCATTATCAAAATCCAAACCATGCATTTGGCCATCTTCAGGGAGCTCTGTTGTAATTCAATGGATAAATCATAGTTCTTATTATTCTTCCATTCATTCTCTTTGATTTGCTTGAAAGCTTTCGATCTTTATCCAATTGAGCAATTGTCTCGTAATAGAAATTGTTCATACTTGGATTTCCTCGGAACTTTGGAAAAGGAATGAGGAAATCATGCTAGAAATGCTTACTCATGTTGGACTAGATTGGGGGTTGGATGGATATAGTGACACATAATCCTCCCGATACTTTGATCTAGAAAAATATGTGGTATAATCGGTGGTCGCACTTCATCTCTTCCCACGAGCAATTAGATCAAGGAATTGGGCAATTATTCAAGCTTAGAGAGATTGAATTGCCAAGGAATTGGGATTCCATCACCTAAGATTGCCAAGAGATCAATGAGTTGCATGGATTGAGGAAGAGATGAGAATGAACTTGATTTGAAGAATGCAACATCTCCTAAGCCCAATGAACTTTCCCATTCTTATCTTCCCATTCTCTATATTCTGTTATTTACTTTGATGTTTGGTGCACGAAATTGTGATCATCAACACTGGCGCCAAAGACTTGGAGCTCTCAAACGTGAATCACACTTTGTCACAATTCCGCACAACTAACCAGCAAGTGCACTGGGTCGTCCAAGTAATACCTTACGTGAGTAAGGGTCGATCCCACGGAGACTGTCGGCTTGAAGCAAGCTATGGTCATCTTGTAAATCTTAGTTAGGCGGATTCAAATGGTTATGGAGGATTGATAATTAAAAGATAAATAAAACATAAAGTAAAGATAGAGATACTTATGTAATTCATTGGTAGGAATTTCAGATAAGCGTATGAAGATGCTTTGTTCCTCTTGAACCTCTGCTTTCCTATTGCCTTCTTCCAATCATTCATACTCCTTTCCACGGCAAGCTTTATGTTGGCATCACCGTTGTCAATGGTTACTTCCCGTCCTCTCAGTGAAAATATTCTACGCACGCTGTCACCGCATAGCTAATCATCTGTCGGTTCTCGATCATGTTGGAATAAGATCCATTGATCCTTTTGCGTCTGTCACACGCCCAACACTCGCGAGTTTGAAGCTTGTCACAGTCATCCCTTCCCAGATCCTACTCAGAACACCACAGACAAGGTTTAGACATTCCGGATCTCAGGAATGGCCGCCAATAATTCTAGCCTATACCACGAAGGTTTCAATCTTAGATTAGAAACCCAAGAGATACACATTCAAGCTTGTTTGCATGTAGAACGGAAGTGGTTGTCAGGCACACATTCATAGGTGAGAATGGTGATGCGTGTCATATAATCATCACATTCATCATGTTCTTGGGTGCGAATGAATATCTTGGAGAAGAAATAGACTTGAGTTGAATAGAAAAACAATAGTACTTGTATTAATTCATGAAGAACAGCAGAGCTCCACACCTTATTCTATGGTGTATAGAAACTCCACCGTTGAAAATACATAAGAACAAGGTCTAGGCATGGCCGAGAGGCCAGCCTCCAAAACGTGATCAAAGGATCAAAAGATAATCCAAAGATGAAAATACAATAGCAAAAGGTCCTATTTATAGAAAACTAGTAGCCTAGGGTTACAGAAATGAGTAATTAATGCATAAATCTTCTTCCGGGCTCACTTGGTGTGTGCTTGGGCTGAGCATTGAAGCTCCCATATGTATAGACTTTTCTTGGAGTTAAACGCCAGCTTTTGTGCCAGTTTGGGCATTTAACTCCAGCTTTTGTGCCAGTTCTGGCGTTAAACGCCAGAATTCTTGAGCTGACTTGGAATGCCTGTTTAGGCCATCAAATCTCGAGCAAAATATGAACTATTATATATTTCTGGAAAGCCCAAGATGTCTACTTTCTAAGCATTTAAGAGCGCACCAATTGGGCTTCTGTAGCTCCAGAAAATCCACTTCGAGTGCAGGGAGGTCAGAATCCAACAGCATCTGTAGTCCTTTTTCAGCCTCTGAATCAGATTTTTGCTCAGGTCACTCAATTTCAGCCAGAAAATATCTGAAATCACAGAAAAACACACAAACTCATAGTAAAGTCCAAAAGAGTGATTTTTATTTAAAAACTAATAAAAATATAATAAAAACTAACTAAAATATACTAAAAACATACTAAAAACAATGCCAAAAAGCGTATAAATTATCCGCTCATCACAACACCAAACTTAAATTGTTGCTTGTCCCCAAGCAACTAAAAATCAAATAGGATAAAAAGAAGAGAATATACAATGAATTCCAAAAACATCTATGAAGATCAGTATTAATTAGATGAGCGGGGCTTTTAGCTTTTTGCTTCTGAACAGTTTTGGCATCTCACTTTATCCTTTGAAGTTCAGAATGATTGGCTTCTATAGGAACTCAGAATCCAGATAGTGTTATTGATTCTCCTAGTTAAGTATTTTGATTCTTGAACACAGCTACTTTATGAGTCTTGGCTGTGACCCTAAGCATTTCGTTTTCCAGAATTACCACCGGATACATAAATGCCACAGACACATAACTGGGTGAACCATTTCAGATTGTGACTCAGCTTTGCTAGAGTCCCCAATTAGAGGTGTCCAGAGCTCTTAAGCACACTCTTTTTGCTTTGGACCACGACTTTAACCACTCAGTCTCAAGTTTTCACTTGACACCTTCATGCCACAAGCACATGGTTAGGGACAGCTTGGTTTAGCTGCTTAGGCCAGGGTTTTATTCCTGGCGGCCCTCCTATCCACTGATGCTCAAAGCCTTGGATCCTTTTTATCACCCTTGCCTTTTGGTTTAAAGGGGTATTGGCTTTTTCTGCTTGCTTTTCTTTTTCTTTCTCTTTTTTTTATTAAATTTTTTTCTTTTTTTTCACTTCTTTTTTTCTTCTTTTTTTTTCTGCAAGCTTTTCACTGCTTTTTCTTGCTTCAAGAATCAATTTTATGATTTTTCAGATTATCAAATAACATTTCTCCTTTTTCTATCATTCTTTCAAGAGCCAACAATTTTAACATTCATAAACAATCAAATTCAAAAATATGCACTGTTCAAGCATTCATTCAGAAAACAAGAGTATTGCCACCACATTAAAATAACTAAACTATTTTAAAATTTAAAATTCATGCGCTTCTTTTTCTTTTTCAATTAAAAACATTTTTCATTTAAGAAAGGTGATGGATTCATTTTCATAGCTTTAAGGCATAGACACTAAGAGACTAATGATCATGTAATAAAGACACAAACATAAAGCATAATTTTTGAAAAACAGAGAAATAAAGAACAAGAAAATTAAAGAACGGGTCCACCTTAGTAATGGCTGCTAGTTCTTCCTCTTGAAGATCTTATGGAGTGCTTGAGCTCCTCAATCTCTCTTCCTTGCCTTTGTTGCTCTTCTCTCATGGTTCTTTAGTCTTCTCTAATTTCATGGAGGAGGATGGAATGCTCTTGGTGCTCCACCCTTAGTTGTCCCATATTGGAACTTAATTCTCCCAAGGAGGTGTTGATTTGCTCCCAGTAGTTTTGTGGAGGAAATTGCATCCCTTGAGACATCTCAGGGATTTCATGATGAGGAAATTCCTCATGCTCTTGGTGAGGTTCTCTTATTTGCTCAATCCTTTTCTTAGTGATGGGCTTGTCCTCATCAATGAGAATGCCTCCCTCTATGTCAATTCCAACTGAATTGCAGAGGTGACAAATGAGATGAGGGAAGGCTAACCTTGCCAAAGTAGAGGACTTGTCCGCCACCTTGTAGAGTTCTTGGGATATAACCTCATGAACTTCTACTTCCTCTCTAATCATGATGCTATGAATCATGATAGCCCGGTCTATAGTAACTTCAGACCGGTTGCTAGTGGGAATAATCGAGCGTTGGATAAAGTCCAACCATCCCCTAGCCACGGGCTTGAGGTCATGCCTACTTAGTTGAACCGGCTTCCCTCTTGAATCTCTCTTCCATTAGGCGCCCTCTTCATAGATGTCCATGAGGACTTGGTCCAACCTTTGATCAAAGTTGACCTTTCTAGTGTATGGGTGTGCATCTCCTTGCATCATGGGCAAGTTGAATGCCAACCTTACATTTTCCGGACTAAAATCTAAGTATTTCCCCCGAACCATTGTAAGCCAATTCTTAGGGTCCGGGTTCACACTTTGATCATGGTTCTTGGTGATCTATGCATTGGCATAGAACTCTTGAACCATTAAGATCCCGACTTGTTGAATGGGGTTGGTGAGAACTTCCAGATATTCGCCCTTTTTGAGCTTAAAAGGGACCTCGGGGATCAGCTTCTTCTTGGCCACAACTTCATAGAAGTGGTCTTGATGCACCCTTGAGAGGAATCTCTCCATCTTCCATGACTCGGAGGTGGAAGCTTTTGCCTTCTCTTTCTTCTTTCTAGAGGTTTCTCCGGCCTTTGGTGCCATAAATGGTTATGGAAAAATAAAAAGCTTTAGCTTTTACCACACCAAACTTAGAAGGTTTGCTCGTCCTCGAGCAAAAGAAGAAAGAAGAGAGTAGAAGAAGAAGAAATAGAGGAGATGGAAGGGGCTTTGTGTTTCGGCCAAGGGGGAGAAGTAGTGTTTAGGTTGTGTGAAATTGAAGGAGTGAAGATGGGTTTATATAGGAGTGGAGAGGGGGGGTATGGTTCTGCCATGTATGGGTGGGTTTGGGAGGAAAAGTGGTTTGAATTTGAATGGTGAGGTAGGTGGGGTTTTATGATGGATGGATGTGGATTAATGAAGAGATTTATGGAGAAGAGGGTAGGATTTGATAGGTGTGGGGTTTTTGAAGAAGAGGTATTGAGGTGATTGGTGAATGGGTGAAGAAGAGAGAGAGAGGTGGTGTAGGTGGGGATCCTATGGGGTCCACAGATCCTAAGGTGTCAAGGATATCTCATCCCTGCTCCAAGTGGCGTGCAAAAATGCCCCTTTCTGCCAATCCTGGTGTTAAACGCCAGGCTGCTGCCCATTTCTGGCATTTAACGCCAGCTTCTTGCCCTTTTCTGGCGTTAAACACCAGTCTGGTGCCTATTTCTGGCGTTAAACGCTAGTCTGGTGCCCATTTCTGGCGTTAAATGCCCAGAATGGTGCCAGACTGGGCGTTTAACGCCCATTCTGCTACCCTTACTGGCGTTTAAAGGCCAGTAAGTTTCTCCTCTAGGGTGTTCTGTTTTTAAGACTGTTTTTCCTTCTGTTTTTGCTTTTTCAATTGTTTTTTTGATTTTCACATGATCATCAACCTACAGAAAACATAAAATAACAAAAGAAAATAGAAATTTAACATAGATAATTAAAGATTAGGTTGCCTCCCAACAAGCGCTTCTTTAATGTCAATAGCTTGACAGTGGGCTCTCATGGAGCCTTACAGATGTTCAGAGCAATGTTGGAACCTCCCAACACCAAACTTAGAGTTTGAATGTGGGGGTTCAACACCAAACTTAAAGTTTGGTTGTGGCCTCCCAACACCAAACTTAGAGTTTGACTGTGGGGGCTCTGTTTGACCCTGTATTGAGAGAAGCTCTTCATGCTTCCTCTCCATGGTTACAGAGGGATATCCTTGAGCTTTAAACACAAGGGAGTCTTCATTCACTTGAATGATCAATTTTCCTCTGTCAATATCAATCACAGCTTTTGCTGTGGCTAGGAAGGGTCTGCCAAGGATGATGGATTCATCCATACACTTTCCAGTCTCTAGGATTATGAAGTCAGCAGGGATGTAGTGGCCTTCAACCTTTACCAAGACATCCTCTACAAGTCCATAAGCCTATTTCTTTGAATTATCTGCTATCTCTAGTGAGATTCTAGCAGCTTGTACCTCAATGATCCCCAGCTTCTCCATTACAGAGAGAGGCATGAGGTTTATGCTTGATCCTAGGTCACACAGAGCCTTCTCAAAGGTCATGGTGCCTATGGTACAAGGGATTGAGAATTTTCCAGGGTCTTGTCTCTTCAGAGGTAATTTCTGCCTAGTCAAGTCATCCAGTTCTTTGATGAGCAATGGAGGTTCATCCTCTCAAGTCTCATTACCAAACAACCTGGCATTTAGCTTCATGATTGCTCCAAGGTACTTAGCAACTTGCTCTTCAATAACATCTTCATCCTCTTCAGAGGAAGAATACTCATCAGAGCTCATGAATGGCAGAAGTAAATTCAATGAAATCTCTATGGTCTCTGTGTGAGCCTCAGATTCCCATGGTTCCTCATTAGGAAACTCCATGGAGGCCAGTGGATGTCCATTAAGGTCTTCCTCAGTGGAGATCACTGCCTCTTCCTCATCTCCAGGTTCGGCCGTGTGGGTTGTGGTTATGGCCTTGCACTCTCTTTTTGGATTCTCTTATGTATTGCTTGGGAGAGTACTACGAGGGAGTTCATTAATTTTCTTACTCAGTTGACCCACTTTTGCCTCCAAATTTCTAATGGAGGACCTTGTTTCAGTCATGAAACTTTGAGTGGTTTTAATTAGATCAGAGACAATGGTTGCTAAGTCAGAGTGTTTCTGCTTAGAATTCTCTGTCTGTTGCTGAAAAGATGATGGGAAAGGCTTGCTATTGCTAAACCTGTTTCTTCCACCATTATTGTTGTTAAAACCTTGTTGAGGTCTCTATTGATCCTTCCATGAGAGATTTGGATGATTTCTCCATGAAGGATTATAGGTGTTTCCATAGGGTTCTCCCATGTGATTCACCTCTTCCATTGCTGGGTTCTTAGGATCCTAAGCTTCTTCTTCAGAGGAAGCTTCCTTAGTACTGCCTGTTGCTGCTGGCATTCCAGACAGACTCTGAGAAATCATATTGACTTGTTGGGTCAATATTTTATTCTGAGCCAATATGGCATTCAGAGTATCAATATCAAGAACTCCTCTCTTCTGATTTGTCCCATTATTCACAGGATTCCTTTCAGAAGTGTACATGAATTGGTTATTTGCAACCATTTCAATGAGTTCCTGAGCTTCTGCAGGCGTCTTCTTCAGATGAAGAGATCCTCCAGCAGAGCTGTCCAATGACATCTTGGACAGTTCAGACAGACCATCATAGAAGATTCCTATGATACTCCATTCTGAAAGCATGTCAGAAGTGCACCTTCTGATCAATTGCTTGTATCTTTCCCAAGCTTCATAGAGGGATTCACCTTCCTTCTGTCTAAAGGTTTGGACTTCCACTCTAAGCTTACTCAATTTTTGAGGTGGAAAGAACTTTGCCAAGAAGGCATTGACTAGCTTTTCCCAAGAGTTCAGACTTTCTTTAGGTTGTGAGTCCAACCATGTCCTAGCTCTGTCTCTTACAGCAAAAGGGAAGAGCATAAGTCTGTAGACTTCAGGGTCAACCCCATTGGTCTTGACAGTGTCACAGATTTGCAAGAATTCAGCTAAGAACTGATGAGGATCTTCCAATGGAAGTCCATAAAACTTGCAATTCTGTTGCATTAGAGAAACTAATTGAGTCTTAAGCTCAAAGTTGTTTGCTCCAATGGCATGGATTGAGATGCTTCTCCCATAGAAGTCGGGAGTAGGTATAGTAAAGTCACCCAGCACCTTCCTTGCATTGTTGGTATTGTTGTTTTCAGCTACCATTGTTTCTTCTTCCTTAAAAAGCTCTGTTAGGCCCTCTAGAGAGAATTGTGCTTTAACTTCTCTTAGCTTTCTCTTCAAGGTCCTTTCAGGTTCAGGATCAGCTTGAACAAGAATGCCTTTATCTTTGCTCCTGCTCATATGAAAGAGAAGAGAACAAGAAAGTAGGGAATCCTCTATGTCACAGTATAGAGATTCCTTGAGGTGTCAGAGGAAAAGAAGAATAGAAGGAGGAGGTAGATAGAAGAGAATTCAAACTTATCAAGAGGGATAGAGTTCAAATTGCACCTTGAGGAGGAGTGTTAGTCCCTTAAATAGAAGGATGTGAGAAGAGGGGAAGAATTTTCGAAAATAAGGTAAGAAATTTTGAAAATTTGGTAATTGATTTTCGAAAACTAAGATTGGGAAAGAAATTAAGTGATTTTGAAAAAGATTTTGAAATTAGAAATTAAAAAGATATGATTGAAAATTAATTTTGAAAAAGATGTGGTTGAAAATATATGATTGAGAAGATATGATTGAAAATCAATTTAAAAAAAAGAAAGTTTTTTTATTTTAAAATTAAAGTTGCTTACTTGATTAAAAGATATGATTCTAAAATTTAAGATTTGATCCTTTCTTGATAGCAAGTAACAACTTGAAATTTTTTACGTAAATCATTAATTATAGCAAGGATTTTTGAAAATAATAATAATAATGAAAAATGGAAAGAAATTGATTTTGAAGAGATATGATTGAAAAGATATGATTTGAAAAAGATTTGAATTAAAAACAAAATCTTCCCTCTAGTGTCCTTCTGGCACTAAACGCCCAGAATGGCATCCATTATGGTGTTAAACGCCCAAAATCCTACCTTTTCGGGCGTTAAACACCCAGCCAGGTACCCTGGCTGGCGTTTAAATGCCAATTTTCCTTCTTCACTGGGCGTTTTGAACGCCCAGCTTTTTCTGTTTGATTCCTCTGCTGAATGTTCTGAATCTTCAATTCTATGTATTATTGACTTAAAAAGACACAATTTTGAAAATATTTTTGATTTTTTAATGATGAGAAAAAAATGCAACTAGGATCAAATAAACAATGCATGCAAGACACCAAACTTAGATGTTTGTATACTAAGGACTATAACAATTTGAAAATGCATATAAGAAACAACAAAAGACACAAAATAAGAGAAATTAAAGATCAGAGCACTGAAATCATCAAGAACAACTTGAAGATCAATGAAGAACATAATGCATATATTCGAAAAATGCAAGAAGAATAAAGAGATGCAATTGACACCAAACTTAAAAATTGCTACTAGACTCAAACAAGAAACATAAAATATTTTTTATTTTTATGGTTTTATAAATTTTTTTTGTGATTTTTCGAAAATCATATGGAAAAGAGAATAAAGAGATTCAAAACTTTTAATAAGAATTCCAGGAATCATGCAATGTTAGTCTAAAGCTTCAGTCTAAAAATATTAGACATGGTTAGCCAAGTTTCAGCAGGACATTACATTCAGCAGCTAAATTGATGAGAATCAATCATCTTTTGTGATGATAAGAACATCACCTTGAAACTCTAGAATTTATTCTTAAAAATTCTGAAAAATAAAAAGAAAAGTACCTAATCTAAGCAACAAGATGAACCGTCAGTTGTCCAAACTCGAACAATCCCCGGCAACGGCGCCAAAAACATGGTGCACGAAATTGTAATCATCAACAATGGCGCCAAAGACTTGGAGTTCTCAAACGTGAATCACACTTTGTCATAATTCCACACAACTAACCAGCAAGTGCACTGGGTCGTCCAAGTAATACCTTACGTGAGTAAGGTCGATCCCACGGAGACTGTCGGCTTGAAGCAAGCTATGGTCATCTTGTAAATCTCAGTCAGGCGGATTCAAATGGTTATGGAGGATTGATAATTAAAAGATAAATAAAACATAAAGTAAAGATAGAGATACTTATGTAATTCATTGGTAGGAATTTCAGATAAGCGTATGAAGATGCTTTGTTCCTCTTGAACCTCTGCTTTCCTATTGCCTTCTTCCAATCATTCATACTCCTTTCCATGGCAAGCTTTATGTTGGGCATCACCGTTGTCAATGGCTACTTTCCGTCCTCTCAGTGAAAATGTTCTACGCACGCTGTCACCGCACAGCTAATCATCTGTCGGTTCTCGATCATGTTAGAATAGGATCCATTGATCCTTTTGCGTCTGTCACACGCCCAACACTTGCGAGTTTGAAGCTCGTCACAGTCATCCCTTCCCAGATCCTACTCAGAATACCACAAATAAAAATAAGACGTTCTGGATCTCAGGAATGGCCGCCAATAATTCTAGCCTATACTACGAAGGTTCCAATCTTAGATTAGAAACCCAAGAGATACACATTCAAGCTTGTTTGCATGTAGAACGGAAGTGGTTGTCAGGCACGCGTTCATAGGTGAGAATGGTGATGAGTGTCATATAATCATCACATTCATCGTGTTCTTGGGTGCGAATGAATATCTTGGAGAAGAAATAGACTTGAGTTGAATAGAAAAACAATAGTACTTGTATTAATTCATGAAGAACAGCCGAGCTCGACACCTTAATCTATGGTGTATAGAAACTCCACCATTGAAAATACATAAGAACAAGGTCTAGGCATGGCCGAGAGGCCAACCTCCAAAACGTGATCAAAGGATCAAAAGATAATACAAAGATGAAAGTACAATAGCAAAAGGTCCTATTTATAGAAAACTAGTAGCCTAGGGTTACAGAAATGAGTAATTAATGCATAAATCTTCTTCCGGGCCCACTTGGTGTGTGCTTGGGCTGAGCATTGAAGCTCCCATGTGTAGAGACTTTTCTTGGAGTTAAACGCCAGCTTTTGTGCCAGTTTGGGCGTTTAACTCCAACTTTTGTGCTAGTTCTGGCGTTAAACGCCAGAATTCTTGAGTTGACTTGGAACGCCTGTTTGGGCCATGAAATCTCGAGAAAAGTATGGACTATTATATATTGCTGGAAAGCCCGGGATGTCTACTTTCCAACGCAATTGAGATCGCGCCAATTGGGCCTCTGTAGCTCTAGGAAATCCACTTCGAGTGCAGGGAGGTCAAAATCCAACAGCATCTGCAATCCTTTTTCAGCCTCTGAATCAGATTTTTGCTCAGGTCCCTCAATTTCAGCCAGAAAATACCTGAAATCACAGAAAAATACACAAACTCATAGTAAAGTCCAGAAGAGTGATTTTTATTTAAAAACTAATAAAAACATAATAAAAACTAACTAAAATATACTAAAAACATACTAAAAACAATGCGAAAAAGCGTATAAATTATCCGCTCATCAATGTTCATCACCCCATTCCCATTTAATTTCCAGCAATTTACTTTTCTGCAATCTACTTTTTGTTATTTACTTTCCGCCATTTACATTCAGTTATTTACTTTCCCATCATTTACATTTCTTACTATTTACGTTTCCCGCCATTTATATTTCTGAAAATCTCAACTCCATTCTGTTTAGTTCAACTAGACCATTCCTCTAATTAAAGTTTCTCAACCAATCAATCTATGTGGGATTTGACCTCACTCTACTGTGAGTTTTTACTGGACAACAATTCGGTATACTTGCCGAAGGGAATTTGTTGAGAGACAGATTTCCCGTGATCAAGTTTATGGCTGATAAACCCCGATTTCATGGTTTATCTTGTGCTTATTTTAGGGGATTTTACCACATTTCCCCACATTTATTAAATAAAATAGCATGGTTTTGTAATTCTCCCTTGACTTGTGCTTAAGTGTAAAAACATACTTTTTAGGCCCTTAAATTGGTGATTTTGATTCACTTAAATTCCATTCGATGCCTTGATGTGTTTGTTGAGTGATTTCAGGTTCATAAGGCAAGTATTGGATGGAGGAAATGAGGAGAAAAGCATACAAAGAGGAGAATGCATGAAGAAACAAATATTTGGAATGCATCAATGGATGCGCATGCGTACAAGGCGCGAACGCACAGAAGTGGTTTCGCATAGAGACGTGCACGCGTACATGACGCGTCTGCATGGATGAAGAATTTGCCAATCGACGCGCATGCACACATGGTGCGTACGCGCCGATACTCTCACGTGACCCACTTAAAGGTAAAATGCTGGGGGCGATTTCTGAGCTGCCTAGGCCCAAATCCAACTTGTTTCTGAGTGTATTTCATGCAGAATTGAAGTCCAAGCAAAGGGAAGCAATTGTTTGTAGGATGAGCATCATGTAGGTTAGTTTCTAGAGAGAGAAGCTACCTCTTCTCTCTAGAATTAGGTTACGTTAATTCTTCTAGATCTAGGTCCAATTTCATGATTTCATCTTGTTTTCCTTATGAATTCTTGCTTATACTCTTTCACTTTCATGGTTTGTAGTGTTAATTTTTCTTTTATGCTCTCTTTTATGTTCATGCACTCATGTTGGATTTGGTTTACTTTTAATGAAATTTGATGTTGATGTTTCTTTTATTGATGATTTGAGTTGTGAATTTTACTTCCCTTGTAATTTGTAGTTGGTAGATTTTACTATTTCTTGTCATTTACTATGCTTTCCATTTGTACCCACCAAGTGTTTGACAAAATGCTTGGTTGGGCTTTAGAGTAGACTTTGAGCATTCTTGGCTTGGAAAGAGTAATTAGGCAATCTTGAGTCATGGAAATCCAACTCATGTTGGTGATCTAGAGTTGTTAGCTAGTATTATTTCCATTAACTCTAATCTCTTGCTAATTCACTTAGTTAGCTGATTAGGACTTTTGAATTGAGATTAGCTAGTCTTATTAGACTTTCTTCGAGTGTGAAGATAACGTGACACCTTCCTCCATCTTCGGGGATGACGTAATGAGATAAATTCTTGTTTATTATTGTGATATGATTGATTAGTGTTGTTTGACATTCTCCTTATGTGAAGATGACATGATACCTTCTTCCATTTGTTGGAGTTGACTAGATGAGATGAATTAATCATTGTATGACTAGGATAGAAAGCCTATGATCTCAACCCTTGCCATGAATGTCTCTCTTTATTACTTGCTCCCTCCCTTTATTATTTGCTTTCTTTAATTGCTCTCTTTACTTTTCTTGTCATTTATTTTATCGCCCCTTTTATCAACCAAACCCCCTTGTCACCTTCATAGCCAATAATCATACACTTCATTGCAATTCTTTGTGAGATGACCCAGAGTCTAAATACTTCGGTTATTTCTTATTTGGGGTTTGTTCCTTGTGACAACCAAAATTTTTTATGTGAGAATTATTTGTTGGTTTGAAGCTATGTTTACAACGAAGTAATTCTTTTCTATAAGAAAAAAATCTAGACCGATACGACAAATTCTCACTTATCAATGGCGCCGTTGCCAGAGATTGATTTTGCATTGACAATTATTTAATCAGAGGATAACTAGATTGAACACTTTTCTTTCATTGTTGTTTAGTTTCATTTTAGCTTGTTTACCTTCATTCTCAGCAATTTCAATTACTTTTAATTTTTGTTTACACATTTGCACACTAATCCACTAACTGTTTGACAAATTGAACCAATCACTCTAACCACAATTCATAACAAGAGTGATTCCTTTATTGTTCTTTTCTGTTTTTTTTTGCTGTGTATATAACAGGTAAAAGAGGAGGAGCTTCAACTTCTTTTGATAGTGAACCTGAGAGGACCTTCCTTAGACTAAGGAGGGAAGCAAGAGGTAAAGGAATAGCTGGTGAGGAAGAGGTGGAAGAAGATCTAGACGTTACCATGGAGGAAGAAGTACACAATCATGTTGGAGAGGGTGTTGGTAATCGTGTTGGGCAGGAGGGAAGAGTTTTAAGCTCTTTCATCAACCCAAACCCAGGTAATTATGGAAGTAGCATCCTAAAACCAACCATTCAAGCCAACAACTTTGAGCTTAAACCTCAGCTCATCACCCTGGTTCAAAACAGTTGTTGATTCGAAGGAAGTGCCCAAGAAGATCCCTACCAACATCTAACCACATTCCTGAGAATTTGTAACACTATGAAAGTTAATGGTGTTCATCTTGACACCTATAGATTGCTTTTGTTTCCCTTTTCTCTTAGGGACAAGGCATCTAAGAGGCTTGAATCCTTTCCTAAAGAGAGTCTTACCACATGGGAGGATGTTGTCAACAAGTTTCTAACAAAGTTTTACCCTCCACAGAGGATAATCAAGTTGAGAACAGAGGTGCAAACCTTCAGGCAACTAGATGGAGAAACTTTATATGAAGCCTGGGAAAGATATAAGGAGCTAACAAGAAGATATACCCCTGATATGTTCAACGAATGGATGCTGCTGCACATTTTTTATGAAGGTCTTTCTAGAAAAACAAAGAAGGCCTTGGACCACTCTTCAGGAGGCTCTCTCAATACCAAAAAGACCATAAAAGAGGCCATAGATATCATTGAAACAGTGGCTAATAATGGGTACTTCTATGCCTCAGATCGAAGCACCAATAGACGAGTGATAAAACTGAGTCACATGGATGCATTACTAGCCTAGAACAAGTTGATTACCAAGCAATTGGCAGATCTCAGCAAGCAGATGGAGAGAAATCAGGTTGCAGCAGTCAATACTCAACCACCAACTCAAGAAGGAGTGAACACAGAGGAAATAGGTGATTGGGAACAAGCCAATTATATTGAAAACTTATCAAGACAACCCTATAATCCACACTCTAAAATCTACAATCCTGGTTGGAAGAACCATTCAAACTTTGGGTGGGGAAGCCAGCAAAACCAAACTCAAGACCATAGGCCTCAAAACTCCAACCACTACAACAATTCCACTTACCAACAACCCAACCAAAGACCATATCAAGCCCCACATAACACTTCTTTCCAGCCTCCATATCAAACACAAAACAGCCATCCTCAACCTCCACTTTTCAATGTACCATCACAATCATCATCTGAGAATAGAATCTCTCGAATTGAGGACTTGCTTGAATAACTTTGCAAGGAGTTTAAGGAGAACAAGGCATTCCAGAAGGAAGTAAGATGCAATATGCAAAACTAGGGAGCTATCATAAAGAAACTTGAATCCCAAGTAGGATATCTCTCTCAGCAAATTCACTGAGAAGAACCCAAGAGGAGAAACAAAGAATATGAGATGGGAGGAATATAAGGCAGTCACGCTAAGGAGTGAAGAGATCTCGGAAGAAGAAGTTATCAGGCCAACAGAGAACAACCAAGGGCCCCCAAAGGAGAAATTGGAAGAACCAAAACAAGGGGATAACTATGCACAGAAGGAGGATTCAATGGAGAAGGAAGTCTTAAAACCTTATGTGCCACAAGCACCATTTCCTCAAAGGCTTAAAGGTGGTGCTAAAGAGAAGAAGTATTCTAGGTTTCTAGACACATTTAAATCTCTCCATATCAACATTCCCTTCATTGAAGCCCTCCAAAAAATGCCTTCATATATCAAATGCATGAAAGAGTTTCTAACCAAGAAGAATCCCTTGAAGGGTGGATAGACAGTAGCGATGACAAAAGAGTGCAGTGCCCTTATCCAGAAGGATTTACCTACAAAGAAGAAGGACCCAGGGAGTTTTCATATCACTTGTGCTATAGGGGATACAATGATTGACAGTGGATTTTGTGACCTTAGAGCAAGTATAAACTTAATGCCCCTGTCTCTCACGAGGAAGCTGCAAATCAATGAGTTGAAATCCACAAACATAACCCTTCAGTTGGCTGACAAGACCCAGAAACACGCATTAGGAGTGGTAAAAAATGTGCTGGTGAAGATAGGGAGGTACTTCCTCCCTACAGACTTTGTTGTTCTTGAGATGGAAGAAAGTTATGTTCATCCAATCATTCTGGTAAGACCATTCTTAGCTACATCCAAAGCACTCATAGATGTTGAAAAAGGAAAGCTAATGTTGAGAATACATGACGAACAACTGATCTTTCATGTCTTCAAACCATCACATGATTCTGAATAATAGAATAGAGGCCTGAAGGATGATCATGAGGAAGAAATTTTGGATGAAGCAAGCAGTGAACCACAAGCAGAGTCTCTGAAAGTATCTTTGGAGGAAAAACAAGAAATTCAAGTGGTACAACAATCTAAAAGATCCAAGGAGGAGCTGAAACCATAAGATTCAAAAGGGACAATAAACAAGGACCCTCTTGACACAAGAATCACTGAAGCACCACTTGTAGGAGAGAAGAGATTTGAGAAGAAGGTGTCAAGAGGATGAAAAAACAAGAAGATCCCTACAGAGGACTTTTCCCCTTAGGGGACAGAGTAATATCAATCCACCAACCACTAATCCCACTTCATCTTCCTATAATTCCATCCCAGCTACCTCAAGTGTACACAATCAGTAGAGTTCTCTCCTTGGAGCATGTAGAGATTCTCAAAAAAGAATGTAGAGATAGATTCACCATGAGAGGAGAAGTCCTGAGACACTACCAACCTCCCTAACAAGGGCCAACCATCAAGCTAATGACATTAAAGAAGCGCTTCATGGGAGGAAACCCATGCTTTATATCCTTTTGAGTTTATGTCTTGATAGTAGATAATAAAGTAGTACTCATGATAATCAAATCAAAAGTGACAAGTACTTAATTGAATTCTTGCGTAAAACACATAGTGGACAACAAGTTTGGTGTGCAAGGCACCTAGGATGATGCATAGGATTCATACTATGTATATCTTAGTAGTTTAATTATTTCCTTTTCCTTGTACCACAGGACCAAAAACTAAGTTTGGTGTTCACCAATGTTATATGCATATTCATAAGGAGTCAAGTTGATTTCTAACTCATGAGTAATACTAAGTTTGTTCTATTTGGTCAATTAACGAAAATTCAAAAATTTGTTAGCTACATTTCATGTTGCTGCCACTAATTGAATTTAATTTTTGTTCTTGTATTAAATAGGGAAATGAAGGAAGATTGATGGAGATGAGAAGTCAATGCAAGGAAAGGGTTCGGCTACTCTATGAAGGGGCTAGGCACATATTCTTGAATGATGTTCCTTGGAAAGTGATACATGCAAACATTGGTTAGTTGAGTGTGTAATAACTTCCACCCTTGATGACCGAGCCCAACCACCTCATAAAGTGCCAATCCTTGTCTCCATACCACTTCACATACACACCATCCATCTTCATCACACAATGATAATCCACACCCTTCATTCACCCACCACCTTCTAATATAAATAACCTCCACTCTATGTGACTGAAACCATTGTCCACTTCCATACTCCAATTCCCATTCCATTCCAAGCTACCTCCATACCTTTTACCTTCGGTCATTGATAAACCCCATTTTTAGGGTTTATCTTATATGGATTTTGGGGGTTTTATCAATGCTCTTTCACACTTATTCATAAAAAATGCATGGTTTTGTGTTTCCTTCTGATTTTGCTTCACGGATGAAAACATGCTTCTTTTACACTAAATATGCCATATTTGAACCCTCCTCTATTACCATTCGATGTTGTGATCTGTTTGTTAAGTGATTTCAGAGTTTATAGGGCAATGAGAGCCTAGAAGAGAGGAAGGAGGCATGCATAAATAGAAGGAGCATGGAAATTGGAGCTTTGGAGCTTGAGCACCGATGTGTACTATTGGAATCAGCACGAGGAAGCCAATGCTAGAAGCCAGCGCATTCGCATGGCTGAGTTGGAACCTCATGGACGCGCATGCGTGCTTTACGCATGCGCGTAGATCATAAAAACCCCAGGGACGCACACGTGTGCTGTACGCGTACGCGTCGGTGCCGGCACGTGATTTTTAAGTGAAATCGTGCCTAGCAAATTCACAGAAGCTGTGGGGCCCAATCTGAACTAATTCTGGCACCAAGACACTTAAAAGGACCAAGGGATGAAGGGATATTCATTCATTCACACATTTATATATTTTTAGTTAGTTTTGGAAGTTACATTTTTTAGAGAGAGAAACTCTAGCTTCTCTCTAGGGTTTTGCTTCTCAATTTGGAATTCTCTTGGATCCATTGGTGAGATCTTTTGTCAATTGAATTCTACATTGCTTCAAGTTGTAGATCCAATTCTCCTTCTCTCAATCTAGTTCTTGTTACTCAAGTTACTTGTGGATCTTAGATTTGGAATTTTGTTACTTTGATTTTCATTAATGCTTTGAGAAATTTTGTGTTCATTGTTGCCAATAGTTTGAATGTTGTTAATCTCTTGTAGTGGATATCTTTGATTTCGAGTTTATTCTCAATTTTATAATGTCTCTCATCATTGCTCTCTAAGTGTTTGAGAAAATGCCAACTTTAGCTATGGAGTAGACTTTTCATTATTGGCTTGGGGGTTGAGATATCGGAGACACTTGAATTATCAATGTCTTTTGTTGATTATCAATTGGAAATTGCTAAGTGATTTGAATATCACTAAAGCTAGACTTTCCTAGGGTTAGACTAGGACTTGTGAACTCAAATTTATTACTTTCACTTGACTTTTCTTCACACTAGAGGTTAACTAAGTGAAGCAATAACTAATTGTGGTCACAATTGATGGAGATGACGGTGATAGGAAGTCTAATTCTCACTCCTTGCCAAGGCTTTTATATTGCTTGATTGTCATTCACATTATTAGCTTGTTCCTTTCTTGCCTTAAATTCCAAAACACCAATACAACTTCTAACCAATAATGTGAATCTTGGAGCACTCCTAGGGAGAACGACTCGGGACTAATACTCTCGGTTATTGAATTTGGATTGTGGCAACACAATTTCTTTGTTTGATGTGGAATTACGTGTCGGTTTAGACTATACTCACGATTGGATTTTATTGATAAATTCTACACCGGCATAAAATTACTCATCAGTCACCTTCCATCATTTACACCTCCACATCCTTTTCTTATAATTAGCACCCTGGATCACTCGTTTAGTTTCCTTCTCAAGCCATACCCTTAACTTACTTCACTCACGAGACTTGCCACCCTCCTCTATATCCTTTATATTCGGTTCCTCACCTATGGCATCATCAAGCTCCAAGAGAAGAAAGGGGAAGGAACCTATGGAGCAACATCCCTTTGATGAAAGGAAATTCAGAACCTTGTACCATGCATTACGATTCAGATGGATGGCAGACAAGGAGATAGTACACAAGCTAGCCTTCTGATGAGAGGATTTTTGACGGTATAGAATTTCTCTAATAAAATCTCGTCGCAGGTATAGTTTCTAAACCAACAACAATCATTTCATACAAACATTTGGTTGTCACAAGTAACAAACCCCTAAAATAATAACCGAAGTATTCAAACCTCAGGTCGTTCTCCCTAGGAATTGCAATAAAGTATCTTGTTATTGGTTATGAGGTATGTTTGGGGTTTTTGAGATTTTAGACATGAAATGTAAATGGCAATGAAAATAAACTAACAACTATGAAAGCTCTTGGCAAGGTTATGAGAATTAGAAGTCCTATCCTAGTTATCCTCCTCAATTATGATGAGAATTGTCCATTGCTACCACTTAGTTAACCTCTAACCATGGAGGAAAGTCAAGTGGATGAATCAACTTCATTCCACAAGTCCTAGCCAACTCCCAAGGGAAAGACTAGCTTTAGTGGTATCCAAATCAATTAGCAACTTCTAATTGACAATCAACAAAGGAATTAGATAACTCAAGAGTCACTAATTACTCTACCTAGGCCAAGAGGAGTAAATTCTACTCTAAAATCCTTCAAAGCATTTCATCAAACACTTAGAAGGAATAAAAGGAAAGTAAAGTAAATTGACACCAACAATGAAATCTAACAACAATTATTGCAAGAAATCAACAACAACAATCAAAAGAAGCAAAATTATTATGAATTACCTCTAATTGAATTGAAAGAGAATAGAAAGAACAAAAGTAGTTCTACAACAAAGCATAGAAACAAAATAGAAGAGATTACAACAAAAGAATAGAGGAATCATGAATGTAACAACAAAGAATTAAGAAGAAGAAGTAGAAGAGAGCATGAATCAAAACCTAGATCTAAGAACTAAACTTAATCCTAATTCTAATCCTAGAGAGAAGTGAGAGCTTCTCTCTCTAAAACTAACTCTAAACTAATCCTAATATGTAAAAATGAATCCTAGATGTTGATTTCCTTAAATCCTTGGTCTTTATATGCATTTTGGCCCTAAAGATTGTTGCAAACTGGGCCCCACAGCTCTCAGAAATTGCTGGGCATGTTTTCTATTTAAAAATCACGTGCGCCCATCGACGCGTACGTGTACAGTGCATGTGTGCGTCCCTTGTGTTTTCGCGATCCGCGCGTGCGCGTCTAGTGCACGTGCGCGTGGATGAAGATTAACAATTCTTTGGCTTTTTCATGTGTTTTCCACTCTGCATGCTTTCCTCTTCACTCCTTTGATCCATTCCTAGCCCCTTTTCTTCCTGAAATTGCTTAACAAACAAATCAAGGCATCCAGTGGAATCAAAGGTGAATTAAAATTAGCTAATTAAAGGTCTACAAGCATGTTTTCACATTTAAGCACAATTTAAGAAAGAATCACAAGACCATGCTATTTTATTGAATAAATGTGAGGAAAGGTTAATAAAATGCTCTAAATTCAACACAAGATAAGCCCTACAAATAGGGTTTTTCAACCTCTCCACACTTAAACCAAGCATGTCCTCATGCTTAAACCAAGAGAGAACAAAGGGTATCAACATTTATTCAATGAAAACTAACTAGATGCAATCTACCTATATGCAACTATCTAAATGAATGCAATTGCTTGGTCAAAATAAATCAATTCCCAAGAAGCGTATAAGCACAAGGGCTAAAGGTATTGACAACCATGCCAAACCACAATTGAATTGAGCTATTAAATATTTTTACAAACTTGCATGAAAAGAGATTATCATAGGTGAAAACATGTAATTGAGCATCAAACCCTCACCGGATGTGTTTGCACTCTATTCGCTCAAGTGTTTAGGGCTGATTCAATGAAGTCTCCCCTAATCATGCTTTCCAAGATTTGTTCTTCATCTAACAATCAACATTTATTTCATGCATGCACACACATATCATGTGGTCTTTTCATAGGTTGTAATGGGGTTAGGGTTAAGGTAGGATGCATATTTGGTCAAGTGAGCTTGAAATTTGAATCTTTGATAAGCTTAAACTTCCCACCTAACCTATGACATCCTATACAATTCAAAACTAACCTAACTACCCATAATTCACTTTTTCGCATACTCATGCATTTCCCTTGCATTTCACAACTCATATGCATTGATTCTTTATTGAACTTTACTTTGCTTTGGGGCATTTTGTCCCCATTTTTTTTCTTTCTTTTTCTTCTTTTTCTTTCTTTTGTTTTTTTTTTATTTTTGTTTCTTTCAAACTATATACAAGAACATCAATGCATAAGGTCTATACATTTAATTAATACATGAGCATGTACCCAATTTCTAATATTTACAACAAAAATACAAAACTACCCTTTTATTCACCCAATGTCCCAAGGTTCCCACACTTGAATGATACACACATACTAGCCTAAGCTAATCAAAGATCCAAATTAAGGACATTTATTGTTTTTCACTTTAAGGCTTGTAATGTGCTAAATTAAGAACAAGTGGGTTAAGCGTAGGCTCAAAGTTGGCTAACAATAGAAGATAAGAGGTAAGGCTATTTGGGTAAGTGAGCTAAATGAAATCATGGCCTCAATCATATAAATGCATGTCTACACAAAATAATGGATATAAAGAATCAAACAAATCAAAGATTACAATCATAGAAAGAGAATAATTGCACACAAGAAGGAAAATAAGTGGTTATAAGATGTAACCACATCGTTAGGCTTAAATCTCACAAGCTTGTATGTTCTTAGCTCAAAACATGTTCCACAAAATATATAATTCAAGCAAGTTCTATGAAAAGTTTTCACTCAAATCAATTGAGGTGCCCTATAGATAAAATTCTTGAAAAATCTCATCATTTTGACTAAGCTTATTATGGTATATATGCAAAATTAAGAAAATATAACAAAAATCCTAAAAGACCTAAAATGAAATGTAAAAGTGTTGGGATTAGAAATTTGTCACCCAAAATCGCCGATTGGTCGGACGACCTCCCCACACTTAAAAGTTTGCATCATCCTCGATGCATTCAAAGATGAGCAAAGGGGTATGGCGATTTTCTGAGTTGCTACCTTTAGCTGGTAGGTCAACCGGTTGCTGCATGGTCTTTGTCTCGCTTCCATTTTTGCTTGTGGTGCATTCTTCCTCAAAAATAGAAAGTGACACCATAAGATAAGAAAATACAAAAGCATGGAAGCGTAAATTGTTGGAATGAGGTAAATCACTAGAATAGAGTGAGTGAATTAATGTGACATTTATGAAAATAAGGATGTGAATCCTAAATTAGGTGCCTTTTAGAACACACATTAGCATAAAAAGTTATTTCACAAAAGAAGCATGCACTTTACTCATTTTAGTGTGCTTGAGATGCTTTAAGTAAACTTGTAAGGTAAAACAAGCATTAAAGAAGCATTAGAGCATTCAAGCCATAAACATATGGATGCATATAAACAAGAAGCACAATGTATTAAGGTAAATGCACAACATCATCCATCAAGAGATTGCTTAGTCAAAGAAAATGATTCAAATTACATGGTGGCTAGCTACAACATGCAATTCACGAAGAGTTACAAGCTCAAAGGCAATTCTCATTACTTGGTATTCCCAAGATTAAGTATGAAAAAGTCAAAAACCAAGTAGCAAATTATAACCTCAATCAAGGAATCCAAAAATGAATATCTAAAAACAATTATGCTAAGATAACATGCAATGAGGAATAAGCAGCATTATATAGCAAACAAAATCAATAGTCCAACACTTATAATGAAAAAGAGAAGAGAAGATGAAAACTAAACTAAGTAACTAACTAGCTAACCTAACTAACTAAAAAAATGGTTATAGATGGTGTTTGGAAGTGTTGGGTGAGTGGTAGGAGAAGGGAAGAAGAAAGGAGAAGGAAAGAAATGGAAAGAGGAGAAGAAAAGAAATGTGTGAAATAAGGGCATCCACGCGTACGCATGCATAGTGCTCACGCGCGGATGGGGGTATAATGGATGCGACGCGTACGCGTACAGCACGCGTGCGCGTCGATGGCTTATTTCGAGAGTGACGCGTACGCGTCAGGTGTGTGTCCGCACGAGTTGGTTTGTACGTCAGGCATAGTGCTGGGACAGTGTAGGCGCAACTCTCGGGTCAATGTATGGAGGAATGAAATCTTGCAATCCACACATACGCGCACATTGCGCGGGCGCATGGAGGGGCAAAAATGCTTGACGCACGCGTACGTGTGGATGGTGCTCTGTTTTTCAAAATTTTTTCTTTGTTTTTGCACTAATCCAAGCATTCTAAACCTCCAAACAGCTACCAAAACACCATAAAACCTTATTTAACATACTAGACTATCAAATAAACTCAACAAACAAAAGAAAACATGAATCTAAACTAATTACCAATATGTACAAAAGGAAAAAATGAAAAGAATTTACCATGGTGGGGTGTCTCCAACCTAGCACTTTTATTAATTATCCTTAAGTTGGACTTTTGGGGAGCTCCTCTCAAGGTGGCTTGTGTTTAAAGCTATCCTTGAACATCCACCAATGCTTGAGTCTCCAATAAGCTTCATTCTTCAATTTTAATATCTTCAAACTTTGATGGAGTTCTTCACAAACCATGAGCTCCCAAATTTGATTTTCCTTGTGTGATCCGGGATCCTACACTTTGTTTTGACACCCGTCCTTGAATTGATCATCATTATTCCATCCGAGTGGCGTGACGTTAGAATTCTCAAAGAAGCTTCCAAAAAACTTCCTATACCCATACAATTTGGTTCTCCACCAACCATTACTATACAACTTTGAGCATATAACCATCATGAGCTTAGAGTGATGTTTTCAACCACTACACAACTCTTTCCTACTCTTAACTCCACAAAGAACTCTAAGTTGACCATCATTTTCAATCAAACCATATTCAAGTGAGAAAATAAAGCTTAGGGATAAGACTTTTACCCACTTGAATGTTGTGTAGGATGGTGACTTAGGGAGAGAGACCTCCCCACACTTAGGCAATGCGAGGTCCACTTCTTTAGTTATTTCCACCTCTTCGCAAGCTTCTTCGATTTCAACCTTTTCCCCTTGGTAGCTCTCTTCCGATTCACTCTCTTCTTCATTTCTCACCAAAGGTATGGGAGGTTGTGCACATTCTTCTATAACTTCAACTTCATGTCCAATGGGGGGGATTCAATTGTAGATAGAAATTCATCCATGATTGAATCCATCTCTCGATAAACCTCTTCCAATTCTCCAACAATGATATGCCTTGGAGGTTGCGCACCCTCCTCAACGTCAATATCAAGCTTCTTGGAAGAGTACTCCATGATGCTACATTCCCATGGACTCTCAACATCTCCTAAATCTTCAACCACTTCCTCTTTTTCTTCAATAACTATAGTTCTCTCCAATTGCTCCAATACAAAATTTGACCCTTCCTTCTTCTCTACCAGATTTTCCAATTTCTCTTTCATACTTTGCTCTCCTTTTGCTTTTTCACATGTGGCCACGGAAGTACCTTGAGCGTTCACACATTGGTAGGGTAGGATGTGCACTACCTTAGTCAAGTTAGTTACAAACTCTAGTGTATCCCGTTTCATGGCCTCTTGTCCTTGAAGTAGCAAAGTGAGAGAATCATCTATCGGGGCTTGGGGTGGATAGGAGGGTTCATTATGTTGGAGAAAGGGTTCATAGTAGGAAGGTGGTTCTTCTTGGTGATGGTATGGAGATGATGTGTATTGAGGTGGTTCTTGGTAATAATCATGATAGGGTTGTGGTGGTTCTAAAGGTTCTTGCTCATAATTGTCATAAGAATATGGTATGGATGATTGGTCATATAATGGATATGGATCACAGGAGGATGCTTGGTATGGAAAGGCTTGTGAGTATGGTTGAGGTTCATGTTGAGGATAAGAGTCATAGGCATATAATGGTGGTGATTGATTGTCGTAAAAAGAGTCACCATAGCCATTGAATTGACATGCATTAGGATGGTGATTATACCTATGAGCATCCAGAGGTTGTTGCCAATAGGAGTGATCAATTCCTTGAGGCCCCTCCCATCTTGAAGTGTTCTATCCTTGGTGCATGTTGTCATTAAAGCCCACATTTCCTACAACATAATTAGAACCAAATTCATAGCCAAAATGAGAATTCATAGTGGAAAAATAAAATAAAACTATCAAAAACTAGTAAACAAGCAAAAGACAAATCTATTCACACTTTTCACATATATACAATAACCAATAACATAACACTATTGCAACTCCCCGGCAACGGCGCCATTTTGATGAGAGAATTTTTGACGGTATAGAACTTCTCTAATGAAATCTCGTCACAAGTATAGTTTCTAAACCAACAACAATCCTTTCATACAAACATTTGGTTGTCACAAGTAACAAACCCCTAAAATAAAAACCGAAGTATTCAAATCCCGGGTCGTTCTCCCTAGGAATTGCGATAAAGTATCTTGTTATTGGTTATGAGGTATGTTTGCGGTTTTTGAGATTTTAAACATGAAATTTAAATGGAAATAAAAATAAACTAACAACTATGAAAGCTCTTGGCAAGGTTATGAGAATTAGAAGTCCTATCCTAGTTATCCTCCTCAATTGTGATGAGAATTGTCCATTTCTACCACTTAGTTAACCTCTAACCATGGAGGAAAGTCGAGTGGATGAATCAACTGCATTCCACAAGTCCTAGCCAACTCCCAAGCGAAAGACTAGCTTTAGTGGTATCCAAATCAATTAGCAACTTCTAATTGTCAATCAACAAAGGAATCAGATAACTCAAGAGTCACTAATTACTCTACCTAGGCCAAGAGGAGCAAATTGTACTCTAAAATCCTTCCAAGCATTTCATCAAACACTTAGAACGCATAAAAGGAAAGTAAAATAAATTCACACCAACAATGAAATCTAACAACAATTATTGCAAGAAATCAACAACAACAATCAAAAGAAGCACAATTATTATGAATTACCTCTAATTGAATTGAAAGAGAATAGAAAGAACAAAAGTAGATCTACAACAAAGCATAGAAACAAAATAGAAGAGATTACAACAAAAGAATAGAGGAATCATGAATGTAACAACAAAGAATTAAGAAGAAGAAGTAGAAGAGAGCATGAATCAAAACCTAGATCTAAGAACTAAACTTAATCCTAATTCAAATCCTAGAGAGAAGTGAGAGCTTCTCTCTGTAAAACTAACTCTAAACTAATCCTAATTTGTAAAATGAATCCTAGATGTTGATTCCCGTCAATCCTTGGTCCTTATATGTATTTTGGCGCCAAAGTTGGTTGCAAACTGGGCCCCACAGATCTCAGAAATCACTGGACATGTTTTCTATTTAAAAATCACGTGCGCCCACCGACGCGTACGCGTACAGTATGCGTGCGCGTCCCTTGCGTTTTCGTGATCCACGTGTGCGCGACAAGTGCGCGTGCGCGTGGATGAAGATTTCCAATTCTTTGGCTTTTTCATGTATTCTCCACTTTGCATGCTTTCCTCTTCACTCCTTTGATCCATTCCTAGCCCCTTTTCTTCTTGAAATCGCTTAACAAACAAATCAAGGCATCCAGTAGAATCAAAGGTGAATCAAAATTAGCTGATTAAAGGTCTACCAGCATGTTTTCACATTTAAACACAATTTAAGGAAGAATCACAAAACCATGCTATTTCATTGAATAAATGTGAGGAAAGGTTAATAAAATGCTCTAAATTTAACACAAGATAAACCCTACAAATGGGGTTTATCACCTTCCAATTCAAGGGGAATGAATGCCCAGAAATCAGGGAGAAAATTGGAAGGAGAAGGTGGGAACTACTTATTGATCCAGTCACAAAAGTGAGTGCAACTCTTGTTAGAGAATTCTATGCAAATGCAGTTAGAGAAGACAAGACCGATGACTCTTACAAGAGCTATGTAAGGGGGGTGGTGGTTGACTTTAGTCCACTGTCCATATTGAGGGTACTCAAGCTACAAGCAGTACCATTTGAGGAAGCAATTTACCAAGAAAGAATAAGTGGTCATCCTGATCATGAAGAAATTATAAATGATATTTGTGTCTTAGGGGCCGATTGGGTGAAGGACTCCAAAGGAGCACCTAAGTTCATTAGGAGAGGAGACCTCATCCCGGAAGCCAAGGAATGGTTCGAGATAGTGAGGAGGTCCATCCTTTCTAGCTTGAATAATTTAGAGGTTAATATCAATAAAGCAACTATGGTGCATTATATAACGAAAGGAGGAGAAATTAAGGTTCTTGAGCTTATAGCAAAAGTTATCCGAGATATGGCCGAAAAAAATGAGGTTCTTGGCTTGGCTACCCTAGCACCATCTTTTATTTGTGTGAAAGAGCTAAGGTGGTATTTGAAGATGACGACACTGAGTAGGTGATAGTGTGTAAGCCAATCACTCCTCGAAGAATGAATTATGTTGCACCTGCTCAAGCTCAACGATGGCCTCAAAGAAAGAAAAGAGCAGTGCCACAAGCGTCAGAAGGACAAGCTTCGGGAGGACAAGCCCCAAACACCTTGGACATGAGCCAAGTCCAAGAAGCAATTGATAGCTTATCAAGGTAATATCTAGAGAGCCAAGAGCAACAGAGGAACCTCCAAATGCAAATGATGAACCAACAAGAAGAATTTCAATCCCGAATGATGGATCACCAAAGAGAGTGGCAGAAGCAAATAACCGAGCAGCAACTCGAGCAAGAAAAATAACTAGGTGAATCCATCAACATGGTAAATCAAAGGCAAGCTCAAAAACAAGAAGCCATCCAAAGACTACTTCAAATACAAGCCCACTAAGATGCACATATTCATGAAATGTGTCGAAGACAACATGACCACATGGAAGCATTTGATGAGTACAGATCATTCCAAGAAGGAGTCTATCTAAGTAGAGCTGGGTATGACATAAACACTCAAGCTAGGCTCGGCTACTTGGTTGTGCAGCTACCCACGCTAAATCCAAGAATCACGAGATATGAAGAAGTTCATGATGAGCTAGCACGACTAGAAAAAGAGAGAGCATAGTAGAGCCTTGAATCAGTGAGAAAAGCATTGGAGGATTGGAAGAAAGCAAGGATGGCACAAGGGCATGGAGGCACAAGCGGTCAAAAAGAAGGAACAACAAAGAAAAAGGACAAACAAGTGGAGGGACATGAACAAGGCAAATGATAAACAAGGAGGTGGAGTTTCTTTTTAAGCTTTGAATAAGGAAGTCCATGTATGAAACAGAACATGCCTCCAAATTTAGTTATGAATTTCAATTCAGTTATTTGCATCATTTAGTCTCTTTAGTCTATCTTTAGCTTGCTAGCTTAGATGCTTAGGCCACTTCAATTTGCTTAAGTTGTATGCTTTGTTCTTGAGTTCAAGAAAAGAAATTGTAAAAGAATATTGTGAAAAAGAAGAGTAAAGTCCAAAGTTTGCAGAACATAGTCCTAGTGTTTGTGGTGGTATTTGCTAGCTAAGTTGGTTCACCAATAAGGTAGAAGGCTAAAATATCTCTTGAATTATGAGCTTAATGTGCATCTGATGCCAGGGCATCATGGCTTGTTTTTCTATGCTTTTTCATCTTTAATTTTTACTAATCATGCTTAAATATTGAGTATTTTTATTCTTAAATCATAGATTACTTTCAATTCTTTGATTTGGTTTGAATTTGTAGAAATTGGTGGAAAAGGAAGTAAAAAGCACAAAACAAACATGAAAGAAGAAGCAGAGGGAAGACCCACGTTAGTGGCCATGTTAGTGCCACTAACATGGGCACTAATGTGGACCAAAGGAGAAAGAGCCAACTTAGTGGCAAAGTTAATGCCACTAACATGGGAGAAGGGAGCAAGATGGGACGTTAATGGTGAAGTTAACACCATTAACATGAGCGAGACAAAGGAAGACCCACATTAATGGTCACGTTAATGCCAATAACGTGAGCAATTAACGTGGAGAATGAAGCAGCATCGGAAGTTAGTGGTGACGCTAACACCACTAACTTGAGCGAAGCAAGGAAGGCCTACGTTAGTGCCCACGTTAGTGTCACTAACATAGGCACTAACGTGGGCAACATCTCACCGGGCAGTCTGACCATGTCTTCTTTAAACAAGAATAACTTAAGCCACAAAACTTCAAATGAGGTGATTCCAGTGGCATTGAAAAGTAGGAATCCAGAGCTTTCCAAGCATATATGGAACTATATGGTGGACACTAAATTTGAGGGAGAAAACCTGCCCCGAAAGGGCAAAAATGAACATGGTATCAACCTGTAGTAAGGCGAGCTGACCTTTTCACCTTCCAAGAAGTGTAACTCGAGCTGTAGAGCTCCAAATGATGCGCTTACAAAGGTATTGGAAATTAGACATTCAGAACTTTTCAAAAATATATAATAGTATGGGATGGACATTAATTTTGATCTTCTGAACCTGGCATTATTAACTCCCTTAACGCTGACGTTAGTGACACTAACGCCAGTGACAATGCCAGCAACCATGTCCCCTTCAAAGGAGCATAACTTGAGTTACAAAGGTCCAATTGAGATTATTCTAGTTGCATTAGAAAGCTAACATTCAGAGCTTTCCAATGATATATAATATTTTATAGTGGGCATGAAATTGAACCACAAACAATAGGCATCTTTAAGCCCCAAAAATACTAACTGGGTAGCAAGTGTGACGTCAGTGCCACTAACTTCAGCACTAACGCCACACTTGTAGCATTAGTGTGGCTAACGGTAGCACGCTAGCACTTGGACCTCAATTTGATTCACTTCTCTCTCAAGTCTACTTCAAAGTTCAAGCAAGCAAGACCACAATTCTCAACCAATGAAGGCTACAAGAAGCATCTAGAATAGGAATTTTTATTTAATTGTAATTTACTTTTAGTTTCATTTTATTTTGTAATTTAGGAGAGCCTATATAAAGGCCTTAGTTTCTATATTGAAATCATTCCGGATTGAAGGGGAAGTTCAGAATCAAACACATACACACATCCCCTAGCACACACCACTGAGAGTGGGTCTTCGGACCCCTCCCTTCTACACCTTTCCTCTCTTCCATTCCTTCCATCACCTTGTAAATATTTTAGTAACTAACTCTTTCCATTTGGAGAAAGAGATCTATTGCAATTCAATAGATCAATCATATTTTTTATTCTTCTTCTTCTTTTTTTTTCTCTTAATTTTCTTGAAAGCTTTCGATCTTCATCCAATTGAACAATTTTCTCAGAAGAGAAATTGTTCATACTTGGATTTCCTCTGAACCTTGGAAGAGGAATGAGGAAATCATGCTAGAAATGCTTTCTCATGTTGGACTGGGTTGGGGTTGGATGGATATGGTGACATATAATCCTACCAATACTTTGATCTAGAAAAACATGTAGTATAATCAGTGATCGTACTTCATCTCTTCCCATGAGCAATTAAATCAAGGAATTGGGCAATTGTTCAAGCTTAGAGAGATTGGATTGCCAAGGAATTGGGATCCAATCACCTAAGAGTGCTAAGAGACTAATGAATGCATTGATTGAGGAAGAGATTAAAATGAACTTGATCCGGAGAAGTGCATTATCTCTTGATCCCAATGTGTTTTTTTTTTCCTTTTTAGTTCTAACTATTTACTTTTCTGCACTTTACATTTCTTGCAATTTACTTTCTTGTACTTTAGTTTCCTTGCCATTTACTTTCTTGCACTTTATTGCTTTCATTTACTTTCATGTCATTTACATTTCTTGTTTGATTATCTCTCAAATATGCTTATCTAATTAGAGTAATCAATCAATTATTACTTGCTTAATCCGTTAGTCTCTATGGGATTCGACCTCACTCTTGTGAGTTATTACTTGATGACAATTCGGTATACTTGCCGAAGGAAATTTGTAGAGATACAGATTTCCGTGCATCAGCATCCTATGAGACTTAGATGAATAAAAATATCCTGGAAAGAAAAAGAAACTAAAAAAGAAAGAAAAGAGCAAGCAATAAAGTTAGGCACCAATCATGGTTGTCAAACTCGCGAGTTAACTCGTAAACTCGTACGAGTTTACGAGTTTAGGTAGTGGAATCGAGTTGACTCGGACATAAACTCGTTTCTGGGTAGACTCGGGTTGACTCGGCTAGACTCGGATAAAATCGTGCAAACTCGCGAGTTTGCTAGCGAGTCAGCGAGTTTAATTTCGTTGCCCATTTTTGCCAAAACCGTGTCGTTTTGGCCCAGAAAAAAAAAAAAAAACAAAACAAAACCGGCGCTAACCCAAACCCGCAACCTAAACCCACCCGGCACCCACACCCACTAATGAAGGAGTGAACTAAAGTTTGAAACCCTAGTGACTCCCTCAACCAAACCCCAGACGGCCAGCCTCACTCGTCTCACACCCTCCACCATCGAACGGCAGCGTTGTCTGCGCCGCCACGCAGAGGCCGGACGCCAGAGTCCAGACGGACCCCTCGTCTTCTCACGGTCTCACCTCCCCTCGCCTCATCCCTCGTCGGCTAGTCCCCCACCTCTCACCCACGCAGCGTCGCAGAGCCCAGTGAAGGACCACCACGCAGAGTCGCAGTCTCGTAGAGCCCACCAGGCCACCACCAGGAAGAGTTGCACAGCGCCAGAGCCCACCACCAGTCCACCACGCCGTTTGCCTCCCCTCCCCTGTTCTGCCCTCGTCAGCCTTGTTCTGTTTTTCTTCACTGAAGCACTGCCGATCTGCTTCAAGTGATAAAGTCTGCCCAAGTGCCCATCTCCAAGGTAATTTTGTTAAACTAATTCAAATGCTAACAATTTTGGTTGCAATTATTCAATTCTGCAAATTTATTAAGGCCCTGATCTGCGTTTGATCTGTTGAAAAAAAAATTAATGTGTGAAAAAAACTGATGCTGCTTGCCTGCTTCTGTAATCTGTAGTTCTGTACTTCATGCTTCATGCTTCAATCATGGTTAAAATCTGTTATCTGTGGATACTGGATAGTGCTTCTGGCCTTCTGCTATATATATTTTTTCTTTTGTTTTCTGCTTCTGTTATGTAGTTATGTTTAGTCTTTAGTTTACTGAAATCTGAAGTCTGAATTAGTGAATTCACATTCACTGAATTGAAACTCTGAAGTCTGAATTGTTAGTTAGTGTTACTGACTTACTGTGTTAGTTTAATTGAAAGTCTGAAGTCTGAATTGTTAGTTTAAATGAAAATGTATCTGTTGTGTCTTGTGTGATAAAGTGAGTATTGGAGTATTGGTGGTTGACTCTAGTTGCCATTGTTTTAATTTGTTTGTGCTTGATCATATTGATGACCTCAAAGGGGGTTCATATGACAATGAGAAATTTGTTTAAATGAAATTGCTTGCTGTACTGCATTTGGAGTGATGAACTGATGATTATTGATTAAGTCTTATGATGCTAAAAATTTTTCATCTTTTAAACATTATTGTTGTAAGTGTAGCTGAAACTAGTGTTAGTTATGAATTTAGTTATTGGATAATCTGAATCTGAATTTAGTTAGTGGATAATCTGAATCTGAATTTGTTGTTTGGGTTGTTGATTTTTAGGGATAAAAATACAAAATGTCTGAGAATGTTGGTTCAGGGACAGGGTCTTCGCTTCCTAGTATTCCTAGACCTACACCTGCTGTTTCTAGGAGAAAAAATGCAACTGGAAATAGAAGTGATATAGGATGGAAACATGGGATTGATGTTCAAGGCAATGGTAAAAAAGTGAAGTGTAATTATTGCTCAAAAACTATAAGCGGAGGGATTTACAGATTCAAGCATCATCTTGCCGGTACTAAAGAGGATTCAGAGCCTTGTGCTTCAGTACCTGAAGAAGTGAAGGCTGTGATGTTGAAAGTTTGTGTGGAGGCTAAAGAAGCATCATTGAAGAAGAGAAGATTTGGTGATGATGAGGATTATCCTGAACAAACAGAAAAGGAAAAGGACAATTCTCAACAAAGGGGGAAAGATATTCGCAACTTTGTCACAAAAGGAAAAGGGGCTCAAGTTCAATCAACAATAAATCAAATGATGAAGAAGGATCTAAAGGAACAATGTGATCAACAATGTGCCATATTTTTCTATACAAGTGCTATTCCTTTCAATGTTATTAAGAATCCCGAATTTTTAAAGTTTTGTGAGATGGTTGGTAGATATGGAATTGGCTATAAACCTCCTTCTTACCATGAGTTAAGAGAAACCCAATTAAAGAAAGCAGTAAACAATGTTGATGAAATGCTTACTGAATTTAAAGCAGAGTGGAAGAGAACTGGTTGTTCAATCATGTCGGATGGATGGACTGATAAAAAAAGGCGTAGTATTTGTAATTTTTTGGTGAACAGCCCTAAAGGAACAGTTTTTCTTTATTCATTGGACACTTCTGACATCTCGAAAACAACGGATAAAGTTGTCAAAATGCTAGAAGATGCCGTAGAATTTGTTGGTGAAGAGAATGTAGTCCAAATTGTTACAGATAATGCTGCTAATTATAAGGCTGCTGGAGAAAGAATGATGGAGACTAGAAAAAGTTTGTATTGGACACCATGTGCTGCACACTGCATAGATTTGATATTGGAGGATTTTGAAAAGAAGCTAAAGGTGCATGAAACAACCATAAAAAAGGGAAGAAAAATCACCACTTTTATCTACTCTCGGAGTATGCTCATTAGCATGTTGAGGAATTTTACAAAGGGAAAGGACTTGGTTCGGCCAGGTGCCACAAGATTCGCCACTGCGTATTTGACTCTCACTTGTCTTCATGATAATAAAGGACCATTGATGACTATGTTTACTTCTGCTGATTGGAAGACAACTAAGGTTGCATCAACGCCTGAAGGAATAAGAGTTCAAAACATGGCCTTGGATAGTAGGCTATGGAAGAATATTGTCATATGCCTCAAGGCTGCTGCTCCTCTCATTACAGTCCTTCGCTTGGTTGATTCAGATGAAAAACCAGCCATGGGTTTCATCTTTGAAGGCATGAGAAACGCCAAAGAAACAATCAAGACTAACTTCGGTTGTGTTAAAAAGAGGTAATCTTGAGTTTTGACTAATTGAAAGCTTTAATATTTGATTATCAATGTATCATGTTAGTATGTTACCATGTTTTCTTCTTATATTCAGTTATTTATTTAATTTTCTTATTTTTATTCATTTGCATTGCTATTTTTAGTTATGAACCTATATGGGAAATTATTGATGGAAGGTGGGAAAGTCAATTGCATAGACCATTGCATGCAGCTGCGTATTATCTTAATCCTCATTATCACTATGAACCAAATTTCATGGTTGATGATGCTGACATTAAGATTGGTCTATATAGTTGTTTGAAAAAACTAGTTCCTAACCAGGAAGAAAGGAAAAAGGTTGGTCTACAGCTTCTTGACTTTCATTATGCTAGAGGCCTCTTTGGTAATGAAACTGCAAAGAGTAGTAGGAAGACCATGCTACCTGCTGAGTGGTGGGACTTCTATGGAGATAGTTGTCCAGAACTAAAGAAGTTTGCTATCCGAGTTCTAACCTTAACTTGTAGTTCATCTGGTTGTGAGCGTAATTGGAGTGCATTTGAAATGGTAATTCCTTATTCCTTACTTCCTTAGAACTATTCATTATTAATTTTTTTATTTTTATTAACTATTGGCACTATATGTTTGTAGGTTCATACAAAGAGAAGAAATCGGTTGCATCAAAAGAAAATGAATGATCTAGTGTATGTGATGTATAATTTGAAGTTAAAGGGCAAGCAAATTAGAAAAACTCCAGAACTTGAATTTGATGCAGTGCATTCTGATGATGAGTGGATAACTGAGGATGTTAATGAAAATATTGCTGAAAGTGTTGAGCATTCTCACTTGCCAATGAATGACAATACTAATGATGATCCAAATAGTAATGAATTTGCTATTCCAGGTATGAATAGTAATGAATTCAACATGGGTGAGGGAGGTGAGAATGAGTTTATTGGGGATCCACAACAAAATTTAATAGAGGAAGAAGATGAACATGTGAATGATGATGAAGATTTTGTTGGCCGTGTTGAACCTGAGGCTGAAAGAAATGATGTTTCTGATGAAGATGGTGAAGATGATGATGTTGATGCCATGGAAGATGAAGATATTGGAGGATTTGAGTTTTAGAGTTTATTAGAAATTTAATTGTTGCTTTGTTGTTTTCTTTTGTGTTTTGGTTATGTCTTATAAACCTTTGATTGTGTAATTGTGTGTTTTATGTTGAACTAGATAAATACTTGTGAAGGATTTAAATGTGTGATCCAAAGTACTTGTTGTAACTTGTAATTTTAGTATTAGGTTAATTTATTATGTGTTTTGATGTTGAAATTGTTAGGTTTAAATGTCTATATCTGAGTAAATATATATATATATTATACATGATATATATATTTTTTTAAAATGTATAACAGGTAAACTCGTACGAGTCTACGAGTCGAGTCTAGGTCAGCTCCACGAGTTTACCTAGACTCGCGAGTTTGACAACCTTGGCACCAATAGTTTGAACCCTGAGATATGTGTCTGTGGTATTTTTGTGCAAGGATATGCTTGGATGATTAGGTTTTGAGGAGTGCTTTATCACTTGATAACTTAGGTTAACTAACCCGGGATTATCAACTAAAAGTCCACTATCAAGAGCAACTTTGTCACAAAATATTTAGTAACCCGAAGAGGTGCTGGCCACCAAGGTCTCAGGAATGAATAACAAACCATGTGCTTGTGGTGTGTATGTGTTGAGGAGAGGCTTGAGTAAGTAAGTCCTCAAGGTTGTTTTAACACCTAGCACCTTGAACCAACTGGTTTGGGAGTGTTGGCTAAAAGCTTATCATGAAGAGTTGCCTTAACATAGAGCACTTAGCTAAATAAATTAATAAGCTTCTAAAGAGAAAAAGAAAACAAGAACAAAGCCAAATTAAGGATCAAGAATAAGAGTCTCATAGAAGGCAATAGAGTGAGTATTTAAGAGCCTATAATGGCCTAGAAACTAGCAAGAACATGAACCTAAGTTGTCATGCATGAAACTCCACGAACCAAGGTTTTGAATTCTCTCAATAAGGACTTATATCTCTTTGTATTCTCATTCATCTTTCTTATGTTCTATCACTTTCTTGAGGACAAGCAAGATTTAAGTTTGGTGTTTTGATGCCAGGGCATCTTGGCTAGTTTCACAATCCGTTTTGAGTATGTTTTAGGTTAGTTTCATGCATTTTCTTAGGGAATAAGCAAACATTTGGATGAGTTATGCATTCATGTCTTGATTCAATCAAACATTGTGAATTCTAAACATTTCATGAGAATAATGCAAAAGACTAAAGGATGTAATGAATGATGTATTATCTTATGATTAGAGCAAGACTTTGATGCAATTTGTTTGATTGATTTCAGATAAGAAGAGGTAGAGAACAGCCACATTAGTAGCCACGTTAGTGCCACTAACATGGGCACTAACGTAGAGAAAAGAAAAATAAGCACTGTTAGTGGCAATGTTGGTGCCATTAACGTGATTCAAAGGCAAATTCAGGAGAGGAAAACCACGTTAGTGGCCATGTTAGTGCCAGTAACGTGGGCACTAACGTGGCAAAGAAGAATATGAGAATCGTTAGTGGCTAAGTTAATGCAACTAACGTGGGCATTAACGTGGAAGAAGGGAGCTTAGGATGTTAATGGTGAAGTTGACACCATTAACGTGATCGAAGGAAGAAGCAAGGACAAGGAAGGCCACGTTAGTAGCCACGTTAATGCCACTAACATGAGCATTAACGTGGGCTTAAGGCAAAAGTGGTGCCCTTAGTGGCCACGTGAGTACCACTAACGACAGGGGTAACGTGATTCAAGGGAGGTTGGGGACGTTAGTGACCATGTTGGTGTCACTAACGTCTTTGAGCCAAGACTTTACACATGACGTTACTCACACTAACGGTCTGACTAACGTGACTACTGCCTAACTTAAACTCTTCCAGCAAGTTGAGCAAAGCCCAATGAGTTTGGTAACTGCTTCAACTAAGGCCAAGGGCCCACATTCAGATACTTGTAGACTTAACTGAGGAGCAGAGAAGTAGTATATATAGGAGTAGTTTTGAACTAGAAAGAGGATTGAAACCTAGGGGATCCAGGATTGTAAACACTCACAATTTAATTTTTTCTGTGCTCAATTTACTTTCAATGCACTTTACATTTCCATTTTCCATTCCCAGAGCTATGATCCACTAAACCCCACTTCATTGGGGGAGGGAGCTCTGTTTTAATTTAGTGGATCAATCATCGTTCTTATTATTCTTCTATTCATTCTCTTTGATTTGCTTGAAAGCTTTCGATCTTCATCCAATTGAGCAATTGTCTTGGAAGAAAAATTGTTCATACTTGGATTTCCTAGGAACCTTGGAAAAGGAATGAGGAAATCATGCTAGAAATGCTTTCTCATGTTGGAGTAGATTAGGGGTTGGACGGATATAGTGACATATAATCCTCCTGATACTTTGATATAGAATAATATGTGGTATAATCACTGATCGCACTTCATCTCTTCCCATGAGCAATTAGATCAAGAAATTGGGCAATTGTTCAAGCATAGAGAGATTAAATTGCCAAGGAATTGGGATTCAATCACCTAAGATTGCCAAGAGATCAATGAGTTGCAGGGATTGAGGAAGAGATGAAAATGAACTTGATCCGGAGAATGCAACATCTCCTAAACCCAATGAACTTCCCCACTCTTACCTTCCCATTCTCTATATTCTATTATTTACTTTGATGTTCACCACCCCATTCCCATTTAATTCCCTGCAATTTACTTTTTTGCAATCTACTTTTTATTATTTAATTTCCTTTATTTACATTCTATTATTAATTTCCCGTCATTTATATTTCTTGCTATTTACGTTTCCCGCCATTTATATTTCCACAAATCTCAACTCCATTCTGTTTAGTTCAACTAGACCATTCCTCTGATTAAAGTTGCTCAGCTAATCAATCCCTGTGGGATTCGACCTCACTCTACTGTGAGTTTTTACTTGACGATAATTCGGTATACTTGCCGAAGGCAATTTATTGAGAGACAGATTTCCCGTGATCATGAACAAGCTGAAACCGCAAACAAAGTCATATTGATTGGGTTGAAGTGCCGATTACAAGACACAAAGGGAGCATGGCCAGATGAGCTCTTCAAAGTCTTATGGACATATCGGGGAGTCACTTTTTCGGCTTGCTTATGCAATGGAAGCCATGATCTGCATAGAAATTGTTAAAGAGTTACCTAGAGTTATATTCTACAATGAAGGGGCTAATACCCGAGCACAAAAAGAAAAACTTGACTTCCTCCCAGAAGTTCGAGAGAGAGCTCATATCAAGGAGCAAGCAATAAAGCAAAGAATGACCCTAAGTACAATCAGAAGGTGGTCAAAGGAAGCTTTGCCACGAACGACATCATACTGATCCAAAATGACATCGGAGTTCAGAAGTTGGGCGAAGGGAAGCTAGATGCAAATTGGAAGGGACCCTACAAAATTGTTGAAGTCCTAGAAAATGGCTACTACAAATTGTCCGACCTGCAAGGACGGGTGATGAGTCCAATTCACACCCCATTCAAAAATGGTGAATCAGTTCTTTTGGCAAGCGCACCAAATTATCGTTAAGTAATAACCCATAGTGGAGTGGGATCGTATCCATAGAGATTGGCAAATTTGAGCAGTTTTAATCAATTGATGAATTAGTCAAGCGGAACAGATAGATTGTGATTGCAGAATTATAACTTGAAGAAATGTAAATGGCTAAAATGTAAAGGAAAGCAATAAGGTGCAGAAATGGAAATGGCAGAATGTAGAGTGCAAAATCATAAATGACTTAATTGTAAATGGGAATGGGGAATTACAGAATGTAAAAGCAAGGTATAAAGAAAGTGGTAGATAAGAATGGGAAAATTCATTGTGATCATAAGATGTTGTCTCTTTGGATCAATTTCAGCTTATATCCTCTTCAATCATGTAACTCATTGACCTCTTGGCAGTCATGATTAATTCAGCCCCAATCCCTTAGTGACTAAATCTCTCAGATCTTGATCAATAGCCAATTCTTTAGTCTAATTGTTCATGAAGAGAGATATGCTTTGTCCCTGATTATACCACACATCATTATAGGTCCAAATAGAGTGAGGATTATATGTCACCATATCCAAACACCAAAACCCAGATCCTACTCAAGTCTGAGAAGGGATTTCAAGCATAGTTTCATGTTTCCTTTCCCAAGGTTCCCATGAAACCCATTTTGCATTCAATCTCTTTCCCAAGATAATTGAACACTAAGTATAAAAACAAAATTCCTTCTAGAAAATCAAAGAGAAGATGAAGAGAAGAAGAATTTCACTATCATCAATCCATCAAGTACAACAGGGCTCCCTCTCTCAATGAGAGGGAATTTACCTACTCATAGCTCAAAGAAAAGTACTCAAAAGTAAAGAAGATGATGAAGTGTAAAAGTGAATCTAAAACTAATCTCTCTAACTGCTTAACCCCCTCTTCAGTACTTCTTGGGGGCTTTTATACTATTCATAGCTCTCAAAATAAAAGAATTACAAAAGTGAAAAAGGAAAATTACAATTTGGAGGGAAACGAAACTCAATAAGCATGACTTCCCAGCTGGCGTGTGGCTGGCGCTTCAGTGGCATGTCACGTGCTCCTCCAATTCTGGCTTGGTGTGCCACGCCCAGTCCCTCAAGTGGCACGCTCGTCTTCAATAACTTTCTTGGCATGCCACGCCTTCGAGCTTAAGTGGCACACCGTAGCCTTTTTCCTCTTCTTCTTGCCTCTGGAGACTTGAACTAGCGTGGGACGCCCAGGGTCTGGCGTGCCACGCCCTTGCTGCACGCTTGATCAAGCTCTCTGAAAAGTTGAACTAGCGTGGCACGCCTAAGGTCTGGCATACCACGCCCTTTGTAGGCAAGTAATGCTTCTATTTGGTGTGCCACACCACGAACTCAAGTGGCACGCCCCAATGGCTTTTGCTTCCTAGATGACACTGGCATGCCACGCTTGGGGTTTAAGTGGCACAACCAAGTGAGGAATAGTGGATGGTGTGCCACGCCCTCGACACCAAGTGGCACGCCCATGTGTTTGGCCTCCTTCATCCTCTCTGGAAACTTGTACCAACGTGCCATGTCTAAAGGCTAACATGCCACGCCCATGATCTTGCCTTGGTTTCAAAAGCTGGCGTGCCACGTCCAGCATTCAAGTGGCATGCCATAGTAAGATTCTTGGACTGGCGTGCAACGCCTTCGATACCAAGTGGCATGCCCAGCCCTTGCTTTGGTCTCTTTTTGCATTGGCGTGCCATGCCTGGTCGCTCAAGTGGCATGCCTAAGTAAAACTGAGAGCCTGGCGTGCCACGCCTTCGACCTCAAGTGGCACGCCCAGACTTCATTGGCCTTCAGCCCCTTCTCTAGGATTTTGTACTACTGTGCCACGCCTGGTTCCTCAAGTGGCACGCCCAAGTGACTTTTTTGGAGCTGGCGTGCCACACCTTCGATACCAAGTGGCACGCCATAGTGATGGTTCCTTCTAGAGTGATGAGTTGGCATGCCACGCCCCTTAGCTCAAGTGGCACGCCAAAAGTAGGTGATGGGTTAGGCGTGCCACGCCCAACCTGGCGTGCCACGCCCCTTTAGTGTCCTCCATTGTTGCTCTTTGGAACTTTGTATTAGCGTGCCACGCCCAGTCCCTTGCATGCCATGCCCATGTGAATCCTTGAGACTCCCTTCTGGATTTCAGTACTGGCATGCCACGCCTAGCTCCTGGCGTGCTACGCCAGTGCATTTTTTGTGGCGTTTGCTCCAAGTGGCATGCCAGTTTCACACGCCCAGCTTCTTTGTTGCTTTCTTCCCATTTTTTGATGTCTTTTTCACCTGAAATTCAGCACGACTCATCTCAAAGCATTGTACCATAATATTCATCAAATAATGCATGAATTGCAATGATCAAATGAGATTTATGCTCTTTTATGGTCCTCTTTATGCAAGAAAGAAGGATAGATGATGCAAGTCACCGCAACACCAAACTTAAGTTTCGCTTATCCCAAGCAAGTCAATGTGAGTAGGCCTTTTATAAATTGAGAACTTAGCCTTGAATGAATGCAACATGACTTTGGGTAGAACTAAGTGTTCAACACATGTATGAATGTTTTAATGTCATAAAGAACTCTTAGATCTTCGAGGGTTCTTTCAAGAATAAGCTTCAGGGGTCCTTTCTATTGATTGTCACCTTGATGTAGTAAGAGTTGTTTCTCTTTCTTTTTGGTTTGTGCTTTCTTGACCACGACTCTAAGTGTTCTGTCTCAAGACAACCTTTTAGTTAAGCTTTCAATTAGCACTCCCAAACCAGTTGGTTTTAGTGTACTAGGTGTTGAAGCACCCCTAAGAATTTACTTGCCCAGGTCTCTTCTTGACACATCTTTACCACAAGTATCTACTAGGATCTTTAACTCTTTTTGAGCTTTTTAATGTTTCTTTCCCATCCTAGTAGTTGATGCTTAGAGCCTTGGGTCTTTGTTGCTTACTACTTAATTCTTGGTTCTATGGATATTCAAGGAGCACCCCTTAACCTTTTCTTGTTATACCTTCTAAGACTAGTTGCTTTCCATGACTCATTTTCTCTTCTTTTTTTTTTTGTTCATTCAAGGTTCTACACTTAGTTTCTTGTTTCTTTGTTTGTTAAATGATCTCTCTTGGCCTTGGTTTCTCTTACTCTTGTTTTTGCATAGCTCTCAGCAACTCTTATGGAGACAAGCTCTACTTTATTTATGTTGAAAAGGAAGACTTGAAATACATTGCATTTTCTTTCTTGTAGTTTAAAGAACTCATAAAGGACTTTAAGCATGAAATAAAATTAAGTAGAAAACATAAACTACCCTATCATGACTATTTATTCTTGACAGAAAGTAAACCAAACAAAAGCTTAAACATAATTTCAGAAATTAGAGAGTGTCAACCATGGGACTTAACAACCTTGAGTAGCTTAAGTCTTCAGTTCATTGGCCCCTTTCCTTTGTCCTTCTTCTTGGAAGGGGAGGAGTCACCTTCATATTGCTTAGAAGATCCTTCTTGTGCCTTAGCATCTTTGGACTTCCAAAATCCTAGCCTTCTCATAAAATTTCTTTCATTCTCCTTATGTTTGGCTAGAATTTCCTCTTGTCTTGCACTCAGCTCCTCCATTCCTTGCATGAATGTTGGGTATCCTAAGTTTAGAGCGGCCATGGCATTACACAAGTGATTCAGCTTCGCTTGTATGTTGATGTCATATTGCCTCTTGGGGATAGTTCTGCCATCATAGAGATGCATGAATTCAGCAAGGTTCCTCTGTTGCCATTTGCCTTGCTCTACTATTTTGTCAAGTGCACTTCGCACCTTCTCCAGTCAAACTATTCTTGCTGCTCCTTCCTCATGTGCTCCCAACTCCCTTGGAGTTGTTGGATGTTCTCATTGACTTGGTCCCATTGCTTTTGTTGATAGTCTTTGAATTGGTTGACATCTTCTCTCAGGTAGTGTAGGTATCCCTTCATTTGGTGTACATCTCCTTGCAGTTGTTCCCAGTTGAATCCTTTAGAAAATTGTTGGTATTGGTAGTGTGGTAGTGGTTGAAGTGCTAGAAAGTGTGGTTGCTCTTCTACCTCTTCTTCTTCTTATTGTTGTTGTGGCTCATGAGCATGAGCTCTTTGTTTTCTGGGCCTCTGAAGTAGGTGAACAGCCACTACTTTGGCCATCTTCTTGGCAGTTATGAATTTGTCTTACTTTACTAGCACCTCATCAATGATCTTTTCAACTCCAGCTTCATCACATAACCTCTGTATGATGCTGGGGAATACCAACCTTGTGTTGTCACTGGTGCTTTTCAGCACTTTGTTGATGTTATTGGCAATTAGCTCCCCCACATTGACATTCTCACCTTTCACGATGCTGTAAATGAGCACAGCTCTCTCCTTGGTCACCTCTGAAGTGTTGGATATGAGGATTAAGGACCTCCTCACAAATTCCAGCTACCCTCTAGCTTGGGGGCTTAGATCCCTTCTTCTCAATTGGTTGGGTATCCCATCCTGGTCATTTATCCATTGCACATTTAGCACGCAAATCTCGTTCAGGATTTCATTAAACCCAGGGTCTTGTTGGTTCATTCTTTCTTTATAGCTCTGGGTGGAGCTTGTCCTCTTAACCATTGGCATCCTCTCTATGCTGGATGGACTATAGTCAATGGACTTCCCCCTCACGTAGCTAATGTAGCCATAACATTGTCCTGGCTGAGGCACAGCATTGGCATAAAACTCCCTCACCAAGCTCTCTACTACCTTCGTTGGTAGGTTGCATAGGAGTGTCCAGCCCCTGCTGTTAATTTCAATGTTGAGCTCAAGATGCTCGTTCCTCCCTAATTGGAACCCAACCTCTGGAATGATTTCCCTCTCACTCACCCAACCATAGAATTGATTGTGGTTGAATGCGGAGAGAAACTTGTATTCATTGAAAGATGAGCTTGAGGATCCAGAGGTTGGTTCCTTGATTTTTCTTTTATTTGAGGCTGAGCTTTTTGGTGGTACCATTAGGTTAAGAGAGTGTGTTTAAGGTTGTAAGAGGGAGAGCAAGCAAAACCTTGTTTTGCTCCAACACCAAACTTAGGACTTGATTGTCCCAATCAAGAAAAGGGAAAAGAAGTAGGGGAAAAGAGGTAGTGGAAGGCGAAAAGAGAAAAGAAGAAAAAAGGTGTTTGGATTCTTTTTTGTGTGTGATTAGGGGTTTGAAGTGGGAGAAGAGTTGGGAAGGTGAGGCTTTTATAAGGGGTGAAGGGTGTGATTTGAATGGTGGAAAATAAAAAGGATTCAATGTTTTCCCACTTGGGGAGTGACGCCTAGCGTGGGAAGAGGCGCCAACCCTTATCTCACTGTGCCTCCTGCATGTGTTGAGTTCCAAAGTGTAAGTACACTTTGACTTCTTTGCTTTATGAGTTATTCACCATGTGGGTCCCATCTTTTCTCCTGAAAATGAAACTGAAACCCGTTAGTAATGATAAAAGAATCTTTCACATTCCTTCTTATCGTGGGTGAGTGGGATTGCAACTGATGGGTGTCCTTTGGGACACCAAACTTAATCCTATTGCATCTTAATAAATTGGTTTCATCATTGTGCAATTAATATGTTCATAAGGATGGAATAACTCAAATCTTTTCATTATCTTTTGTTTCTAACCTCTTCTGAACACATTAAACCACGATCATGCTCTTGCCAAAATATTAAATGCTTTCAAATTGAGTAGAATTGGGCTTGCTAGGTGATCCCTGTATGGTGGTGGCCACACCAAACTTAATCTCTGGGCTTACTCTTCAAAATCAAGTTATCAAAATGGTTGTAAGCCTAGATTAAGTGGGTGAGTGGCCACACCAAACTTAGCCTTTTAGCTAGTTTTCAACCCACTTACTCATCATTAGTAAATGCATTCATCAAGTTGCAATTCCGGAATAAAAGAGACACAAGAATGTCAGGGTGTCCTAACCACCAAAACTGATATTTAAACTTCCTTACCTACCACTTGCAATCTAATTCTAAATGGTAATGCAACACAAGTGTGAAACTGAAACTTAAACTATCTAAAGCAATGAATTTTAAACTACTTCTAAGAAAAACAATAAATTAAAAGGATAAAGTGTTGGGGTGCCTCCCAACTAGCGCTTCTTTATTGTCACTAGCTTGACACTTCTCCATCTTTAGTTGAGCTTGTAGCTCACTCTCTGCTCCTCTAAAGAGCCTCCCAAGTAGTGTTTGAGTCTATGGCCATTGACAGTGAAAGTTCTCTGAGTTTTGTCCTCCATGAGCTCTACATGACCATAGGGAAACACCTTGAGTATGGTGAAGGGTCCTGACCATTGAGACTTAAGTTTTCCAGGGAAGAACTTGAGTCTTGAGTTGTACAGAAGCACCTTTTGTCCTTCAGTGACCTCCCTTCTTGCTATCTTTTGATCATGCCACCTTTTTGTGTTCTCTTTGTAGATTTTTGCATTCTCATATGCTTGATTTATAAATTCCTCCAGCTCATTGAGTTGCATTATTCTTCTTTCTCCAGCAGCTTGCTCATCATAATTTAGCATTTTTAGAGCCCAAAATGCTCTATGCTCAAGCTCAACTGGTAAGTGACAAGCCTTGCCATATACCAGTTGGTATGGGGACATCCCAATGGGTGTCTTGTCGGCTGTCCTGTAGGTCCATAATGCATCATCCAGCTTCTTAGACCAATCCTTCCTTGAGCTTCCAACAGTTTTTTCAAGAATTCTTTTTAGTTCTCTGTTTGAGATCTCAGCTTGCCCGTTAGTCTGTGGATGGTACGGAGTTGTCACTTTGTGCTTGACTCCATACCTGAGAAGGAGTGTCTCATGTTATTTGTTGCAGAAGTGTGTCCCTCCATCACTAATGAGGGCTCTAGGAACTCCAAATCTGCTGAAGATGTTCCTTCTCAAGAAGCTTATCACAACTTTATTGTAATTTGTCGCAGTGGCTATGGCTTCTACCCATCTTGAGACATAATCAACAGCCACCAATATGTAACTATTTGAGTAGGAGGTTGGGAAGGGTCCCATAAAGTCAATTCCCTATACATCAAATAGTTCCAGCTCTAGTATTATTCCGAGGGTTACCTGAAACTGTAGGTCGATCTCGGACGAGATCTTCTGTTCTGGTCGGAGATGACGTGTCCGGCTGGAGGATGGCGGCCGGAGCTGTGGTGTCCGACTTGTTGGACTGGCTATGCTGCTGATCATTTGTCACCGGAGGGTGGTGGTACCTGCAAGGGACTCCGATACTTAAGTTAGCAAGGGTATTAAGCAGGTTTTTAGTAGAATCAGAGTATGAGTTATACCTGGGTGCTCCAGTATATTTATAATGGTGTAGAGTGACCTTTTTAGATAAGATAAGTTAGTTATCTTATCTTATCTGTGAGTGAGGTCATCTTATTTTCAAGGGAACCGCCCTTATCTCTATAAGCTTAGGCTAGCTTTGGATTTTGGTCGTGTTCCTCCTTTGGGCCCTTTTTTTGGGCTTTCCTGGTGATTTGGCCGAGCTCTTTGAGAAGAGGTCGGATAGTCTGACCTAAAGAGGTCGGTCGTTCTGTCGCTAAACATCCCGGGTCGGACAGCTCGACCCAAGGTATGAACAGTGCCCCTGCTCGAGCTCGGTCTTTCTTTTGGAGGTCGAGTCTTAGTTTTGGTACTTCGATCCTTCTCTGGTGAAGCCGAACTCGAGCATCTGTCGACTTCCTCTTTGTAGAGTCTTCTTCTTTTTTGAATGCGGAACGTCTTTCCTTTTCATTTCTTCTGAAAGCGCGCGCTTTTGCATTAGCGCTCTAGCCTTGGGAATGTGAGAGGGTTTAATACCCTCATTAATTGATTTTTAATGCTCGGTTTCTCTTGGCAGTTTTATTTTGAATTTCACACAAAAAATGGTTTTCCTTTTCTCTGTAACTTCCCCTCCTTTTTCTCTCTGTCTTTCTGTTTTGTAGTTCCTTTGCGACGCTGTTGGTGCTTTCTTTTGTTTTGAAAGGCGATTCCAGATTCTATTTTCCGTCTTCAACTTCTTTGAAGCTTTCTCCTTTTTCCAGGTTGGTTCTACTTTCTTCTTCTTTACTTCTTTCGTCGCTTTGCCTTCGGTTCTTTGGTAAAGCTTTGATTTTTTGTTTGAATGCATACTGTAAAGTTTGAACCTTTTCGCGTCATTTTGCTCAATTGTTGATGTGATGCATGTTTCTGGCATTTCTCCTGATGATTAAGATTTTTTAGGGCTTTGCATGTTTTGCTGCCTTTTTATTTGATTTTGTAGCTTTCTGGGGTAATGGCTTCATTTGATTCTTTTGAAAAAAGGTTGCGTCTTTGATGTCCTCCACTTGGCGTGTTTTGTTTGCTTGCTTTATGATTGAATTGCTATTTTCGTTGCTCCTTTGATGACTTTATTTTGACTTTTTCTCTTTCTTCTCGGGATATTGCCTTTTGGAAAAGGGCTTTTCTTTGCTGAGAGTTTTTTTGGGATGTTAGTCTTGTAGATTTTTTTAAGAGTCCTTACTATGTCACTGCCTCCAAAGGATGCCCCTAGACCTTGTCTTGGGATTTTCCTTTTACTTGTTTGTATGCTCGAGTCATGCTCTGCTATGAGTTGATTTTGACTTTGCCCGAGATGTTTTGGTTAGTAATCTATTTTCTTCTTTCTTGTTGTAGGACTAGTTGACCTCATGTCTTATCGCAAAAATATTGTTGAGACATCTTCCCAAGTCCCTGAGGGCATGGCTGATTGGGTGGATTCTATGGTTCTTCTATGTGTTTCGTTGGTTGACTCCGAGTTTTGTCACCAACTTAGGCAATTTCATAGGATTTGTAGTAATGGTAGTGATGAAAAGAATTATGAGCTTGTATCTCCCAATTCTGAAGAAAGGGTTTATTTTTCTACCCGATTTGTTGGAGAACGCCCCTTTTTCTATGCATATGACTTCTTTTGTAGTCAAATGAATATTACTCTTCCTTTTACCCCCTTTGAGACCAACCTATTGTGGTCTTTTAACATAGCTCCATCCCAGCTTCACCCCAACTCCTGGGGTTTTATAAAAATCTTTCAGTTGCTGTGTCACAAACTAGGTATCCCTGCTTCGCAATCCCTCTTCTTTTATCTCTTTGTTTTGACAAAGCCTGGGGTGGTTAAGAAGAAAGCCGCCTGGGTTTCTTTCCGAGCATCCCAGGGAAAGAAGGTTTTTTCCATGTTTGATGAATCTTTTCACGACTTTAAGAATTACTTTTTCAGGGTCTGAGTTGTTGAAGGAGCTCGGCCCTTTTTTCTGGATGAGAATGACGAGCCTGCCTTTCCTTTAGAATGGCAAAAGAATGTAGTGGTGCCTAAATATACGTGGAAGATGTTAGATGAGGCTGAGCAAGCCTTTGTGACTGTGCTGGAAGAAAACTAGGGACAGCCTCCCCATCTTGATACAAAGAAATTTTTAGGAAATCCCTCTCTCCTCCGAGCTGAGCTGGGTAGTGGTCGATTTCTCTTTTGTTTTTTGCGTATTTTGTCGAGTTTATTTCTTTTCTTTTCTTGATTCATAACTTGGTTTCTCGCTGTGATGTTTGTTTGTAGAGATGATTAAAAATAATGACTCCATGAAGACCTTCAAGAAGGCGAGGAAAGCTACGGCGGCTCAAAACATCTCGGCCAAGGTGGCTGGGGAGGGGTCCTCTCAGGTTCTGTCGAAGCCATCTGTTCCGAGCTCTCCTGGACCGAGGAGGATGATCCCTACTCTTCGGGTTCGCTTGGTTGATCCTTCTCGGGCTTCTACTGCTACCTCTTCTCCTACCGGCGCTCCTCCTCCGAAAAAGCAAAAAACAGCTGAGCCCTTTAACCTTGATGCCCCTGACTTTGACGCTGTCGAGTTTGTTGACCAGCAAATTGGTCCTTATGGTACCATCCCTACTGATGATGTTTCTCTTCTTCGCCATTTGGACTTTATTACTCGGAGCAGCGTCAAGATGGCACACATGGGGGTGGCTTTATATCGGACTGCCCAAGATCTTCCCATTCATGCTACAAAAGCCTTTATGGAGGAGGCTAAGTTGGAGTTCGACCGGATGAAAGGTTTAAAAGAGGAGCTCGGAGTGAAAGTGACCAAGCTGGAGAAGGAGTTGGAGGGCGAAAAGGCTAGTTCTATTGCCTTGGTGGCTTCTGTGAGGTTGGCTGAAGACACGGCATTGAAGCACAATGAGGGCTATGTCACGACCTACAGGGAAATGATGCGTCTCAGGGATGATTTGGAGTCTGCCCGAGCTGATTATGCCGAGCCCCAGGGTCACCTTGTAGGCAGCGTAAATGCTGCTTATGAGAACTTGAAGGAGCAGGTTCGGGTTCTTGCACCCGAGCTCGACCTTACTCTCTTCAGCTTGGACAACATCGTAAAAGATGGTAAAATTGTTCCTGATGACCCTATTGATGATGACGTCGACCCTCCTTCAGTGCCTGCCGCCAAAGCCTCTGTTGTGCCAACTTCTTTAGCTCCTTCAGCTGAGGTTGGTCTTCCCGAGTCAGAACCTGATTGTCAAATCTTGAACCGAGATAATGGGACAGTGGATGCAGTGCCTCTTCAGACTCGTCCTCCTTCACCTCGTGTTGATGCTGCTGAGAAGTCTTCGGATCCTCAATGATTATTCTGGATTTTTGTGTAGATAGCCCGACTTGTGGGCTTTTGAACTTTTTATATTTTCTAAATGGTAGTTCTGACTTTTTGCTACTTTCTTAGTTTCTTGTTTAGCAACTTTATTTTGAAAAACAAAGTAGTTTTCAAGCTCTTGGGGCTGATATTGGTAGCCTCTTGAGTTTGTTATTATTATATCTTGTGCTTTTTATGACATGTTTGTCTGCATCTGTCTGGTACCTTTTAGGTTTTTTGGGAGTGTTGGAGCCTTATTGTCCGACCTCTTTGGATTGCCTTTGTATTTTCATACTTGTGGCTTGATTTGGCTCCAACTTTTATGTCGACTTCCTCACTTCGGCCTGAAGTTATTTCTAGTGATCCGTTTTGTTTGGACTTTTGTTAAGTCTCTATTTAGGGATCACTTTTTATAACGTTTGGTTTTTTGGGCCGACTTCTTTGCGTTGGTCCCTTCTAAGTTATTTCTAGTAATCCTCTTTTTGGACCTTTTGTCAGGTCTCTTTTAGGGATTGCTTTTTATAACTTGTTTGTGGGAGGCCGACTTCATCATGTCGGTCTCTTATAAGTTATTTCTAGTAATCCTCTCTTTGGACCTTTTGTCAGGTCTCTTTTAGGGATTACTTTTTGTAACTTGTTTGTGGGAAGCCGACTTCATCATGTCAGTCTCTTCTAAGTTATTTCTAGTAATCCTCTTTTTGGACCTTTGTCAGGTATCTTTCCAGGGATTGACTCTTTATAACTTGTTTGTGGGAGGCCGACTTCATCATGTCGGTCTCTTCTAAGTTATTTCTAGTAATCCTCTTTTTGGACCTTTGTTAGGCCTCTTTTAGGGATTACTTTTTATAACTTGTTTGAGGGAGGCCAACTTCATCATGTCGGTCTCTTCTAAGTTATTTCTAGTAATCCTCTTTTTTAGGGCTGGACAGGCCTCTTTCCAGGGATGGACTTTTTATAACTTTGGTTATTGTGGTCGACTGGTCCGACTTCTTTATGTCGGCCTGTCTTTTAAGTTATTTTTAGCAACCCATTTTATTAAGACCTTATCAGGTCCTTTCTATGGATCACTTTCGATAACTTCTTGCATTATTCTATTTTTGTCGCTTTTTCATCTTTGCCGATTTTGTCGAAGTTAGGTTTGATCCTTGTTTGGTCGACCTTTTGATGAATTTGGTTTTCATCTTCTTTGGTATTTATTATGGTCGGATAGTGAATTTGATCTTCACTTTCTACTGATCCTGTAGCTTTATAATCGGGCGATGAATTTTTTAGCGTTTCAGACTAATGCTTCTTGAGGATTTATAGAAAATCTAAAAAACTTTATTCAAAAGAAAATGCAGATATATACATGCGGGAGTTTTATCCCTCTAAGTCGGGCAATTTGTAGATCTTGGCTTGGCACCTCGTTAAAAAACCTTTTCAGGGAAAAGAGTGCACCTAAGATCTCTATTACCTTTAACTATAGTACCTTCTTAGGTTGCAGGCGTGCCATGACCTAAGAAGCTCTCTCCCTTCGAGTTCGGACAGTCTGTAGTAGCCCTTTCCAAGTACTTCTATGACTCGGTAGGGTCCTTTCCAGTTTGCTGCCAGATTTCCTTCTCCAGGTCGAGTTGTTCCAATATCATTTCAGATTAGGATGAGGTCGTTCTCAGCAAAACCTTGTGGCACTACCTTTTGATTATATCTTGAAGCCATTCGACGTTTCAATGCCTATTCCCTGATCCAAGCTCTTTCTCAGATTTTCGGAAGTAGATCGAGTTCTTCCCTTTGAAGTTGGGAGTTGGCTTCTTCATTATAGTGAATCACTCTAGGCGACCCTTCTTCGACCTCCACCGGGATCATTGCTTCCGTTCCATTGGCTAGTCGGAAAGGTGATTCCTTTGTGGTGGAATGTGGTGTTATTCGATATGCCCATAGGACTTGTGGGAGCTCGTCGGCCCAAGCTCCCTTTGCCTCCTATAACCTTTATTTTAGCCCAGCCAATTTGACTTTGTTGGCAGCTTCGGCTTGTCCATTGGCCTGGGGATGTTCCACGGAAGTGAATTGGTATTTTATGTTCAGATCGGCCACCAACTTTTTGAAGCCTGCATCTGTGAATTGGGTGCCATTGTCTATGGTGATGGAGTATGGAACCCCAAATCTTGTCACAATATTTCTATATAGGAATTTTTGACTTCTTTGAGCAGTGGCATTAGCTAAGGGTTCTGCCTCGATCCACTTTGTGAAATAGTCTACCCCTATTTTGAGGAATTTGACTTGTCCTGATCCCTGGGGGAAGGGTCCGAGAAGGTCGAGTCCCCATTTTGCGAAAGGCCAAGGTGAGGTTACGCTGATGAGTTCCTCTGGCGGGGCGATGTGAAAGTTGGCGTGTTTCTGACATGGTGGACATGTCTTTACGAACTCTGTGGCTTCCTTTTGTAAAGTTGGCCAATAAAATCCTGCCCGTAGTACTTTTTTGGTAAGTGCCTGTGCTCCGAGATGATTGCTACAGATGCCGCTGTGTACTTCTTCTAAAACTTCCTTTGTATTGGAAGTCGGCACACATTTTAACAATGGTATTGAAATTCCTCTTTTGTATAGGGTATTGTTTATGATAGTGTAGTATTGTGCTTCCCGTTTTAACCTCTTTGCCTCCTTTTCATCTGTGGGGAGTGTTTTTGTTTTGAGGTAGTTAATTATGGGAGTCATCCATCCTTGATCCTGACCTGTTATGGCTAGGACATTTTCTTCTTCTGAGATTGACGGGTTCTGCAGCATTTCTTGGATGAGGCTTCTATTGTTGCCCCCTGGTTTGGTGCTGGCTAATTTTGAGAGTGCATCAGCTCGGGTATTCTATTCTCGGGGTATGTGGCAGACCTCATATTCCGCGAGTTATCCAAGCTGTTCCCTGGTTTTATCCAGGTACTTTTCATGGTGGGATCTTTGGCTTGGTAGCTCCCTGCTATTTGTGAAGTGACTACTTGTGAGTCGCTGAAGAAGATAAGCTTTTGAGCTCCAACCTCCCTAGCCAGCTTCAAACCAGCTAGTAGCGCCTCATATTCCACTTGGTTGTTTGAGGCAGGGAACCCAAATTTGAGGGAAAGTTTGATTTGGGTTCCCTGGTCGCTTTCAATTATCACACCCGCGCCGCTTCCAGTTTTATTTGAGGAACTGTCTACGTAAAGATTCTATTCTGTAGGAATTTTTGGGGTGTCTGTAAATTCTGGAATGAAGTCGGCCAGATATTGCGATTTGATGGCTGTCCGAGCTTCATATTGAAGGTCGAATTCGGACAACTCGACTGCCCATTGCAAGATTCTGCCTGCTAAGTCTGTTTTCTGCAAAATCCCTTTTATGGGTTGGTTGGTCCGAACCCTAATAGTGTGAGTTTGGAAGTATGGATGAAGTCATCGAGATGTTAGTATGAGAGCATAGGCGAATTTTTCTATTTTTTGGTAGTTCAGCTCGGATCCTTATAATGCTTTGCTGATGAAATATACAGGTTGTTGCCCACTGTCGTCTTCTCGGACTAGTGCTGAGGCTACTGCCCGACTTTCTACTACGAGGTATAATATAATTGGTTCTCCTTCCTGAGGCCGAGTTAGGATAGGTGGCTGTCCTAGGAATCTTTGAAATCTTGGAAGGCTTGTTCGCATTCTGTTGTCCATTCAAACCTCTTTCCCTTCCTTAGAGTGGCGTAGAAGGGGAGAGATCTTATTATCAATCCAACGAGAAATCTGGACAAGGCTGCCAACCTTCCATTGAGTTGTTGTACTTTTTTGACACAAGTCAGGCACTTCATGTCGAGTATGTCCCAGCATTTATCCGGATTTGCCTCGATTCCTCTTTGTGTGAGCATAAAACCCAAGAATTTGCCAGCCTCTACTGCGAAGGTGCATTTTGCGGGATTAAGTCACATGCCATGCTTTCTTATAGTGTCGAATACTTGGGTGAGGTCGGACAGTAATGTCTTTTCACTTTGTGTCTTTATTAACATGTCGTCCACATAGACTTCCATGATTTTTCTGATGTGATTCGTAAAGACTTTATTCATTAATCTCTGATAAGTAGCTCCCACGTTTTTATGTCCAAAAGGCATGACGACGTAGTAGTAGTTTGCTTTTGGGGTTAAGAATGAAGTTTTTTCTTGGTCGGGTGGATACATCGGGATTTGATTGTATCCCGAATATGCATCCATAAACGAGAGGTATTTATATCCGGAGGAGGCATCCACTAGAGCGTCGATGCTTGGGAGTGGATAAGGATCTTTTGGGCAGGCTTTGTTGAGATTAGTGTAGTCGGTGCACATCCGCCATTTCCCATTTGATTTTTTCACCAAGACGACGTTAGCTAGCCATAGTGGGTACTTGACTTCTCTTATGAATCCTACCTCCAGTAGAGCTTGTACTTGCTCTTCCACAGCTTGGGATCGTTCTGGTCTGAGCTTTCTACGTCTCTGTTGTACTGGCCGAGATCCCGGGTAGACTGCTAGCTTATGGCACATTAACTTGGGGTCTATGCCTGGCATGTCTGCAGCCTTCCATGCAAAGAGGTCAACGTTATCTCGTAAGAACTGTACGAGTGATTCTTTTATGTCTCCGTTTCGGATTGTACCAATATTGGTTGTTTTGTCCGAGATATCTCCGATCTGGACTTTTTCTACTTCACCTTCGGGTTGTGGGCGGAGTTCTTCCCGCCTCTGAACTCCACCAAGTTCGATTGTATGGAATTCTTCTCCTCTGCCTCTGAGGTTTAGACTTTCATTGTAATAGTGGTGCGCCATCTTCTGGTCTGCTTTTATTGTATCTATTCCTTCTGTAGTTGGGAACTTCATACATATATGTGGAGTCAAGACTACTGCACCGAGCTGATTCAAGGTTGTCCGACCTATTAAGGCATTGTAGGTTGAACTCACGTCAACCACGATATAGTCTATCTTGAGTGTTCTTGACTGGTTTCCTTTTCCAAAGGTCGTGTGTAGTGAGATGTATCCAAGTGGTTGAACTGGGGTGTCTTCCAGTCCGAACAGGCTATTCAGATATGCGCTGAGTTCTTTTTCTTCCAGGCCGAGTTTGTCGAAGGCAGTTTTAAACAAGATGTCGGCAGAGCTTCTTTGGTCTATCAGTGTGCGATGGAGATTTGCGTTTGCCAATATGATAGTGATGACCATAGGATCGTCGTGTCCCGAGATAATGCCGGATGCGTCCTCTTTGGTAAAAGTAATTGTGGGGATGTCGGGTGTTTCTTCTCTTCCTTCGACATGATATACCACTTTAAGATATCTTTTTCAAGATGATTTGGAGATCCTTCCTCCCGCAAATCCTCCATGTATCATGTGGACGTGTCTCTCGAGCGTACGAGGTGGTCGTTCAGCCCGTCCGACATCTTCATCCCTTCTTCTTTTTCTGGGATCATCTGCTTGGCTCGCCAAATACCGATCTAACTTTCCTTCTCTTACCAGTATTTCTATGATATTTTTTAGGTCAAAACATTCGTTGGTGGAATGTCCATAGCTTCGATGATATTCACAATATTCAGCCTGGTTTCCTCCTTCTTTTTTGCTTTTGAGTGGTTGAGCTGGAGGTATCTTTTTAGTATGACATACTTCTTTGTAGACATCCACAAGGGATACCCGAAGAGGGGTATAGTTGTGGTATTTTTTTATCTTTTCCCCATGTTGATCTTCTTTTTTCTTGGATTCTTTGTCCTTATCTCGGGAGGAATAGGAGAACCCGGATTTTGAGGTCTCTCCTAGTCAAGAGTTTTTCTCCATGTTGATATACTTCTCTGCTCGCTCTTGTACCTCATTTAGAGATGTGGGATGCTTTTTCAATATGGAGTGGCTAAAAGGCCCTTCTCGTAAGCCATTGATGAGGCCCATGATGGCCGCTTCTGTGGGTAGACTTTGTATGTCTAGACATGCCTTGTTGAATCTTTCCATGCGGAGACTTTCCTGATCTCCTTGTTTGATTCCTAGTAGACTTGGGGTGTGCTTGGTTTTGTCTTTCTGGATAGAGAATCTGGCCCAAAACTTTTTGGCCAGGTCATCGAAGCTTGAGATGGATCTGAGGGGTAGATTGTCGAACCACTTAATCGCCTTTTTTGTTAAGGTGGTCGGGAAAACTTTGCAGCGAACTGCGTCTGAGGCGTCAGTGAGGTACATTCGACTCCTGAAATTACTGAGGTGATGGCTGGGATCTGTCGTGCCATCGTATAAGGTCATATCTGGGAGTTTAAAGTCCTTTGGGATTTTGGTCTTCATGATCTCTTTGGTGAATGGATCTTGGTCCTTGCGGGAGCTATCCTCATGAGTGGATCGAATAGCTTTGGCTTTGAGATCGGCTTCGAGTTTTAGAAGTTTGTCTTCCAATTCCCGTCGTCGCCTTATCTTCCTTTGTAGGTCTTTCCCAGCTTCTCGCTGATGTTGGGCTTCTTTCTCAAGTTCTTTTAAGCGATCTTGAAGCATCTCAAGGGCTCCCGGGTTTGGTGAATTCTTGTCTCCGTCAGGTTGCGGGATATCTTTTGGTGTAGTGTCCACGTTTTTGTGCGGCGTTCTATCTTCTAGATCCGAGTCGTGGTCGTTGTCATGGTCGTCCGCCATGGTGGTGGGATGACTTCCAAATTCCCCAGCAACGGCGCCACTGTTCCGAGGGTTACCTGAAACTGTAGGTCGATCTCGGACGAGATCTTCTGTTCTGGTCGGAGGTGACGTGTCCGGCTGGAGGATGGCGGCCGGAGCTGTGGTGTCAGACTTGTTGGACTGGCTATGCTGATGATCCTTTGTCACCGGAGGGTGGTGGTACCTGCAAGGGACTCCGATGCTTAAGTTATCAGGGGTATTAAGCAGGGTTTTAGTAGAATCAGAGTATGAGTTATACCTGGGTGCTCCAGTGTATTTATAACGGTGTAGAGTGACCTTTTTAGATAAGATAAGTTAGTTATCTTATCTTATCTTATCTTATCTTTGAGTGAGGTCATCTTATTTTCAAGGGAACCGCCTTTATCTCTATAAGCTTGGGCTGCCTTTGGATTTGGGTCGTGTTCCTCCTTTGGGCTCTTTTTTTGGGCTTTTTTGGTGATTTGGCCGAGCTCTTTGAGAAGTGGTCGGATAGTTTGACCTAAAGAGGTCAATCGTTCTGTTGCTAAACATCCCGGGTCGGACAGCTCGACCCAGGGTATGAACAAGTATGAATTGTTGTGGCATCTCATTTCTCTTGGTTAGATTACCAGCTCTTTGGCACTCATCACATCTTGACACCAATTCCTTAGTATCCTTAAAATTGTTGGCCAGTAAAATCCGGATTGAAGCACTTTTGCTGCTGTTCTTTCTCCACTGAAGTGGCCTCTATATGCGGATTCATGGCACTGCCACAGCACTTCCTGCCCTTCTTCATGGGAGACACATCTTCTCAAGATTCCATCAGCACAGTTTTTGAACAAATAGGGGTCATCCCAGATGTAGTGCTTGGCATCCTTGATTAGCTTTCTCCTCATGTGTTTGTTGACGTTGGTTGGTAGTTCCCCAATAGCCTTGAAGTTAGCTATGTCTGCAAACCAAGGGGCTACTCGGATCATCATCAACTGCTCATCAGGGAAGCTTTCATTTACTGCAACTTGGTGCATCTCTTATTCTTCTTGTGGAATCCTTGAGAGGTGGTCAGCTACCTTGTTCTCGGCTCCGCTCCTATCTTTAATCTCAATGTCAAACTCTTGGAGTAGCAGAATCTATCTTATTAATCTGGGCTTAGATTCTTGTTTGGTAAGCAAGTATTTGAGTGCTGCATGATCAGTGAATACAATTACTTTAAAGCCAATAAGATATGATCTAAACTTATCAAAAGCAAAGACTATGGCTAAAAGTTCTTTCTCTATGGTGGTGTAGTTCCTTTGATTCTCATTAAGGACCTTTCTAGCATAGTAAATAACATGTACTAGCTTGTCTTTCCTCTGTCCTAGAACAGCACCAACAGCAAAATCAGATGCATCACACATTAATTCGAAGGGAAGATCCCAGCTAGGTGGTGCTATAATAGGTGCAGATGAGAGTCTCTTCTTAAGCTCATCAAAGGCTACCATGCACTCTCTATCAAAAACGAAGGGAGTATTTGAGACAAGTAGGTTGCTAAGAGGTTTTGCAATCTTTGAAAAGTCCTTGATAAACCTCCTATAGAACCCAGCGTGTCCCAAAAAGCTTCTGATTGCCTTGACATTGCAAGGTGGAGGTAATTTCTCAATTACTTCCACCTTTGCCTTGTCTATTTCTATGCCATTTTTTGAAATTTTGTGACCAAGAACCACCCCCTCAGTTACCATAAAATGGCACTTCTCCCAATTCAAAACCAGGTTGGTTTCTTGGCACCTTTTTAGCACCAGGGCAAGATGACATAGGCAATCAGAATGAGTTTTCAAACACAGAAAAGTCATCCATAAATACTTCTATGAACTTCTCAACCATGTCCGAAAAGATGGAGAGCACGCACCTTTGGAATGTTACAGGTGCATTGCACAATCCAAAGGGCATTCTCCTATAAGCAAAGACTCCATAGGGGCAAGTGAAAGAGGTTTTCTCCTGGTCCTTGGGATCTACAACTATTTGGTTGTAGCCAGAGTAACCGTCCAGCAAGCAGTAGTATTCGTGCCCTGCGAGTCTTTCAAGCATCTGGTCCATGAAGGGCAGGGGAAAGTGGTCTTTCCGAGTAGCTTCATTGAGTCTTCGATAGTCAATGCACATACGCCATCCGGTCACTGTCCTTGGGGATATCAGTTCATTCTTCTCATTTGACACAACAGTGATCCCTCCCTTCTTTGGGACTACTTGCACTAGACTTACCCAAGGGCTGTCTGAGATGGGGTAAATCACCCCTGCTTGCCATAACATCAACACTTCTTTCTGAAACACTTCATTCATAGTTGGATTCAGTCTCCTTTGTTGTTGCCTTGAGGGTTTGGCATCTTCCTCAAGTAGGATTTCGTGCATGCACATTGAAGGACTGATCCCTTTTAGATCTGAAAGTGTCCAGCCTATGGCATCCTTATGTTGTCTCAGCACTTGGATAAGCTCCTCTTCTTGCTCCTTACTCAGACTTGAATTTATGATCACTGGGTGAGTGTTGTTGGCACCCAAATATGCATATTTCCAGCTGGGTGGTAAGGTTTTCAACTCTAGTTTTGGTGCCTCTGCTTCTTTGTTGTCTGTGGTGGTTGGCATGATTGAATTCTTCATGGTTCCTTGTGGTAGTTCTCCATTTGATGCTTGTTCCAGCTCCATAGCTCTTTCACATTGCTATTCTTCCAAAACCCCTTGAACTATCTGTTTTATGGTGTCTATCATCATGCATTCTCCTATGGACTCCTTGGGGTAACTCATTGCCTTAAAGACGTTGAAGACCATCTTCTCTTCATACAATCTCAAGACTAGTTCCCCTTTTTGCACATCAATGATGGCTCCAGCAGTAGCTAGGAATGGCCTTCCTAGGATGATTGATGTGTTGGCCTCTTCTTCCATGTCCAGCATAACAAAATCAGCTGGGAAAATGAATTCCCCCACTTTCACCAACAAGTCTTCCACTACTCCATGTGGAAACTTAAATGTTCTGTCAGCCAATTAGATTTCCATTTTTGTCGGTTTAGCTTCCTCAATTTTCATCCTTCTCATCATGGTTAGAGACATGAGATTTATGCTGGCTCCCAGGTCACACAAGGCTTTCTCAATAGTGATATCCCCTATGATACATGGGATTTGGAAACTCCCTGGATCCTTCATCTTCTGAGGTAGCTTTTATTGTATGATGGTGCTACATTCCTCAGTTAGTACTATGGTCTCCTTTGCCTCCCATTTCTTTTTTCTTGTTATAAGCTCTTTCAAAAATTTGGCATAAAGTGGCATTTTCTCCAATACCTCATCAAATGGTATGTTGATTTGGAGCTTCTTGAAGATCTCTAGAAACATAGAGAATTGGCCATCCTTCCCATCTTTTCCCAGTTTTTGTGGGTATCGTGCCTTTGGCACATAAGGCTTCAAGATTGGTTTTGGTGAGGGTGGAGCAGGGGTCTCTTCTTCATTCTTGTTTTCATGCTTTTCTGCAACTTCTTCTTCATGGTTGCCTTTGCTTGGGTTTCCTTCCTCCACAACTTTACCGCTTCTAAGTGTAATGGCCTTACATTTCCCTCTTGGGTTGGCCATGGTATCACTGGGAAATGTGTGTGTGGACATTGAGATTTACTTGGATAAGATCCCTACTTGTGCTTCCAACTTTGAGATTGCTGCGCCTTGATTTTTCAGATTTGACCTGTATTCTTCTTGATTGGCGTCTATCCTTCTATCAGTCTGCATTTGTCTCTCCATAAGGATGGAGACTGCTCCTGCAAGCTGTGATGATAGCTGTGCTATTGCAGCTTCCATCCTCTCAAAGTTGCTCTTGATTTCACATGGTTGCATAGTTGAGGGTGGTGTGTCCTAATGGTGATTGTTGTGTGTTGGTTGATTGTCATGGTATGATATGATTTGTGAATTATGGTCAGGTCTATAGTTGCCTGTTTGATGGTTGGGATTGTGAGTGCTGTGTTGATTTGATAGATAAGGTTTGTTGTGGTCCTGGTTATGACTTTCTGGCGTTTAACGCCCAATTGTTGGCCATGTACCTGGCTGGCGTTAAACGCCAGAAACCCTTTTATCACTGGACGTTTTGCTGAACACCCAGGATGCTGCAATTCTGGTGTTTAACGCCCAAAATGGTACCTTTACTGGCGTTAAACACCCAAAATGGTACCCATTCTGGCGTTTAACGCCCAAAATGCCCTTTACTGGCGTTTTCTTGTCAGCAAGCTCCTTTTCTCTGCTTTTTGCACTGAATCCTTCTGTAACTCTGTGAATTCCTTCAATTTTGATGATTAACCTTTGAAGAAAATGTATATCAAATTTCTACAAGTATTATTTAAAACAAATAACCTGCTAATGGCTGGGTTGCCTCTCAGCAAGCACTTCTTTATTGTCTTTAGCTGGACCTTTACTGAGCTTCATTCAAGCCTCATTTTTGAGCATTCTTGCTCAAAATTGCTTTCAAGATAATGTTTGATTCTCTGTCCATTAACAATAAACTTTTTGTCAGAATCAATATCTTGAAGCTCAACATATCCATATGGTGACACTCCTGTAATCACATATGGTCCCCTCCACCAGGATTTTAATTTCCCAGGGAATAATCTGAGCCTAGAGTTGAACAGCAGAACTTTTTGTCCTGGCTCAAAGACTCTGGATGACAATTTCTTGTCATGCCACTTTTTTGCTTTTTCTTTATAAATTTTTGCATTTTCAAAAGCATTGAGACTAAACTCCTCTAGCTCATTTAGCTGGAGCAATCTTTTCTCACCAGCTAACTTAGCATCCAGGTTTAGGAATCTGGTTGCCCAGTAGGCTTTAAGTTCCAGTTCCACGGGCATATGACTGGCCTTGCCATACACAAGCTGGTATGGAGAGGTTCCTATAGGAGTCTTGAATGCTGTTCTGTATGCCCACAGAGCATCATCCAAGCGCTTTGCCCAATCCTTTCTACGGGCAATTACAGTCCATTCCAGGATTCTTTTTAGCTCTCTATTAGAGACTTCAGCCTGCCCATTTGTTTGTGGATGATACGGAGTTGCTACTTTGTGGCTAATTCCATATCAAACCATAGCAGAGTAAAGCTATTTATTGCAGAAATGGGTGCCCCCATCACTGATTAGTACTCTGGGAACACCAAATCTGCTGAAAATATGTTTTTGAAGGAACTTCAGCACAGTCTTGGTATCATTAGTGGGTGTGGCAATTGCCTCCACCCATTTAGATACCTAGTCTACTGCCACCAGAATGTAAGTGTTTGAGTATGATGGTGGGAAAGGACCCATGAAGTCAATACCCTATACATCAAACAACTCAATCTCTAAGATCCCTTGTTGAGGCATGGCGTAACCATGAGGTAAGTTGCCAGCTCTTTGGCAACTGTCACAGTTACGCACAAACTCTCGGGCATCTCTATAGAGAGTAGGCCAGTGGAAGCCACATTGGAGGACTTTAGCTGCTGTGCACTCACTTCCGAAATGTCCTTCATACTGTGATCCATGGCAATGCCACAGGATCTTCAGTGCCTCCTCTCTAGGGATGCATCTGCGAATCATTCCGTCTGCACATCTCTTAAAGAGATATGGTTCATCCCACAAGTAGTACTTTGCATCAGAAATTAGTTTTTTCTTTTGCATCCTACTGTAGTCTTGGGGTATGAACCACACAGCTTTATAATTTGCAATGTCTACAAACTATGGTGCTTCCTGAATGGCAAAGAGTTGCTTATCTGGAAAGGTCTCAGAGATCTCAGTAGAAGGGAGGGACGCTCCAGCTACTGGTTCTATCTGGGATAGGTGATCAGCTACCTAGTTCTCTGTCCCTTTTCTGTCTCTTATTTCTATATCAAGCTCTTGCAGAAGCAACACCCATCTTATGAGCCTGGGTTTTGAATCCTGCTTTGTGAGTAAATATTTAAGAGCAGCATGGTCAGTGTACACAATTACTTTTGATCCTACTAAATAGCATCTAAACTTGTCAATGGCATAAACCACTGCTAACAGCTCTTTTTCTGTGGTTGTGTAATTCTTCTGTGCGTCATTTAGAACACGACTGGCATAGTAAATGACGTGCAGAAGCTTGTTATGCCTTTGTCCCAACACTGCACCAATGGCATGGTCACTGGCATCATACATTAGCTCGAATGGTAATGTCCAGTCTGGTGCAGAGATGACTAGTGCTGTGACCAGCTTAGCTTTCAGGATTTCAAACGCTTGCAGACACTCTGTGTCAAACACAAATGGCATGTCAGCAGCTAGCAGGTTGCTTAGAGGTTTTGCAATTTTTGAAAAATCCTTTATGAACCTCCTATAGAATCCTGCATGCCCCAGAAAACTTCTGATTGCCGTAACATTGGCAGGTGGTGGAAATTTTTCAATCACCTCTACCTTGGCTTGATCCACCTCTATTCCCTTGCTTGAAATTTTGTGCCCAAGGACAATTCTTTCAGTCCCCATAAAGTGACATTTTTCCCAGTTTAAGACCAGGTTAGTCTCTTGGCACATTTTCAGGACAAGTGCTAGATGATCAAGACAAGAATTGAATGAGTCTCCAAATACTGAGAAGTCATCCATGAAGACTTCCAGGAACTTCTTTACCATATCAGAGAAGATAAAGAGCATGCACCTCTGAAAGGTTGCAAGTGCATTGCACAGACCAAAAGGCATTCTTCTGTAAGCAAATACTCCAGATGGACATGTGAATGCTGTTTTCTCTTGGTCTTGAGGATCCACTGTAATTTGGTTGTAGCCTGAATAGCCATCCAAAAAGCAGTAGTATTCATGGCCTGCTAGTCTCTCTAGCATCTGGTCTATGAATGGTAAAGGAAAATGATCCTTTCTGGTGGCTGTATTGAGCCTTCTGTAGTCAATACACATACGCCACCCTGTAACTGTTCTTGTGGGAACCAGTTCATTCTTTTCATTATGAACTGCTGTCATGCCTCCCTTCTTGGGGACAACTTGGACAGGGCTCACCCAGGGGCTATCAGAAATAGGATAAATAATCCCAGCCTCTAGTAACTTAGTGACCTCTTTCTGCACCACCTCCGTCATGGATGGATTTAGCCGCCTCTGTGGTTGAACCGCTGGCTTAGCATCATCCTCCAATAAGATCTTGTGCATGCATCTTGCTAGGCTAATGCCTTTAAGATCACTTATGGACCACCCAAGAGCTGTCTTGTGTGTCTGCAGCACTTGTATTAGTGCTTTCTCTTCTTGTGGATTTAAAGCAGAGCTTATGATCACTGGAAAAGTGTCACCCTCTCCCAGAAATGCATATTTAAGGGATGGTGGTAGTGGTTTGAGCTCAGGTTTAGGAGGTTTTTCCTCTTCCTGAGGGATTTTTAGAGGTTCTTTAATTTCCTCTGGTTCCTCCAGATCAGGCTGAATATCTTTAAAGATGTCCTCTAGCTCTGATTCAAGACTCTCAGTCATATTGATCTCTTCCACCATAGAGTCAATAATATCAGTGTTCATGTAGTCATTTAATATGTTTGGATGCTGCATAGCTTTGACAGCCTTTAACTTGAACTCATCCTCATTGACTCTCAGGGTCACTTCCCCTTTTTGTACATCAATAAGAGTTCGTCCAGTTGCTAGGAAAGGTCTTCCTAGAATGAGAGTTGCACTCTTGTGCTCCTCCATTTCCAGCACTACAAAGTTAGTGGGAAACGCAAATGGCCCAACCTTGACAATCATGTCCTCAATTATGCCTGATGGATACTTAATAGAGCCATCAGCAAGTTGAAGACATATCCGGGTTGGTTTGACTTCTTCAGTCAACCCAAGCTTTCTGATAGTAGATGCAGATATTAGGTTGATACTTGCTCCAAGGTCACATAGAGCTATCTTAGTACAAGCACCCTCTAATGTGCATGGTATCATAAAGCTTCCTGGATCTTGAAGCTTTTCTGGTAAGCTTTTCAGAATGACTGCACTGCATTCTTCAATGAGAAACACTTTTTCAGTTTCTCTCCAATCCTTCTTATGACTTAAGATCTCTTTCATGAACTTAGCATAAGAGGGTATTTGCTCGAGTGCCTCTGCAAACGGGATCTTTATCTCAAGAGTCCTGAGATAGTCTACAAAGCGGGCAAATTGTTTATCCTGTTCCGCTTGGCGGAGTTTCTGAGGATAAGGCATCTTGGCTTTATATTCTTGAACCTTAGTTACTGCAGGTTTATTCCCTGCAGAAGTGGTTGGAGAAGCCTTCTTAGAGGGGTTACTATCAGCACTTGCAGGTATCTAATCCCTCATTGGCATTTGAATGTCAGGATTGGGTGCAGGATGGGCGTTTAATGCCACCTTTTCTCCCTTTTCTGGCGTTTGAACGCCAGAACTGGGCAAGGAATAGGCGTTTAACGCCAACTTTTCTCCCTTTTCTGGCGTTTGAATGCCAGAATTATTCCTCTCTGGGCTCTTGCTGTCCTCAGAGGGATTTTGGGCAATGGTTTGATCATCCTCTGTCATTCGTTCCTTTCTTCACTTTTTGCTACTTTGAACTGAATTATTCAATGTCTTCCCGCTCCTTAGTTGAACAGCTTGGCATTCTTCTATTATCTGATTAGATAGCTGCTGTCTTGTCTGATTTAATTGTGCTTCTATATTCTTGTAAGAATTTTTAGTGTCTTGGAGCATCTCCTTGAATTCTGCTAATTGTTTTGTCATTAAAAGTAATTGCTGATTTAGTTCAACAATCTGTTCTTAAGGATTATGATCAGTAGTTGCTACCATAGCTTCTTTTTTTTGGATGGCTCATTGCTTGAGTACAGATGTTGATTTCTAGCAACTGTATCTATGAGTTCTTGAGCCTCTTCAATTGTCTTTCTCATGTGTATAGATCCACCAGCTGAGTGGTCTAGAGATATTTGAGCTCTTTTTGTAAGCCCATAGTAGAAGATGTCTAACTGTACCCACTCAAAAAATATTTCAGAAGGGCATTTTCTTAGCATCCCTCTATATCTCTCCCAGGCATTATAATGGGATTCATGATCCTCTTGTTTAAAGCCTTGGATGTCCAGCCTTAGCTGTGTCATCCTTTTTGGAGGGTAAAATTGATTCAGGAATTTGTCTGATAACTGTCTCCACGTTTTTATGCTTGCTGTGGGTTGGTTATTTAACCACCTATTAGCTTGATCTTTTACAGAAAATGGAAACAGTAATAATTTGTAGACATTCTGATCCACTTTTTTATCACGTACTGTGTCAGCAATTTGTAAGAACTGTGCCAGAAACTCAGTAGGTTCTTCTTGTGGAAGACCGGAATACTGGCAATTTTGTTGCACCATGATAATGAGCTGAGGATTTAGCTCAAAACTACTTGCTTTGATGGGAGGTATACAGATGCTACTCCCATATGCATCTATAATGGGGTTGGCATATGACCCCAGAGTCCTTCTGGACTGTTCATTTCCACTTATGTCCATGATAGAGGAAATGGAAATGATATGAATTGCAAATAAATTATAATTTTTTTTAAGGTAACCGAAATTAAAATAAGAATAAATAGAATAAAATAAAATAATTGAAAAATTGAATATAAATTCGAAAAATAGAAGAAATTGAAATAAAAGCAAATTGAAGACTAAATTAATTAATTAATTAAAAAGATTTTGAGATTAGCAATCAAAAAGATATGATTGAGGATTATTTTGGGAAAGATATGATTGAAGAAATTAAAAAGGTTTGATTTTTTTTTTTTTTGAAAAAGATTTAAAAAGATCAATTTTTTAAATTAGAATTCTGACTTGATTAAAAAGAAGAGATATGATTTTGAAAATCTTTGACTACTTTAATGTTAAATTTTGAAAATTATGAGTAAAATAAGGAAAAGATATTTTTTTTTTAAAATTTTAATGAGGAAGGAGAAAAACAACAAAACGACACTAAACTTAGAAATTTTAGATCAAAACAAAGAGAACAAACAAGAAAACTTTGAATGTCAAGATGAACACCAAAAACACTTTGAAGATCAAGATGAACACCAAGAACAAATTTTTGAAAAATTTTTAAGTAAATAAAAGCACAAAAACACACCAAACATAAAATTTTTAGAAAATCAAACACAAATTTTCGAAAAATTAAAGAAAAACACAAAGAAGACACCAAACTTAGAATTTTTAAAGATCAAGAAACAACTAAGAGTATGCAAATTCGAAAAATTAAAAGAAAGTAAAAGTATGCAATTAATACCAAAATTAAAATATGAAACTAAACTCAAATAAAAGACTCTAAACCAACAAAAGTAAAATATTCCTAATCTAAGTAACAAGATAAACCGTCAGTTGTCCAAACTCAAACAATCCCCGGCAACGGCGCCAAAAACTTGGTGCACGAAATCACAACCACACTTTTGCAATTCCGCACAACTAAGCAGCAAGTGCACTGGGTCGTCCAAGTAATACCTTACGTGAGTAAGGGTCAATCCCACGGAGATTGTCGACTTGAAGCAAGCTATGGTTATCTTGTAACTCTTAGTCAGGATATCAATAATTCTCAGATTTAATTGTAAAAAGTAGAAAAACATGAAATAATTACTTGTTATGCAGTAATGGAGAATAGGTTGAGGTTTTGGAGATGCTTTGTCTTCTGAATCTCTGCTTTCCTACTGTCTTCTTCTTCATGCACGCAAGGCTCCTTCCATGGCAAGCTTTTTGTTGGGCATCACCGTTGTCAATGGCTACTTCCCGTCCTCTCAGTGAAAATGTTCCAAATGCGTTGTCACCGCACGGCTAATCATCTGTCGGTTCTCGATCATGTCGGAATAGGATCCATTGATACTTTTGCGTCTGTCACTACACCCAACACTCACGAGTTTGAAGCTCGTCATAGTCATCCCTTCCCATATCCTACTCAGAATACCACATACAAGGTTTAGACTTTCCGGATCTCAAGAATGACCGCCAATAATTCTAGCCTATACCACGAAGGTTCCAATCTTAGATTAGAAACCTAAGAGATACACATTCAAGCTTGATAGCATGTAGAACGGAAGTGGTTGTCAGGCACGCGTTCATAGGTGAGAATGATGATGAGTATCACGGATCATCACATTCATCAGGTTGAAGTGCGAATGAATATCTTAGAATAGAGGCAAGCATGATAGAATGGAAAACAGTAGTAATTGCATTAATTCATCAAAATACAGTAGAGCTCCTCACCCCCAACCATGGGGTTTAGAGACTCATGCCGTAGAGAATACAATATGAAACATGTAAAATGTCATGAGGTAGAAGATGAATTACTAAAAGTAGTTTTTATAGTAAACTAGTGACCTAGGGTTACAGAAAATGAGTAAGCTAGGGTGTTTAGTGTAAAAATCCACTTCCAGGGCCCACTTGGTGTGTGCTTGGGCTGAGCATTGAAACTTTCATGTGTACAGACTTTTCTTGGAGTTAAACGCCAGCTTTTGTGCCAGTTTGGGCATTTAACTCCAACTTTTATGCCAGTTTTGGCATTAAACGCCAGAATTCTTAAGCTGACTTGGAACGCCGGTTTGGGCCATCAAATCTTGGGCAAAGTATGGACTATTCACTGTTTCTTGAAGCTCGATCTCTCCCCCGGATGAACCATAGAGCCAAGAGAAACCATGAACCAGAATAGAAGAGCTTTCCCCACCCATGAGTAAATATTTCGTAGTAGCCTCATTAGACCGTACATCTTTCTTGGTATATCCAGAAAGTAGATAGGAGCATAGACTGAAACATTCTGGAGCTACAAAGATAGTTATTAAATCATTATATTGATGGAAAGCCCAGGATGTCTACTTTCCAACGCAATTGAGAGCGCGCCAATTGGGCTTCTGTAGCTCCAGAAAATCCACTTCGAGTGCAGGGAGGTCAGAATCCAACAGCATCTGCAGTCCTTTTTCAGCCTCTAAATCAGATTTTTGCTCAGGTCCCTCAATTTCAGCCAGAAAATATCTGAAATCATAGAAAATCATGCAAACTCATAGTAAAGTCCAGAAAAGTGAATTTTAAATAAAAACTAATAAAAATATAATAAAAACTAACTAAAATATACTAAAAACATACTAAAAATAGTGCCAAAAAGTGTATAAATTATCCGCTCATCACTTGTGTTCCTTCCATTTTTGTAAGCTTCCTCTCCATTCTCTAAGCCATCCCTGCCCTATGAAGACTGAAACACTTAACACACGGATCACGGCATCGAATGGTATAAAGGAGAATTAAATTACATAATTAAAAGATCTCTAGGAAGCAAGTTTTCAACCATGGAACAATTTTGGAAAGGAATTGTAATATCATGCGAATCATATGAATAAGTGGGTAAAGGCTTTATAAAACCACTCAATTAAACACAATATAAATCATAAAATAATGGTTTATCACTTTCATCTTAGCCGACTTTTTTGAAATCGGACAATGAATTCTGCTTTCACTTTTTTGCCGACCTTGTCGAAATCGGGCGATGAATTATGTTTTCATCTTTGCCGACCTTATCATGATCGGGCGGTGAATTTGGTTTTCACCCCGCCGACCTTGTCGTGATCAGGCAGTGAATTTTTGCACTCAGATTAATGCGTCTTGGTAGGAAACTTTTCAGGGAATCTGCAAACTTTTAAACAAAAAAATAAAGATATGAATAAGAGTGTGTACATGTTAGTGCTTACCCTTTTAGGTCAGGCAATCTTTTAGATCTTGGCCTGGCGCCCTTCTTAGATTGCAGGCATGCCATGACCTTGGTAGCTCTCGTCCCTCGAGTTCGGACACTTTGTGGTGACTTTTCCCCAGTACTTCTGAACAACTTGGTATGGTCCTTTCCAGTTGGCTGCTAGCTTCCCTTCTCCTGACCGACCTTAGGTCCATTCGACGCTTTAGTGCTTCCGCTCTAATCTGAGCTCTTTCTCGGACTTTTGGAAGTAGGTCGAGCTCTTCCTTTTGAGTTTGGGAGTTGGTATCTTCGTTGTTCTTGATTTGAGCCGTTTCTCATCTTCATTTTTGTAGGTTAGTCATTCTTTTCTCTCTCTTTTTTACTTTTGACAACTGTGCATGCTTTTGATGTAATGCTTTGACTTTGTATTTGGGTTTTTGCTCTGAAGAACTTTGGTTCTTTCTGCAAAAAGTTTGTGTCTTTGATCATTTGTTGTGACTTTTCTTTTTGTCATTCGCCTTTGAGAAGAATGTGTGCTTTGCTTAGGGTTTTGTTGCTGTTCCTGTTTCTTTTCATCGTTGCCTGACTCCTTTTGTACAAAAGTTCTAGATTTTGTTTTAACCTTTTGTTTGAGAGGTGTTCGGACTGTTTGGGTATAGATTGTCGACTTCTCTTCTCTGTGTTCTTGCCCTGTTGCTGCCTCCAAAGGGTGCCCCTAGACTTCCTGTGAGTCTTGGGATTTCCCTTTTACTGCTGTATCTGACACTTGATATTTTGCTGTTATTGTCCGAGTTGTTTCCTTATTTGTCCGAGTTGTTTGGTAGTAACCCCATTTTTCTTTTTCTTACTGTAGGAATATTTGACCTATGTCTTCCCGCAAAAATATTGCTGAGATGTCTACTAAAATCCCGGACGGCATGTCTGACTGGATGGATTCCATAGTTTTAATATGTGTTCCTGAGTACTGTGTGCGACTTAGGAGGTTCCATAGAACTTGTAGGGATAGGGATGAGGAAAAGAATCATGAGTTGGTGTCGCTAGACCCTTAGGAGAGGGTTTGTTTTCCTTCCTTGACTCCGGGGGAACGACCCTGACCTGATATGGTTAGGACCTTTTCTTCCTCCGAGATTGATGGATTTTGCAGTGTTTCTTGGATGAGGCTTCCATTATTGCCCCCTGGTTTAGTGCTGGCTAGTTTTGAAAGTGCATCAGCTCGGGCATTCTGTTCCTGAGGTATATGTCGGACCTCATATCCCCCGATTTGTCCGAGTTATTGGTACTGGCTAGTTTTGAAAGTGCATCAGCTCGGGCATTCTGTTTCCGAGGTATATATTGGACCTCATATTCCCCGAGTTATCCGAGCTGTTCTCTGGTTTTGTCCAGGTATGTTTTCATGGTGGGATCCTTAGCTCGGTAGCTCCCTTCTATTTGTGAGGTGACTACTTGTGAATTACTAAACACGGTAAGCTTTTAAACTCCTACCTCCTTAGCTAGCCTTAAACCAGCCAGTAGTGCCTCGTATTCAGGTTGGTTATTTTGCTCGATTTGGGTTTCCTAATCGCTTTATATAATTACACCTGTGCCATTCCCGGTTTTGTTTAAAGAGTCATCTATGTAGAGATTCCATTTTATGGGAGTTCCCGGGGTGTCAGTGTACTCTGCAATGAAGTCGGCCAGATATTGTGATGTGATGGCTGTCCGAGCTTCATATCGAAGATCAAATTTGGATAACTCGACTGCCCACTGTAGGATTCTTCCAGCTAAGTCTGTTTTCTATAGGATACCTTTTATGGGCTGGTTGGTCCGAACTCTAATAGTGTGAACTTGAAAGTATGGGCGGAGTCGTCGAGAAGTGAGTTTGAGGGTGTAGGTGAACTTTTCTATCTTTTGATAGTTTAGTTCGGCCCTTTGTAGAGCCTTGATGATGAAGTAGACGGGTTGTTGCCCACTTTCGTCTTCTCTGACTAGTGCTGAGGCTATTGACCGACTTCCCACTGCGAGGTATAATATGAGTTCTTCACTTTTCCATGGTCGGGTAAGAATGGGTTGTTGCCCCAAGAATTTTTGAAACCTCGGAAGGCTTGTTCGCACTCTATTGTCCTATTCAAACCTCTTTCCCTTCCTTAATATACCTCTTTGAGGTGTCTTTTGTGAGATGATTTAAAGATCCCTCCTCCTGCGAATCCTCCATTTATCATATGAACATGTCTCTCAGGGGTGTGAGGTGGACGTTCAACTCGTCCGACCTCTTCGGTGTGAGGTGGAAGTTCAACTCGTCCGACCTCTTCGGTGTGAGGTGGACGTTCAACTCGTCTAACCTCTTCGGTGTGAGGTGGACGTTCAACTCGTCCAACCTCTTCGTCCCTTCTTCTTTTTCTTGGTTCATCCGCTTTATTGGCTAAGTACCGATCTAATTGCCTTCTCTTGCCAATTTCTCTATGACATTCTTTAGCTCAAAACACTCGTTAGTAGGATGTCCGTAGATTCGGTGGTACTCGCAGTATTCTGACTTCCCCCTCTTTTGTTGATTGGGCGAACTGGTGGGATCTTTCCAGTGTTGCATACTTCTCGGTAAACATCCACAAGAGACACCCGAATAGGGGTGTAATTGTGGTATTTTCTAGGCTTCTTATCGGATTGATCTTCTTTTTTCTTAGACTCTTTATCCTTGTCCCGTGCTGGGTTAGGAGAATTCGGTTTTTGAGCTGTCTCCCAATCGGGAGTTCTCCTCCATATTGACATATTTTTCCACCCTTTCTTGAACCTCGTTTAGAGATGTTGGGTACTTCTTGGATATTGAGTGGCTGAAAGGTCCTTCTCTTAGGTCATTGATGAGTCCCATGATGGCCGCTTCTATTGGAAGACTTTGTATGTCAAGGCATATTTTGTTGAATCTTTCCATGTAGCTATAGAGATTTTCCCGATCTCCTTGCTTGATTCCTAATAGGCTTGGGGCGTGTTTGGCTTTATCCTTCTGGATGGAGAACCTGGCGAGGAACCTTTTAGCAAGGTCGTCAAAACTTGTGATGGATCTTGGAGGCAAACTGTCGAACCACTTTATTGCTGTCTTCGTTAGGGTAGTCAGGAAGGCTTTGCATCGAATGGCATCCAAGGCATCAGTGAGGTACATTCTGCTTCTGAAATTGCTGAGGTGGTGGCTTGGATCCGATGTGCTGTCGTACGGGGTCATGTCGGGAGCTTTGAAGTCCTTTGGGACTTTAGCTTTCATGATCTCTTTGGTGAATGGGACTTGATCTTTGTGGGGGCTATCTTCATGACTGGATCGAGTGGTCTTGGTTTTAAGATCGGCTTCGAGCTTTAAGAGCTTGTCCTTTAGCTTTCAACGTCGTCTTGTTTCTCTCCGAAGGTCTCTTTCGGCTTCCCGTTGATGTTTAGCATCTTGTTCCAGCTATTTAAGGCAATTCTGTTGGTCATGGATTTCTTCCAAAATTTCTGTGTTTGGGGGTTGCTTATCTCCCCTGTTTTGAGGTGTGTCTTTAAAGGTGGCGTTCGTGTTTTTGTTTGGTGTTCTATCCACCGAACCAGAGTTGTTATCGTTGTCATGGTCGTCTTCCATGGTGATGCGATGACTTCCAGGTTCCCCGGCAATGGCGCTGATTAGGGTCTCCTAAGAATTTTTTAGTATCCAAGTGAGGAGCTCAGCCCTTGCACTCTTCCAACACGACCACCAGACACTTCTCAAGGTTATCTAGGTCATCTACGCTATACTTAGCTATCATGGGTTTTTGCTCCCAATATAATGGGAAACAAGGTTCATCATTTTCATCCAAAAAGAAAGGTCGGGCACCCTCCATAACTTGGACCTTGAAAAAATAATTTTTAAAATCATGGAATGACTCATCAAAAATAGAACAAACTTTCCTACCCTGAATGGTGTGGAAGGAAATTCAAGCTAGCTTTCTTGAACCAAAAAGCTTGGTCAGAACAAAGAGGTAAAAGAATACTTTGAGGGAAGGTCGGACATCATGTTCTCGACATAAAAGTTGGTAAATTTTCAAAAAGGCCTAAGGGTTCGGGTGCAACTGGGTAGGGACAACATTACAGGTACAAAGAACATTGCTCTCAAAATCAGTGAAAGGAAGCCTAAGATCTAATTTGGAGAAAAATCAATCATAAACATAGAAAAAAGGACGCTCTGACCCGTCCAAAGAGGGAAAGCATACCCTCTTCTCGGGATCAGTGTAACACCCTACCACACAGAGCTTTACGCCTACGACGTAAATCTGGGGTGGTGAGGCACTACGACCTCTAAAAATAAAATACGTACATAGATATAACTGAAAGAAGTTATAACTAGGAGCCTTGAAAAAGTAGTTAAGCAAAATCAAAACAGAAATCGCGTCGCTCATGAAAGATAAGTGTAGACGGATGAGCAAGATCAAAATGAAGGCTAAAAGACCATAAACATAGATTAGAATTCCAAAATACAAATATCAAGCTCCGAACTCGACCTGCGAAGTAAAGGCCGGCTAGAGTATATATATATATATATATATAAACATAAATAAAATACAACCTTAAGTCCCCAGAGTTCTTCGCTTCCATAGAGTCTTCAGAAAGCTCAGTGAGGTACCTCCCGCCCTGCATATGAAAAGTAACAATATGTATGGAATCAGAACTGGAGGTTTTTAGCATGGTAAATGTTCCGAGGGTTACCTAAAACTGAAGGTCGTTCTCGGACGAGATCTTCTATGCTGGTCGGTGCTGCTGTGTCTGACCTGTTTAGAGCGAGTGGCCGGAGCTGTTGTGTCCGACTTGTTGGACTTAGTGGAGCTGCTGATCCTTTGTCACCGGAGGGTGGTGGTACCTGCAAGAGACTCCAATGCTTAAGTTAGCATGGGCTTTAAGCAGTTTTTTAGTGTAGATCAGAGTATGAGTTATACTTGGGTGCTCCAGTGTATTTATAATGGTGTGGAGTGACCTTTCTGGAGATAAGATAGTTATCTTATCTTATCTTTGAGTGAAGTCATCTTATCTTTAAAGGGAACCGCCTCTATCCTTCTAGGCTTTGGCTACCTTTAGATTGGGCTATGTCCCTTCGTTTTGGCCTGCTTGGGCCTCTTATGGCGATTTGGCCGATCTCTTTGTGAAGAGGTCGGTAATGGGCCAACCTTCCAAGAGGTCGGTCATGGGCCATCCTTCTAAGAGGTCGGTCATGTGCCAACCTTCTAAGAGGTCGGCCAACCTGATCCTTTATAGCTCGAACCGATGTATGAAGAGTAAAGGTGCCCACATAGTTAATACAAAAGGTCTCGAAAAAGACAGAGGCAATCCTAGATCTCTGACACTCAGATATAAACTTAAAAGAATAAACTAAACCATAAATTTGGTAAAACTCTCCAAGGTATCCAAGTCTCAATCTAACTCTAAGTCTACAATTCACTTTCTGTCTCCTCCAATCTAATTGTGATCCAATCCTTCACTTTTTGTTTGCTCCATTCCTCCAAAACTCTGATGCACAGACAAGCAATACAAACAAAGCAAACATAAGTAGGATACAAATACAGCATGTAGCAAATATAGCAGGTAAGCGTAATAATCACATAGGCAAGCCCGATTAATGCACAATCAAACAAACACACATATGCATATGATGTATGCCTGTCCTACGGCTAATGAGCTCATTTGTTGGTTATATAGCAAATCCCCCCATGTCCGAAAGCTAACCCAGACACTGTTTCTCTGTTGCGCATTTTAAAAGGAATACGTACTCTGTCACCATTAGAGGGATTATGTGCCCTGTCAACCTTACAGCTAGAGAGTAATCATAGACATATTTGTCATTAAGCATCCTCAATCATGTGTCATTTATCATATTCATTCAATTTCATAATAAAATTCAGTTTTCATCATTCTTCTTCATTTCTTTCCCGGAGCAAGTGAACAATGCCACTGTCTCTTATCCGGGGGGTCTCAACTCTTAATTAAATTCAATTTTATTTTTAGATTCATTCTCAAATTTATTATTATTCATTCACATTCATCCAAATTCAATCATAATCATCATACCTCTCATTCCATCCATAAAATATCCCAACTCAAACATAATTCATTCTTTTCTAATTAATTCAAACTCAAAATGTAATCCTTTTCTTAATAACTCAAAATCAAATTATAAAATCATTAAAAATCTAAATCTTTCTAAATAACCACTACAAATGAAGCCTCCTATTTTCATAAAAATTTCAGCAGCATCTTCTCTAAAACTTGGACTTTTGCCACCCCTCAAGGGTCCCAACCACAAAACCAAACACCTTTCAGTCATTCAAATTATTTCTAGTATCAAATTATTTCAAAATCAAACTAATTCCAATATTAATTCTTTTTCAAAAAAACAACAAACTTCAATAGCAAACCGCTTACAAAATCAACTCTCACATCTCTCAACCAATCCATTCAATTCAATTCCGAAAATGCACCATCAATTCTCTACACATCAACAAACGCCATTATTTTATACCCATCAAAGTCATAATCCAACACATACAAATTCATTCATCCTTTATACATACATCATAAACCATATTCACACTTTATCAATAATTCATTCAATTCATTCCTATCGTAAGGTCTTCTAGCCTAAGTTTTCACGTGACATTAAATATTAACTACGAGAATCCAAAATCATATCTTGGCCGACTCCTCAATAAGCCCATAACACCTCAATTATCCACCGTTTCTCAAGCGCCAAACTTCCAACTCCTCACCAATTGAATTTTCAGCTCCTAGGATTCAATTTCAAGCTTCCAATATCCACCAATTTAACTCTAAATCACCCAATTCAATCTAATACAATCCAAATTCACTATAATTAACATAGAGTTTTATAATTAATGATTCATAGAGGGTTAAGTAATTTTTTATCTTATCCACTCGAAATTGGGGTGAAACCGACAATTATACAATGTTAGGGTGTACCTAAACCACCAAAATCCCTCAATATTCACACTAAAACGTGAATTAAGAAAGGAGAAAGAAAATGGACATAAATAACAAAATTTTTAACCACTTTGTTCTAATAGAATTGAAGAAGACTCTGAGACGAACGTGTGGCTGCTAACAGCTCGTCAATCGGAGCTCCTGATTGAAAGTTATGTGAAATTGAATTTTGGGTTAGGGTTTTGAGTTTCTTCACTCTCTCTTCTCTTCATTCAACGTCAATTGCTGATTTAGAAGGGAGAAGTGGCTGATTCTGAGCTTATATTGGGGTTGCATTAAGTGGGCTTAGGCCTACCTGGACCTGGTTCAATTGGTTAGGTTCGTTGGTCCGGTTTTAGATTAAAATCTTTAAAATTAGTATCAAAATTTATATTTTAATTATTTCTACTGTATTAAACTATAAAGTTTAATTTTCTATTTTTTTTAAAGAATAATTAATTTATTGGTTAATTATTTACTAATTAGTCGGGGTTTACAATTGGCTACTACTATTTCATAATTTTGGGCCTATACTTTAGGGACCAAAATCGTACTTAAACCTTTAAAAAATATTTATTGTAGAGGAAGTTAAAAATATTCTGGAGAGAGAGATCGAGAGAGAGAGGGGTGAGAAAGAGGGAGAGAGAGAGTTGAAATTTTTTAACTAACAAAAAAGAATCACCACTATTACCTATTAAATTTGATTTATATCAAGTGAGGATTAAGAAATAAATTAGAACTATGAAATTTAAAATTTTTTTCTCTCTTTATATAGTGTTTAACTTTATGAAACTATTTTTTATGGATAGTATTTAAATGATAAACAAAATAATAAGAAGATTCACATTAGATTTTGAAAACTAATGTCATCTTTATAGGACGATCGCATTATTTTAAAACATGCAAAATAAAATAATAAAGTATAGTATAATTAATTTACGCAATAAAACAAATGTGAAACTTATATAATACCAGTCAGATGTGAAAAGCAATGATAGCCCTTTGTTCTAAGGTACTATATTAAATTGTAACTTAAATTTATAATAATGTACTATTTTTTTATTATATTCTTGATATTGATATTTTATTATTTATTTTGATATTATTTTTTATTATATTATTTTGATAATTTAAGCAAAAATGTTGAATGCTTTATGTCTTAAATTTGTCCTAATAGAACAATAAGACAACTTAACATGTACATAAAAAAATTATTTTTATACATCTAGATATTCAAAAGACATAAAAACAAATTTCTTTAACATTTTAACGACTCATAAAAGTTAACAGAATGGATGGTTATAGATAAAAGTGATAGACAAGATTGAAAATTGCGATAATGGTACTTAGTGATAATTAATTACAATCGGGTGAAGAGATGGTGGAAGGAAAAGAAGAAAATAAAAAAAAGAAAACAAGACAATACAACAGTAATGGTAAGACAATGATAAATAGGTGTATAGAGAATAATAGTAAGAGAAAATAATAGTGTGTGATACAATGAGGAGATATAATAAAAATATAAATTAATACTTTTAAAAAAGTAATAAAATTAAAGATAATTAAATAAATTGAATATAAAATTAAAAAATATATTTTTATTTATTAGAATTACGCATAAAGATAAAAGATTCTTTGAGTATAAATTTTTTATCTTTGTTTCAAATTAAATACTTTTAAAAAAATAAATAAACTTATATAATATTTATAAATAATTACTTTATAAATATTTATCTTAATTTTGTTATACAAAATAACCACATAATAATTTTAATATCTTATTTAATTTAAATTTATAATTTTTATATGTTCTAAAAGTTAAATAATTTATAAAATTTATATATATTTTTAATTTTTATTTTTAATTTTTAAATTATTTTATCAAATTTATAATTTTAAAAATAAAATATAAAATTTAATTTCTTAAAATAATAGAAAAAACAGCTAAATAAACACGATAATACCAATTGAGCCGTTAGTATATAAAAATGGGTCTGCATCTCAAGCATGGCCGGTGAAATTTAATTTATATATGATTTTCTTTGAGTTAAATTGTGTAAGTGACAACTCTGTATAAATAAATATTAGCCACAAATACATATTAAAAGAAGTATAATGACTGGAATTTAGATATAGTATAGTACTTTCAAAAATTTGCTATATATATCCAACTTAGATATAGCTTAAAAATGTTAGTATGCAAAATGTTACTGTTCATACCTTGGGTCGAGCTATCTGACCTGGGGTGATCGAGGACAAAGTAACCGACCTCTTCAGATCAGTACAACCGACCTCTTTCTTAAAAGAGTTTGGCCAAATCGCTACAAAGGCCCAAGAAAGGTCCAAACAAAGGAACACAGTCCAATCTAAAAGTAACTAAAGCCTAGAAAGATAAAGGCAGTTCCCCTTAAAGATAAAGATGACTTCACTCAAAGATAAGATAAGATAACTAACTTATCTTATCAAGAAGGTCACTCAACACTACTATAAATACACTGGAGCACCCAGGTATAACTCAGACTTTGATTCTACTAAAAACCTGCTTAAAGCCCATGCTAACTTAAGCATCGGAGTCTCTTGCAGGTACCACCACCCTCCGGTGATGAAGGATCAGTAGCATCTCCAGCTCCATCAGATCCAACAAGTCAGACACGACAGCTCCGGTCACCACAGCAGATCTCATCCGAGATCGACCTTCGGTTTCAGGTAACACTCGGAACATTGGTGCCGTTACCGGGGAACCTAGAAGTCATCCCATCACCATGGCAGACGACCATGACAACGATCACAACTCTGGTTTGAAAGAAAGAACTCCGTTTAAAAACACAGATGCCACGTCAAAAGATGTGCCTAAAAACAAGGGGGATAAAACACCCTCCAACGCAAACACAGAAATCTTAGAAGCCATCCAAGAACAATAGGATCGCCTCAAACAGCTTGAACAGGAGGCTGAACATCAGGGAGAAGCTGAAACAGACCTCCGCAGAGAAACTAGGCGATGACGAGATCTAGAGTATAAGTTGCTAAAGCTCGAAGCCGACCTCAAGACCAGAACTACTCATTTTAACCATAAGGATAACTCCCACAAGGACAAAGATCCCTTCAGCAAAGAGATCATGAAAGCTAAAGTTCCAAAAGATTTTAAAGGTCCCGACATGACGTCACATAACGGTACCTTGGATCCTAGCCATCATCTCAGCAATTTCAGGAGCAGAATGTATCTCACCGACGCCTCAGATGCTGTTCGATGCAAAGCCTTCTCGACAACCCTGACAGAAAAAGTAATAAAGTGGTTCTACAGTTTGCCTCCCAGGTCCATCACAAGTTTTGACGACTTCGCCAAAAAATTTCTTTCCAGATTCTCCATTCAGAAAGACAAAGCCAAACACGCCCCAAGCCTATTAGGGATCAAGCAAGGAGAGCGGGAAAGTCTTCGCAACCACATGGAAAGATTCAACAAAGCGTGTCTGGACATACAAAGTTTGCCAATAGAAGCAGCCATAATGGGTTTCATCAATGGCCTAAGAGAAGGACCCTTTAGCCACTCCATATCAAAAAAGCATCCAACATCCTTGAACGAGGTACAAGAGCGAGCAGAAAAGTACATTAACATGGAGGAAAACTCACGACTAGGAGAGACCTCTAAATCTAGATTCTCCTACTCATCTAGGGACAAGGAACAAGAGTCCAAGAAGAGAGAAGATCAATCCAGTGGGAAGCCGAGAAAATACCACAATTACACCCTCTTTGGGTGTCTCTTGTAGATGTTTACCACGAAATATGCAACACTGAGAAGATCCCTCCACCTCGCCCAATCAAAAGCAAAAAAGGACGGAAAAATCGGACAAAGTACTGTGAGTACCATCGAATTTACGGACATCCCACTAATGAATGCTTCGACCTGAAGAATGCAAGAGAGGGTCGACTAGATCGGTACTTAGCTAACAAGACGGATGAACCAAGAAAAAGAAGAAGGGACGAAGAGGTCGAACGGACTGAACGACCACCTCACACTCCTGAGAGACATGTCCACATGATAAATGGAGGATTCGCAGGAGGAGGAATCTCTAAATCTTCTCACAAAAGACACCTAAAAGAAGTATATCATGTCGGGGAAGGAGAGAGGTCAACCGACCTCCCCACAGTTACCTTTACTAAAGAAGATGCAATAGGCATCATTTCGGGACATGATGATCCCATGGTCATTACTATCATATTGGCCAATGCTAATCTTCATAGGACATTAGTAGACCAAGGAAGCTCTGCGGACATCTTGTTCAAATCCGCCTTCGACAAACTAGGCTTACAAGAAAAAGAGCTCAGAGCATATCCGAATAGCTTATTCGGGTTGAGAGATACTCCAATCCAATCACTTGGATATATCTCACTACATACAACCTTCGAAAAGGGAACCCGGTCAAGGACAATCAACATAGACTACATAGTAGTCGACGTGAGCTCAGCCTACAATGCCCTAATAGGTCGGGCAACATTAAACCAGCTCAGAGCAGTAGTTTCAACTCCACATCTATGTATGAAGTTTCCAACTCCGGAAGGGATCACCACGATAAAAGAAGACTAAAAAATTGCGCGATGCTGTTATAATGAAATTATAAACCTCAAAGGCAACCCCAAAGGAGAGGAAGTCAACACCATTGAACTCGGGAGAGTTCGAGCTCGCGAGGAATTCCGACCACAACCTGAATGCGAGACTGAAGAGGTCCAAATCGGCGATGACCATGATAAAACAACAAATATACGGGGAAACTTGAAAGGAGCCCTGAAGGAGTCTCTAATACAGTTCCTAAAGGATAATCCCGATCTCTTTGCATGGAAAGCCGCAGACATGCCAGCATAGATCCCAAACTAATGTGCCACAAGCAGGCAGTATACCCAGGATCTCGGCCAGTGCAGCAGAAGCGTAAGAAGCTCGGACCAGAAAAGTCCCAAGCTGTGGAAGAGTAAGTGTAGGCCTTACTAGAGGCAGGATTCATAAGAGAAGTCAAATACCCACTATGGCTAGCCAACATCGTCTTGGTGAAAAAGTCAAATGGGAAGTGGCAGATGTGCACTGACTACACCGACCTCAATAAAGCTTGTCTAAAAGATCCCTACCCGCTACCAAGTATAGACGCTCAAGTAGAGGCATCTTCGGGATACAAGTACCTCTCCTTCATGGATGCTTACTCCGGATACAACCAAATCCCGATGTATCCACCTGACCAAGAAAAGACCTTGTTCTTAACTCCCAAAGTAAATTATTGCTACATCGTCATGCCGTTTGGACTCAAGAAAGCAGGAGCCACCTACCAAAAATTAATGAATAAAGCCTTTACAGAACACATCGGGAAATTGATGGAGGTTTACATCGATGATATGCTGGTAAAAAAACAAAGTGAGGAATCCTTGTTAACCGACCTCGCAAAAGTGCTTGACACCATCAGAAAGCACGGTATGCGGCTTAATCCTGCAAAATGTACCTTCGTGGTAGAAGCTGGAAAATTCCTGGGACTCATGCTCACACAAAGAGGTATCAAGGAAAACCCAGATAAATGCTAGGCTATACTTAACAAAAAAAGTCCGACCTGTGTTAAAGAAGTACAACAGCTCAATGGAAGACTGGCAGCTCTGTCCAGGTTCTTAGCTGGTTCGGCCATAAGATCCCTCCCCTTTTATGCCACATTAAGGAAGGGAAAGAGGTTTGAATGGACTGAAGAGTGCGAAAAAGCCTTCCAAGATTTCAAAAGTTTCTTGGGGCAACCACCCATTCTTACCCGGACACGGGAGGGAGAAGCACTTATACTATACCTGGCAGTAGGAAATTGGGCAATAGCTTCAGCACTAGTTAGAGAAGACAAAAGCGGGCAACAACCCATCTACTTCATCAGCAAAGCCCTACAAGGGGCCGAGCTAAACTATCAAAAGATAGAGAAGTTCGCCTATGCTCTCATACTCACTTCCTGACGACTTCGCCCATACTTTCAAGCACACACTATCAAGGTTCGGACTCGCCAGCCCATAAAAGGCATTCTACAGAAGACAGACTTAGCTGGGAGAATATTGTAGTGGGCAGTCGAGTTGTCTGAATTCGATTCGCAATATGAAGCTCGAACAGTAATCAAATCACAGTATCTTACCGACTTCATTGCTGAGTACACTGATACCCTGAGAACTCCCACAAATGGAATCTATACATGGACGAATCCTCAAACAATGCCAGGAGTGGGGCAGATGTAATAATAGAAAGCGATCAGGGAACCCAAATCGAACTCTCACTAAAGTTCGAATTCCCTACTTCAAATAATCAAGCCGAATACGAAGCGTTGCTGGCTGGTTTGAGGCTAGCTAAGGAGGTAGGAGTTCAAAAGCTCACCATCTTCAGTAATTCTCAAATAGTTACCTCGCAAATAGAAGGGAAGTAACAAGCTAAAGATCCCACCATGAAAAAATATCCAGACAAGACCAGAGAACAGCTCGAACAACTCGGGGAATATGAGATCCAACACATACCTCGGGAACAGAATGCTCGAGCTGATGCACTCTCAAAACTATCCAGCACCAATCCAGGGGGCAATAATAGAAGCCTCGTCTAGGAAACATTGCAAAGCCCATCAATCTTAGAGGAAGAAAAGGTCCTAACGATATCAGGTCAGGATCAGGGGTGGACGACCCCCATAATCAAATACCTCAAAACAGAAACACTCCCCACAGACAAGAAAGAGGCAAAACATCTAATACGAGAAGCACAGTACTACACCATGGTGGGAGAAGTCTTATACAGGAGAGGGTTCTCAACACCCCTCCTAAAATGTGTACCGACCTCCAATACAAAAGAGGTCCTGGAAGAAGTACACAGTGGCATATATGGTAACCACTTGGGGGCGCGAGCTCTTTCCAAAAAGTTACTCCAAACTAGATTCTTCTGGCCGACCTTACAAAAGGAAGCAACAGAGTTTGTCAAGACATGTTCACCATGTCAAAAGCATGCTAATTTCCACATAGCCCCACCAGAAGAGCTCATCAGTATAACATCACCCTGGCCGTTCGCAAAATGGGGACTAGACCTCCTCGGACCCTTTCTCCAAGGATCGGGACAAGTAAAATTCCTCATTGTAGGGGTAGACTATTTGACGAAATGGATTGAGGCAGAGCCCCTAGCCAATGCCACCGCTCAAAGAAGTCAAAAATTTTTTAACATTATTACAAGGTTTGAAGTCCCTAAATCCATCACCACATATAATGGCACTTAATTTACTGATACAGGTTTTAGAAACTTGGTAGCCAACTTAAAAATAAAGCACCAATTTACATCCGTAGAACACCCACAAGCTAATGGACAGGTAGAAGCTGCCAACAAAGTCATACTAGCCGGGTTAAAACGAAGACTACAAGGAGCAAAAGGAGTTTGGGCCGAAGAGCTCCCACAAGTCCTATGGATATTTTGGACGACTCCACACTCCACCACAGGGGAATCACCCTTCTGACTTGATCACGGAATGGAGGCAATGATCCCAGTAAAGATAGAGGAAGGATACCAATTCCCAAACTCTGAGGGAAGAGCTCGACCTACTTCCAAAATTCTGAGAAAGAGCTCGGATTAAAGAGGAAGCGCTAAAGCGTCGAATGGCCTCAAGGTATAATCAGAGAGTAGTCCAGCGAAGCTTCGCCAACAATGATCTCATCTTTATCCGAAACGACATCAGAGCAGGTCGATCAGGGGAAGGGAAGCTAGCAGCTAAGTGGAAAGGACCTTACCGAGTTATAGAGGTACTAGGAAAAGGTTACTACAAGGTGTCCGACCTGGAAGGGCGAGAGCTACCAAGGTCATGGCATGCATGTAACCTGAGAAGGTACTATAGTTAGAAAGTGATAACCATCGGAGTTTCTTTTTATAACATTCATTCTGATTCTTCACAAAACATGCTTAAAGCACGTGCTAACTTAAGCATCGGAGTCTCTTACAGGTACCTCCACCCTCCGGTGATCAAGGATCAGCAGCACTATCAGATCCAGCAAGTCGAACATGACAGCTCCGACCACAACAGCAGATCTCATCCGAGATTGACCTTCAGTTTCAGGTAACCCTCGGAACATTGGCGCCGTTGCCGGGGAACTTGGAAGTAATCCCATTATCATGGAGGACAACCTTGACAACGATCACAACTCTGGTTTGGAGGATAGAACACCACATAAAAACATAGATACCACACCGAAGGATACACCTCAAAACAAGAGAGACAAACAACCCCCAAATATAGAAATTTTAGAGGCCATCCGTGAACAACAGAATCGCATTATCAGCTAGAACAAAAAGCTGACCGGCAGCGGGAGGCTGAGCGAGATCTCTGAAGAGAAACTAGGAGGCGTCGAGAGCTGGAAGATAAGCTCCTCAAACTCAAGGCCGACTTCAAAACAAAAGCTACTCGGTCCAATCGCAAAGATAGCCCCCGCAAGGACCAAGACCCATTCACAAAGGGAATCATGAAAGCTAAAGTCCCAAAAGACTTCAAAACTCCTGACATCACATCCTACGATAGTGCGTCTGACCCAAGTCATCATCTCAGCAACTTCAAGAAGTTGGATGTACCTTATGGATGCCTCAGATGCAATTCGTTGTAAAGCCTTCCCGACTACCTTGACCAAAACAGCAATAAAGTGGTTCGACAGCTTGCCGCCAAGGTCATTTGCTAGCTTCGATGACCTCACCAAGAAGTTCCTAGCCAGGTTCTCCGTCCAGAAGGATAAAACCAAGCACGCTCCAAGCCTGCTAGGGATCAAACAAAGAGATCGGGAGAGCCTCCGCAGTTATATAGAAAGATTCAATAAAGCATGCCTTGACATACAGAATCTCGCTATAGAAGCAGCAATTATGGGACTTATCAATGGTCTGCGAGAAGGACCCTTTAGCCACTCCATATCTAAAAAACACCCAACATCTCTGAATGAGGTACAAGAGCGGGCAAAAAAGTACATCAATATGGAGGAGAACTCTCGATTAGGAGAAACTTCAAAATCTGGATTCTCCTACCTACCTCGGGATAAGGATAAAGAGTCTAGGAAAAAAGAAGACCAACCTACTGAGAAACCTAGAAAGTACCACAACTATACCCCTCTTCGGGTGTCCCTTGTAGACGTTTACCGAGAGATATGCAACACTGAGAAGATCCCACTGCCTCGCCCGATTAAACACAAAAGAGGAGAAAGTCGGACAGAGTATTGTGAATACCACCGAATCTACGGGCATCCTACCAATGTGTGCTTCGACCTAAAAAATGTTATAGAAAAATTGGCACGAGAAGGGTGACTAGATCGGTTTTTAGCCAATAAAGTGGATGAACCAAGAAAGAGAAGAAGGGATGAAGAGGTTGGGTGAGTTGAACGTCCACCCCACACCCCTGAGAGACATGTCCATATGATAAATGGAAGATTCGTAGGAGGAGGGATCTCTAAGTCATCCCGCAAGAGACACCTTAAAGAGGTGTATCATGTCAGAGAAGGGGGCAAGTCACCCGATCTCCCCACTATTACCTTCACCCGAGAAGATGCCACAGGTATCATCCCGGAGCATGATGACCCCGTGGTCATTACCATCATACTCGCCAACGCTAATCTCCACCGAACATTGGTAGACCAAGGGAGCTCCGCAGAAATACACTACTATAAATACACTACTATAAATACACTAGAGTCTCTTGCAGGTACCACCGCCCTCTGGTGACGATGGATCAGCAGCATCTCCAGCTCCACCAGTTCTATCAAGTCGGACACGACAGCTCCGGCCACCACAGCAGATCTCATCCGAGATCGACCTTCAGTTTCAGGTAACCCTCGGAACAGTGTCCGACCTCGAAGGGCGAGAGCTACCCAGGTCATGGTATGCCTGTAACCTGAGAAGGTACTATAGCTAGAAAGTAGTAAATATCTTAGGTTAAGGCGCACTCTTTTTCCTAAAAAGGTTTTCCAATGAGGCGCCAGGCCGAGATCTAAGAAGCTGCCCGACCTAGAAGGGTAAGCACTCTCATGTACATTCTTATTTATGTTTCTTATCTCATTATTATTTAAATGAAATTCATCAATTCCCTAAAAAGTTTCCTACCAAGACGCATTACTCTAACTTGTAAAACATGAAATTCATCGCCTGATTAAAAGAGGTCGGCAAGGTGAAGCAATAGAAGCAAGATAATGCAAGTTATAAAAAGTAACCCAGAAAAAGTGGCCTGATGAGGTCTAACTAAAATAGGATTACTAAAAATAACTTAAGAAGGCCCGACAGAGAAGTCGGACCAGTGAAAGGATCACTGAAAAGGGACAAAAAAGGCCAAAGAAAGGTTAAAAAACCAGGGCCTGAGGTGCTCAGCTAAAAAGGTACAATGTCCTGAGAAGAATCTTACTTAAAGCAAGAGCACAGAAACAGAGCTAAAAAGACATCCAAACAAACTATAAAGAAAAGGTTCCCCTTCGGAACACTACCTAAAAGGTTGTTGGAATATGACTAAAAGCTCGGGCGACAAAGTTACATAGGTCGACGTCAGCTAAGAAGAGGCGCGACCCAAAGAAACAAGTACGACTTCAAAGAGCCAAAAAGGTTGAAAAACGACTTAAGGCTCAAAAGTGCTTAGCTAAAAGGGTACAACTCCACTCAAAGAAAGCACGATCTCAAACAAGGCTACAAAGTCATCCGAACAAACTAAAAAGGTTCTATGCAAAGAACACTAAAAAGTTATCGGACAAGTCACTATAAATCCTAGAAACCAAGCCACAAGGATAACTTCGCAAAAGCAGAAGGGTTGTTAACACAAACTCAAAAGCAAAGTGTGATCCAGAAGGGCAAGGGTAGAAAACCCACACTACCACTCAAAAAAAGGTTGGACTGGGAAGTACCAAACCTCTACAAAATCCACAAGGGTTGCAAAAGTAAACCTCCAAACATTAAAGGTTTGACTGACATATCAGCAAAGCACAACCTTCAAATTAAAACATTAAAGACTCAAAAGCAGCCAGAGTTTAAAAGTGTTTGTTTTTCAAAAAATAAAAGTTGCAAAGAAGCAACCCAATGTCAAAAGTCAACCACAAAGATTTACAAAAACCAAACAAGTTCAAAGTCCACAAGTCGGACTATACCAGTACACAAGCATAAAAAAAGGGAAACAACAAAGTTATAGGGGATCCAAATTCTCCCTAGTGGCAACATCCTTGGGAGGAAAAGGAGGAGGCATGGTCGAGATTGGGGTAGCATTGACAACTCCATCCGGCCCATTTAGAATTTCCACATCAAGCTCAGGCTCTGGAGGGACCACCTCGGCAGAAGGAGTTTGGGAAGCTGAAGCTGCAGAAGCCTTGGCCAGTTGCTCAGGAGGAGGACCCTCATCATCATCATTTGGAGCAGGCACAATCTTGCCATCTTCCACCACATTATCCATGCTAAAAAGGGAAAGATCGGCCTCGGGAGCAAGAACTCGGACTTGAGCCTTCAGGATCTCATACATGTCGGTCATACCATTTACCATATGTCCCTAAAGCTCGGCATAGTCATCTTGGGCAGATTGAAGCATCTCCTTAGTCTCCAAGAGCTTGCCATAGGTGTGGGTATAACTCTCTTTGTATTTCTTAGCCGCCTCCTCAGTCAGATGTGCAGTTGCATCTTGATGAACGAACTTTTGTGTGGTCTAGAATTCCACTAATGAATTCTCGTTGTAAAGTATAGTTTCTAAACCAAACAATAGTCCTTTCATACAAAAATTTAGGTTGTCACATGTACAAACCCCAAATAAGAATTAACCGGAGTATTTGGACTCCGGGTCGTCTCACGAGGAATCGCAATGAAGTGTATGCTTATTGGCTATGAAGGATGTAAAGGGGGTTTTGATTGATAAGAGGCAAGGAAGTAAATGGACAAGAATTTAAATGAAGCAAGTATTTAAAGAAGACAAGTAAATAAGAGAAAGCAAGTAATAAAGAGAGAGACATTCATGGCAAGGATTGAGATCATAGGCTTTCTATCCTAGTCATACAATGATTAATTCGCCTTATTTAGTCAACTCCAACAAACGGAAGAAGGTATCATGTCATCTTCACATAGGGAGAATGTCAAATAAGACTAATTAATTATGTCACAATTATAAACAAGAATTTATCTTATTACGTCATCTCCAACATTGGAAGAAGATATAGGTTATCTTCCATGAGAGAAAGTCTAATAAGACTAGCTAATCTCAATCCAAAACAATATTAGCTAACAACTCTAGATCACCAACATAAGTTGGGTTTTCATGACTCAAGATTGCCTAATTACTCTTTCCAAGCCAAAAAAACTCAAAATCTACTCTAAAGCCCAACCAAGCATTTTGTCAAACACTTGGTGGGTACAAATGGAAAGCATGGTAAATGTGCAAGAATAATAAAATCTACCAACTACAAATTGCAAGGAAACAAGATCAACAACTCAAATCAACAATAAAGAAACATCAAACATTAAATTGCATTAAAAGTAAATCAAATCCAACAAGAGCATCCATGAACATAAAAGAGAAATTAACATTACAAATCATGAGAATGAAAGAGTAGAAGTGAAAAATCATAAAAGAAACAAGATGAAAACATGTAACTAAACTTAAATCTAGAAGAGATTAACCTAACCTAATTCTAGAGAGAAGAGGGAGTTTCTCTCTCTAGAAACTAACCTACATGATGCTAATGCTACAAACAATTGCTCCCCCCTTGCCCAAGCTTGAATTCTACATGAAATAGCATCAGAAATAGGTTGGATTAGGCCCAAAATGAGCTGCAAAATCGCTGGGGGCGATTTCACTTTAGTGGGCGACGAGCAGCATCGGCGCGCACGCGTACATGGCACGTGCGCGCACTTGAACGTGAAGCAACTAGTGCACGAAATTGCGATTATCAACAATGGCGCCAAAGACTTGGTGCTCTCAAATGTGAATCACACTTTGTCACAACTTCGCACAACTAACCAGCAAGTGCACTGGGTCGTCCAAGTAATAAAACTTACGTGAGCAAGGGTCGATCCCACGGAGATTGTCGGCTTGAAGCAAGCTATGGTCACCTTGTAAATCTCAGTCAGGCGGATTCAGATGATTATAGAGAATGGATAATTAAAACATAATTAAGATATAAACTAGAGATACTTATGTAGTTCATTGGTGAGAATTTCAGATAAGCATATAGAGATACTTTCGTTCCTCCTGAACCTCTGCTTTCCTGCTGTCTTCATCCAATTATTCCTACTCCCTTCCATGGCAAGCTTATGCAGGGCATCACCGTTGTTAATGGCTACATCCCGTCCTCTCAGTGAAAATGGTCCAAAATGCACTGTCACCGCATGGCTATTCATCTGTCGGTTCTCGATCATACTAGAATAGGATTCAGTCATCCTTTTGCGTCTGTCACTACGCCCAGCACTCGCGAGTTTGAAGCTCGTCACAGCCATCCCTTCCCAGATCCTACTCGGAATACCACAGACAAGGTTTAGACTTTTTGGATCTCAAGAATGGCCGCCAATAATTCTAGCCTATACCACAAAGACTCTGATCTCATGGAATGGAAGGCTCGGTTGTCAGGTGAGGCAACCATGCGTCATGAACCAGAAGGCTAAGAGATATGCACTTAAGCGATTGCAAGTAGAACGGAGGTAGTTGTCACGCACACGTTCATGGGTGAGAATGATGATGAGTGTCATGGATCATCACCCTCCTCAGGTTGAAGAGCAAATGTATATCTTAGATAAGAAATAGGCTTGAGTTGAATAGAAAAACAATAGTACTTTGCATTAATTCATGAGGAACAGCAGAGCTCCACACCTTAATCTATGGTGCGTAGAAACTCTACCGTTGAAAATACATAAGAACAAGGTCCAGGCATGGCCGTGAGGCCAGCCTCCAAAACGTGATCAAAGGATCAAAAGATAGATCCCCAGATGAAACTAAAAATATAAATACAATAGTAAAAAGTCCTATTTATACTAAACTAGTTACTAGGGTTACAGAAATGAGTAAATGATGCAGAAATCCACTTCTGGGGCCCACTTGGTGTCTGCTTGGGCTGAGCATTGAAGCTTTCATGTGTAGAGGTCTTCCTTGGAGTTAAACGCCAGTTTGTAACCTGTTTCTGGCGTTTAACTCTGCTTTGCAACCTGTTTCTGGCGTTTAACTCCAGAATAGGGCAGAGAGCTGGCATTGAACGCCAGTTTGCGTCGTCTAAACTCAGGCAAAGTATGGACTATTATATACTGCTAGAAAGACCTGGATGTCTACTTTCCAACACAATTGAGAGTGCGCCATTTAGAGTTCTATAGCTCCAGAAAATCCACTTTGAGTGCAGGGAGGTCAGAATCCAACAGCATCTGCAGTCCTTCTTCAACCTCTGAATCTGATTTTTGCTCAAGTCCCTCAATTTCAGCCAGAAATTACCTGAAATCACAGAAAAACACACAAACTCATAGTAAAGTCTAGAATTGTGATTTTTATTTAAAAACTAATAAAAATATACTAAATCATACTAAAAACTATGTAAAAATAATGCCAAAAAGCGTATAAATTATCTGCTCATCACAACACCAAACTTAAATTGTTGCTTGTCCCCAAGGAACTGAAAATCAAATAGGATAAAAAGAAGAGAATATACTATAAATTCCAAAATATCAATGAAACTTAGCTCCAACTAGATGAGCGGGACTAGTAGCTTTTTGCCTCTTGAATAGTTTTGGCATCTCACTTTATCCATTGATGTTCAGAATGATTGGCATCTATAGGAACTCAGAATTCAAATAGTGTTATTGATTCTCCTAGTTCAGTATGTTAATTCTTGAACACAGCTACTTTATGAGTCTTGTCCGTGGCCCTAAGCACTTTATTTTCCAGTATTACCACCGGATACATAAATGCAGCAGACACAAAACTGGGTGAACCTTTTCAGATTGTGACTCATCTTTGCTAAAGTCCCCAATTAGAGGTGTCTAGGGTTCTTAAGCACACTCTTTTTTTGCTTTGGACCTTGACTTTAACCGCTCAGTCTCAAGTTTTTAGCTTGACACCTTCACGCCACAAGCACATGGTTAGGGACAGCTTGGTTTAGCCGCTTAGGCCAAGATTTTATTCCTCTAGGTCCTCCTATCCATTGATGCTCAAAGCCTTGGATCCTTTTTATTACCCTTGCCTTTTGGTTTTAAGGGCTATTGGCTTTTTTCTCTTGCCTTTTGGTTTAAAGAGCTTTTGGCTTTTTCTGCTTGCTTTTTCTTTTTCTTCCTTTTTTTTCACCATTTTTTTCGCAAGCCTTTGTATTCACTGCTTTTTCTTGCTTCAAGAATCAATTTTATGATTTTTCAGATCATCAAATAACATTTCTCCTTTTTCCTTATTCTTTCAAGAGCCAACATATTTAACATTCATAAACAACAAATTCAAAAGACATATGCATTGTTCAAGCATTCATTCAGAAAACAAAAAGTATTGTCACTACATCAAAATAATTAAACTAGTTTCAAGGATGAATTCGAAACCATGTACTTCTTATTCTTTTGTAATTAAAACATTTTTCATTTAAGAGAAGTGATGGATTCATAGGACATTCATAGCTTTAAGACATAGACACTTAGACACTAATGATCATATAGTAAAGACACAAACATAAATAAACATGAAGCATAATAAACAAAAAACAGGAAAATAAGAACAAGGAGATTAAGGAACGGGTCCACCTTAGTGAGGGTGGCGTCTTCCTCTTCTTAAAGAACCAATGGTGCTCTTGAGCTCCTCTATGTCTCTTCCTTGGCTTTGTTGTTCCTCTCTCATAGCTCTTTGATATTCTCTAATCTCATGGAGGATGATGGAGTGCTCTTGGTGCTCCATCCTTAGTTGTCCCATGTTGGAACTTAATTCTCCTAGGGAGGTGTTGATTTGCTCCCAATAGTTTTGTGGAGGAAAGTGTATCCCTTGAGGCATCTCAGGGATTTCATGGTGAGGAATTTCCTCATGCTCTTGTTGAGGTCCATGAGTGGGCTCTCTTGTTTGCTCTATTCTTTTCTTAATGATGAGCTTTTGAGATGAATCTCTCCATCTCCCATGACTCAGAGGTGGAAGCTTTTGCCTTCCCTTTCCTCTTTCTAGAGGTTTCTCTGGCCTTAAGTGTCATAAATGGTTATGGAAAAACAAAAAGAAACGCTTTTACCACACCAAACTTAGAAGGTTTGCTTGTCCTTGAGCAAAAGAAGAGAAGAAGGAGTAGAAAAAGAAGAACTTAGATGAGATGGGGAGGTGGGAGTGGTTCGGCCAAGGGGGGTTTTAGGTGGTTATGATGTGTGAAAAGGAAGGAGTGATGGTTTGAATTTGAGTGGGTGGGTGTAGGTGGGTTGTATGATGGTTTTAGAGGAGTAATGGAGGTGATTGGTGAAGGGTAATTGGGGAAGAGAGTTATGAAAAGGTGTGAAGAGGAGAGAAGAAGTGGTGGGAATCCTATGGGGTCCACAGATCTTGTGGGGTCCACAGATCCAGCAGGGCCAAGGACTTAACATCCCTACTCCAATTAGGCGTGTAAAACGCCCTTGCTATGCAATCCTGGCGTTTAACGCCAGACTGCTGCTTGTTTCTAGCGTTAAACGCCCAAATGTAGCCTGTTTCTGGCATTTAACGCCAGGTAGATGCTTATTTCTGGCGTTAAATGCCAGCTTGGTGCTTGTTTCTAGCGTTAAACGCCAGACAGATGCTTGTTTCTGGCGTTTAAATGCCAGAATGCTCCTCCTCCAGGGTGTGCTATTTTTAATGCTATTTTTTATTCTATTTTTGATTTTCCAGTTGTTTTTGTGACTCCACATGATCATCAACCTAATAAAACACGAAATAAAAATAAAAATAAAAATAAATGTAATTAAATAACATTGGGTTGCCTCCCAACAAGCGCTTCTTTAATATCAATAGCTTGACAGTGAGCTCTCATGGAGCCTCACAGATAATGAGAGCAAGGTTGGAACCTCCCAACACCAAACTTAGAGTTTGAATGTGGGGGTTCAACACCAAACTTAGAGTTTGGTTGTGGCCTCCTAACACTAAACTTAGAGTTTGACTGTGGGGGCTTTGGTTGACTCTGCAGTGAGAGAAGCTTTTCATGCTTCCTCTCCATGGTTACAGAAGGAGATCCTTGAGTCTGAAACACAAGGTTGTCCTCATTTAGTTGAAGGACCAACTCTCATATGTCCACATCAATCACAGCTCTTGCTGTGGCTAGGAAGGGTCTTCCAAGGATGATGGATTCATCCTCATCCTTCCCAATGTCTAGGATTATGAAATCAGCAGGGATGTAAGGGCCTTCAACCTTTACTAACACGTCCTCTACTTGTCCATAAGCCTGTTTTCTTGAGTTGTCTGCCATCTCCAATGAGATTCTAGCAGCTTGCACCTCAAAGATCCCAAGTTTCTCCATTACAGAGAGTGGCATTAAGTTTATGCTTGACCCCAGGTCACACAGAGCCTTCTCTAAGGTCATGGTGCATATGTTACAGGGTATTAAGAATTTACCAGGATCCTATTTCTTTTGAGGTAATTTTTGCCTATCCAATGCATTTAGTTCATTGGTGAGCAAGGGAGGTTCATCTTCCCAAGTTTCATTACCAAATAATTTGGCATTCAGCTTCATGATTGCACCAAGGTACTTAGCAACTTGCTCTTCAGTAACGTCTTCATTTTCTTCAGAAGAAGAATATTCATCAAAGCTCATGAAGGGCAGAAGGATGTTTAATGGAATCTCTATGGTCTCTAGATGAGCCTCAGATTCCTTTGGTTCCTCAAAGGGAAACTCCTTATTGGTCACTGAACGTCCCAGGAGGTCTTCCTCACTAGGATTCACGTCTTTCTCCTCCCTTGTAGGTTCGGCCATGACGGTCCAATCAATGGCCTTGCACTCTCTCTTTGGATTTTCTTCTATATTGCTTGGGAGAGTACTAAGGGGAGTTTCAGTGACCCTTTTACTCAGTTGGCCCACTTGTGCCTCCAAATTTCTAATGGAGGACCTTGTTTCATTCATGAAACTGAAAGTGGCCTTAGATAGATTAGAGACTATAATTGCTAAGCTTGATGGATTCTGCTCAGAATTCTCTGTCTATTGCTGAGTGGATGATGGAAAAGGCTTGCTATTGCTAAACCTATTTTTTCCACCATTATTAAAGCCTTGTTGAGGCTTTTGTTGATCCTTCCATGAGAAATTTGGATGATTTCTCCATGAGGGATTATAGGTGTTTCCATAGGGTTCACCCATGTAATTCACCTCTGCTATTGCAGGGTTCTCAGGATCATAAGCTTCTTCTTCAGAAGATGCCTCTATAGTACTGTTGGATGATTCCTTCAATCCATTCAAACTCTGAGAGATCAAATTGACTTGTTGAGTCAATATTTTATTCTGATCCAATATGGCATTCAGAGTATCAATTTCAAGAACTCCCTTCCTCTGAGGCGTCCCATTACTCACAGGATTCCTTTCAGAAGTGTACATGAACTGGTTATTTGCAACCATGTCAATGAGTTCTTGAGCTTCTGCAGGCGTTTTCTTTAGGTGAATGGATCCACCTGCAGAATGGTCCAATGACATCTTTGATAACTCAGACAGACCATCATAGAATATATCTAGAATGGTCCATTCTGAAAGCATGTCAGAAGGACACTTTTTGGTCAGTTGCTTATATCTCTCCCAAGCTTCATAGAGGGATTCACCTTCTTTCTGTCTGAAGGTTTGAACATCCACTCTAAGCTTACTAAGCTTTTGAGGAGGAAAGTGATGACAAGTCATCTTAGCCTATTTTCACTATTCTTTTTCTTTTGTTTTCAATTGATTTTATGCACTTTCTTAAGCCATAAGCAAGCCAATTGGGTAGATTTCCATGTTTCCTTTGATTCAATCAACCATGTATGAATTCATGCACTTTCATGAGATTTTATGCTATAATTGTCATATATTATGAAAGAACAACAAACTCATGATTTTGAGCAAAGCTTTGATGTGTTTGGTTGATTGATGATAGGTGAAAAGAGTTTTGAAGAAGGTTGAAGAAAGAAGGAATGGCTAGGAGCAAGAGAGAACAAAAAGTTTGAGCCAAAGTTTGCCTCAAACTTTAGCTCAAACTTTTAAAAGAGTTGAAAACATACCAGAGGAAAAAAGCTTGAGCCAAAGTTTGCCTCAAACTTTAGCTCAAACTTTTGGAAGAATTGAAAACACTCCAGAGGAAAAAAAGCTTGAGCAAAAGTTTGCCTCAAACTTTAGCTCAAACTTTTGGGAGAAAAGCTTGAGCCAACGTTTGCCTCAAACTTTTTGGCAAATGTTGGCATCACAAAACCAACACCCTGGAGGAGAAAAGCTTGCGCCAACGTTTGCCTCAAACTTTTTGGCAAACGTTGGCGCCACACTTGCACACCCTGGAGGAGAAAAGTTTGCGCCAACGTTTGCCTCAAGCTTTTTGGCAAACGTTGGCGCCACACACATTTACAAGGGGGCCAACGTTTGAGCAAAAGTTTGACCTCAAACTTTGGCTCAAACATTGGTAGCAGCAAGCTTAAGCCATCTGGTATAAAAAGTTTGAGTAAAAGTTTGCCTCAAACTTTTACTCAAACTTTTACTCAAACTTTTACTCAAACTTTTACTCAAACTTTTATGATTTCAACCCGGTTCACAATGGATCTTTCTCCAACTCCAAGAGCAATCAACCAAGGCCTTTATCAACCCAATTCCATCAAGAACAAAGGCCCAATTCAAGGCTTGAAGACATTTGAAGAAAGTGTATAAATAGCTTAGGATTTAAGTTTTCGGGGAGTTTTTCCTTTGAGAGCTTTTCCTTTGGCATTCTTAGAACACTTACAGAGAGCTCACCTTTACATTTTTTTTGAATTGTTGCTTTAGAATTCTAGAGAATTGGGAAGGAGAATTGATCTCTCTTCTTCCTTGTTCTTGCTCAGCAATCTTTACTTTTCTTGTTTTGGATCTTGGGTGGAGAATTGAAGAAATTCTGTTTCAATCTCACCTTGGGATCTTGTTTAATTTTCAGCATTGAGTTTTCATCTCTGTTAATTGCTTCTTCTTCTACTCTTCTGCAATTTACATTTCTTTATTTCCTTTGCAATTGTTCTTGCCGGATCTAGAAAGGCAGTGAGATCTAGACTTGGCTATCTAGTCTCTTGAGTCCTGAGATCTATAGCTTTCAATTTTAATTTCCTTGTTTCGTTGTCACACCAAGCTTATTCTCATTTTCATTTAAGATCCGGTTTAATTGAATCCATCTTTTACATTCCTGTTTGTTGAATTTTTCTTTCCTTGTTTAATTTCTGCAAATCCAATCCCCAATTCCATTTACGATTCAAGCCATTTACATTTCTTGCACTTTAAGATTCTGCAATTTACATTTCTTACGTTCTAAGTTTCTGCCATTTAATTTCTTGTTCTTTAAGATTCAGCACTTTATTTTCTGTCTCTTTAATTTCATGCAATTTACCCATTCCCTTTACTTTCCATGCAATTTAAATTCTGTTAATCACAAATCACTCAACCAAATCTTGATTTGCTTGACTAAATCAACCACTAAACTAAAATTGCTCAATCCTTCAATCCCTGTGGGATCGACCTCACTCCCGTGAGTTATTATTACTTGATAAGAGCATCCATGAACATAAAAGAGAAATTAACATTACAAATCATGAGAATGAAAGAGTAGAGTAGAAATCATAAAAGAAACAAGATGAAAACATGTAATTAAACCTAAATCTAGAAGAGATTAACCTAACCTAATTCTAGAGAGAAGAGGGAGCTTCTCTCTAGAAACTAACCTACACCATGCTAATACTACAAACATTTGCTCCCCCTTGCCCAAGCTTGAATTCTGCATGAAATAGAATCAGAAATAGGTTGGATTGGGCCCAAAATGAGCTGCAAAATTGCTGGGGGCGATTTCACTTTAGTGGCCCACGAGCAGCATCGGCGCACACGCGTACATGGCGCATGCGCGCCCCTGAACGTGAAGCAAAACATGGCAAATTTTATATTATTTTGAAGCCCCGAATGTTAGCTTTCCAACGCAACTGGAACCGCCTCATTTGGATCTCTGTAGCTCAAGTTATGGTCGATTGAGTGCAAAGAGGTCAGGCTTGACAGCTTTGCTGTTCTTTCATTTCTTCATGAGTTCTCCCACTTTGCAGGCTTTTCTCCTCACTTCTTCCATCCAATACTTGCCTTATGGACCTGAAATCACTCAACAAACATATCAAGGCATCAAATGGATTAAAGTGAATTAAAATCACCAATTTTAGGGCCTAAAAAGCATGTTTTCACATTTAAGCACAAATCAAGGGAGAATGGCAAAATCATGCTATTTCATTGAATAAATGTGAGAAAAGGTGATAAAATCCTCCAAAATAAGCACAAGATAAACCACAAAATCGGAGTTTATCACCTCCACAGCAGTAGACCGGGTCTTCTCCTTCTCAACATCCATCTCCAACTTAACAACCCTGGCATCAAGCTTGTCCTTCAGACCTTTAATTCTATCATACTCAGATTTGGCATCCTCCAAAAAGGCCTTGGTCGCAGGGGAGTCCCGGATAACTAGAGACAAGGCTGCACCAAGGTTGGCCATCTGAATACTATTACTTGCAATGAAGTCGAGATGATGGAGGATAGAAACATCATCCCAGGAAACTTTACCACAGGGAGCTATCAACTCTGTATCAAAACCAACACCATCAAAATCTTTATTGTTCAGGTCATAAGTCTCAACGGCTTTTTGCTTTTTCGGAGGAGGACTAGCAGCAGTAGGAGAGGAGGTAGCACCAGAAGACGTTTGCAACAGATCAGAGGGGACTGTCCGAACTTGCAGGGTCAGAATGATCTTCCTCGGACCCTGAGATTCAATGGCCGGCTTCTTAGGAGGCAACTGTGCAAAAGAACCCTCCCCCGAACTCTTCTGTGACAAGTTTTGAATTGACATCGCCTTCTTGGCCTTTCGGAAAGACTTCATAAAATCTGAAGATTTCACCATTTCTGAAAAGGAAGCCAGAAAAATAGTTACACAGTAGAATTCGAAAGAGAAAAACCAAGAATAGCAAAAGGTAACCACTTCTATCAAGAAAGAGGTCGGATACTACCTAGTTCAATACGGAGAAAGGAAGGATCTCCTAGAAACTTCTTGGTATCCAAATAAGGAGGCTCCCCCCCAATACTCCTCTAAAACACCCACAAAAGCTTGTTCTACCTCACTCAAACTCTCCCAAGGATACTTGACTACCACTGTATCTTTTTGCCACCATAAAGGGAAGGTGGGCTCATCGTTCTCATCCAAAAAGAAAGGGGGAGCATCCTCAACAGCTCGTACCTTGAAGTAGTAGTTCTTAAAATCCCGAAAGGACTCATCAAACATCAAAAATACTTTTCTCCCCTGGGTAGCTTGGAAGGAAATCCAAAAAGCTTTTTTCTTGGCCACCCCAGGTTTTGTCAACACAAAAAGGTAAAGAAAAAGGGATATGGTAGGTTGGACACCCAGTTCTTGACACAACAGCTATCTTTATAAAACCCCACGAATTCGGATGAAGCTGAGAAGGGGCCACATTACAAGTCCATAAGAGGTCTATCTCAAAAGCAGTAAAAGCGATGGTGATATTCAGCTGGCTAAAGAAAAAGTCATAAGCATAGAAGAAGGGGCGTTCTCCCTGAGTTAAGGGAGGGAAACTAACCCTCTCTTCAGGGTCGGGCGACAGCAATTTGTAATTCCTTTCATCATCCTTATTGCTACAGATCCTATGGAACCTCCTAAGCCTCTCACAGTACTCCGGATCGGCCACAGTAACACATTAGGACTATAGAGTCTCACTACAAGAAAAAACAATATTTGTAACAAAAAAAATTGTTACAAAAAATCAAAATTTTAACACAAAAGGAATTTGTAACAAAAAAGGAGCCATTGCAGTATGTCCCGTTACAAAAAGTTTTTGTAACAAAATATGGAACTGTTACAATTCAAAGTAATGTTTTGTAACAAATTTTTTTGATACAAAAAATAAAATTTATTACAAAAGTGGTAACACTTTTTTACTTTTAAAATACTTTTCGTAACAATTTAGATTTTTGTGTCATCATATTTTGTTACAAAACACTACTTGCTTTTGTAACATTTTTATTCTTTTAGTTACAAAATAGAAAATTTATTTTAAAATATTTAATTAAATAATTGATATATCAATTAATTTACTAATCCCACTAACTCAACATTTATATAATATATAATCATATAGATAATTAAAACATCTTACATGTTATTAAAATTCTTTTACAATAAAATAAGTTCAACAAATTCAACTAAACACAATTTTTTCCAAACATAAAATTGTATCATATCAGATTTATAATTATTGACTCTTCTAGCATATTTCAGTCAATATAAAGTCTAGCATGTTGGCATCAATTTTGTACACCTGCAAACATAAACAATGAAAATCAAAATTAAAAAATAACACATAACACTATCTTCATCCGAGTAAAAATTAAGTTAGAACTTACAAGTTAAAATTAACTAATTCTTTAAGAATCTATTCTCAAAGTTTAAAACTAGCCAATCAAAAATACAAATTATTAAGAATTATAAATTTAATATATAAACTTGGGCTAATTAATCACAATTCAATCACAACTTAGTGAACAAAGTTATTAAATTTACATAAGTATCAATTGTCAAACAATCACTACAAAACACAATTTTCACCAAAATCTTCATAACAAGTATACTTGACTTTTTTTTATGCTTTTACACTCATAAAGTTCCATAATGAGGTTTATGTCAAAACACGAGATAAGAACATAAAGAAGCAGCTAAACAAAATTTCTGTTATTGTAGAAGCAATAGTGATGTAGAAAAAGTTTGGAAATAGAGAAGTATAGCAAGAATGGAAAAATAGAACTGAATTGACCGAAATTGACAATGAGTAAAAAGTGCTAATTGATTACAATAAGTATTAGGCTTATATAGCGGGAGACTGTTGATAATAAAGCTAAAGGCTCCCTAATCAACTTTTAACAAACTGAATAATAACTTAATAGCAAAGCCACACTATCTTGAGCTTTCTTGAACTCTAATTGCTCCTGCATTTCATCACTAGCCTTAACAGCACCATCAACAAAATTATACTAGAATCATTAAAATCAACTATCAATAGTTATTTCAGTTTCATAAATATTATAGAAACAAAAAACTTAATAACAGAAGCAGCAACAATGTTATACCCGGTCACTCAAAAAACTCCAAAGCTTAAAACCTGTACACATTACCACTAGCCAAGCCATTACCGAATAAGAAATCTCAGCCACCCAAATAATTTCAAAACAATTTTTACTAGAAGCACAGATTAAGATTTATACTATTCAATTTCTTATAAAATTTTTAGCCTATTCAATTATTTTTTTTAATCAAAAATTTTTAGTCCCTTAATACTTATATTTAGGAGAAAACAAGCACAAAAAATGCACTAAACAAGCACAAAGCATGCGGCGGCTGTAGAAAATCAAACAAGGTTCAGAGCAATCAACAATTGACAATGCATTCATAAACAATGGCAGCTGTAGAAAATCAAGCAATGTTCAAAGCAATAGCAATTAGCAATGCATTCATAAAGAATTGCTAATTTTGCCATGTATTTTTTATTTTGCAGTAAATACAAGGCAATTAGCAATGCATTCATGCTAAAGATTGCAAATCATTTGTCCCTAAACATGTGGATAGCATGCAAATAACTACTACTATGACAACATCATAACAGACATTAAAACTTTGCTACCAAATTTTCAATAAAAATAATAAGATTAGTAACGTACCTGACCCTGTGCAAATTAAACACCTCTGCAACAGTTTTTCTCATCTTTGAGGTCTCTTGATTGATCCGAGTCTCAATGGCACGAAGCCTTCTAGAATGTTCAGCAACATGGCTTTCTTTTTTCAGCACTGCTCTCCTATGAGCCGCTACTCTCCTCTCCTTGTCTCTCTCAAATTGAACCACCAAAAATAAAATCAAATAAACTAAATAAGAACAACTTTATGAATACCCAAATATTGAAATTATACCAAACAAAAAAGCAGCTCAGAATTTTAGATAGAAATAAAAAATTGAACTTCACAGAAAGCCAGATAATAAAATTCTACCAAAATACCTGATAAACCATATATAGCAAAATAAACAAAAAAATTCCAAGAGTTGCAAGCATTGAAAGTTGATGCAAACTTTGCTGAAAACTGATTCTTTCCAGCTTTGATCACCAATTTTCAAAAATTCACAACTCCCAAGTTAATCGAGTTTTAAAACAAAATTGGTTTCGCTCCAAAACTCAGCTCGGAGGAGTCGCAAGATGACAAACAAGTTGCTGCCCTGTTTGAACTTTTCTGCTCCAGGACAGATTTATCCACCTAACTTTAAAAATTAGCCATAAATTGTACATTTAACTAAAATGACTCAAAATTTCCAGTCTATTCCCTATATTCCCAAGTTTAATCCAGACTTGGTCCCACGCAATTCTGATCATCACAGAATTAGTTATAACTTTTCAAAGTTTCTGACTTCGTTTAAAAGAAATGCAAAAAATCAAATTTCATAATTTAACTTTGAAAAATCATAACTAATTCTCGAGTTAATACGAAACCTTTTAAATATGAATCTTGGCAACCATACTCATTGTAATTCACTTAACTTTTAATCTCCTATTATTTCGATCACTATCGAATTGCTGGTCTGCTTTTCAAAATTGTCGTTTATCTCAAAAGCCAAATTTTCAACAATAAATTTAGCATTTCAAGATTCAAACATATTTCAAATGAGGAACCAAACATGCTTTCATAATTACGAACACCCAACACATTTTCAGTAAACTTTCACACCAACATACACATTCTCTTAACAATGATCTCAAACCACATAAAACCACCAAGAGACACAACCAGTCACACATTTACTCCGCATCCAAAATCCATCATAGATCAAGCATTCATATATTTGCAATAATTCAGTAAAATTCTTAGGCATTCAAAGTTTCAAATATTTAATTTAATAAAATATCCCCTACCTCGATTAATCGAACTCAGAAATTAAACGTGACAAACCCTCTTTGCTCTAAATTCGCAGCAGCGGCGGCACTCCAACACAACCGAGACAACGACAGCAACATCTCCAATCACTCTCGCAGCAATAGCAACCTTGCACGGCAATGATAATGATAACAACAAAAGAAGGAATTCGAATTTGATAGAAATTCAAGATGTAAATAGTTCTGTAAATTCAAGACAAGGCAGAAACTAAAATGGAATTAAAACAAAAACAAGCTGATAAAAAAGATGAGAGCAAAATATAACGTAAAAATGGAGCAGGGTTACGGTGAATCTGAACTGATAGTGGTGAAAAGAAACTTCGACGAGCTATAGCTCCACCCATGGCGCACAGCTCGATGGCGGACTCCACCTGTGGTAAACGACAGTAGCGACTTCCCTGGCGGCGGCTCAGACGGCAGCAGCAGCTGTAGCAGAGCTTCAACAGTGACAGTGAAGGTAGTGGAGGCGGTGATAGAAACCTGCTCAGCTTCAGATCCCCCTTCTCTCTCTCATCTTTGCATGCTTTTTCTCTCTCTTCAAAACTCAACGGTGACGCGTAGTGAGGCGCGATGGCAAACCGGCGAGGCGACAAGGAAAGCCACCCACGTTCGGCCTCTATCTCCCCTGAACTCTGTGCGCCTCTAGTTCTCATGGCTGAGTTCTTCTCAGCTTCTCCCTCTAACCCACACGACGGCAGCGGCGGCGACGGTGGCAGTGGCGCCCACCGGCACCGCCTCCCTCCTTCCCTCTCCTTCTTTACTTTTCTTCGCTCCTCCAGTCTCCCTTTCTAATTTCTTTCAGCGTGTGGGTGTAACGCATTTTTTGTGTGTGTGCTGTGAGAGATGAGGGTTGTGAGGCTGAGAGTGAGTGAAGTGAGTATGTGTGTGTATATGTCTGAGGTCTTACGCCTTCCCTCTCTTCTCCTTCCTCTTCTTCTCTGATTCCCCCATTTTCCCTTCTGTCTTCTCCCTATTTCCCGTTTCTTTTCTTTCCCATCTCTGAACATAGCTTTAGGGATTTAGGGTAATAGATTTAGGAATTTAGTAAAATTAGGATTTTATTTAGTAATTCTAGAGTTAAGGTAAAATATATACAACTAATATAATAATTATATAAAATATTTGAAATAGAATGATAATTTAGGGTTTAAATATAATATTATAAAAATTAATTTCAAAACACATAATTTTATTAATTTATCAATGAGTTTAAATAATTATTTCTAATTTAAATCATAATTTAGATGTTTTATAAAACACAAGTTAAACCTGAAATATCTATTGCCTAAATTAAATTATATGACATTTTATTATTTTTCTATTACCAAAACTTTAATTTTTTGTATAAAATAATTAATTATAATAAAAATTATATTGTACATAACTATTAATTATCTTAAACTTAAAGTATTTTTAAAAGTGTGATCTCTCATTTTTAAATAAATTTTTAGATATATTCTCTTTTATTTTTATCTATAAAATAATGTCTAAAATAAAATTCAAATTTTAGAAAATTCAAATCTATTTTGTTAATCATAAAAATATGATTATTAATAAAAATTATATATTAATTTTTTAAAAGAATATAAAATAATATTTACCATTTTTAAAAATTAATGAATACAAATAGTATGTAAAAAATTTTATTTTTTGAAACAAAATAAAATTATTTTAAAAAAAATATATACACAATTTTTTTATTCCTAAAGTGTTTAACATTTTGAAAAAAATGTTATAAAATATACTTATATTTTGTAACAAACAATTAATTGTTATAAACAATATTAAATTTTGTGACAAATTAATTTTTTATTACAAAACAATTGGAGTTTTTGAAACAAAAAATGATATTTTGTTACAAAATATTTGGAGTTTTTGAAACAAAAAAATATTTTGTTACAAAATATTTCGAATTTTTACAACTTATTTTTTTTGTTACAAAATATTATAATAGTTTGTAACAAAACACCATCTCGTTACAAAAACTAACGTAATTTGTAACCGAAAAAATCAAGTTCTTACAAAATATTATCATGTTTTGTAACAACTTGTAATGTTGTTACAAAATATTATTCTTTTGTAACAATTACCAATTAATATTACAAAAAATTATTTTTTTGTAACAATTTTAAATTTGATACAAAATTTTTGTTATAAATATTTCATTTTCTTGTAGTGTCTAGCCAGTCGGCCATGCCAGCAGGGATTTTGGTGGACATCTCGATAATATTCTTACGGGAAGACATATAACAACTACACCTACAGTAAGAAGAAAGAAAAAGGGTCACTACCAAACAACTCAGATAGAATCGGAAAGAGAAAGAACAACCAACAAACAAGAGGTATGGCAACAAAAAGGGCACCCCAGGATCTACGAAAACAAGAGATTATCAGCAAATATCCAGGGGCACCCTTTGGAGGCAGCAGAACGGAGTACGAAAAATATTGCAAAAAAAATACAACCTTAGACCTATCGAACAAGAATAAAACCTAAGCACCTACATTTCCGAAGCAAAATAGAAAGCAAAGAGCGCAACCACGAGGAAACAAAGGCATGCAATAATCACCAAGAAAGGTTCAACCTTTTTTACTTTATCAAAGCTCAGCAGGATCAAAGCTTTATGCAAAGGGAGCACGTGACAGTAAAATATGATGATCAAAACAAAGAGGCACGAAAAGGAACCAACCTGAGGAAGAAGGTAAAACAAGTAGTAAGCCACGAACAATCTTCACTAGCAAAGCTTCAAAAATTCAAGAAAAAGAGCGACCTTGAGGAAAAGAAGCACCTCTTTGCCGAGCAAAAAAAAAATGGACGAAAGAAGCAAGTTTAGAAGCAAGGACGAAGAATAAAGCGGAATAGAAGGGAGAAGGAAACTGAAAGTGTGAGCAAAATCTATTCTTTAATTTCAAAACAAAGTATAAAGAGGGAAAAAGAAACGGCGAAACAAAATGAAAGCTTAATCAATGAGGCATTAAAAGCGCGTGCGTATTCCCAAGGAAGTAACCCCTTTGAGGAACAAGTGCAACAATAGAGGAGGCAAAAAGCAAAAAACACCTCGCATTTAAAAACAACGCAAAACTCGCAGAGCAGGATTGGACCAAGATGCTTGAGCACGACTTCCCCAAAGAGATCGAAGATCAGAAAGCACGATCTCATGGAAAGGTCTGAACTTAAGCAGGGGCACTGTTCTTACCCTGAGCCGAGTGATGAGTCCATATTGGACGATCTATTTCAGCTTGAATTGGATGGAGTTCATCATATAAACTCAAACTTATTCACTAAAATAGCATACTTTTGTGTTTGATCCCTAAATTGAACCTAAATATGAAAACATGCATTTTTGTTCTTAAATTGAGCAATTTAATCTCACTTTTATTCGATTCGATGCCGTGATATGTTTGTTGAGTGATTTCAGGTCCTAGAGTCAAGAATGGTTTGGTAGAAGTGGAAGAAAGCATGCAAAAAGGGAGAAAATATGAAGAAAACAAAGGAGAAAAGCATTTCAGCCTGTGCCCACGCACACCTCCTGTGCCCACGCACAGGAGGAAAATCAGCAAGTGTGCCCATGCACAGACCTGTGCGTCCGTACAGGTACCAGCGCGTGCCTCCATTAAAATCGCGTTTTGGAAGGCTTTGGAGCATATGTGAAGGGGGAAGCAACCATATATCATACCATACACTATCATACTTCATAGAATAGTTTTTAGGAGTTTTTAGGGTAGTTTAGGTTAGGTTTTCTCTCAATTCTCTCTAAGGGTTTTCATTAGGTTTTATAGTATTTTATACTGCAATTTTGGCTTTGGATTTTGCTATCTCATTGTAAGTATTTCTTTAATTTCTCTTTTAATTACTACACTTGTTCTACACTTTCTCATATTTTCATTTCTCTTGCTAATTTATATATAGTCTTGCAATTTTGGATTTCTAGTTGTTGAATTTGATGTTTAATTCTTATTTTTTGTTTGTTTGAGTTGCCTTTATTGATTTTGATCATTTATGGTTCATAGCTTTAATCAATTTCCCAATTTTGCCATGTTTAATATTTATGCCCTCTATGTGTTTAATGAAATGCCAATTTTGATTATGGGGTTGTTTCCACCCCTTGGCTTGGGGAAATGAGTGTATGGATTACTAGAGACATAATGTCCAACATTTAGTGATAATTCTTGGGTTGTTAATTGTTCTTGTTCCCACTAACGCTAATTTGTTGCTAAGGTAATTAGCAAGCTAGCTAGAATTTGCGGGTTAAGAACACTTATGCTCATTTAACTTATCCTTCGATGTTAAGGGTTGACTTAGTGAGATTAATCCATGATAATTATCATAGTTGTGGTTATGGAATGGAAGGGATTCCATAACTCATCCCAAGTCAAGGATTCTTTTGTGTTTTGAACCACCTTTCAATCATTTTATAGTTTTACTTGTTTATATTACATACTTAGTTCTTTTATTCCCTTATTACTTTGTTGATTGCAATTTTGTCTAGTTCTTTTATCTCTTTATTTGTTTATTTCAATCATTGAAAACCCCCTTGCTCTCTCACAACCGAAATTTTATGCGCTCATTGGCATTAGTTCCTAGGGAAAACGACCCGAGGTTTAATTACTCTCGGTTAATTAGAAATTGTAAACTTTGATGTTTCGGATTTAAATTGCCGGTTTAGACTATACTCACAACGGAACTATTTTATCTATTTCCGAATTGGTGCGAATCTCAACTCATCAAGTTTTTAGCGTCGTTGCCGGGGAGCTAGCGTCATGAGTGCTATAATATTTTGGTTGTTGTAAATATGTTGATAGTGTAAATATCTTCCTTTTTGGTTGTTTGGTTACTTTTGTTTATACTTAGGTGTCTGTTTTTCTTGTTTGTTAATGTCTTTTGTTTTTATTTCCTACTTTTTCTATGAGCTATCACCCTTGTTGCTTGGAACTTGGTTGTGAGTATTTTGTAGGGTATGATGAATTCAAGTTAGAATTGCTTCATGGAGTGAGAGAATTAATTAAGGGAGGAACCAATTGTGTATGAGCAACACTCATGGCAAATACCTCCCTCATACTGCAATGAGCCACACTCTCCCCTATATGAATATCAAACCCAAAGATATGAAAGATACCCCCTACATGACCCCCAACCACCAAAACTTCAAGTACCACACCATCCACCTTGGTGCACGAAATTGTGATCTCTGGTAACGGCGCCATAAACCTAATACGCACGTTCATAATCTCAATTCTTTTTCACAACTCCGCACAACTAACCAGCAAGTGTACTAGGTCGTCCAAGTAATAAACCTTACGTGAGTAAGGGTCGATCCCACGGAGATTGTTGGCTTGAAGCAAGCTATGGTCATCCTTGTAAATCTCAGTCAGGCAGATTGAAATGGTTATGGGATTTTGATGATTAAAATATAATTAAAAGATAAAATAGGATAGAGATACTTATGCAATTCAGTGGTAGGAATTTCAGATAAGCGTATGGAGATGCTTTGTTCCTTCTGAATCTCTGCTTTCCTACTGCCTTCATCCAATCATTCATACTCCTTTCCATGGCAAGCTGTATGTTAGGCATCACCGTTGTCAATGGCTACTTCCCGTCCTCTCAGTGAAAATGGTACAAATGCGCAGTCACCGCACGGCTAACCATCTATCGGTTCTCACTCATGTTGGAATAGGATCCATTGATCCTTTTGCGTCTGTCACTACGCCCAGCACTCGCGAGTTTGAAGCTCGTCACAGTCATCCCTTCCCAGATCCTACTCGGAATACCACAGACAAGGTTTAGACTTTCCGGATCTCAAGAATGGCCGCCAATAATTCTAGCTTATACCACGAAGACTCTGATCTCACGATCAGGAGGCTAAGAGATACACACTCAATCTAAGGTAGAACAGAGGTGGTTGTCAGGCATGCGTTCATAGGTGAGAATGGTGATGAGTGTCAGATAATCATCACATTCATCATGTTCTTGGGTGCGAATGAATATCTTGGAATAAGAATAAGCTTGAATTGAATAGAAAAATAATAGTACTTTGCATTAATTCATGAGGAACAGCAGAGCTCCACACCTTAATCTATGGGGTGTAGAAACTCCACCGTTGAAAATTACATAAGTGAAAGTGGTCCAGGCATGGCCGAATGGCCAGCCCCCTAAACGTGATCAATGATCAAAAGTGATACAAAGATAGTCTCAAAAATGATCAAAAGGTTTTTAAATAAATCACTAAAAGTAGTTTTTATACTAAACTAGTAGCTAGGGTTACAGAAATAAGTAAATGATGCAGAAAATCCACTTCCGGGCCCACTTGGTGTGTGCTTGGACTGAGCATTGAGCTTTCATATGTAGAGACTCTTTTTGGAGTTAAACGCCAGGTTGTAGCCTGTTTCTGGCGTTTAACTCTGATTTGCAACCTATTTCTGGCGTTTAACTCCAGAATAGGGCAGGAAGTTGGCGTTTGAATGCCAGTTTGCGTCGTCAAAACTCGGGCAAAGTATGGACTATTATATATTGCTGGAAAGCCCTGGATGTTTTCTTTCCAACGCAATTGAGAGCGCGCCAATTGGGTTTCTGTAGCTCCAGAAAATCCATTTCGAGTGCAGGGAGGTCAGAATCCAACAGCATCTGTAGTCCTTCTTCAGCCTCTGAATCAGATTTTTGCTCAAGTCCCTCAATTTCAGCTAGAAATTACCTAAAATCACAGAAAAACACACAAACTCATAGTGAAGTCCAGAAAATATGATTTTTATTTAAAAACTAATAAAAATATACTAAAAACTAACTAAATCATACTAAAAACTATGTAAAAACAATGCCAAAAAGCGTATAAATTATCCGCTCATCAAACCTCCATGGAATCAAGATACTTATACACCTTGTTACCAACCATATGAACCACCACACCTTTATACACCACCTCAATACCCTCATCCATATGACACACCTTCCAACTATACAACCTTTCTCCCAACCTTTGAACCTTCTCTTCCACTAAAATGTGATATTTTCCAACCGTTGCCCCAAGAACAACAAGACCTTCGGGCATTCTTCCAAGAGCAAGAAGGGTTTCGAAAGAAGCATGGGGAGTTCATGGCTACCATAGCTGAAGCGGTAAACCGCTTAGCCTCACTATGCTCAAGCAATCAAGACATTCCCCATGAGGAATGTGGAGGAGCAACAAAGGAGTGTAGAGAGGAGGAAAACATAAAGCCTCAAGGGAAGGTAGAAGAGTTAGGACAAGCATTGCAACAATAGGAGGAAGGTAGAACTTGTGAAACAGAAGCAGTGAATGGAGAATTGAGAGAGTTTGATCAAGAAGTAGATTGCATCATCAATGATTTTTTGTCCCCCTTGGTCAACCCCCTCAATGCTCTTGAGGAGCCTTCCACTCATGAGTTTGAGAGGGATATGGAAGAGCTTGAAAAGGATAGTGAGGAAGAGGTGATCATCCATGAAGTGGAGGGATACATGCAAGAATTTACAAGAGTGACTTCAACACAAGGGCAATTTGAATGGGTAAAAATTTCCTCCATGAGCTTCATAGGCCCATACCAATATGTTCTCTTGGAGATGGACCACCAACTTAAGGTACTTCTTGGAGTGTTGAATGGTAAAAGATTGGGTGTTGGTTGCCAAAGGAGTTCAAAGCATAAGTGGTGCAAGGTTCAATTTGGAGGAATCCAAGATTCAAGTGGGTGCTCAAAAGGTGCTTGGAGAGGTTATTCATCCAAGGGCACAAGTGAAAATCAACAAGAGGATGATAGAGAAACTAAAGTGTGGGATCCGGGCATACAACTCCACAACCAACAATTTTGGATCCCAATTGTTTGCTTGAAGTTGCTTGAGAGCTTGATGTACTTTGTGTGGGATCCCGGATGATCTTTGAAGAGCAGGCATGGTTGGCAACTCAAGGATGGATGGAAGCACAAGCCTCCTTGATGTGAGCTTCAACCAAAAGTCAAACTTAAGGACTATAAACCAAAGTGCTAGGTGGGAGACACGTCACCATGGTAATATCCCTTTAACTTTTCATTCTTTTAGTCTTTGTTTATTAAAATTTGTCTCTTGGTTTAGCATAGTTTGATTGCATTCAAGGTTTAAGTTAGTCACATTTTATGTTTGATCATGTGTTTTGGATGAATGATGTGTTTTGGGCTTGAAAAAAAAACTTTGATTGATATCCTTGTTGGTGCCTTAGAGGCTTTAAAAATGTTGTAGAAATAGAATTCTGTGCGTGCGCACGGCCTCGTGCGTTCGCACACTTCCCTTGTTTTTCCCCATCTGTGCGTACGCACAGACGTGTGCGTACACACACCCATTATAGCACGCGCTGTTCGCAGCGCTCGCACCCTCTATGCACGTGCACCCCACCACATTTTCATTATGTGCGCACGCACATTATCTTGTGTGTCCGCACACATGGTCATTTTTACCTTCTTAAAAAAAAAGTGTCCCGTGCATGCGCACAGACCTGTGCGCCCGCACACGTCTTAACACCCCCTCTGCCAACAACGCTCGCAAGTCCTATGCGTATGAACGCCTCCTGGTGTGGGAAATTGTGATCACACTTTTCACAACTCCGTACAACTAACCAGCAAGTGCACTGGGTTGTCCAAGTAATACCTTACGTGAGTAAGGGTCGATCCCACGGAGATTGTCGGCTTAAAGCAAGCTATGGTCATCCTGTAAATCTTAGTCAGGCGGATTCAAATGGTTATGAGGTTTTGATAATTAAAAGATAAATAAAACATAAAATAAGATAAAGGTACTTATGTAATTCATTGGTGGAATTTCAGATAAGCGTTTGGAGATGCTTTGTTGCTTCTGAACCTCTGCTTTCCTATTGTCTTCTTCGAATCGTGCGTGCTCCCTTCCATGGCAAGCTGTATGATCCTCTCGGATGAAAAATACCAGGTACGATCTCTGCACGACTAATCAACTGTCGGATTTCTCGTCTCGGATGAAAAATACCAGGTACAGCTACCGCACGGCTAATCATCTGTTGGTTCTAGCTAGCATCGGAATAGGATCTCTCTATCCTTTTGCACACTATCACTACGCTTAACATTCACAAGTTTGAAGCTCGTCACAGTCATCCCTTCCCAGATCCTACTCGGAATACCACATACAAGGTTTAGACTTTCTGGATCTCAGGAATGCTGCCAATGATTCTAGCTTATACCACGAAGATACTAATCTCACGGACTCGGTCCGTGTATTAGATACCCAAGAGAATATACTCCGGCTGTTGTCCAATGACTACGTTGAACATCATGTAGACCGCTTGTGGTTGTCAGGCACGTGAATCTTGGCTAAGCGAGTAACGAAGATAGTGGGTGATTGTCACGGGTCACCCCTTCATTCTGACTTAACTGAATTAAGTACAAGAGTATATCTTAGAGAAGAAGTAGGCGTGAATTGAAAGAAAAACAATAGTACTTGCATTAATTCATGAAGAACAATAGAGCTCCACACCGTAATCTATGGGGTGTAGAAACTCCACCGTAGAAAATACATAAGTAAAAAAGGTCTAGGCATGGCCGTGAGGCCAGCCTCCATGGTCTAAGGACTAAACGTCCAGAGATGATCTAAAGGTTCTCCCCCCAAAAAAACTCTCGAATACAATAGTAAAAAGTGCTATTTATACTAAACTAGTTACTAGGGTTTACAGAAATCCACTTTTGGGGCCCACTTGGTGTGTGCTTGGACTGAGCATTGAAGCTTTCACGTGCATAGACCATTCTTGGAGTTAAACGCCAGCTTGGGTGCCAGTTTGGGCGTTTTACGCCAGTTTTGGTGCTGGTTCTGGCATTTTACGCCCGAAATCTCTAGTAGGCGTTTGAACGCCAGTTTAGGACATCAAATCTCAAGAAGAGTATGGACTATTATATATTGATGGAAAGCCCAAGATGTCTACTTTCCAACGCAATTAAGAGCGCATCAATTGTGATTCTGTAGCTCCAGAAAATCCACTTTGAGTGTAGGAGGGTCAGAATCCAACAGCATCTACAGTCCTTTCTCAGCCTCTGAATAAGATTTTTGCTCAGGTCCCTCAATTTCAGCCAGAAAATACCTGAAATCACAGAAAAACACACAAACTCATAGTAAAGTCCATAAATGTGATTTTTAAATAAAAACTAATAAAAATATAATAAAAAGTAACTAAAAGATGCTAAAAATACCTAAAAACAATGCCAAAAAGGGTATAAATTATCAGCTCATCACAACACCAAACTTAAATTGTTACTTGTCTCTAAGCAACTAAAAAAAATAGGATAAAAAGAAGAGAATATACAATAAATCTCAAAAATATCAATGAAGATTACTTTCAATTAGATGAGCGGGACTAGTAGCTTTTTGCTTCTGAACAGTTTTGGCATCTCACTTTATCCTTTGAAGTTCAGAATGATTGGCATCCTTAGGAACTCAGGATTCAGATAGTGTTATTGATTCTCCTATTTCAGTATGTTGATTCTTGAACACGACTACTTTATGAGTCTTGGCCGTGACCCTAAGCATTTTGTTTTCCAATATTACCGCTGGATACATAAATGCCGCAGACATATAACTGGGTGAACCTTTTCAGATTGTGACTCAGCTTTGCTAGAGTCCCCAGTTAGAGGTGCCCAGAGCTCTTAAGCACACTCTTTTTGCTTTGGACCATGACTTTAACTGCTCAGTCTCAAGCTTTTCACTTGACACCATCACGCCACAAGCACATGGTTAGGGACAGCTTGATTTAGCCGCTTAGGCCAGGATTTTATTTCTGTGGGCCCTCCTATCCATTAATTCTCAAAGCCTTGGATCCTTTTTACCCTTGCCTTTTGGTTTAAAGGGTTATTGACTTTTTTTGCTTGCTTTTTCTTTCTTCTTTCTTCTTTTTTTTTTCTTTATTTTTTTGCACCTTTTTTTCGCAAGCTTTTGTTTTTCACTGCTTTTTTTTCTTGCTTCAAGAATCAATTTTATGATTTTTCAGATTATCAATAACATTTCTCTTTTTCATTATTCTTTCAAGAGACAAAAATTTTAACATTCATAAACTTCACTATCAAAAATATGCACTGTTCAAGCATTCATTTAGAAAATAAAAAGTATTGCCACCACATCAAAATAATTAAGCTAAATTCAAGATAATTTTCGAAATTATGCACTTCTTGTTCTTTTGCAAATAAAACATTTTTTATTTAAGAAAGGTGAGGGACTTATGGAATCATTCATAACTTTAAGACATAGACACTAGACACTAATGATCATGTAATGAAGACACAAACATAGATAAACATAAAGCATGTAAACGAAAAACAGAAAAATCAGAACAAGGAAATTAAAAAACGCGTCCATCTTTGTGATGGCGGCTAGTTCTTCCTCTTGAAGATCCTATGGAGTGATTGAGCTCCTCTATGTCTCTTCCTTGCCTTTGTTGCTCCTCTCTCATGGCCTTTTGGTCCTCTCTGATTTCATGGAGGATGATGGAGTGCTCTTGGTGCTCCACTCTTAGTTGCTCCATGTTGGAACTCAAATCTCCTAAAGAGGTGTTGAGTTGCTCCCAATAGTTGTGTGGAGGGAAATGCATTCCTTGAGGCATCTCAGGGATTTCTTTATGAGGAATTTCCACATGCTCTTGTTGAGGTCCATGAGTGGGTTCTCTTGTTTGCTCCGTCCTTTTCTTAGTGATGGGCTTTTGAGATGAATCTCTCCATCTCCCATGACTCGGAGGTGGAAGCAACTGCCTTCCCTTTACTCTTTCTAGAGGTTTCTCTGGCCTTAGGTGCCATTAATCGTTATGGAAAAACAAAAAAAACATAGCTTTTTCCACACCAAACTTAGAAGGTTTGCTCGTCCTCGAGCAAAAGAAGAAAGAAATGAGGTAAAGAAAAAGAAATGGAGGAGATGGAGGGGAGGAGTGGATTCGGCCAAGGGGGTTTAAGTGTGTAAGATATGTGAAATTGAAAGTGGTAAGGATGGGTATTTATAGGGTAAGAGAGAGAGAGAAGTCGTGTATGAGGGGTTGGGTTTGGGAGGGAAATGGTTTGAATTTGAATGGTGAGGTAGGTGTGGTAGGTGGGTTATGGAGAATAGTGGATGGATATGAGTGGTGAAGAGATTATGGGGAAGAGGGTAGGATTTGATAGGTGAATGTTGTTTGGGGAAGAAGTGGTGATTGGATTAGTCAAGGGTGTTTGGGGAAGAGTGTTATAGATAGGTGTGAAGAGGGGAAAAGGGGAGGTGGGGTAGGTGGGGATCCTGTGGGGTCCACAGATCCTGAGGTGTCAAGGAATTTGGGTCCCTGTACCATTCTGGCATTTAACGCCCACTCTGCTACCTTTTCTGGCGTTAAACGCCTTTGATGCCCTTTCTGGCATTTAACACCAACCAGACACCCTTTTCTGGCCTTAAATACCAGTCTGTCTGCATATTCTGGCGTTTAACGCCAGCCTTCAGCTAGACACTCTTTTTTGGCGTTAAATACCAGTCTGTCTGCTATTCTGGCGTTTGACGCCAGCCTTCAGCCAGACACCCTTTTCTGGCGTTAAACGCCAGACTGCCTGCCAATTTTGGCGTTTACCGCCCAGAATGCTGCTAGACTGGGCATTAAACGCCCATTCTGCTATCCTTACTGGCGTTTAAACGCCAGTAAGCCTGTCCTCTAGGGTGTGCTGTTTTTGATGCTATTTTTGATTTTGCTTTAATTCTGTAGTTGTTTTTGTGACTCCGCATGATCATCTACCTAAAGAAAACATAAAATAACAATGGAAAACAAATAAATATAGTTAAATAACATTGGGTTGCCTCCCAATAAGCGCTTCTTTAATGTCAATAGCTTGACAGTAAGCTCTTAGAGAGCTTCACAGAGACTCAGAGCTTAATGGTGGCCTCCCAACACCAAACTTAGAAGTTGAGTGCGGTGGCTCTATTTGACTCTGTATTGAGAGAAGCTTTTCATGGTTCCACTCCATGGTTATAAAAGAAGATCCTTGAGCCTTAAACACAAGGTAGTCCCCATTCAATTGAAGGATGATAAACCACTATTTTATGGTTTATCTTGTGCTCAATTGAGTGGTTTTTATCAACTCTTTACCCACTTATTCATACTATTTGCATGGTTTCACATTTGCCTTCCTAATTATGTGCTTTCATTGAAAACATGCTTCTTTGGCCATAAGTTCCCTATGTTTAATCCTCTCTTATTACCATTAGATGCCTTGATATGTGTGTTAAGTGATTTCAGAGATTACAGGGCAGGAATGGCTCAGAAGATGAAAAGGAAGCATGCAAAAGTGGAAGGACTACAAGAAGTTGGAGAAATTGCTAAGCTGTCCAGCCTGACCTCTTCGCCCTAAAACAGCCATAACTTGAGCTACAGAGGTCAAACGACGCGGTTCTAGTTGTGTTGGAAAGCTAACGTTCGGGGCTTCGATTTGATATATAATATGCTATAGTTTCTCTGACGCTAAGCGATGCGAACACTTGCTCCATGCAGATGCATCGCGGTGACGAAAATCAGCATGGCAGATTTCTTCTCCAGCAATTTCTAGGCTGTTTTCGACCCAGTTTTCGGCCAAGAAAATACAGATTAGAGGCTATAAAGTGGGGGAATCCATCCATTCATAAGAAGAAGCTCATAATTCATAATTTTTAGTTTTAGATGTAGTTTTTAGAGAGAGAGGTTCTCTCATCTCTCTTAGGATTTAGTTTTAGGATTTAGGATTATTTCTTCTTCATCACAGGTTCAATGTTCCTTTTATTTATTTTATCAATTTAGTTTATGAACTCTTTATGTTCAGATTGATTTTCTTTACTTAATGCAATTTGAGGTATTTCAGATTTATGATTGCTCTCTTTTATTTATGATATAAATAATTTGGATTTTTCCCTTTTGGCTTTGGTTGAGTCATTGGAGACACTTGAGTTATCAAACTCATTGTTAACTGAAAATTGGAATTCTTCAAGAATTAATTCGAGTTCTAATAACTCTAGCCTTTCCCAAGGAAAGACTAGGACCTGAGGAATCAAAATTAATTCATCCACTTAACCTACCTTCATAGTTAGAGGTTAACAAAGTGGGAGAAAAATCCAATTCTCATCACAATTGATAAGGATAACTAGGATAGGACTTCTAATTTTCATACCTTGCCAAGAGATTTTGTTATTATTAATTTATTTTTCTTGTCATTTAAATTACCTGTTCCTTATCTTAAAAACCCAAAATTCTACCTTTTCCATAGCTAATAATAAGTCATACTTCCCTACAATTCCTTGAGAAAATGACCCGAGGTTTAAATACTCGGTTATCAATTTTATTGGGTTTGCTTAAGTGACAAACAAAACGTTTGTAAGAAAGGACTTTTGTTGGTTTAGAAGCTATACTTGCAACGGGAATTTATTCTGAATTCTAGACCACACAAAAGTTCTCTCTTCAAAATGGCGCCGTTGCAGGGGAATTGCAAACGTGTGCCTTATTATTGGTTATTGTAAATATTTGCTTTTTGCTTGTTTATTTATTTTTATTTTTGTTTTTATTTTTGCTTTCTCATAAATTAAGAGGTTATTGGTTTTTATTTAGTTATTAAAAAGTTTTTTCAAAAATTTGTTCTTCGTGTTCATCTTGATCTTCAAGTTGTTCTTAGATGTTTTCTTCGTTTTGATCTAAAAATTTTAAGTTTGGTGTCATTTTATTGTTTTTTTCTTTCCTCATTAAATTCAAAAATTCAAAATTTAAAACTCAAAATTTCAAATTTCAATATTTAATTTCTAAAATACAAAAATCAAAATTCAAATTTCAAAATTTAAAAACTCAAAATTCAAAATTTAATTTTTCAAATTAAAAAATTTTAATTTCAATAACCTTTTAATTTAAATTTTTTTATTTTCATTTATTTTTATTTTTATTAGCTATCATGAATTCTCACCCCTCTCGCTTTGAGTTTGGTTCTAAATCTGTTGAAAGGAGTGGAAGCTATAACAAGAATATGTATCAAGGTCTAAGTAATCAAAGATGGATGGAGCCAAGAGGATCTGATCAACCCTTTAGGCAACAACACCCTCCAAGATATCATGGGCAAGGACCACTCTACAATGCATACCAAGCTGATAGATATAGTGAACCCCCTTGTAATTACCAATAAGCCCCACCCTGTGCTTATGAACCACCTCCCCAACATACCTTTGAACCACCAAACTCACAAGCCCCTTTACACCATTTACCTCCATATGACCCTAACCCACATCCACCATACCAACCACCCTATGAACCGAATGAGCCATACATAGATCCACCCCAACTTCCATTGGATAACAATACACTCATCTCTAACATCATTGGTCTCACCTCTACACTCCAAAATCTTTTATCCCGCATAAACCAACCCTCTACCTCTAAAATTCAACCCTCAAGCTCTAGTGCACTTCCTTTTCAACCACATAATGATCTTTTCATCCCATCACCACCCTCCATGGAAGAGCACCCACATCCATCAATCCAAGAGCAAGATGATCCCAATTATGCTATTGATATGGAACAGGAAATAAGGAATCATCTTCGCGAATCCATACTTCATAAAGAGCTAGAGGAGGCCCTACGGGTAAAGGTAGGAGAGACCCTTAAAGATGAAAGAGTAGTTGAAAGGAGTTGTCATGGAAAGAAAATCATCGAGGATGAGTACGATTTTATACTTAAACAACTGGACAAAGCAGCAATTATTAAAAAGGAAGAAGTGGTTGCAGACTTAAGAGATGCTGTACCTCCATGGGAAAGTCAAGACATAGAGCCTCCTTCTAAGACAATTGCATTTGATGTTGAGGAGGGTGTACAACCTCCAAGGCATGTCATGGTTAAGGACATGGAAGAGGTCGATCAAGAGATGGAGATTCAAGAAAAAGAAGCACAACCTCCCATGCCCTTGGTGAGCAATGAAGAAGAGATTAAACTGGAAGAAAGCTACCAAGAGGAAGAGGTTGATATTGAAGAAACTTGTAAAGAGGTGGAAGTTGTCAGAGAAGAGCACAAGGAAGTGGAGCCTGCAAATTCGTTAGAAATACCTCCACCTAAGTCAGCATCATCCTTCACAACATTCAAGTGGGTAAAATTCATATCCCTTAGCTTTCTAATTCCACTTGGATATGGGCTACTGGAGACGGATGGTCAACTTAGAGCTCTTTGTGACATTAAGAGTAAGAAGAAGATGGTTAGTGGCTGGAGTTGTCAAGCAAGGTTCAACATGGTTGTGTGCTCAAAGTTTAAATGCAAAGGTTGGTGTAGAGCTCAACTGAATGGGTCTAGGAAGTTGTTTGGCCACTTTAGTGAGAATTCAGATTTCTTGCTACTCGGATGGAATAATAATGATCAACAAGAAGACGGGTGCAAAAGCAAGATTTGGGACCCCAGAATTCATTCTGGCAATCAACACTCTTGGGGCCTTGTCACTTGCTTTAACTTACTTGAAGGCTTTCTGCACCTAGTTTGGGACCCCGGAGGCCATTGGAATTCCAAACATTGGTGGAGATTTCTGGATGAATTCAAGCACAAGCCACCATAACAAGAAGCTCACCAAATGTCCAACTTAAGGACTTTAACTAAAAGTGCTAGGTGGAAGACAACCCACCATGGTATGATCGTCCCTTTTTCAGTTTTAATTTTAGTCTATTTTGTTTGTTTTTGAGTATTGATTGAACCTGGAATCATGCATAACATTCATATTAGCATTGCATTCTGCACACTGCATTATTATAAAAAAAAATGCACGCAACGCGGCAGCGTCGCTGACGCATCTGCATCACAAGTGCATTAGAAGAAAAGAAAAGTGAACAGAGAGTCACGCGAGAGCGTGGCTGGAGGCGTGCCTTTGGCACAAATTGATCCACGCGACCGCGTCGCTGACGCGTTCGCGTCATGTGGGAAAAATGCCTCCCACGCGTCTGCGTCACCCACGTGAACGCGTGGCCCTGTGAAATCGACGTAAACGGGTGTATGGCAGAAAGTTGTGCTGAAGTGGGGCTGGAACCAGCTAGAAGCACAAGCCCCACCTTGCGAACGCGTGCCCCACGCGTTCGCGTCATTTTTAAAGAAAGGCCATTCACGCAATCGCGTCAACCACGCGACCGCGTCACCCAAAAATTTGGCAAAAAGAGTTTCGAACAGAGAGTTGCGCGAACGCGAGGCTGCATTCGCGCCAATCGCACAAATCAGGCCACACAAACGCGTGACCCACGCGTCCGCGTCACCTGATCTTATCGCGCACCACGCGACCGCGTCACTCATGCGTCCGCGTCACATGCGTCGCACAGCTTATCCAGATCAGCCAAATATCTTATCTTTTCTTCCCCAATCCTAAATTCTTCTATCTTTTCTTCTTTCTTTCTCTTCATCTTTTTAACTTCTCATCCTTTTTCACTTTCATTTTATTTTATTTAATTTAATTGCATACTTTCATTCATTACATTTTAATCTTGTGCATATTTTTATTTTCTTTTCTAAATTTATTATTTCACCATTGGTGTTCAAATGTTCTTATTCAACTGTTGTGTCTTTTCTGGTATTATTTTGGTGCTCAGTGACTTGTTTTACACTGTTGGGTAATATTATTTAAGTCAATGCTAATCTTTTATGATAGCTGTATTACTTTTGCATTGACTTGAATTTATATTATCTTTCTTTACCCACTCTCTTCCCCATTGTTGCAAATTTTTGCACCCTTGATTTGCCATGTGCTTCTATTGTTTTCTCACATACATGTTGAAGCTTCCATGTAAATGAGACCCTTATCATTTGGTATTAACCCAACCATACTTCATTTTATTATCTTTATTACTGGGTTACCTTTCTTCCCTTTTTCTTTCAGGATGGCCACCCGGAAGAGAAGCGGAAGACGTTTACATGGGGAGACAGACAAGTCCATCTGCAAAATCTTCGGAGAAAAGCACCAGTTGGAACAGCCCGTCCCCCTGCACATCTTCGCATGCACCGAGGACGGTGCAATCTTTAAGTGTGGGGAGGTCGATATTGATCTCCATGGGTTAGTACTTTCCTGTCTCAACACCAATGTTTAAATTTTCTTTGTAATTTGTTGTTGCATTTGCATGTTTAATTGCATGTTTGTTTCATTTTATGCATTTAGTTACTACTTGGTTAAAGTAATAAATTACTTTTTAGGACTCTATTTTTAAAAAATTTCACTAATTTAAATTGAAAAATTTTTTATGTTAAAATTTGTTTGAAGTTGTATTTGGAACATGGTTTTTGAGCCAAAGAACACACAACCTGTGAGATTTTGAGCTTATTTACATGGTTACATTATTTAACCATAAATTTTTATTCTTGTGTGTTTTCTTCTCTATAATTGCAATCTTTGATGTGTTCCATTCTATATGTCTATTATTTAGTGTATTTACATGCTTGTATATGATTGAGGCCATTATTTGCTATTAGCTCACTTATCCCAAATAAGCCTACCTTTTACATCACCCTTGTTAGCCACTTTGAACTTTTTAACCCCCTTCTATTTCATAACCACATTACTAGCCTTAAGCAGAAAAACAAAATAAAAATTCCAAGTTGAATCCTTGGTTAGCTTAAGATAGATATTGTGTATAATTTAAGTGTGGGAAATTTTATGGAACATGGGATGATATGAAAAAGTAGGGAATTAAATTGAATAAGTTATTTGAAAATTTGGGAAGCATGCTCATATGAAATCAAAATAATTAAATTACCATGTGCATTGAAAAAAAATATATTAAGTAATTAAACAAGGAGATACAAAAAAAAAAGGAGAAAAAAAGAAAAGAGAAGAAAAATAATATTACCCCAAATGCAAAATAAAAAGAATCAATGCACATGGGACAAAATTCAAAAATAAGTTTGATACATGAGCATGTAATACAAAAGTGGAAAAATTTGGGTAGCTACGTAAAGTATTTTAAAATTGTATAAAGTATGTATATGTTAGGTGAGATCTTAGACTAATCAAGGATTCACTTTATAAAGCTCACTTGGCCATACATATATACTTACCTTTACCTCAGCCCCATTACAACCCTAAAAAGACCTCATGATGTTTGCATTGGTACATTAAATATTTGTTGATTGGTTAGATGAAGAACAAAGTTTAGAAAGCATGACTAGAGAAGAGTAGAGTGAATTACCCTAGACACTCGAGAGATTAGAGTGATATACACTATCAGTAAGGGTTTAATACTAGATTCTATGTTCCCTGCTTTCATGAGCTATCTTCTTACAAGTTTACTTGTCTTTTATTATATAATTTGAATTAGTAGAATTTGATTCATATTTGTCTTGGAGAACTTGTTTACTTTTAACCAAGTAGGTAGAAACATCTTAGCATGTAGTTGCATTCATATAGATAGGTTGCATTTCATACATTTTACCATTACTCTTCACTCCTTTATAGTTTCTCTTGAGCTTAGCATGAGGACATGCTATTGTTTAAGTGTGGGGAGGTTGATAAACCACTATTTTATGGTTTATCTTGTGCTCAATTGAGTGGTTTTTATCAACTCTTTACCCACTTATTCATACTATTTGCATGGTTTCACATTTGCCTTCCTAATTATGTGTTTTGATTGAAAACATGCTTCTTTGGCCTTAAGTTCCCTATGTTTAATCCACTCTTATTATCATTAGATGCCTTGATATGTGTGTTAAGTGATTTCAGAGATTACATGGAAGGAATGGCTCAGAGGATGGAAAGGAAGCATGCAAAAGTGGAAGGAATACAAGAAGTTGGAGAAATTGCTAAGCTGTCCAGCCTGACCTCTTCGCACTAAAACAGCCATAACTTGAGCTACAGAGGTCTAAACGACGCGGTTCCAGTTGCGTTGGAAAGCTAACGTCCGGGGCTTTGATTTGATATATAATATGGCATAGTTGCCCTGACACTAGGTAACGCGAACGCGTGCTCCATGCGGACGCATTGCAGTGACTAAAATCAGCGTGGCAGATTTCTTCTACAGCGATTTCTGGGCTGTTTTCGACCCAGTTTTCAGCCCATAAAACACAGATTAGAGGCTATAAAGTGGGGGAATCCATCCATTCATAAGGAGAAGCTCATAATTCATAATTTTTAGTTTTAGATGTAGTTTTTAGAGAGAGAGGTTCTTTCCTCTCTTAGGATTTAGTTTTAGGACTTAGGATTATTTCTTCTTCTTCACAGGTTCAATGTTCCTTTTATTTATTTTATCAATTTAGTTTATGAACTCTTTATGTTCAGATTGATTTTCTTTACTTAATGCCATTTGAGGTATTTCAGATTTATGATTGCTCTCTTTTATTTATGATATAAATAATTTGGATTTGGTTGAGTCATTGGAGACACTTGAGTTATCAAACTCATTGTTAACTAAAAATTAGAATTCTTCAAGAATTAATTTGAGTTCCAATAACTCTAGCCTTTCCCAAGGAAAGACTAGGACCTGAGGAATCAAAATTAATTCATCCACTTAACTTACCTTCATAGTTAGAGGTTAACAAAGTGGGAGAAAAATCCAATTCTCATCACAATTGATAAGGATAACTAGGATAGGACTTCTAATTTTCATACCTTGCAAGAGATTTTATTATTATTAATTTATTTTTCTTGTCATTTAAATTACCTGTTCCTTATCTTAAAAACCCAAAATTCTACCTTTTCCATAGCTAATAATAAGTCATACTTCCCTGCAATTCCTTGAGAAGACGACCCGAGGTTTAAATACTCGGTTATCAATTTTATTGGGTTTGCTTAACTGACAAATAAAACGTTTGTAAGAAAGGACTTTTGTTGGTTTAGAAGCTATACTTGCAACGGAAATTTATTCTGAATTCTAAACCACACAAAAGTTCTCTCTTCAAAGGACTAACTCTCCTCTGTCCACATCAATAACAGCTTTTGCTGTGGCTAGGAAGGGTCTTCCAAGCATAATGGATTCATCCTCATTCTTCCCAGTGTCTAGGATTATGAAATCAGCAGGGATGTAAAGGCCTTCAACCTTCACTAAGACATCCTCTACAAGTCCATAAGCCTGTTTCCTTGATTTGTCTGCCAATTCTAGTGAGAATCTTACAGTTTGTACCTCAAAGATCCCTAGTTTCTCCATTACGAGAGTGGCATGAGGTTTGTACCTTACCCCAGGTCACACAGAGCCTTCTCAAAGATCATGGTGCTTATGGTACAGGGTATTAAGAACTTTTCGGGATCCGATTTCTTCTGAAGTAACTTCAGTTGAGCCCAAGCATTCAGTTCATTGATGAGCAATGGAGGTTCATCCTCCCAAGTCTCATTACCAAATAGCTTGGCATTTAGCTTCATGATTGCTCCTAGATACTAAGCAACTTGCTCTTCAATAATATCTTCATCCTCTTCAGAGGATGAATAATCATCAGAGCTCATGAATGGCAACAGTAAGTTCAGTGGAATCTCTATGGTCTCTATATGAGCCTCAGATTCCTTTGGTTCCTCATTAGGGAACTCCTTAGTGGTTAGTGGATGTCCATTGAGGTCTTCCTCACTAGAACTCATTGCCTTTCCCTCCTCTACAGGTTCGGCCATTTTGGACATATTGATGGCCTTGCACTCTCTCTTTGAATTCTCTTCTGTATTGCTTGAGAGAGTACTATGAGGGATTTCAGTAACTCTTTTACTCAACTGACCCACTTGTGCCTCCAAATTCCTGATAAAGGACCTTGTTTCAGTCATAAAACTGTGAGTGGTCTTAGTTAGATCAGAGACTATGGGTGCTAAGTCAGAGATGTTCTGCTTAGAATTCTTTGTCTGTTGCTGAGAAGATGATGGAAAAGGCTTGCTATTGCCAAACCTATTTCTCCCACCATTATTATTATTGAAGCCTTGTTGAGGCTTTTGTTGATCCTTCCATGAGAGATTAGGATGATTCCTCCATGAAGGATTGTAAGTGTTTCCATAGGATTCTCCCATGTAATTCACTTCTTCCATTCCAGGATTTTTAGGGTCATAAGCTTCTCCTTCAGAGGAGGCTTCTTTAGAACTGCCGGATGCAGCTTGCATTCCAGTCAGACTCTGAGAAATAATATTGACTTGCTGAGTCAATATTTTGTTCTGAGCCAAGAACTCTGAGAAATCAATCTTAAGAACTCCTTTCTTCTGAGTCATCCCATTATTCACAGAATTTCTTTCAGAAGTGTACACGAACTAGTTATTTGCAACCATTTCAATGAGTTCCTGGGCTTCTGCAGGCATTTTCTTCAGATGAAGAGATCCACCAGCAGAGTGGTCCAATGACATCTTTGACAATTCAGACAGACCATCATAGAATATACATAAGATGCTCCATTCTGAAAGCATGTCAGAAGGACACCTTCTGATCAATTGCTTATATCTTTCCTAGGCTTCATAGAGGGATTCACCTTCCTTCTATCTGAAGGTTTGGACTTCCACTCTAAGCTTACTCAATTTTTGAGGTGGAAAGAATTTGGCTAAGAAAGCATTGACCAACTTTTCCCAATAGTTCAGGCTTTCTTTAGGTTGTGAGTGCAACCATGTCCTAGCTCTGTCTCTTACAGCAAAGGGGAAAAGCATAAGTCTGTAGACCTTAGGATTCACCCCATTGGTCTTAACAGTGTCACAGATTTACAAGAATTCAGCTAAGAATTGATGAGGATCTTCCAATGGAAGTCCATGAAACTTGCAATTTTGCTGCATTAGAGAAACTAATTGAGGCTTAAGCTCAAAGTTGTTTGCTCCAATTGCTGGAATTGAGATGCTTCTTCCATAGAAGTCGGAAGTTGGTGCAGTAAAGTCATCAAACATCTTCCTTGCATTTCCACCATTGTTGTTATTTTCGGTTGCCATGTCTTCTTATTTTTCAAAAATTTCTGTAAGGTCCTCTCAAGAGTGTTGTGCTTTAGCTTCTCTTAGTTTCCTCTTCAGAGTCCTTTCAGGTTCAGGATCAGCTTCAACAAGAATGTCTTTATCTTTGTTCCTACTCAGATGAAAAAGAAGATAACAGAAAAGAAGAGGAATCCTCTATGTCACAGTATAGAGATTCTTTTATGTGAGTAGAAGAAGAGAAGAATAGAAGAATGAGGTAGAGAGAGAATAAAGAGAATTCGAACATAGAGAGAGGGAGAGGGTTCGAATTTTAAGAAGAAGAGAAGTGTTAGTATTAAAAAAAATAAACAGAAAGAGGTGAGAGAGATAAGAAATTCGAATTTTAATTATAAGAAAAAAAATATTTTTATTTTTATTTTAATTATAAGTTAGAATTCGAAATTTAAGAAAATAAATAAAATAAATTAGAATTTAAAACAATTAGTTAATTAAAAAGGAATTTTGAAAAAGAGGTTAGTAATTTTCGAAAATGATGAGAGAGAAAAGTAGTTAGGTGGTTTTGAAAAAGGTATGAAATAGTAAACTTTTAAAATCAAACAAAAAAAAATCAAGTAGTTAGTTGAAAAAGATTTGAAAATAAATTTTAAAAAGATAAGGAGTTAGAAAAAGATTTTGAAATTAAAGTTTTGAAAAAGATATGATTGAAATTTATTTTGAAAAAGATTGAAAATGAAATTAAAAAGATTTGATTTTTAAAATTAAAGTTGATGACTTGACTAACAAGAAACTAAAAGATATGATTCTAGAATTTAAAGATTGAACCTTTCTTAACAGGAAAGTAACAAACTTGAAATTTTGAATCAAAACATTAATTGTTAGCAAAGATTTCGAAAATTATGAAATAAAAGTAAGAAAAATATTTTGAAAATCAATTTTAAAATTTTGAAAATATTTAAAAAATGAAAAAGATCTGATTTTTGAAAAAGATTTAAAAAGATAAGGTTTTTAAATTGAAATTTTGACTTGACTAACAAGAAACAACTAAATTTTTAAAATTTTTGAATAAGTCAATCCAAAATTTCGAAATTTATGAGACAAAAAAGGTAAAGATTTTTTTTTATTTTTGAATTTTTAATGAGGAGAGAGAAAAATAACTAAATGACTCAAGACATAAAAATTTAAGATCAAAACAAATAATGCATGTAAGAACACTTTGAATGTCAAGATGAACACTAAGAACACTTTGAATGTCAAGATGAACACCAAGAACATTTTTTTGATAATTTTTAAGAAAAGAAACACCTGTAAGACACCAAACTTAAAATTTTTAATGTTTAGACACTATGAATTCGAAAATGCACAAGAAAAAAAAGAAAAGACACCAAACAAGAAAATTTAAAGATCAAACAAGGGAAATCATCAAGAACAACTTGAAGATCAATGAAGAACACAATGCATATATTTTCAAAAATTTAAGAACAATTAAAACATGCAATTGACACCAAACTTAAAATTTGACACTAAACTCAAACAAGAAACACAAACTTTTTTTGTTTTTTATGATTTTATTAAATTTTTTTGTATATTTTTCGAAATTATTTTGAAAAAGAAAATAAAGAAATTCAAAATTTTTAATAAGAATTCCAGGATTCCTTTAATGTTAGTCTAAAGCTTTGGTCCAAAAGATTAGACATGGTCAATGGCCAGCCAAGCTTCAGCATAGAATTTTAATTGAGAATCCAAAGGCTCATGCAATGTTATTCTAAAGCTCCGGTCCAAAAGAATTAGACATAGCCAAATGGCCAGCCAAGCTTTAACATAACACATACAACCATATCCTTTTTGCAATGGAAAGTGAAAACCTCAGCCCAAAAGAGTAGACATGGCTTAGCAGCCAGCCAGGTTTTAACATATCTCATGAAGCTCTAGAATTCATTCTTAAAAATTTCTGAAGAACACTTTTTTTTTTGTATTTTATAAATTTTTTTCGAAAACTAAATAATTTTTTTTCGAAAATATAATTAAAAAGCTTAAACATAAAAAAAAATTACCTAATCTAAGCAACAAGATGAATCGTCAGTTGTTCAAACTCGAAAAATTCCCGGCAACGGCGCCAAAAACTTGGTGTGGGAAATCATGATCACATTTTTCACAACTCCGCACAACTAACCAGCAAGTGCACTGGGTCGTCCAAGTAATACCTTATGTGAGTAAGGGTCGATCCCACGGAGATTGTCGGCTTGAAGCAAGCTATGGTCATCTTGTAAATCTTAGTAAGGTGGATTCAAATGGTTATGAGGTTTTGATAATTAAAAGATAAATAAAACATAAAATAAGATAAAGGTACTTATGTAATTCAATGGTGGAATTTCAGATAAGCGTTTGGAGATGCTTTGTGGTTTCTGGACCTCTGCTTTCCTATTGTCTTCTTCCAATCATGCATGCTCCCTTCCATGGCAAGCTGTATGATCCTCTCGGATGAAAAATACCAGGTACGATCTCTGCACGGATAATCAACTATTAGATTTCTCGTCTCGGATGAAAAATACCAGGTACAACTACCGTACGGCTAATCATCTGTCTGTTCCCTCTAGCGTCAGAATAGGATCTCTCTATCCTTTTGCACACTGTCACTGCGCCCAACATTCACAGGTTTGAAGCTCATCATAGTCATCCCTTCCCAGATCCTACTCGGAATACCACAGACAAGGTTTAGACTTTCCAGATCTCAGGAATGCTGCCAAGGATTCTAGCCTATACCACGAGGATACTAACCTCACGGACTCGGTCTGTGTATTAGATACTGGTGCACGAAATTGTGATTACACTTTTCACAACTGCGCACAACTAACCAGCAAGTGCATTGGGTCGTCCAAGTAATACCTTATGTGAGTAAGGGTCGATCCCATGGAGATTGTCGGCCTGAAGCAAGCTATGGTTATCTTGTAAAACTTAGTCAGGAGATTAATGATAAAATTTATTTTATTTATGAAAAGTAAATAACATGAAATAAATGGTACTTTTGATTCAGTAATGAGGAATAGGTTGAGGTTCCGGAGATGCTCTGTCGCCTGAATCTCTGGTTTCCTACTGTCTTCTTCTCCAAACACGCATGGCTTCCTTCAATGGCAAGCTGTATGATCCTCTCGGATGAAAAATACCAAGTACAATCTTTGGACAGCTAATCAACTGTCAGATTTCTCGTCTCGGATGAAAAATACCAGGTACAGATACCACACGGCTAATCATCTATCGGTTCCCACTAGCGTCGAAATAGGACCCTTATCTTTTTGCACACTGTCACTACGCCCAACCTTCGCAGGTTTGAAGCTCTTCACTTTCATCCCTTCCCAGATCCTACTCAGAATACCACAGACAAGCTTTAGACTTTCCAGATCCCAGGAATGCTGCCAATTGGTTCTAGCATCTACCACGAAGTTTCTAACCTCCAGGATCGATCCGTGGATTAGAAACCCAAGAGATACGCACTCAAGCTGTCGCCCAATGACTACGTTGAGCTCAGATAGAATGGGTGTGGTTGTCAGGCACGCGTTCATAGGTTTGAGGATAATGATGAGTGTCATGGATCATCATATTCTCTATATTGAAGTACGAGTGAGTATCTTAGAATAGAATCAAGCATGATTGAATAGAAAACAGTAGTAATTGCATTAATCTATTGAAACACAGCAGAGCTCCTCAGCCCCACCTCTGGGGTTTAGAGACTCATGCCATAGAAGATACAATATCAAATGTAAAAAATGTCATAAGTTACAAAATGAATCTCTAAAAGTCGTTTTTATACTAACTAGAAACTTCTGTTTACAGAAAATGAGTAACTAAGTGCAAATAGTGCAGAAATCCACTTTTGGGACCCACTTGGTGCGTGTCTGGGCTGAGCTTTCAAGCTTTCATGTGCATATGCCCAAATTTGGAGTTAAACGCAACCCTGGGTGCCAAAATCGGCATTTAATGCCAAGAATTATGCCAGTTCTGGCGTTTTACGCCATAAAGTTTTAGGCTGGAATTTAGCGCTAGTTTGGGCCATTGAATCTCGGTCAAAGCATCGACTATTATATATTTTTGGAAAGTCCAAGATGTCTACTTTCCAACGCAATTGAGAGTGCGCCAATTGGGATTCTATAGCTCTAGAAAACCCACTTCGAGTGCGGGAGGGTCAGAATCCAACAGCATCTGCAGTCCTTTTTCAGCCTCTGAATCAGATTTTTGCTCAGGTCCCTAAATTTCAGCTAGAAAATACCTGAAATCACAGAAAAACACACAAACTCATAGTAAAGTCCAGAAATGTAATTTTTGAATAAAATCTAATAAAAATATTATAAAAAGTAGTTAAATCATACTAAAAACTATGTAAAAAGAATGCCAAAAAGGGTATAAATTATCCGTCATCACAACACCAAACTTAAATTGTTGCTTGTCCCCAAGCAACTAAGAACAAAGTAGGATAAAAAGAAGAGAAAATACAATAAATTTCAAATATCAAGGTAGCTCAGTTCCAATTAGATGAGCGGGACTAGTAGCTTTTTGCTTCTGAACAGTTTGGGCATCTCACTTTATCCTTTGAAGTTCAGAATGATTGGCATCCATAGGAACTCAGAATTCAGATAGTGTTATTGATTCTCCTAGTTCAGTCTGTTGATTCTTGAACACAGCTACTTTATGAGTCTTGGCCGTGACCCTAAGCATTTTGTTTTCCAGTATTACCACCGGATACATAAATGCCACAGACACATAACTGGGTGAACCTTTTCAGATTGTGACTTAGCTTTGCTAAAGTCCCCAGTTAGAGGTGCCCAAAGCTCTTAAGCACACTCTTTTTGCTTTGGACCACGACTTTAACCGCTCAGTCTCAAGCTTTTCGCTTGAAACCTTCACGCCACAAGCACATGGTTAGGGACAGCTTGTTTTAGCCGCTTAGGCCAGGATTTTATTCCTTTGGGCCCTCCTATCCATTAATGCTCAAAGCCTTAGATCCTTTTTACCCTTGCCTTTTGGTTTAAAGGGCTATTGGCTTTTTCTCCTTGCTTTTTTTTTCTTTCTTTTTTTTAAGCTTTTGTTTTTCACTGCTTTTTCTTGCTTCATGAATCAATTTTATGATTTTTTAGATTATCAACAATATTTCTCTTTTTTCATTATTCTTTCAAGAGCCAACAAATTTAACATTCATAACAATAAAATAAAAAATATGCACTATTCAAGCATTCATTCAGAAGAAAAAAGTATTCCCACCACATTAAAATAATTAGATTATTTTCAAGATAGAATTCGAAATTTATATACTTCTTGTTCTTTTGCAACTAAAAATATTTTTCATTTAAGAAAGGTGAGGGATCCATGGAATCATTCATAGCTTTAAGACATAGACTCTAAACTTTAATGATCATGTAATAAAAATAAGACATAAAATAAACATAAAAGCAAACAAATAATAATAAAAGAAAGGAAATTAAAAACATAAAAATAAATGACTCTAATACTAATGCTCATGTAACTCTTAGAATAGGTTTCTAATAATAAAGTTATCACAGAGTTAGGACTCAACAACCTTGATTTTGAGGGGTAGGTGCTCTGTCAATCTGTGGGACATCCAACTTTTCAAGGGACAGCTTCTGACGCTTTAGCTCCTGTATCTCACGCCCTTGTTTCTCTTGTTCTATGAGCATTTTTCAGAGCATGCTATTTTGATTCTGCTGTTCTTCTTTGAGTTGATTCATAGCTTCTTGCAGCTTGGTGACAGATGCTTCTAAGTGGGCCCAGTAGTCAAATTGAGGAATTTCTGGGAGGAGCTCATGCGCCCCCTCTTGATGAGGTTATCTTGAATTTGAGGTCCATCCATCACTTTTTTGGTTATTGGGTGTTCAACTATGATATATTCATCCACACCCATCTGTGCCCTCGCATCTTTGCATAACAGACTAATCAAGCTTGGGTAGGCCAATTTGGCCTCAGTGGATTCCTTGTTTGCAAACATGTAAATTTCAGCAGGGATCAGCTGATGAATCTCTACCTCCTTCCCCAGCATAATACAGTGAATCATCACTTCCCTCTTGACAGTGACTTCAGATCGGTTGCTGGTTGGGAGTATAGAACGCCCAATGAAATCCAGCCAACCTCTAGCAACTGGTTTGAAATCTCCTCTCTTTAACTGGTTTGGGACACCTTTTGAATTGGTAATCCACTTGGTTCCAGGGAGGCATATGTCCTCTAGAACTTGATCTAGCCTTTTATCCTTGGCCATTCTCCTATTAAAGGACTCTGGATCATCTTGTAGTTGAGGAAGTTTGAGAACCTCTCTTACTTTGTCAAAGTGGAAGTAAATAACCTTCCCTCTGACCATAGTCCGAAAGGAGTAGAAAGTAATTCCCTCTAATCTTTGCTTTTTTGTCTTCCACATATTTGCATAAAATTCTTGGACCATGTTTCCTCCAACATGTATCTCAGGATTAGCCAGGACTTCCCAGCCCTTGTTTTGAATCTGCTCTTGGATCTCCGGGTATTCATCTTCTTTCAGATTGAACCTAACTTCAGGGATCACTGATCTTCTGCACACAATTTTGAAATAATAGTCTGCATGTTCTTTGGTGCAGAAGTTCTCATGCATCCAACGTGGTTTTGGATTGCTTTCTTTCTTCTCTCTTGAAGCGGTTTGTCTTCCTTTGGGTGCCATGAGATTGGTTTGTTTTATCTCAGGGATCACGGAAATCAAACCAAACTTAGAGATTTGCTTGCCCTCAAGAAAAATAAAAAAAAAAGAAGATGAATAGAGGGAGAGAAGGATTCGAATGATGGGGGAGAGGGGATGGCCGAATGTATAAATAAAGGGTAGGGAGGGAATGGGATCAAATTTTTTGAAAAAGATATGATATGAAAGATATGATTGATAAAAGATAAACATGATATGAAAAAGAGAAGATTGTTTTCAAAATTTAAAAGATATAAAAAAGATATGAGGAAGTTAAATCTTAATTTTTGTTTATGCATCTAAGAAATAAAAGATAATGTGAATGAATTAAAAAGATTTGAAAAGAAATTGGAAAGATGAATGAGTTTTTCAAAAAGAATTGAAAAGAATTGAAAGAGAATTAAAAAGAATTTATAAGATTATGAATTTTTGTTAATGGAAATTAAAAATTGAGTGTTTATAATGTTTGGATGCAGAAACTTTGATTTAAAACATGAAAATTCGAAAAAAATTGAATTGGAAATGAAATTACTTCTCCCCTAGCTGTTCTGGCGTTTAACGCCCATCTGGTGGCCATTTTGGGCGTACCTGACTGGCGTTAAATGCCAGAAATCCTTCTTTACTGGGTGTTTTTCTGGACGTCCAGAATGCTGCCATTTCTTGCGTTAAACGCCCAGAATGCTGCCCATTCTGGCATTTAATGCCCAGAATGATACATTTACTGGCGTTAAACACCAAGAATGGTAGCCATTCTGGCGTTTAATGCCCAAATTGCCTTTTTACTGGCATTTTGATGCCAGTGAGCTCTTTTTCTTTGTGATTCTTCTGCTTTATGTTCTGAACCTTTATTTCCCTGACTTGTTCTCTGAAAAGCTTTAATAAACATGAACAACAAAATTAAATGGAATTATATAATTGTTATAAACATCTAAATTTTTGCTAATGGCTGGGTTACCTCACAGTAAGCGCTTCTTTACTGTCTTTAGCTAGACTTTTACTGAGCTTTTTAATTTAGTCTCAGTTTTGAGCATTCGTGCTCAACATCACTTTCAAGATAATGTTCGATTCTCTGTCCATTAACAATGAACTTTTTGTCAGAATCAATATCTTGAAGCTCTACATAGCCATATGGTGACAGACTTGTAATCACATACGGTCCCCTCCACCGGGATTTCAATTTCCCAGGGAATAATCTAAGCCTAGAGTTAAACAGCAGGACCTTCTGTCCTTTCTCAAAGACTCTAGATGACAGCCTTTTGTCATGCCATCTTTTTGCTTTCTCTTTATAAATTTTAGCATTTTCGAAAGCATTGAGTCTGAACTCCTCCAGCTCATTCAACTGGAGTAATCTTTTCTCTCCATCTACCTTAGCATCAAGGTCTAGGAACTTGGTTTCCCAATAGGCCTTGTGTTCCAATTCCACTGGCAGATGACAGGCTTTTCCATACACAAGCTGGTATGGAGAGGTCCCTATAGAAGTCTTGAATGCTGTTCTGTATGCCTATAGAGTATCATTTAGACTTCTTGCCTAATCCCTTCTACGGGTACTTACAGTCCTTTCCAGGATTCGTTTTACTTCTCTATTCGGGACTTCAGCCTGCCCATTTGTCTGTGGATGATATAGAGTTGCCACTTTATGGTTAATTCCATATCGAACCAGAGCAGAGTCAAGCTGTTTATTGCAAAAATGAGTGCCTCCATCACTGATCAGTATCCTAGGGACACCGAACCTGCTAAAGATATACTTCTGGAGGAACTTCATTACTGTCTTAGTATCATTAGTGGGTGTTTCAATTGCCTCTACCCATTTAGATATATAGTCTACTGCCAGCAGAATATAAGTGTTTAAATATAATTGTGGGAAAGGTCCCATGAAGTCAATACCCCATACAACAAACAACTCAATCTCTAGGATCCCTTGCTGAGGCATCGCATAACCGTGAGGTAGATTACCAGCTCTCTGGCAACTGTCACAGTTACATACAAACTCTCGGGAGTCTCTATAGAGAGTAGGCCAGTAAAACCATATTGGAGAACCTTTGTGGTTGTTCGCTCACCTCCAAAGTGTCCTCCATTTTGTGATCCATGGCAATGCCATAAGATCTTCTGTGCCTCTTCTCTAGGCACACATCTGTGGATTACTCCGTCTACACACCTCTTAAAGAGATATAGTTCATCCCACAAGTAGTACTTTGCATCAGAAATCAATTTTTTTGTTTGCTGCTTACTGTACTCTTTGGGTGTGAATCTCACAGCTTTATAGTTTGCAATGTCTGCAAACCACGTTACTTCATGAATGGCAAAAAGTTGCTCATCCGAAAAGGTTCAGAGATCTCAGTAGGAGGGAGGGACGCTCCTGCTACTGGTTCTATCCGGGATAGGTGATCAGCTACTTGGTTCTCTGTCCCTTTTCTGTCTCTTATTTCTATATCAAACTCTTGCAGAAGCAACACCCATCTTATGAGTCTGGGTTTTGAATCCTGCTTTGTGAGGAGATATTTTAGAGCAGCATGGTCAGTGTACACAATCACTTTTGATCCCACTAAATAAGATCTGGACTTGTCAATGGCATAAACCACTGCAAGCAACTCCTTTTCTGTGGTTGTGTAATTCTTCTGTGCGTCATTCAAAACACGTCTAGCATAGTAAATGACATGCAGAAGCTTGTCATGCCTCTGTCCCAATACTGCACCAATGGCATGGTCACTGGCATCACACATTAGTTCGAATGGTAATGTCCAGTCTGGTACAGAAATGACTGGTGTTGTGACCAGCTTAGCTTTCAGAGTCTCAAACACCTACAGACATTCTGTGTCAAAGACAAATGGCATGTCAGCAGCTAGCAGATTGCTCAGAGGTTTTGCAATCTTTGAAAAATCTTTTATAAACCTCCTATAGAATCCTACATGCCCCAGAAAGCTTCTGATTGCCTTAACATTGGCAGGTGGTGGTAATTTTTCAATTACCTCTACCTTGGCTTGATCCACCTCTATTCCCTTGTTCAAAATTTTGTGCCTAAGGACAATTCCTTCAGTCACCATAAAGTGGCATTTCTCCCAGTTTAAAACCAGGTTAGTCTCTTGGCACCTTTTCAAAACAAGTGCTAGATGGTCAAGATAGGAGCTGAACGAGTCTCCAAATACTGAGAAGTCATCCATGAAGACTTCCAGAAATTTCTCTACCATATCAGAGAAGATAGAGAGCATGCACCTCTGAAAGGTTGCAGGTACATTACACAGACCAAATGGCATCCTTCTGTAGGCAAATACTCCAGAAGGACATGTGAATGCTATTTTCTCTTGGTCTTGAGGATCTACTACAATTTGGTTATAACCTGAATAGCCATCCAAAAAGTAGTAGTATTCATGACCTGCTAGTCTCTCTAGCATCTGGTCTATTTATGGTAAAGAAAAATGATCCTTTCTAGTGGCTGTATTGAGTCTTCTGTAGTCAATACACATACGCCACCCTGTAACTGTTCTTGTAGGAACCAGTTCATTCTTTTCATTATGAACCACTGTCATGCCTCCCTTCTTGGGGACGACTTGGACAGGGCTCACCCAGGGGCTATCAGAAATAAGATAAATAATCCTAGCCTCTTGTAACTTAGTGACCTCTTTTTGCACCACCTCCTTCATGGCTGGATTCAACCGCCTCTGTGGTTGAACCACTGGCTTGGCATCATCCTCCAATAGGATCTTGTGCATGCATCAGGCTGAGCTAATGCCCTTAAGATCACTTATGGACCACCCAAGAGCTGTCTTGTGTGTCCTGAGCACCTGAATTAGTGCTTTCTCTTCATATGGCTCTAAAATAGAGCTTATGATTACTTGAAAAGTGTCATCTTCTCCCAGAAATGCATATTTCAGGGATAGTGGTAGTGGTTTGAGCTCGAGTTTAGGAGGCTTCTCGTCTTCCTGAGGAGTTTTTAGAGGTTCTTCTGTTTTTTCTTGTTCCTCTAGATCAGGCTGAACATATTTAAAAATGTCCTCTAGCTCTGATTAAAGGCTCTCAGTCATATTGACCTCTTCTACCAGGGAGTCAATAATGTCAGCGCTCATGCAGTCTTTTGGTGTGTTTGGATGTTGCATAGCTTTGACATTACTCAACTTGAACTCATCCTCATTGACTCTCAGGGTAATCTCCCCTCTTTGGACATCAATGAGGGTTCATCCAGTTGCTAGAAAAGGTCTTCCTAGAATGAGAGTTGCACTCTTGTGCTCCTCCATTTCTAGCACTACAAAGTCAGTTGAAAAGGCAAACGGCCCAACCTTGACAATCATGTCCTCAATTACGCCTGATGGAATCTTAATGGAGCCATAAGCAAGTTGGAGGCATATCCGTGTTGGTTTAACTTTATCAGTAAAACCAAGCTTTTTGATAGTGGATGCAGGTATTAGGTTGATACTTGCTCCAAGATCACATAGAGCTGCCTTGGTACAAGCACCCTCTAATGTGCATGGTATCAAAAAGCTTCCGGGATCTTTAAGCTTCTCTGTTAAACTTTTCAGAATGACTGCACTGCATTCTTCAGTGAGGAAAACTTTTTCAGTTTTTCTCCAATCCTTCTTATGACTTAAGATCTCTTTCATGAACTTAGCAAAAGAGGGTATTTGCTCAAGTGCCTCTGCAAACAGAATCTTTATTTCAAGAGTCCTGAGATAGTCTGCAAATCGGGCAAATTATTTATCATGTTCTTCTTGGCGGAGTTTCTGAGGATAAGGCATCTTGGCTTTGTATTCTTCAACATTATTTGCTGCAGATTTATTTCCTACAGAAGTGGTTGGAGAAGCCTGCTTAAGGGGGTTGTTATAAGCACTTGCAGGTGTCTGATCCCTTATTGGCGTTTGAACACCAGAATTGGGTGCTTTTTGGGCGTTTAACGCCAGATTGCCACCCTTTTCTGGCGTTTGAACGCCAGGTTTGGCTACCCATTGGGCCTTTAACGCCAATTTTTCCCCTTTCTCTGGCGTTTGAACGCCAGAATTATTCCTCTTTGGGCTCTTACTATCCTCAGAGGGAATTTGGGCAATGGCCTGGTCATCTTCTTTCACTTGTTCCTTTCTTGGCTTTCTGCTGCCTTGTGTTGAGACATTCAATGTCTTCCCACTCTTTAATTAAACAGCTTGGCATTCTTCTGTTATCTGTTTAGATAATTGCTGTCTTGTTTGATTTCATTATTTTTCCATATTCTGGTTAGCATCTTTGGTTTCTTGCAGCATCTCTTTAAATTCTGCAAACTGTTTTGTTATAATAAGCAGTTGCTAATTGAGTTCAACAACTTGTTCTTGAGGACTAAGTTTACTGGATACTACTTTAGCTTCTTCTTTCATGGAGGACCCACTACTTAAGTATAGATATTGATTTCTAGCAACAGTATCAATGAGCTCTTGAGCCTCTTCAATTGTCTTTCTCATGTGTATAGACCCACCAGCTGAGTGGTCTAGAGACATTTGGGCCTTTTCTGTAAGCCCATAGTAAAAGATGTCTAACTACACCCATTCTGAAAATATTTCAGAGGGGCATTTCCTTAGCATCCCTCTGTACCTCTCCCAGGCATTATAAAGAGATTCATTATCCTCTTGTTTAAAGCCTTGGATATCCAGCCTTAGCTGTGTCATCCTTTTTGGAGGGAAATATTGATTCATGAATTTGTTTGATAACTATTTCCATGTTCTTATGCTTGCTGTGGGTTGGTTATTCAACCACCTCTTAGCTTGATCTTTTACAGCAAATGGAAACGGTAATAATCTGTAGACATCCTGATCTACTTCCTTATCACGTACTGTGTCAGCAATTTGTAAGAACTGTGCTAGAAACTCAGTAGGTTCTTCCTGTGGAAGACCGGAATATTGGCAATTTTACTGCACCATAATAATGAGATGAGGGTTTAGCTCAAAATTGCTGGCTCTTATGGGGGGTATACAGATACTACTCCCATATGCAGCAGTAGTGGGGTTAGCATATGACCCCAGAGTCCTTCTGGACTGTTCATTTCCACATAGATCTATGATGGAGAAAGGGAGATGATGTGGATTGCAAATAAAATATATTTTTGTTTTTATTTTATTTAATTAAGGATAAATCGAATTAAAAAGGAAATAAGTTAAAATAAAATAGTTAGAAAATAGAATATAAGTTTCGAAAACTAAAGGAAAATAATAAAATAAAAAAAAATTTGAATACTTAAAATGACTAAGTAATTAAAAAGATTTGAAAAATTTTGGATATGATTTTCGAAAATTGAAGAGAGAGAAAGTGGTTAGGACGTTTTGAAAAAGATGTCTTAAAATTGAAGATACTTGTAAGAAAATAATTAAAAGAAAAGATTTGAAAAAGATATGATTTTATAATTTTAAAGATTGAAACTTTCTTAACAAGGCAACACCAAACTTAAAATTTTTCAATCAAAATAATAAAATAGGTCAAGTAATTTGAAAATTATGAATTAAAAAAAAGAAAAAGATTTTGAAAAATTTTATAAAAGATTTTTGAATTTTGAAAATTGAAAATTGAAATTTGAAACAAAATAAGATAAGATTTTGAAAAAGATATGAAATTTTTTTTTGAAAAATATTTGAATTTTGAAATTTAAAACTAAGATAAGATAAAATAAAAATTTTAAAATAAAAATCTAAATTTTTAAAACGAAAATTCGAAAATTCAATTAAAATAAAGAGAAAAGAAATTTTTGAATTTAATGAGGAAAGAGAAAAACAATAAAATGACACCAAACATAAAATTTTTAGATCAAAACAAAGAAAACAAATAGGAAAACTTTGAATGTCAAGATGAACACCAAGAACACTTTGAAGATCAAGATGAATGATGAGCGGATAATTTATACGCTTTTTGGCACTGTTTTTACATAGTTTTTAGTATGTTTTAGTTAGTTTTTACTATGTTTTTATTAGTTTTTATTCAAAAATCACATTTCTAGACTTTACTATGAGTTTGTGTATTTTTCTGTGATTTTAGGTATTTTCTGGCTGAAATTGAGGGACCTGAGCAAAAATCTGATTCAGACGCTGAAAAAGGACTGCAGATGTTGTTGGATTCTGACCTCCCTGCACTCGAAATAGATTTTCTGGAGCTACAAATACTCAATTGGTGAGCTCTCAATTGCGTTGGAAAGTAGACATCCTGGGCTTTCCATCAATATCCAATAGTCTATACTTTGCCTGAGTTTTGATAATGCAAAATGGCGTTTGAACGCCCACTTTTTACCCTATTCTGGCGTTAAATGCCAGAACTGGCATAAAAACTAGAGTTAAACGCCCAAACTGGCACCAAAGCTGGCGTTTAACTCCAAGAAGAGTCTCTACATGTGAAAGCTTCAATGCTCAGTTACTTATTTTCTGTAACCCTAGCTACTAGTTTAGTATAAAACCTACTTTTAGTGATTTATTTTATATCCTTGATCAGTTTAATGCTATCATAGATCATATTGTATTCGTTTGGAGGCTGGCCTCACGGCCATGCTTGGACCTTCATCACTTATGTATTTTCAACAGTGAAATTTCTACACCTCATAGATTAAGGTGTGGAGCTCTGCTGTTCCACATGAATTAATGCAAAGTACTATTGTTTTTCTATTCAATTCAAGCTTATCCTTATTCTAAGATATTCATTCGCACCCAAGAACATGATGAATGTGATGATCAAGTGACACTCATCACCATTCTCACTTATGAACGCGTGCTTGATAAACACTTCCGTTCTACATGAAAACAAGCTTGAATGCATATCTCTTGGCCTCCTGGTTCACGATGCATGGTTGCCTCTCCTGACAACAGAGCGCTCCATTCCGTGAGATCAGAGTCTTTGTGGTATAAGCTAGAATCAATTGGCAGCATTCTTGAGATCCGGAAAGTTTAAAACTTGTCTGTGGTATTCCGAGTAGGATCTGGGATGGGATGACTATGAAGAGCTTCAAACTCGTGAGTGTTGGGCATAGTGACAGATGCAAAAGAATCAATGGATCCTATTCCAACATGAGTGAGAACCGACAGATGATTAGCCATACGGTGATAGCGCATTTGGACCATTTTCACTGAGAGGACGGACGGTAGCCATTAACAACGGCGATCCCCCAACATACAGCTTGCCATAGAAAAGAGTATGAATGATTGAATGAAGGATGTAGGAAAGTAGAGATTCAGAAGGAGCAAAGCATCTCCATACGCTTATCTGAAATTCTCACCAATGAATTACATAAGTATCTCTATCTTATTTTCTGTTTTAATTACATTTTAATTATCAAAACCTCACAGCCATTTGAATCCGCCTGACTGAGATTTACAAGGATGACCATAGCTTGCTTCAAGCCGACAATCTCCGTTGGATCGATCCTTACTCACGTAAGGTTTATTACTTGGACGACCCAGTGCACTTGCTGGTTAGTTGTGAGGAGTTGTGAAAAGGAGTTGAGGTTACAATCGTGCGTACCAAGTTTTTGGGCACTGTTGATATCATAATTTCGTGCACCAAGTCTTTGGCACTGTTGAGAGACATGGTTGGATTCACAACCTAAGAAAAGCCTGAACTCTTGGGAAAAGCTGGTCAGTGCTTTCCTGGCCAAGTTTTTTCCACCTCAAAAGATGAGCAAGCTTAGAGTGGAAATCCAAACCTTCAGACAGAAGGAAGGAAAGTCCCTCTATGAAGCTTGGAAAAGATATAAACAATTGATCAAAAGGTGTCCTTCCGACATGCTTCCAGAATGGAGCATCATATGTATATTCTATGATGGTCTGTCTGAGTTGTCAAAAATGTCATTGGACCATTCTGCAGGAGGATCTCTTCATCTGAAACCCCCTGCAGAAGCTCAGGAACTCATTGAAATGGTTGCAAATAACCAGTTCATGTACACCTCTGAGAGGAGTCCTGTGAACAATGGGACGCCTCAAGAGAAGGGAGTTCTTGAAATTGATACTCTGAATGCCATATTGGCTCAGAATAAAATATTGACTCAGCAAGTCAATATGATTTCTCAGAGTCTGAATGGATTGCAAGCTGCATCCAACAGTACCAAAGAAGCATCTTCTGAAGAAGAAGCTTATGATCCTGAGAATCCTGCAATGGCAGAGGTGAATTAAATGGGAGAACCCTATGGAAACACCTATAATCCTTCATGGAGAAATCATCCAAATTTCTCATGGAAGGACCAACAGAAGCCTCAACAAGGCTTCAACAATAATGGTGGAAGAAATAGGTTTAGCAATAGCAAGCCTTTTCCATCATCTTCTCAGCAACAGACAGAGAATTCTGAACAGAGCCATTCTAGCCTGGCAACCATAGTCTCTGATCTATCCAAGACCACACTAAGTTTCATGAATGAAACAAGGTCCTCCATTAGAAATTTGGAGGCACAGGTGGGTCAGCTGAGTAAGAATATTACTGAAACTCCTCCCAGTACTCTCCCAAACAATACAGAAGAAAATCCCAAGAGAGAGTGCAAGGCCATAACCATGACCAACATGGCCGAACTTAGAGAGAGTGAGGAGGACGTGAGTCCCAGTGAGAAAAGCCTTATGGGACGTCCTCTGGATAGAAAGGAGTTTCCCTTTGAGGAACCAAAGGAATCTGAGGCTCATACAGAGACCATAGAGATTCCATTGAACTTCCTTCTGCCATTCATGAGCTCTGATGAACATTCTTCCTCTGAAGAGGATGAAGACATTACTGAAGAGCAAGTTTCTAACTATCTAGGAGCAATCATGAAGATGAATGCCAAGTTATTTGGTAATGAGACTTGGGAGGATGAACCCCTCTTGTTCACCAATGAACTAAATGCATTAATGAAGCAGACATTACCTTAGAAGAAACTGGATTCATAAAAATTCTTTATACCTTGTACCATAGGCACCATGACCTTTGAGAAGGCTCTGTGTGACCTGGGGTCAGGGATAAACCTCATGCCACTCTCTATAATGGAGAAACTGGGAATCTTTGAGGTACAAGTTATAAGAATCTCACTAGAGATGGCAGACAAATCAATGAAACAGGCTTATAGACTAGTAGAGGACGTGCTAGTGAAGGTTGAAGGCCTTTACATCCCTGCTGATTTCATAATCCTAGACACCGGAAAGGATGAGGATGAATCCATCATCCTTGGCAGACCCTTCCTAGCCACAGCAAAAGCTACGATTGATGTTGACAGAGAAGAGTTGGTCCTTCAGTTGAATGAGGACTACCTTGTATTCAAGACTCAAGGTTCTCCTTCTGTAACTATGGAGAGGAAGCATGAAAAGCTTCTCTCAATACAGAGTCAAACAAAACCCCCACATTCAAACTTTAAGTTTGGTGTTGGGAGGCCATAACCAAACTCTAAGTTTGGTGTTGAGAGGCCACAACCAAACTCTAAGTTTGGTGTTGAGAGGCCCCAACCCTGCTCTAATTATCTGTGAGGCTCCATGAGAGCTCACTGTCAAGCTATTGACATTAAAGAAGCGATTATTGGGAGGCAACCCAATGTTATTTAATTATATCTAATTATTTTCCATTGTCATTTGATGTTTTCTTTAGGTTGATGATCATGTGAAGTCACAAAAATAACTGAAAAATCAAAAACAGAATGAAAAATAGCATTAAAAATAGCTCACCCTGGAGGAAGAGCTTATTGGCGTTTAAACGCCAGTAAGAGTGGTAGAATGGGCGTTAAACGCCCAATCTGGCACCATTCTGGGCGTTTAACGCCAGAAATAGGCACCAGACTGGCGTTTAATGCCAGAAGAGGGCACCAAGTTGGCGTTAAATGCCAAGAAGGGGAGAAAAGCTGGCGTTAAATGCCAGAAACAAGAAGCAACCTGGCGTTTAACGCCAGAATTGCACTCTAGGGGCGTTTTGCACGCCTAAATGGAGTAGGGATGCTAAGTCCTTGACCCCTCAGGATCTGTAGACCCCACAGGATCCCCACCAACCACAACAAGAGCATGAGGAAATTTCTCATCATGAAATCCCTGAGATGCCTCAAGGGATGTACTTTCCTCCACAAAACTATTGGGAGCAAATTAATACCTCCCTAGGAGCTGAGTTCCAACATGGGACAACTAAGGGTGGAGCATCAAGAGCATTCCATCCTCCTCCATGAAATTAGAGAAAACCAAAGAGCCATGAGGGAGGAGCAACAAAGGCAAGGAAGAGACATTGAGGAGCTCAAGCACTCCATAAGATCTTCAAGAGGAAGAACTAGCCGCCATCACTAAGGTGGACTCGTTCTTTAATTTCCTTGTTCTTTATTTTTCTATTTTTCGTTCCCTATGCTTACTGTTTTGTCTATGTTTGTGTCTTTATTACATGATCATTAGTGTCTAGTGTTTATGTCTTAAAGCTATGAATGTCCTATGAATCCATCACCTTTCTTAAATGAAAAATCTTTTTAATTGCAAAAGAAAAAGAAGTACATGGATTTCGAATTTTAAAATAGTTTAATTATTTTGATGTGGTGGCAATACTTTTTGTTTTATGAATGAATGCTTGAACACTGCATATCTTTTGTATTGTTGTTTATGAATGTTAAAATTGTTGGCTCTTCAAAGAATAATGAAAAAGGAGAAATGTTGTTGATAATCTGAAAAATCATAAAATTGATTCTTGAAGCAAGAAAAAGCAGTGAAAGACAAAGCCTTGCGAAAAAAAAGGGGGTGAAAAAAAATAATAAAAGAAAAACAAAGAAAAAGAAAAAGTAAGCAGAAAAAGCCAATAGCTCTTTAAACCAAAAGGCAAGAGCAAAAAGCCAATAACCCTTTAAACCAAAAGGCAAGGGTAAAAAGGATCTAAGGCTTTGAGTATTAATGGATAGGAGGGCCCAAAGGAATAAAATCCTGGCCTAAGCGGCTAAACCAAGCTGTCCCTAACCATGTGCGTGTGGCGTGAAGGTGTCAAGTGAAAAGCTTGAGACTGAGCGGTTAAAGTCGTGGTCTAAAGCAAAAATGAGTGTGCTTAAGAGCTCTGGACACCTCTAATTGGGGACTCTAGCAAAGCTGAGTCACAATCTGAAAAGGTTCACCCAGTTTTGTGTCTGTGGCATTTATGTATCCGGTGGTAATACTGGAAAACAAAATGCTTAGGGCCACGGCCAAGACTCATAAAGCAGCTGTGTTCAAGAATCAACATACTGAACTAGGAGAATCAATAACACTATCTGAATTCTGAGCTCCTATAGATACCAATCATTCTGAACCTCAAAGGATAAAGTGAGATGCCAAAACTGTTCAAAAGCAAAAAGCTAAGAGCCCCACTCATCTAATTAAGACTAATTTTCATAGATGTCTTTGGAATTCATTGTATATTCTCTTTTTTTTTATCCCACTTTGTTTTTAATTGCTTGGAGACAAGCAACAATTTAAGTTTGGTGTTGTGATGAGCAGATAATTTATACGCTTTTTGGCACTATTTTTACATAGTTTTTAGTATGTTTTAGCTAGTTTTTACTATGTTTTCATTAGTTTTTATTCAAAAATTACATTTCTGGACTTTACTATGAGTTTTTGTATTTCTTTGTGACTTCAGGTATTTTCTGGCTGAAATTGAGGGACCTGAGCAAAAATCTGATTCAGAGGCTGAAAAAGGAATGCAGATGTTGCTGGATTCTGACCTCCTTGCACTCGAAATAGATTTTCTGGAGCTACAGAAACCCAATTGGTGTGCTCTCAATTGTGTTGGAAAGTAGACACCCTGGGCTTTCCGGAAATATATAATAGTTCATACTTTGCCCGAGTTTTGATAACACAAACTGGCGTTTGAACGCCCACTTTCTACCCTATTCTGGCGTTAAACGCTAGAACTGGCATAAAAGCTGGAGTTAAACGCCCAAACTGGCACCAAAGCTGGCGTTTAACTCCAAGAAGAGTCTCTACATGTGAAAGCTTCAATGCTCAGCCCAAGCACACACCAAGTGGGCCCCGGAAGTTGATTTCTGCACTACCTGCACTTAGTTACTTATTTTTTGTAATCCTAGCTACTAGTTTAGCATAAAAACTACTTTTAGTGATTTATTTTATATCCTTGATTAGTTTTATGCTATCATAGATCATATTGTATACATTTGGAGGCTGGCCTCACGACCATGCCTGGACCTTCATCACTTATGTATTTTCAACGGTGGAGTTTCTACACCTCATAGATTAAGGTGTGGAGCTCTGCTATTTCGCATGAATTAATGCAAAGTACTATTGTTTTTCTATTCAATTCAAGCTTATCCTTATTCTAAGATATTCATTCGCACCCAATAACATGATGAATGTGATGATCAAGTGACACTCATCACCATTCTCACTTATGAACGCGTGCCTGACAAACACATCTGTTCTACATGAAAACAAGCTTGAATGCATATCTCTTGGCCTCCTGGTTCACGACACATGATTGCCTCTCCTGACAACAGAGCCCTCTATTCCGTGAGATCAGAGTCTTCGTGGTATAAGCTATAATCAATTGGCAGCATTCTTGAGATCCGGAAAGTCTAAACCTTGTCTGTGGTATTCCGAGTAGGATCTGGGATGGGATGACTGTGAAGAGCTTCAAAATCGCGAGTGTTGGGCATAGTGACAAATGCAAAAGGATCAATAGATCCTATTCCAACATGAGTGAGAACCGACAGATGATTAGCTGTGCGGTGACAGCGCATTTGGACCATTTTCACTGAGAGGACGGACGGTAGCCATTGACAACGGTGATCCCGCAACATACAACTTGCTATAGAAAGGAGTATGAATGAATGAATGAAGGCAGTAGGAAAGCAGAGATTCAGAAGGAGCAAAGCATCTCCATACGCTTATCTGAAATTCTCACCAATGAATTACATAAGTATCTCTATCTTATTTTCTGTTTTAATTACATTTTAATTATCAAAACCTCATAGCCATTTGAATCCGCCTGACTGATATTTACAAGGATGACCATAGCTTGTTTCAAGCCGACAATCTCCGTGGGATCGACACTTACTCACGTAAGGTTTATTACTTGGACGACCCAGTGCACTTGTTGGTTAGTTGTGCGGAGTTGTGAAAAGGAGTTGAGATTACAATCATGCGTACCAAGTTTTTGGGCGCCGTTGAGATCACAATTTTGTGCACCAATGAACACGAAGAACAAATTTTGGAAATCTTTAAGAAAATAAAAATACAAAGGACACTAATAATTCGAAAATGCACATGAAAAACAAGGAAAGACACGAAACAAGAAAAACGAAAGATCAAACATGGAAAATAAATAAGAACAACTTGAAGATCAAGAAAGATCTAAGAACATAAAATTTCAAAAATTTGAGAGAAAAATAAAAGCATGAAATTGACACCAAACTTAAAACATGAAACTAAACTCAAACAGAAGACTAAATTATGAGGTTATTGGTTTTTATTTATTTATTAAAAAATTTGAAAAGAAATTTAGAAAAATAAAACAAGGATTTTTAAAAATTTTAACAAGAACAATAATAAAAGACTCAAAGACAAATTACAGATTAATAAAGAAAAATAAAAATTTTTGAAAGATTTTTGAAAAGAAAATAAAAGACTCAAATTTAGTGACTCTAAACCAACCAAAAAGGTAAATTCTTCCTAATCTAAGCAACAAGATGAACCGTCAGTTGTCCAAACTCGAACAATCCCCGGCAACGGTGCCAAAAACTTGGTGCACGAAATTGTGATTACACTTTTCACAACTCCGCACAACTAACCAGCAAGTGCACTGGGTCGTCCAAGTAATACCTTACGTGAGTAAGGGTCGATCCCACGGAGATTGTCGGCTTAAAGCAAGCTTTGGTTATCTTGTAAAACTTAGTCAGGAGATTAATGATAAAATTTATTTTATTTATGAAAAGTAAATAACATGAAATAAATGGTACTTGTGATTCAGTAATGAGGAACAGGTTGAGGTTCCGGAGATGCTCTGTCGCTTGAATCTCTACTTTCCTACTGTCTTCTTCTCCAAACATGCATGGCGTCCTTCAATGGAAAGCTGTATGATCCTCTCGGATGAAAAATACCAGGTACGATATCTACACGGCTAATCAACTGTCAGATTTCTCGTCTCGGATGAAAAATACCAGGTACAGCTACCGTACAGCTAATCATCTGTCGGTTTCCACTAGCGTCGGAATAGGACCCTTATCCTTTTGCACACTGTCACTGCGCCCAACATTCGTAGGTTTGAAGCTCTTAACAGACATCCCTTCCCAGATCCTACTCGGAATACCACAGAGAAGGTTTAGACTTTCTGGATCCCAGGAATGCTGCCAATTAGTTCTAGCCTTTACCACGAAGGTTCTAACCTCCGAACTCGGTCCGTGGATTAGAAACCCAAGAGATACGCAGTCAAGCTATCGACCAATGACTACGTTGAGCTCAGATAGAATGGGAGTGGTTGTCAGGCATGCGTTCATAGGTTTGACGATAATGATGAGTGTCACGGAACATCATATTCTCTATATTGAAGTACGAGTGAGAATCTTTGAATAGAATCAAGCGTGATTGAATAGAAAACAGTAGTAATTGCATTAATCCATTGAAACACAGCAAAGCTCCTCACCCCCACCTATGGGGTTTAGAGACTCATGCCGTAGAAGATACAATATCAAATGTAAAAAATGTCATAAGTTACAAAATGAATCTCTAAATGTCATTTTTATACTAAATTAGTAACTTCGGTTTACAGAAAATGAGTAACTAAGTGCAAATAGTTAGAAATCCACTTTCGGGACCCACTTGGTGTGTGTCTGGGCTGAGCTTTCAAGCTTTCACGTGCATATGCCCAAATTTGGAGTTAAACGCCATCCTGGGTGCCAAAATGGGCGTTTAACGCCAAGAATTATGCCAGTTCTGGCGTTTTAGGCCAGAAAGTTTTAGGCTGGCTTTTAGCGCCAGTTTGGGCCATCAAATCTCGAGCAAAGTATAGACTATTATATATTGCTGGAAAGCCCAAGATGTCTAATTTCCAACGGAAGTGAGAGCGTGCCAATTGGGCTTCTACACCTCCAGAAAATCCACTTCGAGTGTAGGAGGATCAGAATCTAACAGCATCTGCAGTCCTTTTTCAGCCTCTGAATCAGATTTTTGCTCATGTCCCTAAATTTCAGCCAGAAAATACCTGAAATCATAGAAAAACACACAAACTCATAGTAAAATCTAGAAATGTGATTTTTGAATAAAAACTAATAAAAATATAATAAAAAATAGTTAAATCATACTAAAAACTATGTAAAAACAATGCCAAAAAGGGTATAAATTATCCGCTCATCAGATACCCAAGAGAATATACTCCAGCTATTGTCCAATGACTACGTTGAACATCATGTAGACCGCTTGTGGTTGTCAGGAACGCGGATCTTGGCTAAGCGAGTAACGAAGATAATGGGTAATTGTCACGGGTCACCCCTTCATTCTGACTTAACTGAATTAACTACAAGAGTATATCTTGGAGAAGAAGTAGGCATGAATTGAAAGAAAAACAATAGTACTTGCATTAATTCATGAAGAACAGCAGAGCTCCACACGTTAATCTATGGGGTGTAGAAACTCCACCGAAGAAAATACTTAAGTGAAAAAGGTCTAGGCATGGCCGTGCGGCCAGCCTCCATGGTCTAAGGACTAAACGTCCAGGGATGATCTAAAGGTTCTCCCCCCAAAAAAACTCTCGAATACAATAGTAAAAAGTGCTATTTATACTAAACTAGTTACTAGGATTTACAGAAATAAGTAACTAAGTGCAGATAATGTAGAAATCCACTTTTGGGGCCCGCTTGGTGTGTGCTTGGGCTGAGCATTAAAGCTTTCACGTGCATAGTCCATTCTTGAAGTTAAATGCCAGCTTGGGTGCCAGTTTGGGCGTTTTACGCCAGTTTTGGTGCCAGTTTTGGCGTTTTACGCCAGAAATCTCTGGTGGGCGTTTGAACGCCAGTTTGGGCCACCAAATCTCGGGCAAAGTATGGACTATTATATATTGCTTGAAAGCCCAAGATGTCTACTTTCCAACGCAATTTAGAGCACATCAATTGGGCTTTTGTAGCTCCAGAAAATCTACTTCGAGTGCAGGAGGGTTAGAATCCAATAGCATCTGCAGTCCTTTCTTAGCATCTGAATCAGATTTTTGCTCAGGTCCGTCAATTTCAGCAAGAAAATACCTGAAATCATAGAAAAACACACAAACTCATAGTAAATTCCAGAAATGTGATTTTTAAATAAAAACTAATAAAAATATAATAAAAAAAAACTAAAACATGCTAAAAACTACCTAAAAACAATGCCAAAAAGGGTATAAATTATCCGCTCATCACCTCCCATTTTTTTGCTGGTGGTCATACGCACACACCTTTGAGCGTACGCACGGGTCGCGGTATGAGCAATAATGAGGAAGGATGCCCTGTTGCGCCAGCCCTACCCCCTCTCTTCTTTTCTTCTCTCTTCTTCTCCCCCTACCTCAACCCAGCCAACCCTTCTTCTAACAACCACCGTCGCCGTCCGACCGCCGCCGCCGGTGCCGGAACCACCACCACCACCACCATTTCTCTCTCTTCTCTTTTCTTTTTATTTCTTCTTCTCTCTTCTTTCTTTCTTTCTTCTTTTTCTTCTTTCTTTCTTTTTTTCTCCGGCGAAGCTCCGTCACCGTGAGCCTCGCAGTGGCTATCGTAAGTGCCACTGTTGCCTATCCCTTTTTTTTCTATTCTTCATCTTTTCAATTTTCTTGTTTTAATCTTCTTTTCTATGTTTTGTTTCTTGCTTGCTTAATTTCTATTTTCTTGCTTTAACTTTGGTTATTTAGCTTAAGTTTTGCTTAATTAGTTATTGTTGACTTGCAAGTGTTCAATTTTTATTTATGGTTGATGCTTGAATCTTGGTTTGAAATGGTTGAATTTATGCACTGCATACCATGTGTTTGACATAATGCCCGAATGAACTTTTGTTTAATTCATATGTTGTCATGACCATATGTCTTAGACTATATCCTTATTTGGCATTCTAATCAAGAATTGTGCACTTTTAAATGATTATGATGTTTTTTTGGATTGAAATTTCAATCATGTACTTGTTCATTTTCTTGGGTTACTAGCACCAAATTGATTTAGAAATTAACTTTTTGTCTCTTAGTTGGTGTAATTTCTAACAAGTACATATTGAATTTAGTGAATTGAATGGAATTGCTTGTTCATCATGGTCTTTAAGTCAATATAATCACATCACAAGGTATTTGCTCCTTGTTAATGCTTTGCATTTGTTTGAGTTGACTTGACTTGATTCTTATCAAGACTTGTCACTTTTTGAAGCAAGCACCTTCCCATGTGATTATTGCCTTATTCTTAAGGATAAATAGGTAGTTTTTCTTCATCATTGCATTAGTTATTGTTTGTTGTGCTATTTTATTAATCTTGTACTTTCATCTGTACAACTTCAATATCCGATAATTCCTACATTCAATTCACTCTTGTGGTAGTTGCCTAAGTTTGTTGTCCTTAATTGATGCTCATCTATTGCTTGTGTCTTAGGCTATTTAATTGAGAAACTCATTCTTACTTTTTGATTGTGTAGATGCCACTTTAACCGGCCGTTGTGTGTATTTTGATTCACCCGAAAACTGTCTCTCAACAATTTCCTATCGGTAAGTGCACCGGATTGTCGTCAAGTAAAAACTCACTATAGAGTGAGGTCAAATCCCACAGGATTGGTTGGAATGTTAATTGGAGAATTGTGCTAGTTGAGAGAAATCAGATTTGGTTGAGAATTGCAGAATGTAAATTTGGCGGGAAACTTAAATTGCAAGGAATTAACTAACAGAAATTAAATTTGCGAGAAATTAAATGACAGAATCTTAAATTGCAAGAAATTAAATGGGAATAGGGGTTTAGCATGAAATTAAAGAAGCAAAATATAAAAGAATGGGTAGATCAGAGATGGGAAAGTTCATTGGGGTCAGGAGATGTTATAATTCTCCGGATCAAAATCATTTTTATCTCTTTCTCAATCAATGCATTCATTGATCTCCTTGGCAATCTTAGGTGATTATATCCTAATTCCTTGGCAATCTAATCTCTCTAAGCATGAACAATTGCCCAATTCCTTGATTTAAGTGCTCAGGGGAAGAGATGAAGTTTGGTCACTGATTATACCACACAAATTCATAGATCAAAGTATTGGTAGGTGATGAGATATTTTGGAGGAAAAATAAATTTCTCCCAAAATACACAAATCTAACCGGCAAGTGTACCGGGTCGTATCAAGTAATAAAAACTCACGGGAGTGAGGTCGATCCCACAGGGATTGAAGGATTGAGCAATTTTAGCTTAGTGGTTAATTTAGTCAAGCGAATCAAGAATTGGTTGAGTGTTTTGTGACTTGCAGAAATTAAATTGCATTGAAGTAAAGAGAACAAGAAATAAATTGCTGAAACGTAAAGAACAAGAAATTAAATGGCAGAAACTTAGAGTGCAAGAAATGTAAATTGCGGAATCTTAAAGTGCAAGGAATGTAAATTGCTTGAAATGTAAAGGGGATTGGGACGTGGATTTGCAGTAACTAAACAAGGAAAAGTTAAATTGCATCAAACAGAAGAGTAAAAGGGAATTGGGATTGGATCGGATCTTATAGCAGAAAAGTAAATGAATATGGAAAGCAAGAAAAACAGAATGTAAATTGGAGATTTGGATCTCAGGACCCAGAGACTAGAAAATCAAGTCTAGATCTCAATGCCTTCCTAGATCCAACAAGAACAATTGCAAAGAAAATGTAAATTGCAAAGAAAAGAGATGAAGAGCAATTAACAGAAAATTAAATTCAATTATGCAGTGAGTAAAGCAGAGAGATCCAAGATTGAGATTGAAACAGAATTTCTTCAATTCTTCAATCCAAGATCCAAGACAAGTGTAATTGAAATTGAAAGCAATAAAACTAAGAGGAAGAGAAGTGAATTCTCCTTCCCCAAGACAAAGAAATTAAAGATCACTCAATATCCAAAGCTCTCCAAAAACTATTATGAAAATTCCAAAAGAAAGCTCTCCGAAGAACTTGAATTCTATCCTATTTATACACTTTCTTTAAATGATCTTCAAGCCTTGAGTTGGGCCTTTGCTCTTGGTGGAATTGGGTTGAAAGAGGCCTTGGTTGATTGCTCTTGAAGTTTGAAGAAGAACCAAAGTGAACCAATTGAACCGGGTTTGAGGTTAGCAAAAGTTGGACCAAAAGTTGGAGCTAAAGTTAGGGGTCTAACTTTGGCTCCAACTTTTCATAGCAGCCCACAAAACTTGCTGGTATGAACGTTGGTGCCAACGTTAGGGGTCTAACTTTGACCCTAACGTTGGCCTTGCCTTGTGTGCTAGTGGCGCCAACGTTAGCCTCCAAGTTAGGGGTCTAACGTTGGCGCAAACTTTTGCTCCTCTCCCTTGTAATTCATGTGCCAACGTTAGCCTCCAAGTTAGGGGGGTAACGTTGGCGCAAACGTTGGTGCCCAGGGGAGAAATTCATGTGCCAACGTTAGCCTCAAAGTTAGGGGGCTAACGTTGGCGCAAACTTTTGGTGCCCAGGGGAGAAATTCATGTGCCAACGTTAGCCTCAAAGTTAGGGGGCTAACGTTGGCGCAAACTTTTGGAGCCCAGGGGAGAATTTTCAAGTTCCAACGTTAGCCTCCAAGTTAGGGGGCTAACGTTGGGGCTAACTTTTCAACCAAAAGTTTGTGCAAAAGTTTGATGCTAACTTTAGGTCCAGCTTCTTGCTTCCTGGTTCAATTTCACTTATTCCATTGTCTTCTCTTTACTCCTAGCTATTCCTTCTTGCTTCAACCCTTCTCCAAGCTTTCTTCACCTATAATTAATCAACCAAACACATCAAAGCTATGCTCAAAATCATGAGATATTCATTCTTTCACAATATGCAACAAATATAGCATAAAACCTCATGAAATGGCATGAATTCATATATGGTTGATTCAATCAAGGGAAACATGAAAATCTACTCAATTAGCTTGCTTGTAGCTCAAGAAAGTGCATAATTCTAATGAAAACAAAAGAAAAAGACTAGTTAAAATCGGCTAGGATGACTTGTCATTACAACACCAAACTTAAAGCTTGCTTGTCCTCAAGCAAGAAAAGATTTATTGAGAAGAAAGAATGAAATGGAAGAGGATGTTCATGCTAGTAGAGTATTATTGATAGTTCATGGGGTTTTGTGTGGATATGCAAATACTCACTTCTTATTGACTCCTAGGCCTAGAAAGTCTCCTTCAAGCTTCAAGTGACATACTGCTGTGACCTCTCATTATTCCTTTATCCTTGGCTATTACTTTGTTCATAAGCTTTATTTGAGTGTCATGTGTAGCAAGTTCATTTTCTTTTCTTTATACTTGACACATTATTCACCATAGACACTTAGCTCACATTCCTTCTTAAAACATTGATGCCCAGCACCTCTTTGGGTTACTAAATGCCTTGTAGTTAGGTTGCTCTTGATAGTGGACTTTCAGCTGATGATCCCGGATTAGTTAACCCAAGTCACCGAGTGTTGAGGCACTCCTAAGAGCTTACTAATCCAAGCAGATCCTAGTATAAAGACATCACAGGCATATATTTCAAAGTTCAAGCTATTGGTGTCCAGCTTTGTTTCTTTTTGTTTCCTTTTGTTCTGCCACTTTTTGGCTATCTTTTTTTTTTTCTTTTTGTTTTTCTTTCTAACCAAGGAATTTAATTCAATTGAGATTCCTAGACAGTAGGCCACTCTTTACTTAGAAGGAGATATCCTAGCTCTTTATCCACTAAAAGTGAGCTATTATACAATCACACACATACCACCACTTACTTTTATTCCACTTCTATCTAACAGAAACCATTTTACTTCACATTCAAACTGTTCTTTTATTGAATTTAAAGATGCAGGGGACAACACATGCTTCTTGTCAAGTGAAAATAAACACACAAGCACGCACAAAAACTAGCCTACTTATTTTAAAAGAAACAAACATAATGCAAAGGATTTTAATTAAGAAGAACTACTTAGAAATGCAAAGACAACTTAGAACAGATAGAATGCATGCTTTTTTTTTCTTTGTAGTGATGAACAAGGAGCAAGTCCACCTTTCATTTGTCATGCCTTTTCTTTCTCCTTTCATACACTTGGCTGCTAGTGTTCCCACCATCCTTGTTTGGTGCCTGTTGATCTTGCCAAAAGCCAGCCTTATTCATAGCCTCATCCACTCTATCTTCGAGTCTCATAGCCCTGCTCACTTCTACCTCACTTCTCATTTTGAAGAATTCATCAAAAGTTGGGAATGCCGGATCCATGTTGTGTAAATGTTCTCCAATATAGTTCAGTTTGATTTGGCTATTGATGTTGTAATCGGCTTGTACTTCATACCTTGCATCTTGGAGTGTTGTGAACTCTTTAAGAGCCTTCAAATTTTCAGCTTGCATTTGTTCCAACTTCCCAAAAGATTCATGAGATTAAAAGGCATGTTCTTCTTGCATCACAAGAAATCTTGACTCGAATTCATTTTGTTTGTTCATTATTCTTAGCTCCCTTTCTTCTTGTGCTTGTTGGTTTTTCATGTACAGAGAATGGTATTCCTCTTGCCTTTCTTGGATTCTCGTTTACTGTTGAGACAATCTCCCTATTGCTTCTTGCATTTGAGTCATATCCATATTGCCATGTGGGAAAAAGTGTGGCTGTTCCTCCTCCTCTTGTGGCTCTTCTTCTATGTGTGGCTCATCTTCTTCCATTGGTTCTTCTACTTCCCTTCCTCCATGTGGCCTTCGGCCTTGATGTGCTTCAAGGGGCATCATCATCCGTTCAATGGTTATGGGCATGCCTTGGCTTAACCACATTGGATTCTCCTCTTCCATTGGAACCTTAGCCCTTGCACACAACCTCCAAATGGTGCTCGGATAGTACAACCAAGATCCGGCCGAATTCTTTTCAGCTAGCTTTTGAATGTCTCTTGCAAGGATTTCATGAACTCTTATCTCTCCTCCCACAATGATGCAATGCAGCATCACGGCTCTCTCCCTGTTAACTTCTGAGGTGTTCACTGTGCCCAGAATTGACCTTTTCATCAACTCATACCATCCTTTTGCTTCCGGAGTGAGGTTACATCTCTTCAGGAACTTGTATCTGTTCTTGTTATCTCCTTCCCATTCTGAGTTCTCAAAACAAATGTCTCTCGCAATCTCCTTCCCTTGCCTTTGCCGTGATCATTCTCAAGGAGTGGCAGATTTCTTTCTTGAAGCATGTGATGGGATTTTGTCCTTATGCTATACTTTCCTTTGTCTTGTCTTTTTCATTGAAGATTCTTTGACCTCCTAGTCATCACAACAAGACAACATACATTAGTCTTATCCAACCGTAGCAAGAGTGTTCTTTTTAGTAATACTATGTGAACCATCAATTCTTATCTTATTTGAACCGTGACACTCTCTTTAGAGGACACCAAACTTAATGTTTGGTAATGTATAAAGAAAATGAGTCTCCTCCTCCAATTAGTGAAGTTCAAACGTTAAATGTTCATAAGAATTGTTTCCATTACACTTTCTTTTTCTCTTTTTTTTTTTCATGAAGGATTAATTGTATCCTTGAATCGGTGCATCAAGGTTTGATGAACACCAAACTTATTTCTTGTCAAAGGGTACATCACAATTAATGCCTTCATTACCGAATAAGAATTTTTCTATTGATAAGGTTTTTGAAAATAACAAATGTATGATTATTGATGCATGAGTTTCAAATTTTCATGAAGCTATGTGGACACCAAACTTAGCATATGTTTCAAAATAGTACATGCAGTAAATGGACATGTTCATGAAAAGAGAAAAGAATTCATGCTCAAGTGATCATAATTTATTGAATTTAAAATGACATGAATCTTAAAGTATGGGTTGCCTCCCATGGTGCGCTCTTTTATTGTCACTAGCTTGACATTGAGGCTTTCTTTTATGGTGGTTGGTGCTTGTAGGGCCTCAATTTGTCTCCCCTGACCTTGATCCTCTTCTTAGTTCTCTGGTGTTCAATTTCAGCATGTTCTAATGATAGTATGTTGCTGACAGTGTAGTAATCCTCGGTTTGTTGATTTGCCCCCAGCTGTTGATATATCAGTTGCACTTTGTCACCTTTGGAAAGCCCCTCTGTTGGAATCTTTCTGTTCTTCCAACCCCTTTTTGCTTTGTTTCTGTGTTTCATCTTTCCTTTTGTTGTTCTTTCTTTTCTGGCCGTAGGTTTTCCTTGGGGACCTCTCTTTTCAGTGGCTAATACTCTAACATCCTCTTGGGCTTTTTCATCAGTCTGCACAATCCTTAGCATTGGGATGTTGCTGTGACTTTCCTGGTCATTTTTCATATAGTCTTTCTTTTCCTTGCTAAATTGTGCCTCTGGCAACACCTTCAGAGTGATGCTCTAGTCATGCATCCTGAGAGTTAATTCCCCTTCTTCTACGTTTATGATAGCTCTAGCAGTGGCCAAGAATGGCCTTCCCAGTATAACAGAGTCACCATCATCATTGTTTGATTCTAGAACCACAAAATCAGCAGGGTATATAAAACTGTCTACCTTGACCAAAAGATTTTCAATTACACCCCTGGGGTATACCATTGACTTGTCTACCAGCTCCAGAGACATTTGTACTGGTTTGACCTCCTCTATATGCAGCTTTTTCACCAAGGAGGATGATATTAAGTTAATACTTGCTTCGAGATCGCACATTGCTTTAGTGATTGTCAATTCCCCAATGGTGCAAGGCAACAGGAAGCTTCCTGGGTCCTCAAGCTTGGGAGGAAGCCCCTTTGGAATCAAGGTCCTGCATTCCTCAGCAATTATTATGGTTTCTTTCTCATCCCAGCTTCTTTTCTTGTTGATAAGATCCTTCAGAAACTTGGAATATAGAGGCATTTGCTCAAGTGCTTCAGCCAAGGGAATATTGATTTCCAGCTTCTTAAAAATCTCAAGGAATTTTTGAAAATGCTGGTCTTTAACCTCTTTGTTAAACCTCTGGGGATATGGCAGTGGAGGTGTGATGCTTTTTCCTATTTGCTGCTGCCCCTGAGCTACTTCCTTTGAGCTATGTGGCTGGTTGTCCTTCTCTTTGAGTTTCTCAGTGCCTTTGTTTGGCATCACAACTTGCTTCTTAGCCTCATCTGCCTTTGTTTGCTTCTCATCCTCTGTTGGTTCTTTGATGTTCTCTGCTTGCTTCTTTGTAGTGTCATTGTTGCTTATCAATGTTCTCCCACTCCTTAATTGTATTGCCTTGCATTCCTCCTTGGGATTTGGAATTGTGTCACTGGGCAGTGAGTTTGAAGGTCTCTCAATAGATACTTGCTTGGAGAGTTGCCCCATCTGTCTCTCTAGGCTCTTCAGGGAAGCTTCCTGATTCTTGGTTACCATTTCCTGGTGTTTCAACATTTTGTCTATCATGGCCTCCAAGTGAGTGATTCTTTGGGCTTCAGGTGATACTTGAGGTGGGTTATGAGATGTGGGTGGTGGATGGTAGGCATTTTGGTTGGTGGGTTGGTTATTAGATTGGTATTGGTTGAGGTTGGGGTAGTTGTTTTGAGGTTTTCTGTAGGGGTTTTGGTTAGTCTGCTGCTGGTTGTGATTTTGGTTGCTTCTTGGGTTGTGTTGGTTTGAGTTCCTCTGCCATGTTTGTTGGTTTTGGGTATGGTTATCTCCCCATCTGAGGTTTGGGTGGTTTTTCCAGGATGGATTGTATGTATCACCATACACTTCATTTGGTCCTTGGTTGTGCATATACTGTACTTGCTCTTGTTGTTGTTCTTCTTGAGTTTCTTCACTCTGTCCCCATGTGGTTGATGGTTGGCTGGTGTTAACTGCTGCAACTTGGAGGCTATCAATCCTCTTGGTCATTTGCTCAAATTGTTGTTGAATTTGCTGCTGCATTAATTTGTTTTGAGCCAGGATTGAATCCACTCCTTCTAGCTCCATTACTCCTCTCCTTTGTGATGGTTGGCGGCCTCTTTGATGAGCAAAGAAATATTGGTTGTTGGACACCATATCAATGAGTTCTTTAGCCTCTTCTGCAGTTTTCATGAGTTGCAAGGAACCTCCAGCTGAATGATCCAAAGCTTCCTGGGATTTCAGTGTTAAGCCTTTATAGAAGTTTTGAAGCTTCTCCCACTCATTAAACATGGCAGGGGGACATTTCCTTATAAGAGCCTTGTACCTCTCCCATGCCTCATAGATGGGTTCGGCCTCCATTTGTGTAAATGTTTGTACCTCAGCTTTTAACCTTATAATCCTCTGAGGTGGATAAAATTTTGCAAGGAATATGGTCACCAAATCATCCCAGTTGTTAATGCTGTCCCTTGGAAACGATTCCAACCATTGAGTGGCCTTGTCCCTGAGAGAAAATGGGAATAGCATCAGTTTGTAACTGTCAGGGGGCACTCCATTAGTTTTGACAGTGTTGCATATCCTCAAGAAAGTGGACAAATGTTGGTGTGGGTCCTCAAGTGGTCCTCCACCAAAGGAGCAGTTGTTCTGAACCAAATTGATGAGTTGTGGCTTGAGTTCAAAATTGTTAGCATTGACATTTGGAGCCAAGATGCTGCTCCCACAATGTCTAGGATTTGCAAAGGTATAGGAAGCCAAAACTCTCCTCTAGGGTGGGTTGCCATTGTTGTTGTCTTCTCCACCTGGTGGATTGGTTAGATGTTCCTCCATCTCTTGGAATTCTTCGTCTGATTCCTCTTCTCCAACAATATTTTTCCCTCTTTCAGCTCTTCTTAACCTCCTGAGAGTTCTTTCGTCTTGTTCATGAAAATTGGGTATGGTTCTTCTTGTACCTGACATACAAGCAGAGCATGAGAAATGCACAAAACCAGTGACACTTCAATTTACTGCCAGATTGAAGTGTTAGTTAGTTTAAGCAAAAAATCAAACAGTTAGTGGGTTAATCAAAATTAAAGAAAAAGTGCTTGATCTAGATTACCACCTCACTTAATCATTGTCAATCTAATCAATCCCCGGCAACGGCGCCAAAAACTTGATGAGATATTTTGGAGGAAAAATAAATTTCTCCCAAAATACACAAATCTAACCGGCAAGTGTACCGGGTCGTATCAAGTAATAAAAACTCACGGGAGTGAGGTCGATCCCACAGGGATTGAAGGATTGAGCAATTTTAGCTTAGTGGTTAATTTAGTCAAGCAAATCAAGAATTGGTTGAGTGTTTTGTGACTTGCAAAAATTAAATTGCATTGAAGTAAAGAGAACAAGAAATAAATTGCTGAAACATAAAGAACAAGAAATTAAATGGCAGAAACTTAGAGTGCAAGAAATGTAAATTGCGGAATCTTAAAGTGCAAGGAATGTAAATTTCTTGAAATGTAAAGGGGATTGGGACGTGGATTTGCAGTAACTAAACAAGGAAAAGTTAAATTGCATCAAACAGAAGAGTAAAAGGGAATTGGGATTGGATCGGATCTTATAGCAGAAAAGTAAATGAACATGGAAAGCAAGAAAAACAGAATGTAAATTGGAGATTTGGATCTCAGGACCCAGAGACTAGAAAATCAAGTCTAGATCTCAATGCCTTCCTAGATCCAACAAGAACAATTGCAAAGAAAATGTAAATTGCAAAGAAAAGAGATGAAGAGCAATTAACAGAAAATTAAATTCAATTATGCAGTGAGTAAAGCAGAGAGATCCAAGATTGAGATTGAAACAGAATTTCTTCAATTCTTCAATCCAAGATCCAAGACAAGTGTAATTGAAATTGAAAGCAATAAAACTAAGAGGAAGAGAAGTGAATTCTCCTTCCCCAAGACAAAGAAATTAAAGATCACTCAATATCCAAAGCTCTCCAAAAACTATTATGAAAATTCCAAAAGAAAGCTCTCCGAAGAACTTGAATTCTATCCTATTTATACACTTTCTTTAAATGATCTTCAAGCCTTGAGTTGGGCCTTTGCTCTTGGTGGAATTGGGTTGAAAGAGACCTTGGTTGATTGCTCTTGAAGTTTGAAGAAGAACCAAAGTGAACCAATTGAACCGGGTTTGAGGTTAGCAAAAGTTGGACCAAAAGTTGGAGCTAAAGTTAGGGGTCTAACTTTGGCTCCAACTTTTCATAGCAGCCCACAAAACTTGCTGGTATGAACGTTGGTGCCAACGTTAGGGGTCTAACTTTGACCCTAACGTTGGCCTTGCCTTGTGTGCTAGTGGCGCCAACGTTAGCCTCCAAGTTAGGGGTCTAATGTTGGCGCAAACTTTTGCTCCTCTCCCTTGTAATTCATGTGCCAACGTTAGCCTCCAAGTTAGGGGGCTAACGTTGGCGCAAACGTTGGTGCCCAGGGGAGAAATTCATGTGCCAACGTTAGCCTCAAAGTTAGGGGGCTAACGTTGGCGCAAACTTTTGGTGCCCAGGGGAGAAATTCATGTGCCAACGTTAGCCTCAAAGTTAGGGGGCTAACGTTGGCGCAAACTTTTGGAGCCCAGGGGAGAATTTTCAAGTTCCAACGTTAGCCTCCAAGTTAGGGGGCTAACGTTGGGGCTAACTTTTCAACCAAAAGTTTGTGCAAAAGTTTGATGCTAACTTTAGGTCCAGCTTCTTGCTTCCTGGTTCAATTTCACTTATTCCATTGTCTTCTCTTTACTCCTAGCTATTCCTTCTTGCTTCAACCCTTCTCCAAGCTTTCTTCACCTATAATTAATCAACCAAACACATCAAAGCTATGCTCAAAATCATGAGATATTCATTCTTTCACAATATGCAACAAATATAGCATAAAACCTCATGAAATGGCATGAATTCATATATGGTTGATTCAATCAAGGGAAACATGAAAATCTACTCAATTAGCTTGCTTGTAGCTCAAGAAAGTGCATAATTCTAATGAAAACAAAAGAAAAAGACTAGTTAAAATCGGCTAGGATGACTTGTCATCAGTAGGATTACATGTCACTATATCCATCCAAACCCCAATCTAATCCAATGTGAGAAAGCATTTCTAGCATGATCTCCTCATTCCTCTTCCAAGGTTCAGAGGAGATCCAATTATGAATAGCTTCTTTCCCAAGACAACTATCCAATTGAATGAAGAACGAAAGCTTTCTAGTAAAATCAAGAGAAAAGAAAGAAGAAGAAGAATGAAAATTAATATTGATCCATTAAATTACACAGAGCTCCTTAACCCAATGAAAGGGTTTAGTTGTTCAGAGCTCAATTCAATTTACAAAGAAAGAAAAATGCAGAAAACAGAAACTAAAAGAAAAGTGCAGAAAAATGAAATCAGTGAATTGAACTCCCAAAGCCCCCCTCAGGGCCTCCCCAGAGAGCTCTTCAATCTTCAATAGTCCTTCTATTTATACCCTTCTTCTCATCTTCAATTGGATCAAGTATTTAGATGTGGGCCTTGGCCTTGATTGAAGCATTTAGGAGTGATTCTCTAGTGATGAGCATTGGCAACTAACTTTCATATTCTGTATGGGTGCAAGTTAGAGTTGTATTGGCTATAATGTTGGTGATCATGTTTGAGGGTAAACGTTGAATCAAATGCCGCTATAAAAATTCAGTTCTGCTTGCTGTCATTGGCATTTGGCTCAGCGTTGGAGTGCCAACGTTCTTGCATCCACGTGTTCGCGTATATCACGCGTATGCGTGAAGACTGTGTTTTTGCCCTTCCACGTGTGCGCGTACACCACGCTTATGCGTGCATTGCCAATTTTCCATTCCACGCTTATGCATCATAGATGCGTGCGCGTCGATTTCAGTTTCCTAACTCCAAATTCTAGGCTTCTCATCGCGGACGTTGGAGGCAGCGTTTGAGGCAATGTTAGACCTCCAACGTTCGTTTGGTGACGCGTACGCGTGTATGGTCAATCTTGCCATTCCATGCGTGCGCGTGACTCACGCTTGCGCGTGGATATAAAAATTTTCTTCTTTCATGCTTACGCGTCACAGACATTTTTGAACATTTTTGATGACGTCGGAGGTAACGTTGGTTCACCAACGTTCCCTCCAACATTGGCACCCATGTTTTCTTCTTCTAAAATATTGCCTTCAATGTTGGTGGGCCAACATTGGCTCCAACGTTGGCCTCTCTTTCTCTTCTTCCTTGCTCTTTTTCTACTTCTTTCTACCTATCATCAACCAAACAAACTCATCAAAGCCTTGGCATAATCACAAGATTTTGAATCTTTCATAATACCAATTAATTCTTGCATAAATTTCATGAAAATGCATAAAATTAGCAATGTTTGATTGAATCAAGACAACAATAAATTTCTCATCCAAACACTTACTTATTTCCTACGAAATGCATGAAACTACGCTAAAACAAACTAAAAATGGCTTGTAAAACTAGCCAAGATGCCCTGGAATCCTATTTTACACCACTATGAAAACTTCCTCAATTAGATGCTTATTTTCTCCCTCCTGTACCCTTTTGTGTTACTTGCCCTATGATTCCTAATTATACCTTATTCACTCTCTTTGAGGAAGAGACATAAAGACAAGGAGCCGGGGAGAGGAGGAGGACACTGAGGATGGAGATGCCAAGGATGCATTGGACATTGGCGATTTCCACACAACCCAAGCCCCCGTATCCGCCAGCTGAAGGTGGAGGAGCGTAAAGCTTCAGTCCCCCCGGATTGTGTTCATGCACAGTAGACCGTGCAACGCTTAAGTGTGGAGGAGGATTCGTCATGTTGGGGCGTAAATTCTCTTTTCTGAACACATTGCACTTTATTTTTGTTTCTTTTATTAAGTTTCCTGTATATATTTGGAGCATTTTTTATTGTTGCATTGTACTTTCTTCTAGTATATATATATACATCTTAGTTCATCCATAGTTATTGCATTTTGCATCTTTTTCTTAGTATATATTTTATAGATAGAAGCTGTGATTGGAAGTTGTGAATAGTATAGCACCTAGTTCAATTTTGTCCTAATTGTTCATATTAATTTTTTTTGCAATGTTGAAAATTATGGAAAGAATTAGAAAATTTTGAAAAATTTGCATCCATCACAACATACATACATATAGGAAATAATTTTGGTGAAAAACAACAAGGATTTCCATGAATTTTGTTTAAGGGCATTCTATTGAATTGACTTGAAAAAATTGTATTTCAAACTTGCTTGAATGATTTTTATGGAACATAGAAGAGAGATAGAACAAAATACCATGTAAGTTTTTGACCGTTAATGAGTGGTTACACATTCTAACCACTATTTTTGTTCATTATGTGCTATATCTCTTCTATGATTATGATCTTGGTTTTGCTTGATTCTTTATTTCCAATGTTTGATGTTTTGAATGCATTTAGCATGATTGAGGCCATTTTTGAGTCAAACTCGCTCACCCATATGGACCTACCCTTGCATCTACCTTTGTTAACCCCTTTTGAGCCTTATTTATCCCATTGTTCTCTATATAACCACATCAAAATCCTAAGCGTAAAACCATGGAAATACCTTGAATTGTATCCTTGATTAGCTTAGGTTAAGGTGTGTGTTTCATGTAAGTGTGGGGGAAATTTTGGGAAGCATTGGTAGAGAAAAATTTTGTTTTGGATAATTGTTGAAAATTTAAAAAATAGGTGCACATTCATGTTTCAATTTGCTTTAACCATATGCATTTGTCATAGAAAAAGAAAAAAAAAAGAAATAGAAGAAAAATGAAATGAAAAATTATAAGAGGGGACGAAGGTTGCCCCAAAGAAAAGAAAAAAATGAATAAGGAAAGCATATGTGTTTTGGATAGAAACTAAGGCATGAATGTGTGTGAGAAGAAGTAATGGGTGGTTAGAATGCATTTTTGTGATTTGGTTGATATAGGTTGAGTTGGATACTTAAACTAATCAAGGATTCAATCATTTTAGTCCACTTAGCTATATCTATCCCACCTTGTCCCTAACCCCATTACAACCCTATGAAGACCCCATGATAATTGCATTCATGCATCACTTGTTTATTGATTGTTAGATGAAAAGAAAATCCTTGAAAGCATGATTAGGAGGAGACTTGAGTGATTAAACCCTTAGACACCGAGTGATTAGAGTGTATATACACACCTAGTGAGGGTTTAATTACTCGACTCTAAGTTTCCATGTCTCTTATCATGTATTCTTGCAAGTTGCTCTATTTTTATGAGTTGAATCAATTCTTTAGACCTTTCTTGCATTGAATTAATTCTTTGCTTAGCCCTATATGTCATTACTCTAGCTTGGGAATTTGATTATTTGTTTTCACCAAATCAATATGACATTATAGGTAGATAGATATATATAGCATATAGTATACTTGTATGCATATAGATAGTTTCATTCAATAAGTTGTTTCCCTTTGATCATTGACGTAGCAGAAATTGGCGAGTTAAGAAATTATTATAAGAGATACGTTACAAGTACAGTTCTAAACCAACCAAAAATTCGCTTATCAATTTAGAAGGGGTTGTCACAAAATTAGAATTAAAATACTAGGAGTATGAATCCCAGGTCGTCTCCCAATGAGTTGTAGAAAGGTGTGCTACTTTATTAATTAGATGTTTTCTAAAATGGTTTGAGTTGGTAGACAGGAAATTAAATCAGAGAATTTATGTAATTTAAATAAAAATCTTGACCGAAAGTAGATTAGTTGGAAGCCCTATCCTTGATGGAGTTCTCCCAAGATAAAAGTGATAATTGAAGGTTGTTCTGCTTAGTTATCCTTTACTAGGTAGAGGAAAGTCAAGTAAGTTGGAAGGCAATTTCTATTCACAAGTCCTAATTCTCTCCCTTGGGAGGGACTAGTGTCAGTGACTAGAGGGCGATCCAACAATAAACCCAATTACAATTTTTCTCTTGAGTGTTCCAACTCAAGGTTCTTCTTTCAATCATCTACCAATCAAGTTATGGAACTACTCGCTCATTATGAATGTAAATGTCACAAAATAAGGAAGAGAAATAAAGAGAAACATGATAAATAATAATAATCAAAGAGACCAATTAAAGATAAAAATAATTCTTGTATTAATAAATTCTAAAAATAATCCAATAGTAACTCTGAATAAATTAAGGACATGGAAGAGTAAGAGATAGGTAAGGAAAACTAGAATGACGAAGTCTTGGCGGAGGTAATAACTCTTCTCAATATCCCAATCCAAAAAGCAATAAAAATGAAATCCTAAGAAATATGAATATGTAGAGAGAAAACCTAGAGGAGGAGTAAAATCAGATCTAAAAACTAAAATTATGCGGAATGAATGTTGTTTTTCGTCTCTGCATGTTCCCTGGCTCTAATATGCTTTTCTGGGCTAAAAACTGGGTCAAAATAGGGCCCAAAATCGCCCCTAGTAAATTCTGCAGATTCTGCAGATCGCGCACGTCACACGATCGCGTCATCCAGGCGTTTGCGTCATCCAGCGTTTTGCCTTGCCACGCGTGCGCGTCGTCCACGTATTCGCATCACTTGTGCAGTTTCCGATCCATGCGTTCGGGTCAGGCACGCTAGCGCGTCACTGCAATTTCCTCTATTTCGCGCGGTCACGTGAGCCATGCGTCCGCGTCACTTCTCGCTGGTCATCTCCTCAATTTCTTATGTTCCTTCCATTGTTGCAAGCCTCCTCTCCAATTTCCAAGTCATTCATGCCCTATAAAGCTTGAAACACTTAACACACGGGTAACGGCATCGAATGGAATAAAGGAGAATTAAAATACATAATTAAAAGTCTCTAGGAAGCAAGTTTTCAATCATGGAGTAATTTTTGGGAAGGAATTGTAAATACATGCTAATCATATGAATAAGTGGGTAAAGGTTTGATAAATCCACACAATTAAACACAATATAAACCATAAAATAATGGTTTATCAATCTCTCCACACTTAGACATTAGCATGTCCTCATGCTTAGTTGAAGGAGATGAAATAAATGAGTAGAAACATGTAAAACTCATGCAATGCAATGCAACCTATATATGTGAATACAACTATATGATTCTTGTCCACTTGGTCAAAAGTAAATAAGCTCTTCAAGACAACCACAAATCAAATTCCACTAATTCAATTCTTATACAGTAGCAACAGATAAAAATGCAAGAAGGTAGCTCATGAAAGCAAGGAACATAGAATTTAAGCATTGAACCCTCACTGATGATGTATGTGTACTCTAGTCTCTCTAGTGTATAGGGTAATCACTCTATCCTTCTCTAATCATGCTTTCTAATTTTTGTTCTTCTCCTAACCAATCAACAACATTTAATATACCAATACAAACATCATAAGGTCTTTTCAAGGTTGTAATGGGGCCAAGGTAAGGGTAAGGGTACATATATGGCTAAGTAAGCTTATAAATTGAATCTTTAATTAACCCAAGCTTGCACCTAACACACATATATTTTCTTTATAACTTAAATTTCACACCTAGCTACCCAAATTTTTTTTCTTTCACATTCCATACTCATGTATCAACTTTTATTTTAATTTTACCATATATGCATTGATCTTTGAATTTTAATTTAGCATTGGGGTAATTTTGTTCCCTTATTTAATTATTGAATATTTTTTTATTTTTTTTTTAAATAAACACAGCTTATCAATGCACATAGATTTTTAATTTTTCTTTTATAGTTTCACATGAGTAGGTACCCAAATTCCCATTATATTATCATGACACATTCCCTTATTATCGTTTGTTCCCACAATCTTCCCATACTCAATTAACACACAATTCTACCTCAAACTAACCAAAGATTCAATTGGGATATATAATTGTTTTTCCGCTTAAGGGTAGTAATGTGGTACAATAAAGAACAAATGGGATTTAAAGGCTCAAAGTGGCTAACAAAGGTAACATAAGGGGTAGGCTTAATTTGGATAAGTGAGTTAAACAAATAATGGCCTCAATCATATGCAAGCATATAAATATATTAAACATTGGACATATAGGATGAAACAAAATATAGATTACAATCATAGAGAAGTAAACACACAAGAATAAAATAATTATGGTTAAATAATGTAACCATGTGTTTAGGCTCAAAGTCTCACAGGTTGTGTGTTCTTTAGCTCAAAAACCATGTTCCAAATACAACTTCAAGCAAATTTAACATAAAAGTTTTAATTAAAATTAGTGAAATTTTGTTCTAAAAATAGGGTCTTAGAAGAAACTTACTGTCTTTTCAATCAAGTAGAACATGCGTGCAACTAACCTATTACTATGCAATTTATCCTATTCTATAAAAGAAAAACTAACTAAATATCCTATTTTATTGGTGTTAAGGAAGAGAAATTACCTCCGGAAGTCAGGTACTGACCGGCCTCCCCACACTTAAGGCTTTGCACCGTCCTCGGTGCCATCTTTCAGGAACAAAGGTGGGCTGGTAGCAATATCTCCACAGTCGGGACCGTCATAGCTCCCTGTGCTGGTAAAGAAAGTGGAGTCCGGGGTGTCTGAGTCTCTGTATTTTCCTTTATGTAGCTCCTTGAGGTATGTGAATCGGCGCTTGTTACGGCACTCTCTTAGCTTTGCTTTGTGTTCTTGCCGATCCAACCTCTCAAGTATCTGATGGAGCAGTTGGTTTGTTGTAGGTGCTTGTGGTGTTGAAGGAGGAATGTCTTCAGCCGGTTCAGTAAGCTGGCTTGTAGTGGCTACTGGAAGTCTAATATATTTCCTGTTAGGGACGTACTGATCATCCCGTGGGAGCATGGCTTTGGTGTCTCCAGCTCTGTAGGAGACTCCGGCTGCTGAGACGAGATCTGAAACCAAGGCGGGAAAAGGTAAGTTACCCGCAATCTGTACGTGTCCCATTGTAATTCGGATGTATCTTGGTAGGTTCAGAGGCTGGTCTGTAAGGATGTACCATAGTAGAACGGCCATGTCTGCAGTGAAGGAGGACTCATGGGTGCTCGAAAAGATATAAGGGGACATAATATGTGCCCATACGTGAGCCTCCAAGGTAAGTGTGGAAGCCGATATTCCCTTAGGACGGGAAGGATGGTATCCATAGATCCATCTGCTAGCAGGTAGCGCGATAACTCTGAGAACAGCATCCCAGTCAAATTGGTACATCTCGCGCTTGAGTGCGGCCTCTTGAAATGCGTCCAATCCTTCTGGAGTAGGGGGAAGATCTAAAGTTCGTTGAATGGCCTCTTCTGTAATGGGGATTTGCTTCTGATGGACATAGACAGACTGCAGGGTCAGCAGGTAGAAGTTGGAGTAGAACTCGACTACCCATTGTCTTCGTGCAATTTGCGGCTCAACAAATTCAGCAATATGGGTCGGGAGGATAAGAAGGTATTCGTTGTTGTAATTTCTTTCTGCTAGGATGGGGAACATCTGCTCACAGTAGCGATTGGTAAATCGCACAGTGTCCTTTGCTGGGAAGGCTTTCTCTTTTTCATCAACCTTTATAATCCTCTTAATCCTTTTTGTTGAGGGCTTAACTGCAGTTGAAGATGGCTCTGCCACTAATGCTCTTTTTGTTCCTCTTCTTGCGGGTGGTTTGGGAGTAGCTTTCTCCTTGCCTTTCTTGGTGGCCATCCTAAAAGAAATAAAAGAAAAAGTATGTCAAAATGTCAAGGGTTGGAGCAAGGAAGAGGGCGGAAAAGGTGGTAATCAATGCACATTAAAAGATGAATGATGTTAACACATGGTCATGACTACATGTGAGAAACAACAATGGAAATATAGCAAGTGCATATGATGACAAATAAATGTAAGGTGTTTGTTGGCATGCAGGCAAAGGCATGAGTAGCATAGATCAAGCATTCAATGTCTAAGTTAGATTACCAAGTCTGTCATACTAACAATATGTTGGTATTAACAATTATATTTAACTAATAAAATATAAAAAAGGGTTTTGTGAAAAGCAAGCATATAGAGTAGTAGATTAAAAGAAATCTAAAAATAGTGCACAATGCCATACGGGCGTTTTCACAAACACATAGCATGCATGATAAATAAGCTAATGAAAATAATAAATTGAACATGAAAGCAACCCTTAAAAAATTAATATATAAATGCCAAACAAGTCTTTAACAATCCACAAGCAAATCATAAGGAATAATAATGACCCTAATAAATTTCCATCACCAATTAAAAGAAAAAGAAAGAAAATGAAAACATGGATAATGCAAGTAAAAAGAAAAAAAAGGAGAAGAAAACATAAAAATAAAAAGAAGAATAGAAAAGTAAGGATGGATGAAGAAAAGAAAAACCTTGATAATGGTGGTGAGAGAGAGAGAAAGTAGAAGGTGAGAAAGAGGGAAGAAGGAAGAAAGGGGAAAGAAAGAAATAAGAAGGGAAAAGAAAAAATAGGATTTGGGGGAGAGAAAGATAAGATATTTTGGCAGATTAGGATAGGCTGTGCGGCGCAAGCGACGCGGACGCGTGGAGTATGCGTTCGCGTGGAAGGCACTTATAAGAATCAATGCGGTCGCGTTGGTCATGCGGACGCGTGACTCATTTTGTGCTACTGGCGCGAGGGCAGCCTCGCACTCGCACAACTCTCTGTTCGAAACTCATTGTTGCCAAATTCCAGGGTGACGCGGTCGCAAGGTGGACGCGATCGCGTGGGTGGCCAATATTGGGATATGACGCGGACGCGTGGGGCACGCGTTCGTGTGGTAAGGCTTGTGCGCCTAGCACCAGTCCAGCACCACTCCAGCACAACTTTCGGCCAGGCACCCTTTTTGACGTCGATTTCAAGCCACGCGTCTGCATGGGTGATGTGGACGCGTGGGAATTACGTTGCAAGTACAGTTCTTAACCAACCGAAAATCCGCTTATCAATTTAGAAGGGTTTGTCACAAAATTAGAATTAAAATACTGGGAGTATGAATCCCAGGTCGTCTCCCAACGAGTTGCAGAAAGGTGTGCTACTTTATTAATCAGATGTTTTCTAAAATGGTTTGAGTTGGTAAACAGGAAATTAAATCAGAGAATTTATGTAATTTAAATAAAAATCTTGACCGGGAGTAGATTAGTTGGAAGCCCTATCCTTGATGGAGTTCTCCCAAGATAAAAGTGATAATTGAAGGTTGTTCTGCTTAGTTATCCTTTACTAGGTAGAGGAAAGTCAAGTAAGTTGGAAGGCAATTTCTATTCACAAGTCCTAATCATCTCCCTTGGGAGGGACTAGTGTCAGTGACTAGAAGGCAATCCAACAATAAACCCAATTACAATTTTTCTCTTGAGTGTTCCAACTCAAGGTTCTCCTTTCAATCATCTCCCAATCAAGTTATGGAACTACTCGCCCATTATGAATGTAAATGTCACAAAATAAGGAAGAGAAATAAAGAGAAAGATGATAAATAATAATAATCAAAGAGACCAATTAAAGATAAAAATAATTTTTGTATTAATAAATTCTAAAAATAATCCAATAGTAACTCTGAATAAATTAAGGACATGGAAGAGTAAGAGATAAGTAAGGAAACAAACTAGAATGTCCAAGTCTTGGTGGAGGTAATAACTTTTCTCAATATCCCAATCCAAAAAGCAATAAAAATGAAATCCTAAGAACTATGAATGTGTAGAGAGAAAACCTAGAGGAGGAGTAAAATCAGATCTAAAAACTAAAATTATGTGGAATGAATGTTGTTTTTCATCTCTGCATGTTCCCAGGCTCTATTCTGCTTTTCTGGACCAAAAACTGGGTCAAAACAGGGCCCAAAATTGCCCCCAGCGAATTCTGCAGATTCTGCAGATCGCGCACGTCACGCGATCGCGTCATCCAGGCGTTCGCGTCATCCAGCATTTTGCCTTGCCACGCGTGCGCTTCATCCACGCATTCGCGTCACTTGTGCAGTTTCCAATCCATGCGTTCGCGTCAGGCACGTGAGCGCGTCACTGCAATTTCCTCTATTTTTCATGGTCGCGTGAGCCATGCGTCCGTGTCACTTCTCGCTGGTCATCTCCTCAATTTCTTGTGTTCCTTCCATTTTTGCAAGCCTCCTCTCCAATTTCCAAGTCATTTATGCCCTATAAAGCCTGAAACACTTAACACACGGGTCACGGCATCGAATGGAATAAAGGAGAATTAAAATACATAATTAAAATTCTCTAGGAAGCAAGTTTTCAATCATGGAGTAATTTTTTGGAAGGAATTATAAATACATGCTAATCATATGAATAAGTGGATAAAAGTTTGATAAATCCACACAATTAAACACAATATAAACCATAAAATAATGGTTTATCAATCATTCTCCTTGTTTGGTTTAGCATGAGAACATGCTATTCTTTAAGTGTGGGAGAATTGATCAGTCCATATTGGACGATATATTTTAGCTTAAATTAGATGGAGTTCATCGTATAAACTCACACTTATTCACTAAAATAGCATACTTTTGTGTTTGATCCCTAAATTGAACCTAAATGTGAAAACATGCGTTTTTGTGCTAAAATTGAGCAATTTAATCTCACTTTTATTCCATTAGATGCCATGATATGTTTGTTGAGTGATTTCAGGTCCTAGAGGCAAGAATGGTTTGGTAGAAGTGGAAGAAAGCATGCAAAAAGGGAGAAAATGTGAAGAAAACAAATGAGAAAAGCATTTCAGCTTGTGCCCACACACAGGGGTCAAAATCAGGACCTGTGCGTCCGCACAGGTCTGTGCCCACGCACAGGAGGAAAATCAGCAAGTGTGCCCATGCATAGACCTGTGCGTCCACACAGGTACCAGCGCGTGCCTCCATTAAAACTGCACGTGGACTCGCATTTTGGGGGCTTTTTGGCCCATTTTTGAAGGCTTTGGAGCATATGTGAAGGGGGAAGCAACCATATATCATACCATATACTATCATACTTCATAGAATAATTTTTAGGAGTAGTTTTAGGGTAATTTAGGTTAGATTTCTCTCAATTCTCTCTTAGGGTTTTCATTAGGTTTTGTAGCATTTTATACTTCAATTTTGGCTTTGGATTTTTCTATCTCATTGTAAGTATTTCTTTAATTTCTCTTTTAATTACTACACTTGTTCTACACTTTCTCATATTTTCATTTCTCTTGCCAATTTATATATAGTCTTGCGATTTTGGTTTTCTAGTTGTTGAATTTGATGTTTGATGCTTATTTTATGTTTGTTTGAGTTGCCTTTATTGATTTTGATCATTTATGGTTCATAGCTTTCATCAATTTTCCAATTTTGCCATGTTTTATGTTTATGCCCTCTATGTGTTTGATGAAATGCCAATTTTGATTATGGGTTAATTTCCACCCCTTGGCTTGGGGAAAATGAGTGTATGGATTACTAGAGCCATAATGTCCAACATTTAATGATAATTCTTGGGTTGTTAATTGTTCTTGTTCCTACTAACGCTAATTTGTTGCTATGGTAATTAGCAAGCAAGCTTGGATTTGTGGGTTAAGAACACTTATGCTCATTTAACTTATCCTTCGATGTTAAGGGTTGACTTAGTAAGATTAATCCATGATAATTATCATAGTTATGGTTATGGTAAGGAAGGGATTCCATAACTCATCCCAAGTCAAGGTTTCTTTTGTGTTTTGAACCACCTTTAAATCATTTTATAGTTTTACTTGTATATATTACATACTTAGTTCTTTTATTCCTTTATTGCTTTGTTGATTGCAATTTTGTCTAGTTCTTTTATCTCTTTATTTGTTTATTTCAATCATTGAAAACCCCCTTGCTATCTCACAAACGAAATTGTATGCACTCATTGGCATTAGTTCCTAGGGAGAACAACCCATGGTTTAATTACTCTCGGTCAATTAGAAATTGTAAACTTTGATGTTTGGGATTTAAATTGCCGGTTTGGACTATACTCGCAACGGAACTATTTTATCTATTTCCGAATCGGTGCGAATCTCAACTCATCACCGAGCTACATGATCCGGGTTAATCGAAGACAAGAACGACCGACCTCGCATAAAGGTTGGTCGACACCGACCTCTCCCTAAAGAGCTCGGCCAACATCTCCACAGAGGCCTAAGCAGGCCCAAACAAGAGGGACGCAACCCACTCTAAAGGCGGCTGTCCTAAAAGATAGGTGACCTCACCCAAAGATAATATAAGATAACCAACTTATCTCAAAGAAAGGTCACTCAACACTACTACAAATACACTGGAGCTCCCAGGTATAACATTCATTCTGATTCTACACAAAAACCTGCCTAAAGCACGTGCTAACTTAAGCATCGGAGTCTCTTGCAGGTACCACCACCCTTCGGTGATCAAGGATCAGCAGCACTGTCAGATCCAGCAAGTCAGACACGACAGCTCCGACCACAACAGCAGATCTCATCCGAGATCGACCTTCAGTTTTAGGTAACCCTCGGAACACTAACCAAGTAATTCCCCAACTCAATTTCCCCACACTTAATTCATGTATATCGCACTAGTCTAAGCTAACCAAGGATTCAAATTAGGGACATTTATTATTTTCCACTTAGAGTTAATGATGTGCTAAAATAAAGAATAAATGGGGTAAAATAGGCTCAATACTGGGTTGGAAAGGGAAATGAAAGGGTAAGGCCATATAGGTATGTGAGCTATAGTGAAACAAGGCTTCAATCAGTAAGTGCATGCATACATCAAACAATGGAAATATAGAATCAAGCAAGACAAAGATCACAATTTTAGAGAGAACAACACACACCAAAATAAAACATTGGCAGATAAGATACAACTAATCAAATAGGTTCAAAATATCACTGGGTTTTGTGTGTTTGAGCTCTAAAACCATGTTCCAATATAAATTCCTTCAAGCAAAGTTCAACAAAAAGTTTTTCAAATTAGTGAAATGCCTTAAAGCAGTGTCTTGAAAAAGAATTTATCACTTCAACCAAGTAGTACCTAAATGCAAGGAACTAACTACTCATGCAAGTTATCCTATGTAACAAGAAAATTAAAGTACTGGTGTTAAGAGAGAGTTGTAACCTTCGGGAGTCAGTTACTGACCTCCCTACACTTAATGCTTGGCACGATCCTCCGTACCATCAGTGATCTGCAAGGCAGGTCTGGGATCGCTAACGATCGAATTTTCTGTCAGTAAGGAAATTCACAAATATTTTCTCGTTGTAAGTATAGTTTCTAAACCAACAAAGAATTCTTTCATACAAAAACTTGTTTGTCACTAAAGAAAACTCAATAAAATTAATAACCGAAGTATTCAAACCTCGGGTCGTCTCTCAAGAAATTTTAGGGAAGTGTATTTATTACTGGTTATGGAAGATTATCTTTTTGGGATTTTTGAATAAGGAACAAGAAGGATAAATTGCAAGAAGGTTAATTAATAATTAAGAACCTCTTAGCAAGGTATGAAAACTGGAAATCCCATCCTAGTTATCCTTATCAATTGTGATGAGAATTTTTTATTGCTCCCACATAGTTAACCCTTACTAAATAAAGGAAAGTCAAGTGGACTAATCAATTTGATTCCTCAAGTCCTAGTCAACTCCTAAGGAAAGACTAGATTTAGAGGGATCCAAATCAACCAGCAAATTTCAATTATCAATCAACAAAGGAGTTTGATAACTGATAAACCACTATTTTATGGTTTATAATGTGTTTAATTGTCTGGTTTTATCATGATCTTTACCCACTTATTCATATAATTAGCATGCATTTATATTTCCTTCCTAAAATTATTACATGATTGAAAACTTGCTTTCTAGAGACTTTTAATTATGTATTTTAATTCTCCTTTATTCCATTCAATGTCGTGTTCTGTGTGTTAAGTGTTTCAGGCTTTATAGGGCATGAATGAATTGGAGATTGGAAAGGAAGCTTGCAAAAAATGGAAGGAACACAAGAAATTGAGGAGATGACCAGCGAGAAGTGACGCGGCCGCATGGCTCACGCGACCGCGCGAAAGAGAGGAAATCGCAGTGACGCAGCTGCATGGCTCACGCGACCGCGCGGATTGGAATAGCACAAGTGACGCGGAGGCGTGGACGACACGCCCGCATGGCAAAGCAAAACGCCAAATGACGCGTCCGCATGAATGACGCGATCGCGTGACGTGCGCGATCTGCATAATCTGCAGAATCGTTGGGGGCGATTTTAGGCCCTGTTTTGACCCAGTTTTCGGCCCAAAAAAGCAGACTAGAGCCAGAGAACATGCAGAAATGAAAACAACTTTCATTCTATACAGTTTTTAGTTTTTAGATCTAGTTTTACTCCTCTTCTAGGTTTTCTCTCTACACATTCATAATTCTAAGGATTTTATTTTCTATTGCTCTTTGCATTGGGATATTGAGAAGAGTTATTACCTCACCAAGATTTCGTCATTCTAGTTCGTTTTCTTTACTTGGCTTTACTCTTCCATGTCCTTTGATTTACTCAATTTTACTATTAGATTATTTTAGAATTTATTAATACAAGAGTTACTTTTATTTTTAATTGATTCCTTTGAGTTTTATTTATCATGTCTTTCTTTAATTCCCTTTCCTATGTTATGAGTTCTACATTCACAATGAGCGAGTGGTTCCCAAACTTGATGGGGAGTTGATTGAAAGGAACCCTTGAGTTGGAATGCTCAAAAGAGAAATTGTAATTGGGTTTATTGTTGGATTGCTCTCTAGTCACTAACGCCAGTCCTTCCAAGTAAGCGGATTGGGACTTGTGAATAGAAACAGCATTCCAACTTGTTTAACTTTCCCTTACCTAGTAAGGGATAACTAAACAGAACAACCTTCAATTATCAATTAATCTTGAGAGTACTACAACAAGAATAGGGCTTCCAACTAATCTACTCCCAGTCAAGGCTTTTATTTAAATTACTTAATTTCCCCAATTTAATTTCCTGTTTATTCAACTCAAACTCTTTTTGAAAACATCTAATTAATAAAATAGCACACCTTTCTGCAACTCGTTGGGAGACGACCTGGGATTCATACTCCCAGTATTTTAATTTTAATTTTTGTGACAACCCTTCTAAATTGATAAGCAGATTTCTGGTTGGTTAAGAACTATACTTGCAACGCATATCTTATAACAATTCTTAACTCGCCAATTTCTGCCACGTCAATTTTTGGCGCCGTTACCGGGGAGTTGCAATAGAGTGCTAAAGTTATTGATTGGATTTTATTTATCTGTATTTTATTTTATTTTGCTACTATGAGCTGTATGTTTCTTTCATTAGATGATGCGTTCACTTCCTGATCCAAGCTTGCCAGTATTCGATCCTGAGATTGAAAGAACTATTTCACAAATAAGGCAAGCTCGGCGTCGGTTAGTCCTCTCAGAGGGCGGATCTAAAACGTTATTTAAGGAAGAAACCAAGCCCTTTCTACTGATTCGGTTGATTTACGTATAGGTGACATGTCAGCACCTAGGAGAGTTACTATCTAGGAGGCTGGAGCCCCTGATTTTACAATGCAACCGTTTCAAGCGCATCACCCAGCGGTGGCTACAGACTTTGAAATAAAGACTGCACTGCTCAATTTGATGCCCAAGTTTCATGGCTTACCTGCTCAAGAGCCTATCAAGCACCTGAGAGATTTTCAAGCAGCCTGTTCTACTGTCAGGCGTGATGGTGCGGATGAAACTTCTATTTTGCTAAAAGCCTTCCCGTTCTCTCTTGAGGGAAAGGCGAGAGAGTGGTACTTGATAAACCACTATTTTATGGTTTATCTTATGCTCAATTGAGTGGATTTTATCAACTCTTTACCCACTTATTTATACTATTTGCATGGTTTTACATTTGCCTTCCTAATTATGTGCTTTGATTAAAAACATGCTTCTTTGGACTTATAATTTCTAATATTAATCCTCTCTTATCACCATTAGATGCCTTGATATGTGTGTTAAGTGATTTCAGAGATTACAGAGCAGGAATGGCTCAGAGGATGGAAAGGAAGCATGCAAAAGTAGAAGGAATACAAGAAGTTGAAGGAACTGCAAAGCTGTCAACCTGACCCTCTCGCACTCAAACGGCTGTAACTTTAGCTACAAAGGTCCAAACGACGCGATTTCAGTTGCGTTGGAAAGCTAATGTCCAGGGCTTCGATTTGATATATAATGTGCCATAGTTGCTGTACACTAGGTGACGCGACTGCGTGCTCCATACGGCCGCATCGCAGTGACGAAAAACCAGCGTGGCAGATTTCTCCTCCAGCAATTTCTGGGCTGTTTCCGACACAGTTTGTGGCCTAGAAAACACAGATTAGAGGCTATAAAGTGGGGGAATGCATCCATTCAAAGGGAAGCTTTCATATTCACAATTTTAGGAGTAGATGTAGTTTTTAGAGAGAACCTAGGATTTAGGATTTCTCTTAGTTTTAGGAGTGGCTCTCAATCCCAGGTTCTTTATTTTTATTTATTTTCCCAATTCAATTTATGAACAGCTATGCTAGATTTAATTTCTTTTGTTAATGCAATTTGAGATATTTTCAGATTTAATTTTGCTTTGCTTTATTTATATTGATGCTTTTTAATTTAGATATTTTCTTCCTTTTGGCTTTGGTTAAGTAATTGGTAACGCTTGAGCTGTCAATAAAGCAGTGATTGAAATTGGGAGTTGCTCCAATAACTCTAGTCTTTCCATAGGAATTGACTAGGACCTGAGGATTAAGCTAATTAATCCACTTGATCTACCTTCATAGTTTGAGGTTAACAAAGTGAGATTAAAATCCAAATTTCATCACAATTGATAAGGATAGGACCTCTAGTTCTAATACCTTGCCAAGAGTTTATTTTATTATTATTATTTTATTTTTCTTATCATTCAACATACTGCTTCCCTACTTTCTAAAACCCCTACCTTACAAGACTCATAACCAATAATAAGAACATACCTCCCTGCAATTCCTTGAGAAGACGACCCGATGTTTGAATACTTCGGTTATCAATTTATTTAGGGATTTGTTACTTGTGACAATCAAAACATTTGCAAGAAAGGTTGATTGCTTGGTTTAGTAACTATACTTGCAACGAGTATTTACTATAACTTCTAAACCATCGATCTTCAGTTCTTCAAAATGGCGTCGTTGCCGGGAATTTGCAAACGTGTGCCTTATTATTGGTTATTGTAAATATTTAAAAAAAAAATTAGATTTTTATTTTAAATTTTTTTATCTTATCTTATTTTTCAAAATTCAATTTTTTTCTAAATCATCTCTTTTTCAAAATATTTTCTTTTTGTTAGTTTTATTTTTATTTTCTCTCACTACTATGAACTTTCACCCCTTTGGCTATGAGTCTGGTTACAATAATGTTGCAGGAAAAAGAAATTACAATGAGAACAGGTATCAAGGTTGGAATAATCAAAGATGGGAGGAGCCACAAGGATTTGATCAACCCTCATGGCAACAACCACCTCCAATGGACAATCAACAACCACCACTATATGCCTATGAATCCTCTCCTCAACATGACTTTGGACCACCATACTCACAAGCCCCTTTCCGCCATTCACCTTCATATGACCCTAACCCTCAACCACCATACCAACCACCTTATGAGCCATATGAACCATATATAGAACCACTCCAATTCCAACCCAATTACTCACAAGAACCACCACTTTAATATTCACCATCTCCATATCCATCAATCCAAGAGCATTATGATCCTATTTATGAAAGACAAGTGCATTAAGAGACAAAGGATCGTTTCAAGGAAACAGTGGATCGATTCCAGGCAACCATTCGTCAATTGGAGCAAGCGATAAATCAATTAGCTTCCCGACGTTTGGACACTCAAGGAACCCCCATGGCTTCATGTGGATAATCTAATGAAGAACGTAGCATGAAGGAGATACTAGAAACTCCAGTGAATAGTACGGAACATGGCTTTTTATTGGAACAAGTGGAGGAAGCCATAATAGTTGCAAAGGAAGAAGTGGTTGAAGACTTAGGAGATGCAGAACCTCCATGGGAAAGTTAGGTTATAAAACCTCCTTCCAAGGCGATTGAAATTGATGTTGAGGAGGGTGTACAACCTCCAAGGCATATCACAGTTGAAGACTTGGAAGAGGTTGATCAAGAGATAGAGATTCAAGAAGAAGAAGCACAACCTCCCATGCCCTTGGAAAGGAATGAAGAGAAGATTGAATTAGAAGAAAGCTACCAAGAGGAAGAGGTTGAAATTGAAGAAGCTTGCAAAGAGGTGGTAATTATCAGAGAAGAGCACAAGGGAGTGGAGCTTGCAATTTCATTAAAAATACCTCCCCATAAGTTGCCATCATCCTTCACAACATTCAAGTGGGTAAAACTCATATCCCTTATCTTTTTAATTCCACTTGAATATGGGCTACTGGAGATGGATGGTCAACTTAGAGCTCTTTGTAACATTAAGAGTAAGAGGAAGATGGCCAGTGGTAAGAATTGTCCTGCAAGGTTCATCATGGTTGGAAGCTTTAAGTTTAAACGCAAAGGTTAGTGTAAAGCTCAACTGAATGGGTCTAGGAAGCTGTTTGGTAGCTGCAGTGAGAATTCAAATTACTTATCACCCAGTTGGAAAAATACAGATCCCGACAAAGATGGGTGTAAAAGCAAGATTTGGGATCCTGGAATCTACTCTGACATTTGTCATCCCGGGAGCTTAAGAATCTGTTTGAAGCTTCTTAAAGGCTTTACATGCCTAGTTTGGGACCCCAGAGTCCATTGGAATAACAAACATTGGTGGAGATTCCTAGAAGAATACAAGCACAAGCCACCATAATAGGAAGCTCACCAAATATCCAACTTAAGGACTTTAACTAAAAGTGCTAGGTGGGAGACAACCAACCATGGTATGATCGTTCCTTTTTCATTTTTATTTAGTTTTATTTGTTTTCGAGTTTTATTTTATTTTATTATATTGAACCTGGAGTTTTGTATCACATTCATATTAACACTGCATTCTGCACTTTTTCATATTTAAAAAAAAAAAAGAAAGAGAAGCACGCACACGACGCGTCCACGTCACCAGTGCGTTTTGGAAGAAAAGAACTGAACAGAGAGTCACGCGAGAGCGTGGCTGGAGGCGTTCCTGTAGCACAAATTGATCCACGCGACCGCATGCCCCACGCATCCGCGTCATGTGGGAAAAATGCCTCCCGCGCGACCGCATCACCCACGCGGCCGCGTGGCCCTGTAAATCGACGTAAAAAGGGTGTATGGCCGAAAGTTGAGCTGGAATTGGGCTGGATTCGTGCTGGAAGCCCAAGCCCTCCCACACAAACGCGTGCCCCACGCGTCCGCGTCATATTGGAAATAAGGCCATTCACGCGATCGCGTCACCCACGTAACCGCGTCTCCCTGGATTTTGGCAATACTAAGTTTTGAACAGAGAGTTGTGTGACCGCGAGGCTGCCCTCGCGCCAGTAGCACAAAACGTGTCACGCGACCGCGTGACCGACGCGACCGCGTCGATTAACTTAAAAGCGCAAGTCACACGACCGCGTGCCCCACGCGTCCGCATGCCCCACGCGTCCGTGTCGCTTGCGCCGCACAGCTCAACCTATATTGCCAAAACATCTTATCTTTCTCTTCCCCAAATCCTATTTTCTCTTTTTCCTCCTTATTTCTTCCTTACTTCTTCTTCCCTTCTTTCCCTTCTCATTCTTCTTATTTTTATTTTTATTTTATTTTAATTTATTTGCATACTTTCATTCATTGTATTATTTTCATTGGTGTTAGAAATTTATTTGGGTTATTATTTCTATATTTTACTTGTGGATTATTAGAGGAATTATTTGACAATTATATATTACTTTTTAAAGGATTGCTTGCATGTTCAATTTAATACTTTCAATAGCTTATTTACCATGCATGCTATGTGTTTGTGAAAACACCCGTATGGCATTGTGCAATGTTTTTTAGTATCTTTTATCCTACTACTCTGAATGCTTGCTTTTCACAAAACCCTTTTTCATATCATATTCATTCATTATAATTGTCATTACAAACATGTTGTTAGTTTGAAAGACTTGGTAATCTAACTTGGACATTGAATGCTTGATCTATGCTACTCATGCCTTTGCCTGCATGCCAATAAACACCTTGCATTCAATTGTTATCATATGCACTAGCTATTTTCCATTGATGACTTTTCACATGTACTCATGAGCGTGGGTTAACGTCATTCTTATTTATTGTGCATTGATTACCACCTTTCCCGCTCTCTTCCTTGCTCTAACCCTTAGCTTTAAAAGTCACTTTCTTTTTCCCTTTTCAGGATGGCCACCAAGAAGGGTAAAGAGAAAGCTACTCCCAAATCACCGGCAAGGAAAGGAACAAAAAGAGCCCCAGTTGAAGCAACCCGTCCACTTATATATCTCAGCATGCACCGAGGACGGTGCAATCTTTAAGTGTGGGGAGGTCGATACCGATCTCCATGGGTTAGTTACTCTTCTATCTCAACACCAATATTTTATTTTCTTTGTTTGTTCATCATTGCATTTGCATTTGCATGTTTGACTGCATATTTATTTGATTTTGCGCATATTTTACCACTTGGTTAAGGTAATATTTTCTTTTTCAAGAAATTTTTATAGTATTTCACTAATTTAAATTGAAAATTTTTTTGATAAATTTGTTTGAAGTTGTATTTGGAACATGGTTTTTGAGCCAAAGAACACACAACCTGTGAGATTTTGAGCTTATTTACATGGTTACATTATTTAACCATAAATATTATTTTTGTGTGTTTTCTTCTCTATGATTGCAATCTTTGCTTTGTTCCATTCTATATGTCCATTATTTAGTGTATTTACATGCTTGCATATGATTGAGGCCATTACTTGTTATTAGCTCACTTATCCCAAATAAGCCTACCTTTTACATCACCCTTGTTAGCCACCTTTAGCCTTTTTATCCCCATTTACTCTGTTCTATAACCACATCACTAGCCTTAAGCGGAAAATAATTAAATATCCCAATTAAATCTTTGGTTAGCTTAAGATAGAGATTGTGTATCAACTAAGTGTGGGGAAACTGTGGGAACATGGGTTAATAAGAGAATGTATCATGTTTCTAATTTATTTGAATATTGGGAATTTGGGAACCTACTCATGAAAAATCAAAATAAAAAAAATAATGGAGAATCCATGTGCATTGATAAGTTATGTTTGCTTTTATGATTCAAAAAAAAAAAGAAAAGAAAGAGAGAAAAAGAGAAAAAGAAAAAAAAAATATATATATATATATAATATAATATAAATAAATAAATAAATAAGGGGACAAAATTACCCCAATGCTAAGTTAATGGAAATATCAATGCACATGTGACAAAAGTAAAGAAATAAAAAAATTTTGGTACATGAGTATGGAAATTATACAAAAGTGGGAATTATGGGTAGCTAGGCATGAATTTAAAAGTATATAGAGTATATGTATATTAGATGAGAGCTTAGGTTAATTAAAGATTCATATTATAGCTCACTTGGCCATACATATATCCTTACCTTTACCTCAGCCCCATTACAACCTTGAAAAGACCTCATGATGTTTGCATTGGTACATTAAATATTTGTTGATTGGTTAGATGAAGAACACGGTTTGGAAAGCATGACTAGAGAAGAGTAGAGTGAATAACCCTATACACTTGAGAAATTAGAGTGATATACACTACCAGTGAGGATTCAATGCTTGATTCTATGTTCCCTGCTTTCATGAGCTGTCTTCTTACAAGTTTACTTGTCTTTATTTTATATGATTTGAATTAGTGGAATTTGAATTATTTTTGTCTTGGAGAACTTATTTACTTTTAACCAAGTAGGTAGAAACATTTTTGCATTTAGTTGCATTCATAGGTTGCATTTCATACATTCTACCATTCCTCTTCACCCCTTTATTGTTTCTCTTGAGCTTAGCATGAGGACATGTTAATGTTTAAGTGTGGGGAGGTTGATAAACCACTATTTTATGGTTTATCTTATGCTCAATTGAGTGGATTTTATCAACTCTTTACCCACTTATTCATACTATTTGCATGGTTTTACATTTGCCTTCCTAATTATGTGCTTTGATTGAAAACATGCTTCTTTGGACTTATAATTTCTAATATTAATCCTCTCTTATCACCATTAGATGCCTTGATATGTGTGTTAAGTGCTTTTAGAGATTACAGGACAGGAATGGCTCAGAGGATGGAAAGGAAGCATGCAAAAGTGGAAGGAATACAAGAAGTTGAAGGAACTGCAAAGCTGTCAGCCTGACCCTCTCGCACTCAAACGGCTGTAACTTTAGCTACAGAGGTCCAAACGATGCAGTTCTAGTTGCGTTGGAAAGCTAACGTCCGGGGCTTCGATTTGGTATATAATATGCCATAGTTGCCCTGAAGCTAGGCCATACGACCGCGTGCTCCATGCGGCCGCGTCGCAGTGACGAAAAACCAGCATGGCAGATTTCTCCTCCAGCGATTTTTGGGCTGTTTCCGACCCAATTTGTGGCCCAGAAAACACAGATTAGAGGCTATAAAGTGGGAGAATGCATCCATTCAAAGGGAAGCTTTCATATTCACAATTTTAGGAGTAGATGTAGTTTTTAGAGAGAGAGGTTCTCTTCTCTCTCTTAGGATTAGGATTTAGGATTTCTCTTAGTTTTAGGAGTGGCTCTCAATCCCAGGTTCTTTATTTTTATTTATTTTCCCAATTCAATTTATGAACATCTATGCCAGATTTAATTTCTTTTGTTAATGCAATTTGAGGTATTTTCAGATTTAATTTTGCTTTGCTTTATTTATATTGATGCTTTTTAATTTAGATATTTTCTTCCTTTTGGCTTTGGTTAAGTAATTGGTAACGCTTGAGCTGTCAATAAAGCAATGATTGAAATTGGGAGTTGCTCTAATAACTCTAGTCTTTCCATCGGAATTGACTAGGACCTGAGGATTAAGCTAATTAATCCACTTGATCTACCTTCATAGTTAGAGGTTAACAAAGTGAGATTAAAATCCAAATTTCATCATAATTGATAAGGATAGGATCTCCAGTTCTAATACCTTGCCAAGAGTTTATTTTATTATTATTATTTTATTTTTCTTATCATTCAACATACTGCTTCCCTACTTTCTAAAACCCCTACCTTACAAGACTCATAACCAATAATAAGAACATACCTCCCTGCAATTCCTTGAGAAGACGACCCGAGGTTTGAATACTTCGGTTATCAATTTATTTAGGGGTTTGTTACTTGTGACAACCAAAACGTTTGCAAGAAAGGTTGATTGCTTGGTTTAGTAACTATACTTGCAACGAGTATTTACTATAACTTCTAAACCATCGATCTTCAGTTCTTCAGTACTACACTCAACCCACAGCAACTGTATCTAACTAGGATACACTGAGAAGAGAATTCTTGGAAAAATTCTTTCCAGCTGAAGTTACTGATAAACTGAGGAAAGACATTTCCATGATTGTTCAGGACGAATCTAAGACTCTCTATGAATACTGGGAGCGCTTTAATAATCTTCTGGAAGCTTGCCCCCACCATATGATTGACAAGAAAGTGTTACTCGGTTATGTCACACAGGGCATGAGGCCCCAAGATAAGACCACATTAGAAAGTGCTAGCAATGGGTCTGTGAAAAAGTACAAGACCACTGATGAGGCATGGCAATTGATCAGCGACTTAGCTAAATCTACTCGGAATCACAGGCAGAAACAAGGCCGTTCAAAAGCCGTTACAGAAGTATCCTCTAGCAGAGAGACTGCTGCTTTAACTCAGAGTATCTGTGAAATGACCAACTTGCTGAAGCAAATGCAATTGAATCAACAACAAGTTCAGCAAGCTCAACCTTCTACACCACAGCAAAACCAACAGTTAGTCCCACAGAGAGTTTGCGGAATCTGTGATAATTATAGCCACTATACTGATAAATGTTCGCAGCTCCAGCAGGAAGACAACACCCTGGCAGCCACTCATAACTTCTATGACCACCCCAACCAAGGGTCCAATCAAAGTGGCAATTACAACCATGGATGGCAGGACAATTCTAACCAGAATTGGAGGGACAACAACAACAGAGGAGGCAGAGACAATCAGGGAAATCAGAGGTGGAATAATAACAACAACAGGCAACAGAACCACTACCAGCCTTACAGAGCACCTCACCTGAGGCAATCCCAAGGACCACAGAATACCCAACAGCAGACCTCTAAAATTACCTATCCTTCTTCATCTGCTAATGATGACTTATTACAATCTATTGATCGGAGACAGCAGACCATGGAAAATAACATTAATGCCACTCTAAATGGTCTGAATGCTACTTTGCAAGATCTTGTCGCACAGATTGGATCAATGAATAACTCCAATAACCAGCCTTGGAGCTCCAGTGGAATTCTCTCTCAACCATTACCCAATCCCAAGGGTGGCATTAATGCCATCACCCTAAGGTCCAGAACCACACTGCAGGAGAGGAACCAGGAGGAGCCAAGCCCACCAGAACACACCTCAACTGAAGAGGTAGTGGAAATAGAATATGTTGAAGAGGAAGAAGACATACAGGACATAGCTGAAAAAGAAGAAGTTCAACCACAGGAGGAAGCATCAAAAGGCGTAGACACTGCAGAAGACACCACTCCTATTCCATTTCCACAACTTGCAAGGAAGCCCAGGAAGCAGCTGGAACCTGATCCAAAAATGGTAGAGATATTCAAAAAGGTTGAGGTAACTGTTCCTCTATTTGATGTTATACAACAGGTACCTAAATATGCAAAGTTTCTAAAAGATTTATGTATACATAAAGACAAAATTAATGAATTAGAAACTATTCCTTTAGGTAGTTCTATATCTGCTTTAATGGGTGGTTTACCTAAAAAATGTAGTGACCCAGGTCCTTGTATGGTTAATTGTACTATTGGTGGTGTGATAATTTCTGACTGCATGTGTGATTTAGGAGCATCTGTGAGTGAAATGCCTTTTTCTATATATGATATTTTGAGGCTCCCTCCCTTAAAATGGTCGGCAGCTCGTTTTGTGTTAGCAGATAAAAGCATTATTACAGTGGTTGGAGTTGCTGAAGATGTATTAGTGGGCATTAATGGACTCACATTCCCCACTGATTTTTATATTCTGGAGATGCCCCCAAATGACTCAGAGAAGTTGTCATCAATCCTACTTGGAAAACCTTTCCTGAAGACATCAAAGTTCAAATTGGATGCTTTTTCAGGAACATACTCTTTTGAAATAGATGGTCGAGTGGTAAGCTTCAATCTGAATAGAGTTCTGAAGTACCCTCCAGAAGATCATTCTATCTTCCAGTGTGATATCATTGACGAAACCGTAGCTGAAGTTCACCAGGAGGAGTTAGAAGAGAAGCACACAGGACAAGGTCTGAGTGTGGGGACACTCTTGAACAACAATGATGGCACTTTGCCATTTTCACCAGCTTCAGACAATCCAGAGCCTGACCATGAGCAGAAGTTAGAGTTGAAACCCCTTCCTCCACACCTCAAATATGCTTACCTTGAGGACAAGCAAAACTGTCCAGTTATCATTGCAAGGGAACTCACTTCTCAACAAGAAGAGCAGTTACTTAGTGTGCTGAGGAGGCACAAGAAGGCAATTGGTTGAAGTTTGGCAGACATAGTAGGCATCAACTCTCAAGTCTGTGAGCACAGAATATTTTTAGAAGAGGGAGCAAGACCTGTCCGTCAACCCTAGAGAAGACTGAACCCCACTATCCTAGAGGTTGTCAAGAAGGAAGTGACCAGACTACTGGAGGCAGATATCATCTATCCCATCTCAGACAGTGAATGGGTGAGCCCAGTACAAGTGGTGCCCAAGAAGTCTGGAGTCACTACAGTAAAGAATGAGCATGGAGAGTGATAAACCACTATTTTATGGTTTATATTATGTTTAATTGTGTGGTTATATCATGATCCTTACCCACTTATTCATTAATTTAGCATGCATTTATATTTCCTTCCTGAAATTATTACATGATTGAAAAATGCTTCCTAGGGACTTTTAATTATGCATTTTAATCCTCATTTATTCCATTCGATACCGTGATCTGTGTGTTAAGCGTTTCAGGCTTTATAGGGCATAAATGAGTTGGAGATTGGAAAGAAGCTAGCAAAAATGGAAGGAAGACAAGAAATTGAGGAGATAACCAGCGAGAAGTGACGCGGCTGCATGGCTCACGCGACCGCACGGAGGAGGAGAAATTGCAGTGACGCAGCCGCATGGCTCGCGCGACCGCGCGGAATGGAAAAGCACAAACGACGCAGAGGCATGGACGATGAGCCCGCCTGGTGAAGCGAAACGCGAATGATGCGTCCGCATGAGCGACGCGATCGCGTGGCATGCACGATCTGCATAATTTGCAAAATTGCTGGGGGCAATTTTGGACCCTATTTTGACCTAATTTTCGGCCCAGAACAGCAGACTAGAGCCAGAGAACATGCAGAAACCAAAGACAACATTTATTCTACACAGTTTTAGTTTTAGATCTAGTTTTCACTCCTCCTCTAGGTTTTTCTTTTCTACACATTCATAGTTCTTAGGATTTTAATTTTCTCTTGCTTTTGCATTGGAATATTGAGAAGAGTTATTACCTCATCAAGACTTCGTCATTCTAGTTCGTTTTCTTTACTTGGTTTACTCTTCTATGTTCTTTGCTTTGTTTAATTTTACCATTGGAATATTTTTAGGATTATTTAATACAAGGATCACTTTTATTTTTAATTGACTATTTTGATTTTTATTTACAATGTCTTTCTTTAATTTCTTTTCATATGCTATGAATTTTACATTCACAATGAGCGAGTAGTTCCCTAACTTGATGGGGAGTTAATTGAAAGGAACCCTTGAGTTGGAAGGTTCAAGAGAAAGATTGTAATTGGGTTATTATTGGTTTGCTCTCTAGTTCCTGACACCAATCCTCCCAAGAGTGGATTGGGACTTGTGGATAGAACAGCATTCCAACTTGCTTGATCTTCCCCTACTTAGTAAGGGATAACTAAACGAAATAACTCTCAATTGTCAATTAATCTTGAGAGTATTCCATCAAGAATAGGGCTTTCGTGTAATCAACTCCTAGTCAAGGCTTTTATTTACATTATTCAAATTCACCAATTTAATTTCCTGTTTACTCAACTCAAACCTTTTTGAAAACATCTGATTAATAAAATAGCACACTTTTCTGCAACTCGTTGGGAGACGACCTGGGACTCATACTCCCAGTATTTTAATTTCAATTTTCTGTGACACCTTTTTAAATTGATAGGCAGATTTCTGGCGAGTTAAGAACTATACTTGCAATGCATATAAATTAACAATTTTTAATTCGCCAATTTCTGCCCACATCAAATTTTGGCGCCGTTGCTGGGGAGTTGCAATATAGTGCTAAAGTTATTAATTAGAATTTATTTATTTGCATTTTATTTTATTTTACTAGAGCTGCATGTTTCTTTTGTCAAATAACGCGTTCACTTCCTGATCCAAGCTTGCCAATATTCGATCCTGAAATTGAAAGGACTATTTCACGAATAAGGCGAGCTCGGTGTCGGTTAGTGCTCTCTGAGGGCGGATTTGAAACACCATTTGAGGAAGAAACCAGCCCCCGTTCTACTGATTCGGTTAATTTACGTACAGGTAACATGGCGGCAGCCAGAAGAGTTACTATCCAGGAGGAAGGAGCCCCTGATTTTACAATGCAACCATTTCAAGCGTATCACCCAGCAGTGGCTACAGATTTTAAAATAAAGACCGCACTTTTCAATTTGATGCCCAAGTTTCATGGCTTACCTGCTCAAGAGCCTATCAAGCACCTGAGAGATTTCCAAGCAGCCTGTTCTACTGTCAGGCGTGATGGTGCAGATGAAACTTCAATTTTGTTGAAAGCTTTCCCGTTTTCTCTTGAGGGAAAAGCAAGAGAGTGGTACTACACTCAACCCCTAGCAAATGTATCCAATTGGGATACATTCAGAAAAGAATTTTTGAAAAAATTCTTCCCATCTGAAGTTACTGATAAACTGAGGAAAGACATTTCCACGATTGTTCAAGATGACAACAAGACTCTCTTTGAATACTGGGAGCGCTTCAATAATCTTCTAGAAGTATGCCCCCACCACAGGATTGACAAGATGGTGTTACTCAGCTATATCACACAGGGTATGAGGCCCCAAGATAAGACCACATTGGAAAGTGCTAGCAATGGGTCTATGAAGAAGTACAAGACCACTGATGAGGCATGGCAATTGATCAGTGAGTTAGCTGAATCTACTAGGAACCACAGGCAAAAACAAGGCTGTTCAAAAGCCGTTGCAGAAGTATCCTCTAGCAGAGAGACTACTGCTCTAGCTCAGAGTATCTGTGAAATGACCAACTTGCTTAAGCAAATGCAATTGAATCAACAACAAGTTCAGCAAGCTCAACCTTCTCCAGCACAGCAAAGCCAACAGCTAGTCCCACAGAGAGTCTGTGGAATTTGTGCTGATTATAGCCATTATACTGATGAATGCCCGCAACTCCAGCAGGAAGACAACATGGTGGCATCCACTCATAACTTCTATGACCACCCCAACCAGGGGTACAATCAAGGTGGAAATCATAACCATGGATGGCAGGACACTTCTAACCAGAATTGGAGGGACAACAATAACAGAAGAGGCAGAGATAATCAGGGAAATCAGAGGTGGAATAATAACAACAACAGGCAGCAGAACCAATCTTACAGAGCACCTCACCTGAGGCAATCCTAAGGACCACAGAATATCCAACAGCAGACCTCTCAATTTACTCACCCTTCTTCATCTCCTAATGAAGAGTTACTACAATTCTTTGAGCAAAGACAACAGACCATGGAAAATAACATTATGAACAATAATAATGCCAGTCTGAATAGTCTGACCTCTACTTTGCAAGCTCTTGTCTCACAGGTTGGATCAATGCAAAATTTCAATAACCAACCTTCAAGTTCCACTGGAATTCCCTCTCAACCATTACCCAATCCAAAAGGAGGCATTAATGTCGTCACCCTAAGGTCCGGAACCACACTGCAGGAGAGGAATCAAGAGGAGCCAAGCCCACCAGAACACACCTCAGCTGAAGAGGCAGTAGAAATAGAAGATGTTGAAGAGGATGAGGACATACAGGACATAACTGAAAAAGAAGAAGCCCAACCACAGGAGGAAGCACCAAAAGGTGGAGACACTAGAGAAAACACCACTTTTATTCCATTTCCACAACTTGCAAGGAAGCCCAGGAAGCAGCTGGAACCCGATCCCAAAATGGTAGAAATATTCAAAAAGGTTGAGGTAACTGTTCCTCTTTTTGATGTTATTCAACATGTACCTAAATATACAAAGTTTCTAAAAGACTTATGTATACATAAGGACAAAATTAATGAATTAGAAACTATTCCTTTAGGTAGTTCCATATCTGCTTTAATGGGAGGATTACCTGAAAAGTGTAGTGACCCAGGTCCTTGTATAGTTAGTTGTACTATTGGTGGAGTAGTAATTTATGATTGCATGTGTGATTTAGGAGCATGTGTTAGTATAATGTCTTTGTCTATATATGATATTTTGAGGCTCCCTCCCTTAAAAAGGTCGGCAGCTCATTTTGTGTAGCAGATAAAAGCATTATTACAGTGGCTGGAGTTGCTGAAGATGTTTTAGTGAACATTAAAGGGCTTACATTTCCCATTGATTTTTATATCTTGGAGATGCCCCATAATGACTCAAATAAGCCATCATCAATCCTACTTGGAAGGCCATTCATGAAGACATCAAAATTTAAATTGGATGCTTTTTCAGGAACATACTCTTTTGAAATAGATGGCCGAATAGTAATCTTCAATCTGAATGGAGTCATAAACAACCCTCCAGAAGATCATTCTATCTTCTAGTGTGATGTCATAGATGAAACTGTAGCTGGAGTTCACAAGGAAGAATTAGAAGAGAGGCATATTGGACAAGGTCCAAGTGTGGGGACCCTCTTGACTGACAATGAGGGCACTTCGGCACTTTCACAAGCTCCAGACAATCCGAAGCCTGCCCATGATCAGAAGTTAGAGTTGAAACCCCTTCCTCCACATCTCAAATATGCTTATCTTGAAGATGAGCAGAAGTTTCCAGTCATCATTGCAAGGGAACTCACTTCTCAACTAGAAGAGCAGTTACTTGATGTACTGAGGAGGCATAAGAAGGCAATTGGGTGGAGTTTGGCAGACATAGTAGGCATCAACCCTCAAGTATGTGAGCACAGAATATTTTTAGAAGAGGGAGCAAAACCTGTCCATCAACCCCAAAGAAGATTGAATCCCACTATCTTGGAAGTTGTCAAAAAGAAAGTGACCAGACTATTGGAAGCAGGTATCATCTATCCCATTTCAGATAGTGAATGGGTTAGCCCAGTACAAGTGGTGCCCAAGAAGTCTAGAATCACTACAGTGAAGAATGAGCATGGAGAGCTCATAGCAACTAGAGTTCAGAACGCTTGGAGAGTCTGCATTGATTACAGGCGTCTCAACCAAGCCACCCGTAAGGATCACTACCCACTTCCATTCATCGATCAAATGCTGGATCGCCTATCAGGTAAATCACATTATTGTTTTTTAGATGGTTACACAGGTTATTTCCAGATTCATATAGCTCCTGAGGATCAAGAAAAGACCACTTTTACATGTCCTTTTGGGACTTATGCTTACAAGAGAATGCCCTTTGGCTTGAGCAATGCACCAGCTACTTTCCAAAGGTGTATGATGAGTCTTTTCTCTGATCTTATTGAGGACTGTATGGAGGTTTTTATGGATGATTTTAGCGTTTATGGTGATTCTTTTAGCCTTTGCTTAGATGGATTATCTAGAGTATTAGATAGATGTGTTCATACAAATCTTGTATTGAATTTTGAAAAATGTCATTTTATGGTAAAACAAGGGATTGTATTAGGACATGTGGTATCTAATAATGGCATTTCTGTAGACCCAGCAAAGGTGAATGTTATTTCTAGTTTACCTTACCCCTCCTCTGTGAGGGAAGTCCGTTCGTTCCTTGGCCATGCAGGTTTTTACAGGAGATTTATTAAGGACTTTAGTAAGGTAGCACTTCCCTTATCCAGATTACTGCAGAAGGATATTGAGTTCGAGTTCAGTGAGGATTGCAAACAAGCGTTTGATAAGCTGAAAACCGCACTAACTCAAGCTCCAATTGTAAGAGGACCAGACTGGAGCCAACCATTTGAAATTATGCGTGATGCTTCCAACCATGCAGTAGGAGCGGCACTGGCTCAGTGTGAAGGTAAGGATTCTTTTGTTATTGCTCATGCGTCTAAGACTTTAGATGCCGCTCAGTCTAATTATACTACTACTGAGAAAGATCTTCTTGCTATTGTTTTCGCTCTGGATAAATTCCGAGCCTATCTACTTGGTACGAAGGTAGTAGTGTACTCAGACCACATAGCTCTAAAGTATCTGTTAGCTAAAAAGGAGTCCAAACCAAAGCTTATACGTTGGATACTGCTATTACAAGAATTTGATTTAGAAATTAAAGATAGGAGTGGTAACCAAAATTTAGTGGCGGACCACCTTAGTCGCCTTGAGCACATTACAGATGACCCTACTCCTATAGCTGATAATTTCCCATTTGATAACCTACAAGCAGTATCTGAGATAGTCCCTTGGTATGCGCCTGTAGCTAATTATCTAGTTAGCCGCACCTTTCCTCCAAACTTTTCTAAGCATCAAAGGGACAAGCTGAAAAGCGAGTCTAAATATTATATATGGGATGACCCATATTTATGGAGATGTGGCGCTGACCAAGTAATTAGACGATGTGTGTCTCAATCAGAATTCCAGTCCATTTTAGAGGCCTGTCACTCATCTGAGAGTGGAGGGCATTTTGGCCCTCAACGAACAGCTAGAAAGATCTTAGACTGTGGATTCTGGTGGCCTACTCTTTTTAGAGATGCTGCTGAGTTTTGTAAATCCTGTCTCTCATGCCAAAAAATTGGTAATATATCCAGAAGGGATGAGATGCCTTAACAATATATGCTTTTCTGTGAAATTTTTGATGTTTTGGGCATTGACTTCATGGGTCCATTTCCAAATTCTAATGGTTTTTTTTATATATTGTTAGCTGTAGATTATGTTTCTAAATGGGTGGAAGCAATTTCTACCCGCAATGATGATGCTAACACTGTTGTTTCCTTTGTGAGAAACCACATTATTTGTCGCTTTGGATCACGACGAGTAATCGTGAGCGATCAAGGCACCCATTTTTGTAACAGGAGACTAACAGGATTAATAAAGAGGCATGGGATAATTCATAAGGTTGCAACAGCATACCATCCTCAGACCAATGGGCATGCCAAGGTGTCAAACAGAGAAATAAAGCGTATCTTGCAGAAGATAGTCAAACCTCATAGAAAAGACTGGAGCACCAGGCTACAAGATGCACTATGGGCATACAGAACAGCATACAAAACACCCATTGGGATGAGTCCTTTTTGCTTAGTTTATGGAAAAGCTTGTCATCTCCCTGTTGAAATAGAGCACAAAGCCTTTTGGGCAGTCAAGGAGTGCAACATGGGAATGGAAAAAGCCGGAGTTGAAAGGAAGTTGCAACTGCAAGAACTGGAGAGCCTTCGCCTAGAAGCTTATGAGAACTCAAGACTATACAAGGAGAAGATGAAGGCTGTACATGATCAGCGTATCAAGAGGAAAGAGTTACAACCTGGGGACTCAGTCCTCCTTTACAAATCTCGACTGAGGCTTATGCCAGGCAAGTTGAGATCAAGATGGGAAGGTCCATACAGAGTAGAGAAGGCCGAACCGTACGGAGTTTATCACCTTAGCCATCCTTCGAGCTCTGAGTTTATCAAAGTTAATGGACAGTGTTTAAAGCTGTACCATGGCAAAAAATGGAAGAAAGACAAGGAACTCGAAATCTTCCTCTTGGAAGATCCCCACATAGCCGAACACTAAGCTAGTGGAGTGTCCAACTTATGGACATTAAAGCAAAGTGCTAGGTGGGAGACAACCCACCATGGTATGATCGTTCTTTTCTCTATTTTTAGTTTTCTTACTCAATAACTCTTCTCTTTATTAGTATATTTCGTGTATCTGCATTTACATACTTTTATTTAAAAAAAAATGCCTCGCGACGCGATCGCATCAGCGACGCGTCCGCGTCGAAAGGAGAAGGGTGAAAAATAAAAAATGAACAGAGAGTCACGCGAGAGCGTGGCTGGAGGCGTGCCAATGGCACAAATCGTCCCACGCAATCACGTTGCTGATGCGACCACCTCATACGGGAATAATGGCCTACCACGCGACCGCGTGCCCCACGCGACCGCGTGCCCCACGCGACCGCGTGCCCCACGCGACCGCGTGCCCCACACGGCCGCGTGACCAGGATTTCGGCGTAATAATGGTGCACAGCTGAAAGTTGTGCTAGAGTGGTGCTGGACTGGTGCTGGACGCGCAATCCCCCTCACGCGACCGCGTGCCCCACGCGGCTGCGTCGTACTCCAAAAACTGCCCACTCCCACGATCGCATGTCCCATGCAATCGCGTCACCTAAAATTTGGCATTTAATGATTTTGAACAGAGAGTTATGCGAGTGCGAGGCAAACCTCGCGCCACTGGCACAAACCGGGTCACGCGACCGCGTGACCGACGTGACCACGTCAATCACCTTAAGGGCAAGTCGCGCGACCGCGTGCCCCATGCAATCGCGTCGCTTGCGGTGCACAGTTTTCCTAATTTTGCCAAATATCATATCTTTTTCTCCCCAAATCCTATTTTCTTTTTTCCCTCCTTATTTCTTCCTTCTCCCTTCTTCCTTCTATCTCCCCTTTCACTCTCTCTCTCTCTCACCTCCATTAACAAGGTTTTATTTTCTTCCACCCTCTTTCCTTTTCCATCATTCTTCTTATTTTATATGTTATTTTATTTTCTTTTCTTTTTCTTTTCATTATTCATATTTTCCTTCTTCTTCTTTCCTTTTACTTGGTGTTAGAATTTTATTTGAGTCATTATTCCTCATTATATGCTTGTGGATTGTTGCAAATTATTTGGCAATTGATGACATGTCACCATGTCATGTTTTTCTATGCTTTTTCATACAAGAAATTTATGATTAGTGCTTAAATATTGCATTCTTTGGTGCTTAAATGGTATATTTCTTTGATCTTTTGATTTGATAAACTTTGTAGGAAATAAGAAGAAAAAGAAGCAAAAAGAGCACAAAATAAGCTAAGAAGAAGAAAAGAGGAATTTTGGGCACACTTTGAAGTTGGAGCACACTTTGGAGGCTTAGGCCACGCTTCTAAAAGCGTGACCCATGACCAAATCAAGGAAGAGAAGCGTGGCCCAAAGGAAGAAAAGCGTGGCTCAAAACAAAGAGCAAGAGAGGACAAAAAAAGCTTGAGCTAAAGTTTGCCTCAAACTTTAGCTCAAACTTTTGGAGGAGCTTTTCCTTTTAGTTTTCATAGAGAGTTTTCGGAGAGCTTTTGGTGTGGAGTGAATTTTAATTTCTAAGTCTCGGGGAAGGAGAATTGAATTCCCTTCCTCTTAGTTTTTTTGCTTTCAATTTCAATTACAATTGTCTTGGATCTTGGGTTGGAGAATTGAAGGAATTCTGTTTCAATCTCATCCTGCGACCTCTCTGTTTCTTTACTGCACAATTGAATTTAAATTTTTGTTAATTGCTTCTTCATCTACTTTCTCTGCAATTTACATTTCCTTCGCAATTGTTCTTGTTGGATCTAGGAAGGCATTGAGATCTAGACTTGGTTATCTAGTCTCTTGGGTCCTGAGATCTGAATTATCATTTTACATTCTCTGTTTACTGCTTTCAAGCTCATTTACATTTCTGTTTCAAGATCTGATTCAATCCAATTCATCTTCCACTCTTATGTTTGTTGAATTTTACTTTGTCTTGTTTAATTTCTGCAAATCCAATTCCCAATTCCCTTTACAATTCAAGCCATTTAAATTTCTTGCACTTTAAGATTCTGCAATTTACATTTCTTGCGTTCTAAGTTTCTGCCATTTAATTTCTTGTTCTTTAAGATTCAGCACTTTAAATTTCAGTTCTCTTTAATTTCATGCAATTTACCCATTCCCTTTACTTTCTATGCAATTTAAATTCTGCAAATCACAAATCTCTCAACCAAATCTTGATTCGCTTGACTAAATCAACCACTAAACTAAAATTTCTCAATCCTTCAATCCCTGTGGGATCGACCTCACTCCCGTGAGTTTTTATTACTTGATGCGACCCGGTGCATTTGCCGGTGAATTTTGTGTCGGATCATTTTCCGCACATCAAGTTTTTGGCACCGTTGCCGGGGATTGATTTAGATCAACAATGATTAAGTGGGTGAGAAGTCTAGATCAAGCATTTTCTTTATTTTTCTTTTCTGTTTTAGATTGAAACCAAGGTGTTTGAGTTTTTGCCTCACTAAGAAATTCTCATCTCTGATATGAGTAATTTCAATTTTCATTGATGTTTGCAAAATACAAATGGAGTTCAACTCATCATTTGGTCAAACAAAATTTTATGGGATATCACCCACCATCACCAATCTCTAATGGTGGTTGGGAATATCACCAAGAAACTTCAAATTCTGGGCATTCCAATTCATGGAGCTATGCTTCAGAACCACAAGATGAGAAAGAAAATTATATGGGATATTTCCCTCCATCACAAAATGATGCAAGTCATGATTCTAATGGTGGCTGGGGGGAGCAAAACCAGAAAACATTTGAGAATCCATATTTCACTTATCAAGAGCCATCTTCACTTGAACGTACCTCCAATTCACTTATGCAAAATTGTCCAACCTCACCTTCCAGTTTTTCATCTGAAAATTTTTCATCACTGGACTTTGGCTCCACAAAAAATTCTTGCCAAAGCTCACCACCCACACAAATTTCAATGAACCAAGGCCTCTCAAAGCTTGAGATCATGTTTGAAAAATATGAGAGAGAAGCACAAATATCCTGGAAAAGGCAAGAAGCTCTCTCCAAAAATATGAATGGAGATTTAGAGAAAATAAGGAGGAGCTTAGAACCACTGAGCAAGAAAAATGAGGGCCAATTGATGGATATGAAGGAGAAAGTGGAAGAGCAAGATAAGGAGGCCACTGCATCAAGTGAACTTTCAATGAAGAATGAGGTGGTTGAACCTGAAACTGCACTTGAGATGACAAGAGCACATGGCAACTCACAACTCTCACAAACCTCCCTGGACCAAAACGCCTCAACACTTGAATCCATGATTGAAAGGTATGAAGAGGAGATGAAGAAAGCTTGGGAAGATCAACAAACCTCCTCAATGAAAAAGATATTAAGTCAAATGTTGGGTGCAAGGGAGGAAGTGGAAGAGCAAGAAAGTGAGAAAGACAACCAAAGAATTCCAAACTCAAGTGAAGCAGAGAAGTACATGAAGGAAAAATCCACAGAACCACCATTGCAAGAGACTCTTGATGAAGACAAAACTCTAACAATCACACAGCAACCAAGTCGTAAATTCAAGGAAGTGAAGGCAATTAACAAAAGCACCAAGAAGAGGATTGTGACCAAGATACCAAGGACAACATTCATGAGAAGGTCAACTGCAAACAATCCTCCCCCTGATCCAGCAAGCAAGATCAATCAAGCCAATTTCACAAGGAAGCTTGCTGAGGAGAGACCAAGACAGGGGGCAATAGCTGAATCTTCTCCTCCCTTGAGGTCATTCCTCTTAACAAACTGGAAGAAGAGGAAGAAAGTAAAGAACAGGTAGACAGTAAGTACATTTCTTCTCCTTGCTTTGTTTAAATTTCAATAAATTGGCATATGATCACATTCTAAGTTTGGTGTTGCCTTGCAACAAATTGTTTTCAATCCCGTTTGGATGATTGCATCAATTCTACATGAAGTGTCACGCTAAGATTCTAAGTTTGGTGTGCCACTTAATTTTCTATGCAATGAATCCAGCAACATCACTTGTCTGCATAATCATATTGCCTTTTACAGTGTTATTTTTCTTCTTAGTTGGATAATTTTTGTTTTCTCTTTGTTTCATTTATTTACTTGTTTTTAATGCTTTCCTTCATTAACTGTTTTTGTTAATACATCACCAAGACATCCTTATTCATAACAGACTCTTCATTTGGTGATTGTATTTAACATATAACAGTTTCTTTTGTTTAGTTTTATTTCAAATAAATTGACATGTGGTTGCATTCTAAGTTTGGTGTTGCTATGCAACAAAATTTGGTTCTAATCCTTACAAGATACTTGCATCAATTCTAAGTGAAAGTGTCACACTAAGTTTGGTGTGCCACTTATTCTTTATGCAAAGTATTATGCTCACCTTCTTAAGTTTGCAATCACAAGGTCTCTGTCTCCTGTGCCTTGATTACTATCTTCAATTTTGGTTGCTTAGAACACATGTACTACTAACTTTTCATTGTGTAAGACACTCATGATCCATCTTAGCCCCATAGCCATTGTTCTAGTTGTTGCTTGAGGATGAGCAAGCATTCTGAGTTTGGCAAGGGAAGGAGGAGAATGGGAGGAAAATGACAACAATAGAGAAGATGAACTACAAGGTTGTAAAGTTCCTTTTCCTCTCATTTGTTTCAAGCACTATAAACTGCATGATTGTCTTTACCTTTTCGGTTTACATGTGTGTATGAATAAAGCATAACTTGAATCTTGATTTGCAACATGGTGTTGTGTCATTATGATTACCAACTTGAGTTTTGTGAATTCAAAAGCAACAAAGTATCATGATCATAAACAAACAAGGCATTAAAGAAGATTTTAGCATGTGCATAAAAGTATTGGAAAGCTAGTATGTTTAATTGTTGCTTAATTGCATTGGATTTTATTTAATTGAAGTTTTCATCTAGGACATTTTGTGAAATCTTTTGAAAATCATGAGAACCTTGAAGAAGCAAATACAATTAAAGTAAGAAAAGAAAAAGAGAAAGAATGAGAAAGCTGAAGGCTCTGAGTACCAATGGCAATTTATTTGTTAAGTACTTGTGGTGTTTATGTATCAAGCCAAATGCTTGAAAACAAAACACTTAGAAGTCAAGGTTAGGCTCAAAGTGCAAAAGCACTCCCTCAAAGCTCAAGGCTCTGAGCATCAATGATTAGAGAGTCAAGAAAAGAAAAGAAAAATGAGCTTAATGAAGTCCTCTAATCAAATGCTTGTGGTGCTTATGTATCAAGTGGTAATACTTGAAAACAAAGCATTTAGAAGTCGTAGCTTTGTTATCAACTCATGGGGCAAAGCACCCTAAAGGAGAAGCTACTAAGAAAAAATCAAAAGCTTGTTTCAAGGAAGAAATATAAGAGAAAGATTTCATAAATTGAGCTAGATAGAAACATCAATCATTTACATCTCTTTTGCGATTGTAGCTGATGCCAAGGCATCTTAGGCTAGTTTCACTAGTATTTTTCTGTTAGTTTTAGTGGTTTTATGCATTTTCTTGAGCTTAAAGTAACCAAGAATGGTTAAAAGAATAACAAAGCAATGAACCATCCAAACAATATGATTTTGATGCAAATTCCATGAGTTTTAGTTATATTACTTGAATGCTATGAATGGAAGATTTCTCATGAAATTTTGCAAGACTTTGATGCATTTGTTTGGATGATTTCAGGGAAGAAGAGGCTAAGCAAGGAAGCAACAAAATCAATAAAGGAAGCTTGAATATCACATGTGGAGTTTAAGTTCCAGTTTAAGCCTAAACTGGAGCTTAAACGCCAGAATCATGAAGGCTAAGAAATGCTGGAATTGAAGTTTAACCTCCAGTTTAACCTTAAACTGGAGGTTAAACGCCAGAATGAAAGTCTCACCAAAGAAGCATTCCACGTTTAACCTCCAGTTTAACCTTAAACTGGAGGTTAAACGCCAGAATGAGAATGCCACTCAGGAAGGAGTTCCACGTTTAACCTCCAGTTTAACCTTAAACTGGAGGTTAAACGCCAGAAATGGGAAGTGCACCAGGGAGCCATTTCCACGTTTAAGCTCCAGTTTGACCTTAAACTGGAGCTTAAATGTGTTCGACCAAGTTTTCTCCTCCAGGGTTGCTTTCTCCATTTCCACGTTTAAGCTCCAGTTTAACCTTAAACTGGAGCTTAAACGTGTTCGACACCTCCAGGGCTACCCTTCTAAGCTTCCACGTTTAACCTCCAGTTTAACCTTAAACTGGAGGTTAAACGTATTCGACCTCCAAGATGCCTCCTTCCATTTCTACGTTTAACCTCCAGTTTAACCTTAAACTGGAGGTTAAACGTGTTCGACCTCCAGGGCTGCCCTTCCTATCTCCACGTTTAAGCTTCAGTTTAACCTTAAACTGAAGCTTAAACGTGTTCGACTACATGACTCTCCAGGGCTGCCTTCTTCCATTTCCACGTTTAAGCTTCAGTTTAGCCTTAAACTGAAGCTTAAACGTGCTTCTACAAAAGGCCTCACTGGAAGTGTCTGGCGTTTAAGCTGCAGTTTAAGCTTAAACTGCAACTTAAACGCCACTCTTGGAAAAGGTTTCTGGGCCAAAAATAGTGCGGTTTAAGTTAGTCTTTGAGCACAAACATTAACTTAAACTTACTCTGGTATGAAACCCAATTGAATATCATGGTTTATGGGATTGGGCCTGAAGGATTGATGAGTTTGAAATCTCAATTTATTGAGTCATGTGTCATTATTTGATTATCACTAAGTTGGCTCAATGAATGTTACAGAATTTGGATCAACAGCCTCATCAAGATTATGGATCATAAACCCAAGGCAAAAGGAAAGCAGGGAGAGGCCTCAAAGCCCAAGAAACACAACAGAAGCTCAATATAGAAAGTGTATAAATAGGATAGAATTTAAGTTAGGAAAAACTTTTACCTTCACTTTTAGCTAGTTTTCATATCTTTGTAATTGAATTCAGAGCTATGACTCACTAAACCCCCTTTCATTGGGTTAGGGAGCTCTATTGTAATTCAATGAATCAATAATAGTTTATCTTCTTCTTCAATCTTTTCTCTTGAATTTTGTTAGAAAGCTTCTCGATCTAATTCCATTGGGTAGTTGTCTTGGGAAAGAAACTACCCATAATTGGAATCCTTCGGAACCTTGGGAAAGGAATGGAGGATTCACGCTAGAGAAGCTTTCTCACAGTGAATTGGATTGGGGTTTGGATGGATATTGTGACATGTAATCCTACCAAATTGTGGTTCATGAAACTGTGTGGTATAATCAGTGATCGAGCATCATCTCTTCTTATGAACATTTAAACCAAGGGATTGGGAATTTGTTCATTTTTAGAGAGAATTGGTGAGCCAAGGGATTGGGATCCAATCATATAAGATTGCCAAGCAAAATTCAATGAACGCATTGCTTGAGGAAGAGATAAACATGTTTTGATTCGGAGATCTCAATATCTCCTATAACCCAATGAATCCCCCAATTCTGATTTACATCTTCTCTTTACATTCTGCAACTCAATTCATGCAATCACCCCCATTCCCTTTTAATTTCAGCAATTTAGCTTCTCGCTCTTTAATTCATGCAATTTTACATTCCGCAATTCTCATCTAAATTTTGATTCCGCTCAACTAGAACATACTTCTAATCCGAATTGCTCACTCAACCAATCCTTGTGGGATTCGACCTCACTCTATTGTGAGTTTTTACTTGACGATAACCGGTGCACTTGCCGGAAGGAATTTTGCCGATCGTGCAATTTCCTAAATCGTAGCATAACAAGTTTATGCGCATCAAGTTTATGGCGCCGTTGCCGGGGATTGGTTTTCGATTGACAATTCTCCAATTGGAAGCTAACTAGATTGAGCAATTTCTCTTGCTTTGTTAATTCTGTTCAAGTTACTTGTTGAATTTTAATTTCTGCACTCGGTTACATGCTTTCTTTCTTTATGCCTTTAAATTCAAGCAACTAACTCACTGACTCACTAACTGTTTGAATTAATTCCTCAATTGCTCTAACCATACTCTTCCATTAACCAAGAGTATTTCACTTGTTTGTGCCTGTGCTGTGTTCTTGTATGACAGGTAGGAGAGGAGAGACATCAACTCCTCCATATACCGAACCAGAGAGGACCCTTCATAGACTGAGAAGGGAAGCAAGAGGGAAGAGAGTAGTGGGAGAAGAGGAATCTGAAGGAGAATCTGAGGACAATTTTGAGGAAGCTTTAGATCTCAACATGGATAGAGAAGTTCACAACCATGAGAGAGCTGATGGAAACAATGCCATTCCTGAGAGGAGGGTTCTTAGTTCATACATAAACCCAACCTCTGGGAATTGTGGTAGCAGCATCCAGAAACCACCCATTCAGGCCAACAATTTTGAACTCAAACCACAGCTAATATCACTTGTGGAGAATCATTGTTCATTTGGTGGAAGTGCTAATGAAGACCCAAACCAACATCTCACAAAATTCCTGAGAATTTGTGACACTGTGAAGTCCAATGGAGTCCAGGAAGATGCATATAAACTGCTTTTGTTCCCATTTTCACTTAGGGACAAGGCAGCTAAGTGGCTGGAATCATTCCCAAGGGGGAGTCTAACAACATGGGATGAGGTGGAAAGCAAGTTTCTGGCACGTTTCTACCCCCCACAAAAGGTCAATAGGCTTCGATCTGAGATTCAGACTTTTAGACAACAAGATGGTGAAACTCTCTACGAAGCATGGGAGAGGTTCAAGGATTTGACAAGGAAATGCCCACCAGACATGTTCCATGACTGGGTGCAATTGCACATTTTCTATGATGGACTTTCTTATGAATCAAGGAAGGCTGTAGACCATTCATCAGGAGGTTCATTGAACAGGAAAAAGACTGTGGAAGAAGCCATTGAAGTGATTGAGACAGTGGCTGAGAATGAGTACTACTATGCATCAGAGAGACACAACACTAAGGGAGTCATGGAGCTGAACCATGTTGATACAATTCTAGCCCAAAACAAGGTGTTTGCCAAGCAACTAGCAGAGCTCACCAGGAAATTAGAAACAAAGCAAGTGGCTGCAATACACACACAAGAGCAAGAGGAAGAAGGCACTGAAGGAGGTGATTGGGAAGAGGCCAATTATGTAGGAAATCAACAAAGGCAATCATATGATCCACATTCCAACACTTACAATCCAGGATGGAAAAACCACCCAAACTTTGGGTGGGGGAACCAACAAACCCAACCACAAAACCACAAACCTTACAACCATAACCAACATAACAATTCCACATACCAAAACTCCAACCAAAGATCATACCAAGCCACACAAAACACTTACTCCCAACCATCATATCATGGCCAAAATAATCAACCTACCCAACCTAATCCGAACCAACAATTTCAAGATCAATTAAACAGGATAGAAGGAATGCTGGCAAACATGGGTCAGGACATAAGTGAGTTGAAAAGCTTTAGGGATGATGTGAGATCTACCTTAAGGAACCATGGTGAAAAAATCAAGAGGATGGAGTCTCAAGTAGGAGAGCTATCTCAACAGGCCCCCAAGTCAACTGCAGTGTTCCCTAGTGACACAGAAAAGAATCCTAAAGGGGAACAAAAGGGAGTGAGATGGGAAGAATGCAAGGCCATCACCATATTGAAGGAAGTCTCAGAAGAAGAAGGAATCAGACCCTCAGAACAGGAGCCAGAAATCTTGAAGGAAGGTGTGGAAGAAGCTAAGCAGGAAAGTGAAACTGAGCAAACCAAGGAACTGCAAAAAGGCATGCTGGAAACATACCAACCAAAAGCACCATTTCCTCAGAGGTTAGGAGGAGGTGAAAAAGGGAAAACCTATTCAAGGTTTTTAGAGACATTTAAGTCTCTCCATATCAATATTCCCTTCCTTGAGATTCTCCAGCAGATGCCTACACATATCAAGTATTTAAAGGAATTGCTGAGCAAGAAAAGAGTTTTGAAGAGAGGACAAACTGTAATAATGAACAAAGAATGCAGTGCCCTCATCAAGAAGGACATAGTCTCTAAGAAAACAGACCCAGGAGGCTTTCATATCCCCTGCATCATAGGGGAAACAAAAATTGACAGAGGATTCTGTGATCTAGGAGCTAGCATAAATGTGATGCCTCTGACTCTTATGAAGAGGCTACAACTGAATGAGGTGAGATCCACTGATGTAATCATACAACTGGCTGACAAAACTCAGAAGCAAGCTGAAGGGGTAGTTGAGAATGTGCTGGTGAAAGTGGGAAATTATTTCTTCCCCACAGACTTTGTCATTTTGGACATGGAGGAAAGCCACCTACACCCTATCATTCTGGGAAGGCCATTTCTAGCCACTGCTAGAGCGCTCATAGATGTAGAACAAGGAGAGCTAATTTTGAGAATACATGATGAACAGCTCATTTTCAATGCTTTCAAACCTGCATCTGAGCCTGAACCAGAACCTGAAAAGCCTAAGGATGATAGTAGCCATCTGTGTTTGGAGGAAAGCAATCCAGCAGCTGAAATTCTGAAACAGTCCTTGGAAGGCAAACAAGAATTGCAAGAGTTAAAGCCACAAGAATCAATAGAAACAGATCAGAAGGATCCTCCTGACATAAGGGTCAATGAAGAAATCCTCAAGAGAAAGGGAAGAATTGTAAAGAAATTGCCAAGAGGGTGGAGAAACAAGAAAATTCCCACTGAAGGTTTCTCTCCGGGAGATAAAGTGATATCAAGTCATTATCTGCCAATCCCACCTGGCCTCAAAACCATTCCTTCCCAGCTCCCTCAAGTGTTCACAATCAGGAAAGTTCTTTCTATGGAACATTTAGAAGTCATGAAGGAATCAAATGGGGACGTTTTCATAGTGAGAGGAGAAGACATCAAGCACTACAATCCACCCTAACAAGGGGCAACCGTCAAGCTAGTGACGTTAAAGAAGCGCTTGTTGGGAGGCAACCCAACCTGAGGTAATACTCCCTTGCTGTTTCTTTTATTTGTTTCAATAAAAAGGTGAAGTAGTTTCTGTGCATTGCAAAGAATTAAGTTTGGTGTTTCACACCAAACAATGAATTCGTGGATCAATAATTCAAAGGGGAATGTGTGACTCTAAGTTTGGTGTTCCACCATAAAGCTCAACTGAACACAACAACCTTTGAATTATATGAAAGAAACAACCATTCTAAGCAATCACAGAAATGCTTAAAATCCTTAGCAGCAACTTCATTCCAAGGAGAATTCAAGGATTCAAAGAACAGAGAAGTAAGTAGGAGACTAAGTTTGGTGTTCACACACCAACTTAAGACTCAGACACTTGCCCATACATAGTTGAGCTAACCACTCAAGTGCTTGAGAAGCAAGCAACTTCATCACTCTTTGCAGGAAAGGAAACAAGGATCTTAGAAAGAACATGAAGCAACAACTAGGAGAAGAAGGAGAAATCAAATTGTTCCTGGCAACAAAGAGAAAACAAGAAATTTCACAAGGTGGTGTTGTTCCTTGACATTTCTTTAAAATGGGCAAACAAAAGCATACTTGTTCTGGTTTAAACTGTAAATGTTAAATCTTTCTGGAATGTGAAGTTTTTAGTATATTTGTCTGTTTATTGCTTTGAATAAAGTGAGCACCTAGATGTTTGGATATAACTTCACCTTCTTAAACAAGTGCTTGCCATGCTTGTTCTGTTTCCAAAAATAAAAGAAAAGTTTGAACAAAAGTAACTTGGCTAAATTAGTGACAAATCAAGTAGAATTAAGTGGTGGTATGCATGCTTGATTGTTTAGTCAGATCACTGGAATTAGAGTGTAGAATTATCATTCTTTGTGTAGAAATTGAAAACTGTCTATGGATCTTGATGAATAAATGTCTTTGGCCATGAAAAAGAAAGAAAAAGAAGAAGAAAAAGCCACTGAAAAAGGGCAACCAAAAAGCAAAAAAATTGAGAAAATAAGCTAGGTACCAATGGTTTGAACTTCTGAGACAAATGCCTGTGGTGTTTATGTATTAAGGATATGCTTGGATGAATAGGTTCTGAGGAGTGTTTCAACACTTGGTAACTTGGGTTAACTAACCCGGGATTATCAACCAAAAGTCCATTATCAAGAGTAACCTAAATACAAAACATTTAGTCACACAAAGAGGTGCTGGGCACCAATGTCTCAAGAAGAAATGTGAACTAAAATGCCTAAAGTGGATATGTGTAGTGCACTGATAAGAAAAAGAAAATGCCAAAGGCTTGTGCAACACATGACACTAAGCAAACAAGGAGCAAAAGAAGCTCTAAGAAAAAGAAAAGAAAAACAAAGAAGAGAAAAGTGCCAAGGACATAAGAATAACAAGAGGCCATAGCAGTGTTTGATGGATGCAATGAAAAAGTGATAATCTTACCTGATAAGAATGAAAAAAGTGATGCTGCAACTTTCTGCATAAAACCCTTCTGAGGAACTTCAAATGCTTGCTAATATAGCCAATGTAATTGCTTTCTGTTTCATACTTTCTTCTTAAATAACTCAGGACTTGCTTAGGGACAAGCAAGTATTAAGTTTGGTGTTGTGATGCCAAGGCATCTTAGGCTAGTTTCACTAGTATTTTTCTGTTAGTTTTAGTGGTTTTATGCATTTTCTTGAGCTTAAAGTAACCAAGAATGGTTAAAAGAATAACAAAGCAATGAACCATCCAAACAATATGATTTTGATGCAAATTCCATGAGTTTTAGTTATATTACTTGAATGCTATGAATGGAAGATTTCTCATGAAATTTTGCAAGACTTTGATGCATTTGTTTGGATGATTTCAGGGAAGAAGAGGCTAAGCAAGGAAGCAACAAAATCAATAAAGGAAGCTTGAATATCACATGTGGAGTTTAAGTTCCAGTTTAAGCCTAAACTGGAGCTTAAACGCCAGAATCATGAAGGCTAAGAAATGCTGGAATTGAAGTTTAACCTCCAGTTTAACCTTAAACTGGAGGTTAAACGCCAGAATGAAAGTCTCACCAAAGAAGCATTCCACGTTTAACCTCCAGTTTAACCTTAAACTGGAGGTTAAACGCCAGAATGAGAATGCCACTCAGGAAGGAGTTCCACGTTTAACCTCCAGTTTAACCTTAAACTGGAGGTTAAACGCCAGAAATGGGAAGTGCACCAGGGAGCCATTTCCACGTTTAAGCTCCAGTTTGACCTTAAACTGGAGCTTAAACGTGTTCGACCAAGTTTTCTCCTCCAGGGTTGCTTTCTCCATTTCCACGTTTAAGCTCCAGTTTAACCTTAAACTGGAGCTTAAACGTGTTCGACACCTCCAGGGCTACCCTTCTAAGCTTCCACGTTTAACCTCCAGTTTAACCTTAAACTGGAGGTTAAACGTGTTCGACCTCCAAGATGCCTCCTTCCATTTCTACGTTTAACCTCCAGTTTAACCTTAAACTGGAGGTTAAACGTGTTCGACCTCCAGGGCTGCCCTTCCTATCTCCACGTTTAAGCTTCAGTTTAACCTTAAACTGAAGCTTAAACGTGTTCGACTACATGACTCTCCAGGGCTGCCTTCTTCCATTTCCACGTTTAAGCTTCAGTTTAGCCTTAAACTGAAGCTTAAACGTGCTTCTACAAAAGGCCTCACTGGAAGTGTCTGGCGTTTAAGCTGCAGTTTAAGCTTAAACTGCAACTTAAACGCCACTCTTGGAAAAGGTTTCTGGGCCAAAAATAGTGCGGTTTAAGTTAGTCTTTGAGCACAAACATTAACTTAAACTTACTCTGGTATGAAACCCAATTGAATATCATGGTTTATGGGATTGGGCCTGAAGGATTGATGAGTTTGAAATCTCAATTTATTGAGTCATGTGTCATTATTTGATTATCACTAAGTTGGCTCAATGAATGTTACAGAATTTGGATCAACAGCCTCATCAAGATTATGGATCATAAACCCAAGGCAAAAGGAAAGCAGGGAGAGGCCTCAAAGCCCAAGAAACACAACAGAAGCTTAATATAGAAAGTGTATAAATAGGATAGAATTTAAGTTAGGAAAAACTTTTACCTTCACTTTTAGCTAGTTTTCATATCTTTGTAATTGAATTCAGAGCTATGACTCACTAAACCCCCTTTCATTGGGTTAGGGAGCTCTATTGTAATTCAATGAATCAATAATAGTTTATCTTCTTCTTCAATCTTTTCTCTTGAATTTTGTTAGAAAGCTTCTCGATCTAATTCCATTGGGTAGTTGTCTTGGGAAAGAAACTACCCATAATTGGAATCCTTCGGAACCTTGGGAAAGGAATGGAGGATTCACGCTAGAGAAGCTTTCTCACAGTGAATTGGATTGGGGTTTGGATGGATATTGTGACATGTAATCCTACCAAATTGTGGTTCATGAAACTGTGTGGTATAATCAGTGATCGAGCATCATCTCTTCTTATGAACATTTAAACCAAGGGATTGGGAATTTGTTCATTTTTAGAGAGAATTGGTGAGCCAAGGGATTGGGATCCAATCATATAAGATTGCCAAGCAAAATTCAATGAACGCATTGCTTGAGGAAGAGATAAACATGTTTTGATTCGGAGATCTCAATATCTCCTATAACCCAATGAATCCCCCAATTCTGATTTACATCTTCTCTTTACATTCTGCAACTCAATTCATGCAATCACCCCCATTCCCTTTTAATTTCAGCAATTTAGCTTCTCGCTCTTTAATTCATGCAATTTTACATTCCGCAATTCTCATCTAAATTTTGATTCCGCTCAACTAGAACATACTTCTAATCCGAATTGCTCACTCAACCAATCCTTGTGGGATTCGACCTCACTCTATTGTGAGTTTTTACTTGACGATAACCGGTGCACTTGCCGGAAGGAATTTTGCCGATCGTGCAATTTCCTAAATCGTAGCATAACAAGTTTATGCGCATCAAGTTTATGGCGCCGTTGCCGGGGATTGGTTTTCGATTGACAATTCTCCAATTGGAAGCTAACTAGATTGAGCAATTTCTCTTGCTTTGTTAATTCTGTTCAAGTTACTTGTTGAATTTTAATTTCTGCACTCGGTTACATGCTTTCTTTCTTTATGCCTTTAAATTCAAGCAACTAACTCACTGACTCACTAACTGTTTGAATTAATTCCTCAATTGCTCTAACCATACTCTTCCATTAACCAAGAGTATTTCACTTGTTTGTGCCTGTGCTGTGTTCTTGTATGACAGGTAGGAGAGGAGAGACATCAACTCCTCCATATACCGAACCAGAGAGGACCCTTCATAGACTGAGAAGGGAAGCAAGAGGGAAGAGAGTAGTGGGAGAAGAGGAATCTGAAGGAGAATCTGAGGACAATTTTGAGGAAGCTTTAGATCTCAACATGGATAGAGAAGTTCACAACCATGAGAGAGCTGATGGAAACAATGCCATTCCTGAGAGGAGGGTTCTTAGTTCATACATAAACCCAACCTCTGGGAATTGTGGTAGCAGCATCCAGAAACCACCCATTCAGGCCAACAATTTTGAACTCAAACCACAGCTAATATCACTTGTGGAGAATCATTGTTCATTTGGTGGAAGTGCTAATGAAGACCCAAACCAACATCTCACAAAATTCCTGAGAATTTGTGACACTGTGAAGTCCAATGGAGTCCAGGAAGATGCATATAAACTGCTTTTGTTCCCATTTTCACTTAGGGACAAGGCAGCTAAGTGGCTGGAATCATTCCCAAGGGGGAGTCTAACAACATGGGATGAGGTGGAAAGCAAGTTTCTGGCACGTTTCTACCCCCCACAAAAGGTCAATAGGCTTCGATCTGAGATTCAGACTTTTAGACAACAAGATGGTGAAACTCTCTACGAAGCATGGGAGAGGTTCGTTTCTCATCAAAATATCTCATCAAGTTTTTGGCGCCGTTGCCGGGGATTGAATAGATTGACAATGATTAAGTGAGGTGGTGATCTAGATCAAGCATTTTTTCTTTTCTGTTTCTTTAATTTTTGACTTGCACACTAACTGTTTGAGACTTTGTCTCTACTAACCCCCACTGCACTCAAGCTACAGAATGCTCTGTGCATCTTTGCTGTTTTGGTTGTATGACATGAACTAAGAGAGAGTTCTCCATCTCTGGAATTTCTGAAGAAGGGCACCAAGAAATGGAGGAGACAGTAAGGAAGTCCATAGTGAGAGGAGAAAAGCTGAGGCACTATGATTTTCAGCCTCCATGATCAAAGAATGAAGGATGTCAAGCTAGTGACAATAAAGAAGCGCTTTGTTGGGAGGCAACCCAACCTGAGGTAGTTTTCTTTTCATAGCTATTTTAATAAAAAGGTTAATTAGTTTTATCTATATTGCAAGAAGCTAAGTTTGGTGTTGCACACCAAAACAATCTAAGGGAGAATGAAAGATTCTAAGTTTGGTGTTTCACCAAAATCCCATCATAAAACACATTCTCAATTTCTGCATAATGCTGGCTTCAAGCATGTTGTATAAACTAGTTAACTATTCTGCTGTTTCCTAGTTTTCAGTTTTGTCATTTTTGAAAAAGAAAAAGAGTTTTACACATGGTTAATCTAATGCATTGGCAAGGTACTAAGTTTGGTGTGCCCACACCAAAGTAAGTACAAAAGCCACAAATAAATCATGCAAGCTAACCATTTTTCAAGTGCTTGGGGAACAAGCAACTTTCAATATCATTGCAGAGGTCCATACAAACTGTTGGAAGGATTAAGCATCATCAACCAAAGAAACAAAAGATGAACATGAAGGCCAGCAATGATGATGATGAGAAGAAGGAAAGAAAGTAAACTTCAACAGGTTGTATTGTTAAGTCATTGTTTTGCATTAAATATTGCTGTGATTGAGAGTTGGATTGTATCCTGATCTACCCTGCCTGTCTGCATAGTATAGTTTCTTTTCTATTTACCCCTGCCTGCATACATAGTATAATTTCTTTCTTTATAATTCAATAAGCAAGATGTTTGATCATTCACAACATTCTTATCTTCAAAACTTGTTTGCACTCAATTTCCAAGAAATGCATCACATGAAAGTTCTTTGAAAAGAAGGATTGAGGAATTAAACAATTTTGAGGCAAGCAAAAGATTAGGAGAAGTGGTGGTTCTGGTTATACGATTTTGTACTGAGGTTGCATGCTTGTGAAAACTTGCATGGGAGCTCATAGGCGGGACATGAAGTTCAAAGAAGTATTGTGGAGATTCTCAAAAATCTATTGATCCAAGAAGCAGCAAACAAAACAAAAGAAAGAAAAGAAAATACAAAAACAAAAAGAACATGGTCCAAGGCTCTGAGCATCAATTACTAGGCAGAAAAGAAAGAAGAAACAATGACTCAAAGAGTTGTTAGCCTAGTAAAATGCTTGTGGTTGAAGTGTGTCAAGGAAAGAGGCTTGAGCAAGTAAATCCTTAGGGGTGCTTTAACACCTAATACCTTAAAACCAACTGGTTTAGGAGTATTGATTGAAAGCTTATCTAAAGAGCCGCTTTGAGACATGATACTTAGAGTCGAGACCAAGGCACAGAAACTATAAGCTGCTTCAAGGTGATTACACATAAAGAGATCTCCATGGTACCATTTGGATGAAAATCCTAAGACCTACGACTCCCAATATGTAAGGACTAGTGAGCACTGAAGCCCTTGCATGAGCATATGATTTAGAATTTATCCCACTGATACTTGATCACTTCACTCACTGCACTTTACAAGTGTTCCTCAATCCATCTTAATTGAAAGAACCTTGGAGCATAAATCTATTTCTTGCTTGGGGACAAGCAAGCTTTAAGTTTGGTGTTGTGATGACAAGTCATCCTAGCCCATTTTAGCTAGTCTTTTTCTTTTGTTTTCATTAGAATTATGCACTTTCTTAAGCTACAAGCAAGCTAATTGAGTAGATTTTCATGTTTCCCTTGATTGAACCAACCATATGTGAATTCATGCCATTTCATGAGGTTTTGAACTATATTTGTTGCATATTGTGGAAGATTGAATACCTCATGATTTTGAGCAAAACTTTGATTAGTTTGGTTGATCAATGATAGGTGAAGAAGGCTTGGAGAAAGGTTGAAGCAAAGAGGAATGGCTAGGAGTGAAGAGAGGACAATGGAATAAGTGAAAATTGAACCGGGTTGCATGAAGTTAGCCCCAACGTTAGCCCCCTAACTTGGAGGCTAACGTTGGGCATATGAATCACTCTTTGGAAGTAGCCAACGTTAGCTCCAACGTTAGCCCCCTAACTTGGAGGCTAACGTTGGAACTTGAGAGTTTCTCCCTGGGCTACTAACGTTGGCACTTAAATCACAATGGGGGAGTAGGCAACGTTTGCGCCAACGTTAGCCCCCTAACGTGGAGGCTAACGTTGGCACCAATCACACCAAGCAAGGCCAACGTTAGGGTCAAAGTTAGACCCCTAACGTTGGCGCCAACGTCTAAACCAGAAGAATGTGGTTTGCTGATATGAAAAGTTAGGGTCAAAGTTAGACCCCTAACTTTGACCCTAACGTTGAAGACCAACGTTGGCTAACTCCATTTCCGGTTCAATTGGTTCACTTCGGTTCTTCTTCAATCTTCAAGAGCAATCAACCAAGGCCTCTTTCAACCCAATTCCACCAAGAACAAAGGCCCAACTCAAGGCTTGAAGATCATTTTGGAAAGTGTATAAATAGGATAGAATTCAATTTGTTTAAGGAGCTTTTTTTTGGGAGAATTTTGAGAAGAGAGCTTTCCTTTTAGAATTTTCAATATAGTTTTCGGAGAGCTTTTGAACTTGAGTGAACTTTAATTTCTTGTTTTCATTGCTTTCAATTTCATTTTATATTTTGTCTTGGATCTTGGATTGGAGAATTGAAGAAATTCTGTTTCAATCTCAATCTTGGATCTCTCTGCTTTATTTACTGAATTTCATTTCCAGTTTATTGTTCTTCATCTCTTTTCTTTGCAATTTACAATTTCCTTGCTATTGTTCTTGTTGGATCTAGGAAGGTATTGAGATCTAGACTTGGTTTTCTAGTCTCTGGGTCCTGAGATCTAAATTCTCATTTCAATTCTCTGTTTAATGCTTTCATTGTTCATTTACTTTGCTGTTATAAGATCCGGTTCAATCCCAATTCCCTTTTCCTCTTCTGTTTGATGCAATTTAGTTTTTCCTTGTTTAAATTCTGCAAATCCTCATCCCAATCCCCTTTACTTTTCAAGCAATTTACATTTCTTGCACTTTAAGATTCTGCAATTTACATTTCTTGCACTTTAAGTTTCTGCTATTTAATTTCTTGTTCTTTAAGTTTCAGCAATTTACTTTCCCGCTCTCTTTGATTTCATGCAATTTACATTCTGCAAATCACAAATCACCCAACCAACACTTGATTCGCTTGACTAAATCAACCACTAAGCTAAAATTGCTCAATCCTTCAATCCCTGTGGGATCGACCTCACTCCCGTGAGTTTTTATTACTTGATACGACCCGGTACACTTGCCGGCTAGTTTTGGGTGTTTTGGGAGAGATTCGTTTCTCATCAAAATATCTCATCACCACCTTGGTCTCAGATCTTGTCTCAGCAGCCGGAGTCTCCCACAGAGTTGGGGACACCAAAGCCATGCTTCCACGGGATGATCAGTATATCCCTAACGGGAAATACATCAGACTTCCAGCAGCCACTACAAGCCTTCCTACTGCACCGGTTGAAGATATTCCTTCTTCAACACCACAAGCACCTACAACAGACGAACTGCTCCAGAAGATAATCAAAAGGTTGGATCTGCAAGAACAGAAAGCGAAGTTAAGAGAGCGCCATAATGAGCGCCGATTCAAACACCTCAAGGAGCTACTCAAGGAACACTTCAAGGACTCAGACACCCCGGACTCCACTTCCTTTACCAGCACAGGGAGCCATGATGGTCCCGACTGTGGAGATACTGCTACCAGCCCACCCCTGTTCCTGATAATGACATGTCACCATGTCATGTTTTTTTATGCTTTTTCGTACAAGAAATTGATGATTTGTGCTTGAATAATGAATGCTTTTGTACTTAAATGATATATTTTCTTGATCTTTTAATTTTATAAATCTTGTAGGAAATAAGAAGAAAAAGAAGCAAAGAAGCACAAAATAAGCTAAAAAGGAGAAAAAAAAGAGCTTTGGGAAACACTTTGAAGTTGGAGCACACTTTGGAGCCTTAGGCAACGCTTTTAAAAGCGTGGCCCATGAACAAATTTAAGAAGAATAGGCAATCAACACACAAAGCTCCGCTCTTGCCAAGAGCGGAGCATCATCCTGATGCAATTTCAACTTGGAAGCAAGAATTTTCGCTAAGTTAAAATCTGGGCGCTCACAGCATGACCATGCCTCCTTCAAAGGGCTATAACTTGAGCTACAAATGTCTGATTGATGTGCTTCCAGTTGCGTTAGAAAGCTGACATTCAGAGCTTTCCAACGATCTATGGCAATCTATATTTGACATGAAATAGAGACACGAATGAAATGCATCTTTAAGGGCTAAAAACAAGCAAAAATAGACCAGAGTGCAACCACCAAGATTCGAAGAGGGAGCCTCACTCCAAGGCAAAGAGGCGCTTCTAATAGCGCTCACTTGGAGAGCACAGCGCTCTCTTGGAGAGCATTGTCGTGCTCTCTTCATAAAAATTCAAGGAAAATCTTTTCTCCAAATGCTTTCACAAGGGTTTGAACTTGGGACCTCCCCTTGGAAGCACCAATGCTCAGCTCATTTGGAGAGCAGAGCGCTACTCATGGGTGCACACAAGCAACATTGACACGGCCAGGGAGCAAGACGCGCGCAAGACATGTGCACAAGGCCCCAATGCTCAGCTCACCTTGTGAGCAGAGCATTCCCCTGGTGCTTCTCCCAGCCAAAGCACGCTACAAAGGATCCCCACACAAAGCTTCAATGCTCTGCTCCCCACTTGAGCTGAGCATCCTCCTAGAAGCAATTTTCACATGGGCCAAAATTCAATTAAAATTCCCTTTAAACAAAATTCTTCATTAATTGAATCAAGGCCAACCAAACCCATTTCTCCTCAAATCCAAAGCAAGCAAAGCCCACATCATCACTCAATGGCACAAGGATTAGTTAGCTTAGGAATTTATTTTAATTGTAATTTATTTAGAATTTTAATTTCATTTTCATTTTCACTTTGTAAAGCCTATATAAAGGCATCAATTCCATCTCATTAGAGGAGCTCCATTAGAAAATATAGGAGGCTAGCTCCACTAGGGAGTAGTAGGATTAGAAAACTCTCTCTTTAATTTTCATTTCTGTTTTAAATCTTAGATTGAGAGTGGAAGGAATTCTGTTTTCATTCTCTGTCTGCAACTTCTCTTTACTTTTTCTGCAATCTTTCTTTTAATTCTCTGCAACTTTTCTCTTGTTGGATCAAGGAAGGACTTGAGATCTAAACTTATTTTCTAGTCTCCTCCACCCCTGAGATCTTCAACATCCTTCTAATTGCTGCAATTTAGCATCAGTCATTTTCTGTTTTTAATCTTTCAAGCATTTTTACTTTCTGTTGCATTGCTTCCAATTTATATTTCCTGCAATTGCTCTAAGTTCTTATTCACTGCAATTTTGCTTCTCTGCTTACATTGTTCCCAATTTATTCTTCCTGCAATTTAAATTTCCAGTTGCGTGATCTATTGCTCTCTTTAATTTCCAACACCCCAGCTCCTTTACTTTTCATGCAATTTACTTTTCTTGCAATTTAAGTTTCAGCTATTTTACTTTCTTGTTCTTTAAGTTACTTGCAATTTTACTTTCTGCATCTTTAAGATTCATTGCAATTTACTTTCTGTTGGCTACATTTCACACAATTCACTCAATGTTAGCTTGACTAAACTAATCAACCACTAAAATTTCTTGATCCATCAATCCCTGTGGGATCGACCTCACTCTAAGTGAGTTTTACTGCTTGATACGACCCGGTACACTTGCCGGTGAGTTTTGGGTGTTTTGGAAATTCGTTTTCCAAAATAAAATCCCATCAAGTTTTTGGTGCCGTTGCCGGGGATTGATTTAGATCAACAATGATTAAGTGGGTGAGAAGTCTAGATCAAGCATTTTCTTTATTTTTGTTTTCTATTTTAGATTGAAACCAAGGTGTTTGAGTTTTTGCCTCACTAAGAAATTCTCATATCTGATATGAGTAATTTCAATTTTCCTTGGTATTTTGTGTTCCAAAATTCAAATGGAGTTCAACTCATCTTATGATCAAACAAATTTTATGGGATATTACCCACCATCACCAATCTCTAATGGTGGCTGGGAATATCACCAAGAAAATACAAATTTTAAGCACTCTAATTCATGGAGAATTGCTTCAGAAACACAAGACGAGAAAGAAAATCATATGGAATATTTCCTTCCACCACAAAATGATTCAAGTCATTATTCCAATGGTGGCTGGGAGTGTTTCCAAGAAAATGCAAGTCCTGAGCAGTCAACTCACATGAAAAATTACCCAACCTCACCTCCCACTTCTACATTTGAAAATTCTTCATCACCTAAATATGCCTCAACACAAACCTCCACAAGCCAAAGACTCTCAAAACTTGAGTCCATGTTCAACAGAATAGTGGAGGAATATCAACAATCCCAGAGGGAACTAGAAATCCTTTCTCAGGAGACGGATGAGCAATTGGAGGACACAGATAAACACTTAGAACTACTAAGCAAGGAAAATGAAGACCAATTGATGGATGTGAAGGATAAAGTGGAAGAGCAAGATGAGGAGGCTACTGCATCAAGTGAACTTTCAATGGAGAATGAGGTGGTTGAAAATGAAACTGCACTTGAGGTGACAAGGGAACATGAAGACTCCCAACTCTCATAAACCTCCCTGACCCAAAAACTCTCAACAATTGAATCTGTGATTGAAAAATATGAAGAGGAGATGAAGAAATATTGGGAAGATCAACAAACCTCCTCAATGAAAAAGCTATTAAGTCAAATGTTGGGTGCAAAGAAAGGAGTGGAGGAGCAAAAAAGTAAGGAAGTCATTCCAAACTCAAGTGAAGCAGAGAAGTACATAGAGAAAAAGCTCATGGAACCACCATTGCAAGGGACTCTTGATAAAGACAAAACTCCAATAATAACACAGCAACCAAATCTTGAATCCAAAGAAGTGAAGGCAACTAGCAAGAGCACCAATTCGGTCCCTAATCCAGCAAGCAAGCTCAATCAAGCTATTTACAAAAGGAAGCTTGCTGAGGAAAGGCCAAGACAAGGGACACTAGCTGAATCTTTCCCTCTTTTGAGGTCATTCCTCTTAACAAACTGGAAGAAGAGGAACAAAGTGAAGAACAACATGTCAAGCTAATGACACTAAAAGGGCACTTGTTGGGAGGTAACCCAACCGTAGGTAACATTTCTTCTCTGCTTTGTTTTCGTTCTTTGTTTTGTTTAAATTCAATAAATTGGCATATGGTTACATTCTAAGTTTGGTGTTGCCTTGCAACAAATTATTTTCAATCTTTTTGGATGATTGCATCAAATCAAAAATGAAAGTGACACACCAAGATTCTAAGTTTGGTGTGCCACTTATTTTCTATGCAATTCATTCAAGCAACACTACTTGTCTGCATAATCATAATGCCTCTATAGTTTTATTTCTCTCTTTTAATTTGACACTTTTTCATTCTACTTTCTTTAGTCATTTTTTTGTTTTTTAAATGCTTTCATTTTAGTTTGCTTATTCATTGTGTTTGTTAATACATCACCAAGAGAGCTTTATTCATGACAGATTCTTGACTTGGTGATTGTACTTAACAAATAACAGTTTTATTTTCTTAGTTTTAATTTAAATAAATTGACATATGATTGCATTCTAAGTTTGGTGTTGCTATGCAACAAAATTTGATTCCAATTCTTACAAGATACATGCATTAATTCCAAGTGAAAGTGTCACACTAAGTTTGGTGTGCCACTTATCTTTTATGCAATGTATTGTGCACACCTTCTTATCTATGCAATCAAAATGTCTTTGTCACTTGTGTCTTGATTGTGATCTTTAATTCTGCTTGCTTAAAACACATGTGCTACTAACATTTTATTGTATAAGACATTCATGATCCATCTTAGCCCCATAGCCATTGTTCTAATTGTTGCTTAAGGATGAACAAGGATTCTGAGTTTGGGAAGGGAAAGGGAAGAATAAGAGGAAAATGACAATAATAGAGAAGATGGACTACAAGGTTGTAAAGTTCTTTTTCCTCTCCTTTGTTTCCAGCACTTTATTTTGCATGATTGTCTTTATATTCTCTGTATGCATGTGTGGTATGAATAAGCATAGCTTGAATGTTGATTTGTAACATGTTTCCATGCCATTATGACTACCAACTTGAGTTTTGTAAAGCTTAAAGCAGTGAAGTATCATGATCATAAACAAACAAGGCATTAAAGAAGAACTTAGCATGTGCATACAAGTATTGGAAAGCTAGTATGATTAATTGTTTGCTCAATTACATTGGATTTTATTTAATTGAAGTTTTCATCTAGGATATTTTATGAAATCTTTTGAAAATCATGAAAACCTTGAAGAAACAAATACAATTAAAGCAAGAAAAGAAAAGAGGGAAAGAATGAGAAAGTTGAAGGCTCTGAGTACCAATGGCAATTTATTTGCTAAGTACTTGTGGTGTTTATGTATCAAGCCAAATGCTTGAAAACAAAACACTTAGAAGTCAAGGTTAGGCTCAAAGTGCAAAAGCACTCCCTCAAAGCTCAAGGCTCTGAGCATCAATGATTAGAGAGTCAAGAAAAGAAAAGAAAAATGAGCTTAATGAAGTCCTCTAATCAAATGCTTGTGGTGCTTATGTATCAAGTGGTAATACTTGAAAACAAAGCATTTAGAAGTCGTAGCTTTGTTATCAACTCATGGGGCAAAGCACCCAAAAGGAGAAGCTAAATAAGAAAATCAAAAGCTTGTTTCAAGGAAGAAATATAAAAGAAAGATTTCATAAATTGAGTTACAGAGAAGCATCAATCATTTACATCTCTTTTGTAATTGTAGCATGCATAGAAAACTAGCTTGCCATGAACATTGAGTTGCTATTCTTCTTACCTTGGATTGTCAATCTCTATTGCATGATTCTTTTCTTGCTTAGGGACAAGCAAGGTTTAAGTTTGGTGTTGTGATGAATAATGAATGCTTTTGTACTTAAACGATATATTTTCTTGATCTTTTAATTTTATAAATCTTGTAGGAAATAAGAAGAAAAAGAAGCAAAGAAGAACAAAATAAGCTAAAAAGGAGAAACAAAAAAGAGCTTCGGGAAACACATTGAAGTTGGAGCACACTTTGGAGCCTTAGGCCACGCTTCTAAAAGCGTGGCCCATGACCAAATTTAAGAAGAATAGGCAATCAGCACACAAAGCTCCGCTCTTGTCAAGAGCGGAGCATCATCCTGATGCAATTTCAACTTGGAAGCAAGAATTTTCGCTAAGTTAAAATCTGGGCACTCACAACATGACCATGCCTCCTTCAAAGGGCTATAACGTGAGCTACAAATGTTTGATTGATGTGCTTCCAGTTGCGTTGGAACGCTGACATTCAGAGCTTTCCAACGATGTATGGCAATCTATATTTGGCATGAAATAGAGACACGAATAAAATATATCTTTAAGGGCCAAAAACAAGCAAAAATAAACCAAAGTGCAACCACCAAGATTCGAAGAGGGAGCCTCACTCCAAGGCAAAGAGGCACTTCTAATAGCGCTCACTTGGAGAGAACAGCGCTCCCTTGGAGAGCATTGTCGTGCTCTCTTCATAAAAATTCAAGGAAAATCTTTTCTCCAAATGCTTTCACAAGGGTTTGAACTTGGGACCTCCCCTTGGAAGCACCAATACTCAGCTCATTTGGAGAGCAGAGTGCTACTCATGGGTGCACACAAGCAACATTGACACGGCCAGGGAGCAAGACGCACGCAAGACATGTGCACAAGGCCCCAATGCTCAGCTCACCTTGTGAGCAGAGCATTCCCCTGGTGCTTCTCCCAGCCAAGGCACGCTACAAAGGATTCCCACACAAAGCTTCAATGCTCTGCTCCCCACTTGAGCTGAGCATCCTCCTGGGAGCAATTTTCACATGGGCCAAAATTCAATTAAAATTCCCTTTGAACAAAATTCTTCATTAATTGAATCAAGGCCAACCAAACCCATTTCTCCTCAAATCCAAAGCAAGCAAAGCCCACATCATCACTCAATGGCACAAGGATTAGTTAGCTTAGGAATTTATTTTAATTGTAATTTGTTTAGAATTTTAATTTTATTTTTATTTTCACTTTGTAAAGCCTATATAAAGGCATCAATTCCATCTCATTAGAGGAGCTCCATTAGAAAATATAGGAGGCTACCTCCACTAGGGAGTAGTAGGATTAGAAAACTCTCTCTTTAATTTTCATTTCTGTTTTAAATCTTAGATTGAGAGCGGAAGGAATTCTGTTTTCATTCTCTGTCTGCAACTTTTCTTTACTTTTTCTGCAATCTTTCTTTTAATTCATTGCAACTTTTCTCTTGTTGGATCAAGGAAGGACTTGAGATCTAGACTTGTTTTCTAGTCTCCTCCACCCCTGAGATCTTCAACATCCTTTTAATTGCTGCAATTTAGCATCAGTTATTTTCTGTTTTTAATCTTTCAAGCATTTTTACTTTCTGTTGCATTGCTTCCAATTTACATTTCCTGCAATTGCTCTAAGTTCTTATTCACTGCAATTTTGCTTCTCTGCTTACATTGTTCCCAATTTATTCTTCCTGCAATTTAAATTTCCAGTTGCGTGATCTATTGCTCTCTTTAATTTCCAACACCCCAGCCCCTTTACTTTTCATGCAATTTACTTTTCTTGCAATTTAAGTTTCAGCTATTTTACTTTCTTGTTCTTTAAGTTACTTGCAATTTTACTTTCTGCATCTTTAAGATTCATTGCAATTTACTTTCTATTGTCTACATTTCACACAATTCACTCAATGTTAGCTTGACTAAACTAATCAACCACTAAAATTGCTTGATCCATCAATCCCTGTGGGATCGACGTCACTCTAAGTGAGTCTTACTACTTGATACGACCCGGTACACTTGCCGGTGAGTTTTGGGTGTTTTGGAAGTTCATTTTCCAAAAAAAAATCCCATCACCTGACAGATGGCACAGAGGACGGTGCAAAGCCTTAAGTGTGGGGAGGTCGGTCAGTACCTGACTTTCGGAGGTAATTTCTCTTCCCTAGCACCAATAAATTAGGATATTTTAGTTAGATTTTCTTTCTTTTATAGAATAGGATAAATTGCATAGTAATAGGTTAGTTGCATGCATGTTCTACTTGATTGAAAAGACAATAAGTTTCTTCTAAGACTCTATCTACGGAACAAAATTTTACTAATTTTTTTAAAAAAAAATTTATGATAAATCTGCTTGAAGTTGTATTTAGAACATGATTTTTGAGCTAAAGAACACACAACCTGTGAAGATTTGAGCCTTTATGAATGGTTACCTTATTTAACCATAATTATTTTATTCTTGTGTGTTTACTTATCTATGATTGTAATCTATATTTTGTTTCATCCTATATGTCCAATATTTATTATATTTATATGCTTGCATATGATTGAGGCCATTATTTGTTTAAACTCACTTATCCAAATTAAGCCTACCATTTTCAATTACCTTTGTTAACCACTTTGAGCCTTTAAATCCCATTTGTTCTATATTTCACCACATTACTAGCCTTAAACGGAAAAACAATTGTATATCCCAAATTGAATCTTTGGTTAGCTTAAGATAGAATTGTGTGTGCTAGTTAAATATGGGAAATTGTGGGAACAAAAGTTATTAAGGGAATGTGTCATGATAATACAATGGGAATTTGGATACCTACTCATGTGAAACTATAAGAATTAAAAATCTATGTGCATCGATAAGCTATGTTTATTTTTATGTTTATATAAAAAAATCAATAAATAAATAAGGGGACAAAATTACCCCAATGCTGAATTAAGAATTCAAAGATCAATGCACATATGATAAAATTAAAATAAAAAGTTGATACATGAGTATGGAATGTAAAAAGGGAATTCTGGGTAGCTAGGTATGAATTATAAGGTTACATTAAATATATAGGTTGGGTTAAAGCTTGGGTTAATTAAAGATTCAATTTATAAGCTCACTTAACCATACATGTATCCCTACCCCTACCTTGGCCCCATTACAACCTTGAAAAGACCTCATGATGTTTGCATTGGTATATTAACTGTTGTTGATTGGTTAGGAGAAAAATAAAAGTTAGAGAGCATGATTAGAGAAGGATAGACTGATTACCCTATACACTAGAGAGATTAGAGCGTACATACATCATCAGTGAGGGTTCAATGCTTGAATTTCCATGTTCTCTGCTTTCATGAGCTATCTTCTTGCACTTTTATCTGTCTTACTGTATAATGATGGAATTAGTGGAATTTGATTTGTAATTGTTTTGAAGAGCTTATTTACTTTTGATCAAGTGGGCAAGAATCATATAGTTGCATTCATATATATAGGATTGCATTGCATTGCATGAGTTTCTACATGTTCATACTTATTTATTTTATCTCCTTCAATTAAGCATGAGGACATGCTAATATTTAAGTGTGGGAAGGTTGATAAACCACTATTTTATGGTTTATATTGTGTTTAATTGTATGGTTTTATCATGATTCTTACCCACTTATTCATTAATTTAGCATGCATTTATATTTCCTTCCTGAAATTATTACATGATTGAAAACTGCTTCCTAAGGACTTTTAATTATGCATTTTAATCCTTCTTTATTCCATTCGATGCTGTGATCTGTGTGTTAAGCGTTTCAGGCTTTATACGGCATAAATGAGTTGGAGATTGGAAAGGAAGCTAGCAAAAATGGAAGGAACACAAGAAATTGAGGAGATAACCAGCGAGAAGTGATGCGGCTGCATGGCTCACGCGACCGCGCGGAAGAGGAGAAATTGTAGTGACGCGGCCGCATGGCTCACGCGACCGCGCGGAATGGAAAAGCACAAGCGACGCGGAGGCGTGGAAGACGCGCCCGCGTGGTGAAGCGAAACGCGAATGACGCGTCCGCATGAGCGACGCGATTGCGTGGCGTGCGCGATCTGCATAATTTGCAAAATAGCTGGGGGCAATTTTGGACCCTATTTTAACCTAATTTTCGGCCCAGAACAGCAGACTAGAGCCAGAGAACGTGCAGAAACCAAAGACAACATTCATTCTACACAGTTTTAGTTTTAGATCTAGTTTTCACTCCTCCTCTAGGTTTTTCTTTTCTACACATTCATAGTTCTTAAGATTTTAATTTTCTCTTGCTTTTGCATTGGGATATTGAGAAGAGTTATTACCTCATCAAGACTTCGTCATTCTAGTTCGTTTTCTTTACTTGGTGTACTCTTCCATGTTCTTTGCTTTGTTTAATTTTACCATTGGAATATTTTTAGGATTATTTAATACAAAGATCACTTTTATTTTTAATTGACTATTTTGATTTTTATTTACAATGTCTTTCTTTAATTCCTTTTCATATGCTATGAATTTTACATTCACAATGAGCGAGTAGTTCCCTAACTTGATGGGGAGTTGATTGAAAGGAACCCTTGAGTTGGAAGGTTCAAGAGAAAGTTTGTAATTGGGTTATTATTGGTTTGCTCTCTGGTTCCTGACACCAATCCTCCCAAGAGTGAATTGGGACTTATGGATAGAATAGCATTCCAACTTGCTTGATCTTCCCCTACTTAGTAAGGGATAACTAAACGAAATAACTCTCAATTGTCAATTAATCCTGAGAGTATTCCATCAAGAATAGGCCTGAAGAACTGAAGATCGATGGTTTAGAAGTTATAGTAAATACTCGTTGCAAGTATAGTTACTAAACCAAGCAATCAACCTTTCTTGCAAATGTTTTGGTTGTCACAAGTAACAAACCCCTAAATAAATTGATAACCGAAGTATTCAAACCTCGGGTCGTCTTCTCAAGGAATTGCAGGGAGGTATGTTCTTATTATTGGTTATGAGTCTTGTAAGGTAGGGGTTTTAGAAAGTAGGGAAGCAGTATGTTGAATGATAAGAAAAATAAAATAATAATAATAAAATAAACTCTTGGCAAGGTATTAGAACTGGAGGTCCTATCTTTATCAATTGTGATGAAAGTTGGATTTTAATCTCACTTTGTTAACCTCTAACTATGAAGGTAGATCGAGTGGATTAATTAGCTTAATCCTCAGGTCCTAGTCAATTCCTATGGAAAGACTAGAGTTATTGGAGCAACTCCCAATTTCAATCACTGCTTTATTGACAGCTCAAGCGTTACCAATTACTTAACCAAAGCCAAAAGGAAGAAAATATCTAAATTAAAAAGCATCAATATAAATAAAGCAAAGCAAAATTAAATATGAAAATACCTCAAATTGCATTAACAAAAGAAATTAAATCTGGCATAGATGTTCATAAATTGAATTGGGAAAATAAATAAAAATAAAGAACCTGGGATTGAGAGCCACTCCTAAAACTAAGAGAAATCCTAAATCCTAATCCTAAGAGAGAGGAAAGAACCTCTCTCTCTAAAAATTACATCTACTCCTAAAATTGTGAATGTGAAAGCTTGTTTATGAATGGATGTATTCTTCCACTTTATAGCCTCTAATCTGTGTTTTCTGGGCCGAGAACTGGGTCGAAAACAGCCCAGAAATCGCTGGAGAAGAATTCAAACACGCTGATTTCCGTCACTGCGACGCGGCCGCATGGATGATGCAGTCGCGTCACCTAGCGTCAGGAAAACTATGACATATTATATATTAAATCGAAGCCCTGGATGTTAGCTTTCCAACGCAACTAGAACCGCGTTGTTTGGACCTCTGTAGCTAAAGTTATAGCCATTTGAGTGCAAAGAGGTCAGGCTGGACAACTTAGCAATTTCTCCAACTTCTTGTATTCCTTCCACTTTTGCATGCTTCCTTTCCATCCTCTAAGCCATTCCTGCCCTGAAATCTCTGAAAACACTTAACACACATATCAAGGTATCTAATGGTAATAAGAGAGGATTAAATATAGGGAACTTAAGGCCAAAGAAGCATGTTTTCAATCAAAGCACATAATTAGGAAGGCAAATGTAAAACCATGCAAATAGTATGAATAAGTGGGTAAAGAGTAGATAAAAACCACTCAATTGAGCACAAGATAAACCATAAAATAGTGGTTTATCAAGGGCTTCCATGTAATCAACTCCCAGTCAAGGCTTTTATTTACATTATTCAAATTCACCAATTTAATTTCCTGTTTACTCAACTCAAACCTTTTTGAAAACATCTGATTAATAAAATAGCACACTTTTCTGCAACTCGTTGGGAGACGACCTGGGACTCATACTCCCAGTATTTTAATTTCAATTTTCTGTGATACCTTTTTAAATTGATAGGCAGATTTCTGGTGAGTTAAGAACTATACTTGCAACGCATATAAATTAACAATTTTTAATTCGCCAATTTCTGCCCGCATCAGAGAGCTCATAGCAACCAGAGTACAGAACTCTTGGAGGGTCTGCATTGATTACAGACGCCTCAACCAAGCCACTCGTAAGGATCACTATCCTCTTCCATTCATTGATCAAATGCTAGATCGCCTATCAGGTAAATCACATTATTATTTTTTAGATGGTTACACAGGTTATTTCCAGATTCATATAGCTCCTGAGGATCAGGAAAAGACTACTTTTACATGTCCTTTTGGGACTTATGCTTACAAGAGAATGCCCTTTGGCTTGTGCAATGCACCAGCTACCTTCCAAAGGTGCATGATGAGTCTTTTCTCTGATCTTATTGAGGACTGTATGGAAGTTTTTATGGATGATTTTAGTGTTTATGGCGATTCCTTTAGCCTTTGCTTAGATGGATTATCTAGAGTATTAGATAGATGTGTCAGTACAAACCTTGTATTAAATTTGAAAAATGCCACTTTATGGTAAAATGATGAGCGGATAATTTATACGCTTTTTGGCATTGTTTTTAGTATGTTTTTAGTAGGATCTAGTTACTTTTAGGGATGTTTTCATTAGTTTTTATGTTAAATTCACATTTCTGGACTTTACTATGAGTTTGTGTGTTTTTTTGTGATTTCAGGTATTTTCTGGCTGAAATTGAGGGACTTGAACAAAAATCAGATTCAGAGGTTGAAGAAGGACTGCTGATGCTGTTGGATTCTGACCTCCCTGCACTCAAAATGGATTTTCTGGAGCTACAGAACTCAAAATGGCGCGCTTCCAATTGCGTTGGAAATTAGACATCCAGGTCTTTTCAGCAATATATAATCATTCATACTTTGCCCAAGTTTAGATGACGCAAACTGGCGTTCAACGCCAGCCCTCTGCCCAATTCCGGCGTCCAGCGCCAGAAACAAGCTGCAAAGTGGAGTTCAACGCCCAAACTGGCACAAAAGCTGGCGTTCAACTCCAGGAATGACCTCTACACGTGTAACACTCAAGCTCAGCCCAAGCACACACCAAGTGGGCCCCGAAAGTGGATTTATGCATTAATTACTTACTTCTGTAAACCCTAGTAGCTAGTTTATTATAAATAGGACTTTTTACTATTGTATTAGACATCTTTTGATCATTTTTAGATCTCTAGACCTCCATGGGAGGCTGGCCACTTGGCCATGCTTACCCTCTATATTCACTTATGTATTTTCAACGGTAGAGCTTCTACACTCCATAGATTAAGGTGTGGAGCTCTGCTGTTCCTCAAAGATTAATGCAAAGTACTATTGTTTTCTATTCAATTCAACTTATTCCACTTCTAAGATATTCATTCACACTTCAACCTAAATGTGATGAACGTGACAATCATCATCATTCCCTATGAACGCGTGCCTGACAACCACTCCCGTTTTACCTTCGATTGAACGAGTATCTCTTTACCAATACAGGGGACCGAGTCCGAGATATTGGGATCTTCGTGGTATAAGCTAGATTGATGGCGGCATTCATGAGAATCCGGAAAGTCTAAACCTTGTCCGTGGTATTCCGAGTAGGATTCTGGGATTGAATGACTATGACAAGCTTCAAACTCGCGAGTGCTGGGCGTAGTGACAGACGCAAAAGGATAGTAAATCCTATTCCAGTATGATCGAGAACCTCCAGATGATTAGCCATGCAGTGACAGCGCATCGGACCATTTTCACAGGGAGGACTAGGATGCAACCAACGACAAAGGTGATGCCTCCAGACGATTAGCCGTGCTGTGACGGAGCATTTGGATCATTTTCCCGAGAGAGATCGAAAGTAGCCATTGGCACCGGTGACATCCTTACATAAAGCTAGCCATAGAAAGGAGTAAGATTGATTGGATGAAGATAGCAGGAAAGCAGAGGTTCAGAGGAACGAAAGCATCTCTACACGCTTATCTGAAATTCTAACAAATGAATTACATAAGTATTTCTATCCTTATTTTAGTATTATTTTCAAAAACCCCATTACTATTTTATATCTGCCTGACTGAGATTTACAAGTTGACCATAGCTTGCTTCATACCAACAATCTCTGTGGGATTTGACCCTTACTCGCGTAAGGTATTACTTGGACGACCCAGTACACTTGCTGGTTAGTTGTGCGAAGTTATGAACCATGGTATTCGCATCATGTTTTTGGCGCCATTGCCAGGGAAAGAAAGAGCAATGAATTTTACATAATCAAAGTGTAATCACAATTTCTGCACACCAAGTTTTTGGCGCCGTTGCTGGGGATTGTTCGAGTTTGGACAACTGACGGTTCATCTTGTTGCTTAGATTGGGTAACTTTCTTTTTGTTTTGTTTTCAAAAATTTTTCAAAAATCTTTCAAAAATTTCTCCTTTGTTTTCGAAAAAAATTTTAAAATAAAAATGTTTTCAAAAATATATTTTTCTTCATAATTTTTAAGAATGAATTCTAGTGTTTCATGAAGCATGTTGAAGCCTGGCTGGCCGTAGGGTATGTCAGGCGTGTCATGCTTGAATTACACTCATATTTTTACTAAAGCTTGGCTGGCTATTAAGCCATGCCTGACCCTTTGATTGGAGCTTTAGACTAAAGAGCATAAGATTCCTGGAATTCATATTAAAAATTTTTGGAATCCTTATTTTTCTTTTTCAAAATGATTTTCAAAAAAATTAAAAGAAAATACAAAAAAAATCATAAAATCATAAAAATCAAAAAAAAAAAATTATTTTTTGCGTTTCTTGTTTGAGTCATGTGTCATGTTATAAGTTTGGTGTCAATTGCATGTGCATCTTGCATTTTTCGAAAATTCTCATGCATTCATATTGTTCTTCATGATCTTCAAGTTGTTCTTGGTAAGTCTTCTTGTTTGATCTTTGCATTTGCATGTTTTGTGTCTTTTCTTGTTTTTCATATGCATTCTTGAATTCTTAGTGTCTAAGCATTAAAGAATTCTAAGTTTGGTGTCTTGCATGTTTTCCTTGCATTAAAAATTTTTCAAAAATATGTTCTTAGTGTTCATCTTGACATTCAAAGTGTTCTTGGTGTTCATCTTGACGTTCATAGCATTCTTGCATGCATTCTTTGTTAATCTAAAAATTTCATGCATTGCATCATTTTTCTTGTTTTTCTCTCTCATCATTAAAAATTCAAAAATAAAAAAATATATCTTTCACTTTTTCTCTCTTAAAATTTCGAAAATTAGATTTGACTTTTTCAAAAATTTTTAAAAATCTAGTTGTTTTTATGAGTCAAATCAAATTTTCAATTTAAAAATCTCATCTTTTTCAAAATCTTTTTCAAAAATCAAATCTTTTTCAAATTTCTTAGTTATTATCGAAAATTCCAAAAATATTTTTCAAAATCTTTTTGTTATTTTTATATCAAATTTTCAAAAATAACACAATCAATTAATGTTTTGATTAAAAAAATTTCAAGTTTGTTACTTACTTGTTAAGAAAGATTCAAACTTTAAGTTCTAGAATCATATCTTGTGATTTCTTGTGATTTCTTGTGAATCAAGTCATTAATTGTGATTTTAAAAATCAAATCTTTTTCAAAATTAATTTCAATCATATCTTTTCAAAAATATCTTCTTATCTCATCTTTTTTTTCAAAAAAAAGAAATTTTTTTCAAAATATCTTTTCTAACTTCCTAACTTCTTATCTTTTCAAAATTTGTTTCAACTAACTAACTAACTTTTTGTTTGTTTCTTATCTTTTTCAAAACTACCTAACTAACTCTCTCTCTCTAATTTTCGAAAATTCTTTTCCCTCATCTCCTTCTAATTATTTATTCATCTACTAACACTTCTCTTCATCTCACATCACTGCTCCTATCCTTACCCTTGTGTTTGGATTCTTCATTCTTCTTCACCCCTATTCCTTTTCTTCTTCTACTAACAATAAGGAACCTCTTTACTGTGACATAGAGGATTCCTCTTCTTTTCTTTTTCTCTTCTCCTTCTTATGAGCAGGGACAAAAAAAAGGCATTCTTGTTGAAGCTGATCTAGAACCTGAAAGGACTCTGAAGAGGAAACTAAGAGAAGCTAAATTACAACAATCCAGAGACAACCTTATTGAAAAATTTGAACAAGTAAAGGAGATGGCAGCCGAACCCAACAACAATAATGCAAGGAGAATGCTTGGTGACTTTACTGCACCTAATTCCAATTTACATGGAAGGAGCATCTCCATTCCTGCCATTGGAGCAAACAACTTTGAGCTGAAACCTCAGCTAGTTTCTCTGATGCAGCAGAACTGCAAGTTTCATGGACTTCCATCTGAAGATCCTTTTCAGTTCTTAGCTGAATTCTTGCAGATCTGTGATACTGTTAAGACTAATGGAGTAGATCCTGAAGTCTACAGGCTCATGCTTTTCCCTTTTGCTGTAAGAGACAGAGCTAGAGTGTGGTTGGACTCTCAACCCAGAGATAGCCTGAACTCTTGGGATAAGCTGGTCACGGCTTTCTTAGCCAAGTTCTTTCCTCCTCAAAAGCTTAGTAAACTTAGAGTGGACGTTCAAACCTTCAGACAGAAAGAAGGTGAATTCCTCTATGAATTGGGAAAAATACAAGCAGCTGACCAAAAAGTGTCCTTCTGACATGCTTTCAGAATGGATCATCCTGGATATATTCTATGATGGTTTATCTGAGCTATCAAAGATGTCATTGGATACTTCTGCAGGTGGATCCATTCACCTAAAGAAAACACCTGCAGAAGCTCAAGAACTCATTGACATGGTTGCTAATAACCAGTTTATGTACACTTCTGAGAGGAATCCTGTGAGTAATGGGACGCCTATGAAGAAGTGAGTTCTTGAAATTGATACTCTGAATGCCATATTGGCTCAGAATAAAATATTGACTCAGCAAGTCAATATGATTTCTTAGAGTCTGAATGGAATGCAAGCTGCATCCAACTGTACTCAAGAGGCTTCTCCTGAAGAAGAAGCTTATGATCCTGAGAACCCTGCAATAGCAGAGGTAAATTACATGGGTGAACCTTATGGAAACACCTATAATCCATCATGGAGAAATCATTCAAATTTCTCATGGAAGGATCAAAAGCCTCAACAAGGCTTTAATAATGGTGGAAGAAACAGGTTTAGCAATAGCAAGCCTTTTCCATCATCCACTCAGCAACAGACAGAGAATTCTGAGCAGAATCCATCTAGCTTAGCAAACTTAGTCTCTGATCTATCTAAGGCCACTGTGAGTTTCATGAATGAAACAAGGTCTTCCATTAGAAATTTGGAAGCACAAGCGGGCCAGCTGAGTAAAAGGATCACTGAAATCCCTCCTAGTACTCTCCCAAGCAATACAGAAGAGAATCCAAAAGGAGAGTGCAAGGCCATTGACATAAGCACCATGGCCGAACCTGTAAGGGAAGGAGAGGACGTGAATCCCAAGGAGGAAGACCTCCTGGGACGTCCAGTGACCAATAAGGAGCTTCCCTCTGAGGAACCAAAGGAATCTGAGGCTCATCTAGAGACCATAGAGATTCCATTGAACCTCCTTATGCCCTTCATGAGCTCTGATGAGTATTCCTCTTCTGAAGAGAATGAGGATGTTACTGAAGAGCAAGCTACCAAGTTCCTTGCTGCAATCATGAAGCTGAATGCCAAATTATTTGGCATTGATACTTGGGAAGATGAACCTCCCTTACTCATCAATGAACTAAGTGATCTGGATCAACTGACATTGCCTCAGAAGAGACAGGATCCTGGAAAGTTCATAATACCTTGTACCATAGGCACCATGATCTTTAAGGCTCTGTGTGTCCTTGGTTTAGGAATAAACCTCATGCCCCTCTCTGTAATAGAGAAACTGGGAATCTATGGGGTACAAGCTGCTAAAATCTCATTAGAGATGGCAGATAATTCAAGAAAACAGGCTTATGGACAAGTAGAGGACGTGTTAGTAAAGGTTGAAGGCCTTTACATCCCTGCTGATTTCATAGTCTTAGATACTGGAAAGGAAGAGGATGAATCTATCATCCTAGGAAGACCTTTCCTAGCCACAGCAAGAGCTGTGATTAATGTGGACAGAGGAGAATTGATCCTTCAATTAAATAAGGACAACCTTGTGTTTACAACTCAAGGATCTCTCTCTGCATCCATGGAGAGGAAGCAGAAAAAGCTTCTCTCAAAGCAGAGTCAAACAAAGCCCCCACAGTCAAACTCTAAGTTTGGTGTTGGGAGGCCACAACCAAACTCTAAGTTTGGTGTTGAACTCTCATATCCAAACTCTAAGTTTGGTGTTGGAGAGCCTCAACAATGCTCTGAACATCTGTAAGGCACCATGAGAGCCCACTGTCAAGCTATTGACATTAAAGAAGCGCTTGTTGGGAGGCAACCCAATTTTTATTTATCTAACTCTATTTTTTTCTTAGTTATATGTCTTTGTAGGTTCATGATCATGAGGAGTCACAAAATAAATATAAAAATTGAAAACGGAATCAAAACCAGTAGAAGAAAAATCACACCCTGGAGGAAGCATCTGCCTGGCGTTCAACGCCAGAACAGAGCATGGTTCTGGCGTTGAACGCCCAAAATGGGCAGTATCTAGGCGCTGAACGCCCAAAATGGGCATCATCTGGGCGCTGAACGCCAGAATTGCACCCTGGAGAGGAGCTGGCGCTGAATGCCCAGAACAAGCATGGTTCTGGCGTTCAACGCCAGAAATGGGCAACAAATGGGCGTTGAACGCCCAAAATGGGCACCAACCTGACGCTGAACGCCCAGAGTTGTGTGCAAGGGCATTTTACATGCCTAATTTGGTGCAAGGTTGTAAATCCTTGAACACCTCAGGATCTGTGGACCCCACAGGATCCCCACCTACCTCCACTTACTTCTTCTCACCCCTCTTTCACAAAATCCCATAAACACTCTTCCCCAAAACCCTTCACCAATCACCTCAATCTCTCTTCCCCATCACCTCCTTACCACTCACATCCATCCACTCTTCCCCATAAACCTACCTCATAAACTCCACCTACCTTCAAAATTCAAAATCAATTTCCCACCCAAACCCACCCTAAATGGCCGAACCTTCACCCACCTCCCATCCCTATATATAACCCTCCATTCTTCCTCATTTTCACACAACACAACCCTCTCTTCTCTTCTTGGCCGAAACACAATCCCTTCTCCCTCTCCTCCATTTCTTCTTCTTCTTCATCTCTTCTTTCTTTTCTTGCTCGAGGGCGAGCAAAAATTCTAAGTTTGGTGTGGTAAAAGTATAAGCTTTTTGTTTTTCCATTACCATTGATGGCATCCAAGACCGGAGAATCCTCTAGAAAAGGAAAAGGGAAGACAAAAGCTTCCACCTCTGAGTCATGGGAGATGGAAAGGTTCATCTCCAAAGCCCATCAAAACCACTTCTATGATGTTTTGGCCAAGAAGAAGGTGATCCCCGAGGTCCCTTTCAAACTCAAAAGAAATGAGTATCCGGAGATCCGACATGAAATTCAAAGAAGAGGTTGGGAAGTTCTAACAAATCCCATCCAACAAGTCGGCATCCTAATGGTTCAAGAGTTCTATGCCAATACATGGATCACCAACAACCATGATCAAAGTAAGAACCCGGATCCAAAGAACTATGTTACAATGGAAGTTCATGAGATTATACCTCAAGAACTCTACAAGGTGGCTGACAAGTCCTCCACTATGGCAAGGTTAGCCTTTCCTCACCTCATTTGCCACCTATGCAATTCGGCTGGGGTTGACATAGAGGGAGATATCCTCATTAAAAAGGACATGCCCATCACTAAGAAAAAGATGGAGCAAGCAAGAGAGCCCATTCATGGAGCTCAAGAGGCGTATGAAGCTCATCACCATGAGATCCCGGAGATGCCTCAAATGCATTTTCCTCCACAAAACTATTGGGAGTAAATCAACACCTTCCTAGGAGAATTGAGTTCCAATATGGGACAACTAAGGGTGGAACATCAAGAGCACTCCATCATCCTTCATGAAATAAGAAAAGATCAAAAAGCAATGAGGGAGGAGCAACAAAGACAAGAAAGAGACATAGAAGAGCTCAAGGACATCATTGAAGGAAACGCCACCATCACTAAGGTGGATTCATTCCTTGTTCTTATTTCTTCTATTTTTCGTTTTCTATGTTATGTGCTTATCTATATTTGTGTCTTCAATACATGATCATTAGTAGTTAGTAACTATGTCTTAAAGTTATGAATGTCCTATGAATCCATCACCTCTCTTAAATGAAAAATGTTTTAATTCAAAAGAACAAGAAGTACATGAGTTTCGAATTTATCCTTGAACTTAGCTTAATTATATTGATGTGATGACAATGCTTCTTCTTTTCTGAATGTATGCTTGAACAGTGCATATGTCTTTTGAAGTTGTTGTTTAAGAATGTTAAATATGTTGACTCTTGAAAGAATGATGGCAAGGAGACATGTTATTTGATAATCTGAAAAATCATAAAAATGATTCTTGAAGCAAGAAAAAGCAGCAAAGAACAAGGCTTACAGAAAAAAAATATAATAAAAAGCGAAAAAAAAATAGAAAGAAAAAGCAAGCAGAAAAAGCCAAAAGCTCTTAAAACCAAGAGGCAAGAGCAAAAAGCCAATAACCCTTAAAACCAAAAGGCAAGGGTAAATAAAAAGGATCCCAAGGCTTTGAGCATCAGTGGATAGGAGGGCCTAAAGGAATAAAATCCTGGCCTAAGCGGCTAAACCAAGCTGTCCCTAACCATGTGCTTGTGGCGTGAAGGTGTCAAGTGAAAACTTGAGACTGAGCGGTTAAAGTCAAGGTCCAAAGAAAAAAAAGAGTGTGCTTAAGAACCCTGGACACCTCTAATTGGGGACTTTAGCAAAGCCGAGTCACAATCTGAAAAGGTTCACCCAATTATGTGTCTGTGGCATTTATGTATCCGGTGGTAATACTGGAAAACAAAGTGCTTAGGGCCACGGCCAAGACTCATAAAATAGCTGTGTTCAAGAATCATCATACTGAACTAGGAGAATCAATAACACTATCTGAACTCTGAGTTCCTATAGATGCCAATCATTCTGAACTTCAATGGATAAAGTGAGATGCCAAAACTATTCAAGAGGCAAAAAAGCTACAAGTCCCGCTCATATGATTGAAGCTATGCTTCATTGATAGTTTGGAATTTATAGTATATTCTCTTCTTTTTATCCTATTTGATTTTCAGTTGCTTGGGGACAAGCAAAAATTTAAGTTTGGTGTTGTGATGAGCGGATAATTTATACGCTTTTTGGCATTGTTTTTAGTATGTTTTTAGTAGGATCTAGTTACTTTTAGGGATGTTTTCATTAGTTTTTATGTTAAATTCACATTTCTGGACTTTACTATGAGTTTGTGTGTTTTTCTGTGATTTCAGGTATTTTCTGGCTGAAATTGAGGGACTTGAGCAAAAATCAGATTTAGAGGTTGAAGAATGACTGCTGATGCTGTTGGATTCTGACCTCCCTGCACTCAAAATGGATTTTCTGGAGCTACAGAACTCAAAATGGCGCGCTTCTAATTGCGTTGGAAAGTAGACATCCAGGGCTTTCCAGCAATATATAATAGTCCATACTTTGCCCAGGTTTAGACGATGCAAACTGGCGTTCAACGCCAGCCCTCTACCCAATTCTGGCGTCCAGCGCCAGAAACAAGCAGCAAAGTGGAGTTCAACGCCCAAACTGGCACAAAAGCTGGCGTTCAACTCCAGGAATGACCTCTACACCTGTAACACTCAAGCTCAGCCCAAGCACACACCAAGTGGGCCCCGAAAGTGGATTTATGCATCAATTACTTACTTCTGTAAACCCTAGTAGCTAGTTTATTATAAATAGGACTTTTTACTATTGTATTAGACATCTTTGATCATTTTTAGATCTCTAGACCTCCATGGGAGGCTGGCCACTCGGCCATGCTTACCCTCTATATTCACTTATGTATTTTCAACGGTAGAGCTTCTACACTCCATAGATTAAGGTGTGGAGCTCTGCTGTTCCTCAAAGATTAATGCAAAGTACTACTGTTTTCTATTCAATTCAACTTATTCCACTTCTAAGATATTCATTCACACTTCAACTTGAATGTGATGAACGTGACAATCATCATCATTCCCTATGAACGCGTGCCTGACAACCACTCCCGTTCTACCTTCAATTGAACGAGTATCTCTTAGATTACCAATACAGGGGACCTAGTCCGAGATATTGGGATCTTCGTGGTATAAACTAGATTGATGGCGGCATTCATGAAAATCCGGAAAGTCTAAACCTTGTCCGTGGTATTCCGAGTAGGATTCTGGGATTGAATGACTGTGACGAGCTTCAAACTCGCGAGTGCTGTGCGTAGTGACAGACGCAAAAGGATAGTAAATCCTATTCCAGTATGATCGAGAACCTCCAGATGATTAGCCATGCAGTGACAGCACATCGGACCATTTTCACAGGGAGGACTAGGATGCAACCAACGACAAAGGTGATGCCTCCAGACAATTAGCCGTGCTGTGACGGAGCATTTGGATCATTTTCTCGAGAGAGATCGAAAGTAGCCATTGGCACCGGTGACATCCTTACATAAAGCTAGCCATAGAAAGGAGTAAGATTGATTGGATGAAGATAGCAGGAAAGCAGAGGTTCAGAGGAACGAAAGCATCTCTACACGCTTATCTGAAATTCTAACCAATGAATTACATAAGTATTTCTATCCTTATTTTAGTATTATTTTCGAAAACCCCATTACTATTTTATATCTGCCTGACTGAGATTTACAAGGTGACCATAGCTTGCTTCATACCAACAATCTCTGTGGGATTCGACCCTTACTCACGTAAGGTATTACTTGGATGACCCAGTGCACTTGCTGGTTAGTTGTGCGAAGTTGTGAACCATGGTATTGGCATCATGTTTTTGGCGCCATTGCCAGGGAAAGAAAGAGCAACGAATTTTACATAATCAAAGTGTAATCACAATTTCTGCACACCATAAAACAAGGTATTGTACTAGGACATGTTGTGTCTAATACTGGCATTTCTGTAGATCTAGCAAAGGTGGATATTATTTCTAGTTTACCTTATCCCTCTTCTGTGAGGGAATTCCATTCGTTCCTTGGCCATGCAGGTTTTTACAGGAGATTCATTAAGGACTTCAGTAAGGTAGCTTTTCCCTTATCCAGACTACTGCAGAAGGATATTGAGTTCGAGTTTAGTGAGAATTGCAAACAAGCGTTTGATAAGCTGAAGACTGTCCTGACTCAAGCTCCAATTGTGAGAGGACCAGACTGGAGCCAGCCATTCGAAATAATGTGTGATGCTTCAAACCATGCAGTAGAAGCAGCACTGGCTCGGCGTGAAGGTAAGGATCCTTTTGTTATTGCTTATGCGTCTAAAACTCTAGATGCCGCACAATCCAATTACACTACTACTGAGAAAGAGCTTCTTGCTATTGTTTTTGCTCTGGATAAATTCCGAGCCTATTTACTTGGTACTAAAGTAGTAGTGTATTCAGACCACGCAGCTCTAAAGTATCTATTAGCTAAGAAGGAGTCCAAACCAAGGCTTATACGTTGGATACTGCTATTACAAGAATTTGATTTAGAAATTAAGGATAGGAGTGGTAACCAGAATTTAGTGGCAGACCATTTGAGTCGCCTTGAGCACATTACAGATGACCCCACTCCTATAGCTGATAATTTCCCATTTGATAACCTGGAAGCAGTATCTGAGGTAGTCCCTTGGTATGCACCTGTAACTAATTATCTAGTTAGCCGCACTTTTCCTCCAAACTTTTCTAAGCATCAAAGAGACAAGCTGAAAAGCGAGTCTAAATATTATATATGGGATGACCCATATTTATGGAGATGTGGCGCTGACCAGGTAATTAGAAGGTGTGTGCCTCAATTAGAATTCCAATCCATCTTAGAGGCTTGTCACTCATCTGAGAGTGGAGGACATTTTGTCCCTCAAAGAACAGCTAGAAAAATCTTAGACTGTGGATTCTCGTGGCCTACACTTTTTAGAAACGCTGCTGAATTTTGTAGATCTTGTTTCCCATGCCAAAAATTTGGTAATATATCCAAGAGGGATGAGATGCCTCAACAAATTATGCTTTTCTGTGAAATTTTTTATGTTTGGGGCATTGACTTCATGGGTCCATTTCCAAATTCTAATGGTTACTTTTATATATTGTTAGCTGTAGATTACGTTTCCAAATAGGTTGAAGCAATTCCTACCCGCACTGATGATGCCAATACTGTTGTTTCCTTTGTGAAAAACCACATTATTTGTCGCTTTGGATCACCACGAGCAATCGTGAGCGATCAAGGCACCCATTTTTGTAACAGGAGACTAACAGGATTAATGAAGAAGCATGGGATCATTCATAAGGTTGCAACAGCATACCATCCTCAGACTAATGGGCAAGCCGAGGTGTCAAACAGAGAGATAAAGCGTATCTTAGAGAAGATAGTCAAACCTCATAGAAGAGACTGGAGCACCAGGCTACAAGATGCACTTTGGGCGTACAGAACCGCATATAAAACACCCATTGGGATGAGTCCTTTCCGTTTAGTTTATGGAAAAGCTTGTCATCTCCCTGTTGAATAGAGAACAAAGCCTTTTGGGCAGTAAAGGAGTGCAACATGGGAATTGAGAAACCCGGAGCTGAAAGGAAGTTACAACTGCAAGAACTGGAAAGCCTTCGCCTAGAAGCTTATGAGAACACAAGACTATATAAGGAGAAGATGAAGGCTGTACATGATCAGCACATCAAGAGAAAAGAGTTCCAACCTGGGGACTTAGTTCTCCTTTACAAATCTCGACTGAGGCTCATGCTAGGCAAGTTGAGATCAAGATGGGAAGGTCCAACCAGAGTAGAGAAGGCCGAACCGTACGAAGTTTATCACCTAAGTCATCCTTCAAGCTCAGAACTTATCAAAGTCAATGGACATCGTTTGAAGCTATACCATGGAGAGAGGATGCAGAAAAACAAGGAGCTCAAGATCTTCCTCTTGGAAGATCCCCACATAGCCGAAGACTGAGCTAGTGGAGCGTCCAACTTACGGACGTTAAAGCAAAGTGCTAGGTGGGAGACAATCCACCGTGGTATGATCGTTCTTTTCTTTATTTTTAATTTTCCTATTCAATAACTCTTCTCTTTATTAGTACATTTCGTGCATCTGTATTTACATACTTTTACTTAAAAAAAAAATCACGCGACGCGACCGCATCATTGACGCGTCCACGTCGCAAGGAAATGGGAGAAAATAATAAACGAACAGAGAGTCACACAGGAGCGTGGCTGGAGGTGTGCCAATGGCACAAATTGCCCCTCGCGACCACGTCGCCGACGCGTCTGCGTCGAGTGGGAATATTGGTCTCCCACGCGACTGCGTCACCCACGCGGCCGCGTGCCCTGGAATTCGACGTAAAAGGGGTGCACGGCCGAAAGTTGTGCTAGAGTGGTGCTGGATTGGTGCTGAACGAACAATTCTTCCCACGTGGCCGCGTGACCGACGCGACCGCGTCACATCATTCTAATGGCCACTCACGCGATCGCATGCCCCACGCGATCGCGTCACCCAAGATTTGGCAACAATATAATTTCGAACAGAGAGTTGTGCGAGCGCAAGGCTGCCCTCGTGCCAGTAGCATAAAACGGGTAACGCGACCGCGTGACCGACGCGACCGCGTCAATTAGTTTACGCGCAACTCGCGCGACCGCGTGACTCACGAGGCCGCGTCGCTTGCGCCGCACAGCTTCCTTAATTTGCCACTTACCTTATCTTTTCTTTTCCCTAAATCCTATTTTCCCTTTTTCCCTCCTTCTTTCTTCTTTCTACCTTCTTCCTTCTTTCTCACTTTCTATTCTCTCTCTCTCTCTCACCCCCATTAACAAGGTTTTCTTTTCTTCTTCTCTCCTCACTTTTCTTTTATTCTTCTTATTTTTATATGTTATATTCTTTTCTTTTCTTTTTATTTTCATTATCTATATCTTCTTTTTCTTTCTTTTTTCCTTTTTACTTGGTGTTGGAAATTTATTGAGTCATTATTTCTCATTATATGCTTGTGAATTGTTGTAAAATTGTTTGACAATTAAAAAAAGGGTTGCTTGCATGTTCACCTTAATACTCTCTATACCTTATTTACCATGCATGCTATGTGTTTGTGAAAAAGCCCATATGGCATTATGCATTTTTCTACATTATCCTACTATTCAATGCTTGCTTTTCACAAATTCCCTTTACTATTGTATTAATTGAAATTAATTGTCAATACATACGTGATGGTTTATTACGAGTGATGCTTGATCTATGCTACTCATGCCTTTGCCAGCATGCCAATAAACACCTTGCATTCACTTGTCATCATATACACTAACTATTTTCCATTGATGACTTCTCACATGTAGTCATGACCATGTGTTAACATCATTTACCTTTTACTGTGCATTCATCACCACCCTTTTCCGTTCTCTCCCTTGCTCTATCTCTTTGGATTTAATTTACTTTCTCTTCCCTTTTTCAGAATGGCCACCAAGAAGGGCAAAGAGAAAGCTACTCCCAAATCAACAGCAAGGAGAGGAACAAAGAGAGCACTAGTGGTAGAGCCTTCTTCAACTGCGGTAAAGCCCTCAACAAAGAGAATTAAGAGGATTATAAAGGTTGATGATAAAGAAAAAGCCTTCCCAGCAAAGGACACTGCGCGATTTTCCAATCGCTACTGTGAGCAGATGTTCCCCATCCTGGCAGAAAGTAGTTACAACAATGAATACCTTCTTCTCCTCCCAAACCATATTGCTACATTTGTTGAGCCGCAAATTGCACAAAGACAATGGGGTTTCCTACAGAGACAGCCAAGGCAGGTCAATCTTTCTTGGGTCGAGTTCTACTCCAACTTCCACCTGCCATCCCTGCAGTCTGTCTTTGTCTGTCAGAATCAAGTCCCTATTACAGAAGAGGCCATTCAAAAAGCTTTAGGTCTTCCCCCTGTTCCAGAAGGATTGGATGCCTTTCAAGAAGCCGCACTCAAGCGCCAAATGTACCAATTTGACTGGGACACCGTTCTCAGAGTTATCGCACTACCTGGCACGTTTGATCTACGGATACCATCTTACCCGCCCTAAGGGAATATCGGCTTCAGCACTTACCTTGGAGGCTCGCGTATGGGCACAGATCATGTCCCATTACGTCTTTCCAAACACTCACGAGTCCTCCTTCACTACGGACATGGCCGTTCTACTATGGTGCATCCTTACAGACCAGCCTCTGAACCTACCAAGACACATCCGGAATGCCATGGAACACGTACAAATCGTGGACAACTTACCTTTCCCCGCCTTGGTCTCAGATCTTGTCTCAGTAGCCGGAGTCTCCTTCAGAGCTGGGGACACCAAAGTCATACTTCCACGGGATGATCAATATGTCCCTAATGGGAAATATAGCAGACCCTCAGCAGCCACTACAAGCCAGCCCACTGAACCGGCTCAGGACATCCCTCCTTTCGTACCACAAGCACCTACAACAGACCAACTGCTCCATCAGATACTCGAAAGGTTGGATCGGCAGGAACACAAAGCTAAGATGAGAGAGCACCGTCACAAGCGCCGATTCACATACCTCAAGGAGCTGATTATAGGAAGATTTAAGGAGTCAGACACCCCGAACTCCACTTCCTTTACCAGCACAGGGAGCCATGATGGTCCCGACTGTGGAGATACTGCTACCAGCCCACCCCTGTTCCTGACAGATGGCACCGAGGACGGTGTAAAGCCTTAAGTGTGGGGAGGTCGGTCAGTACCTAACTTCCGGAGATAATTTCTCTTCCCTAAACACCAATAAATTAGGATATTGATGCCAGGGCATTTTGGCCAGTTTCACTGACCTTTTCTTTACTATTTTTAGGATAGTTTCATGTATTTCCTTAGAAAATAAGCTAGTTTTGGGTAGATATTCACTTACATCTTGATTCAAGCATACATTGTGCACTTTACATGATTTTATGAGGATTTTGCATGAATTTAATGACAAATTGGATGATGTATTTCCCATGACTTGGACTAGAACTTTGATACACTCTATTGCTTGATTTCAGGACAAAGGAAGCAAGGAAGAACCACGTTAGTAGCCACGTTAATCTAATTAACGTAATTCCTAACGTGGAATGGGAGTAACTTGCAAAGTTAATGAGAAAAGTAATCGCCAATAACGCTCTCGAAGCCATCATTGCCCACGTTAAGAGTCATGTTAACTAAGTTACGTGAACTCTAACGTGGAGGAAAGGAAATGGAGCCAACGTTTGTGACACTTACCTTTGTCACTAACATTAGACCAAGCTCATAAGTGGCCACGTTAAGAGCCACGTTAACTTAGTTAACGTGGCCTCTAACGTTAAGAAGTAAAGGGGAAGCCAACGTTAGTGACATTCAACTTTGTCACTAACGTTGGCCAAGTCACAAGAAGCCACGTTAATTTCCACGTTAACCTAGTTAACGTGGAAGCTAACGTGAAGAAAGTAGGTGATCGACAACGTTAGTGACACCAAACATTGTTACTAACATTGGGATTAACCCACACAAGCCCCAATAAGCCACGTTAACTCCCATGTTAACCTAGTTAACGTGGAAGCTAACGTGAAGAAGGAAGGTGATCGCCAACGTTAGTGACACCTAACATTGTCACTAACGTTGGAAGGAGCCCACACAAGCCACAATGAGCCATGTTAACTCCCACGTTAACTTAGTTAACGTGGAAGCTAACGTGAGGAGGAGAGATGATGAGCCAACGTTAGTGACATTCACCTTTGTCACTAATGTTGGAGATGGCTAGCACAGCCACGTTAAAGGTCACGTTAACCTAGTTAACGTGGACTCTAACGTGGGAGCTAGGGGCACATTGGAACGTTAGTGACACAGGTAAGTGTCACTAACGTTCTTGAAGGTTGGCAAGCCCACGTTAAGGGGCCACGTTAACTAAGTTAACGTGGACTCTAACGTAGGGAAGGAGGAGGCTTCTCAACGTTATTGGGAAAGGTAAGTCCCAATAACGTGTACGAAGGACAAAGAGGCAACGTTAGTGGCAACGTTTGTGCCACTAACGTTGAGGTTAACGTGGCTCTTACTTGGGTGAGGAACGTTAGTGAAAAAGGTGATTGTCACTAACGTTCTCGAACCCATATTTTCACTGAACGTTAACACCACTAACATGCTGAGCTAAAGTCTCTGCCCACTTCACACTTTCTCTCTGCAAGTAAAGCCAAGCCCAATGAAGAAGATAACTGCTTCAAACTCAAGATCCAAAGGCCCATACCCAAGACTTGAAGAGCCAACTAGAAGATCAGAAGAGTAGTATATATAGGAGTAGCTTTGAATTATTTTGGGAGTTGGAAATTATAGGGAGCCTCTTGGCATAGAACTACTCTCTGTATTTTACTTTCTCTGCACTTCTAGTTTCATCATGTATTCTCCATCTTTGTTTTCATTTTCCAGAGCTATGAACAACTAAACCCCTTTCATTGAGTTAGGGAGCTCTGTTGTAATTTGATGGATCAATACTAGTTTTTATTATTCTTCTTCTATCTTTTCTCTTGATTTTACTTGAAAGCTTTCGATCTTCATCCAATTAGGTAGTTATCTTGGAAAAGAAGCTATTTAAACTTGGATCTCTTCTGAACCTTGAAAGAAGAATGAAGAGATCATGCTAGAAATGCTTTCTCATGCTGGACCAAATTGGGTTTGGATGGATATGTGACTATAATCCTCTCAACACTTGATTTGGGAAATGCATGTGGTATAATCAGTGACCATACTTCATCTCTTCTCATGAGCAATTGACCAAGGAATTGGCTATTGATCAAGATTTGAGAGATTGAATTACAAAGAATTGTAATTCGATCACTTAAGATTGCCAAGGAGATCAATGAGTGCATTGATTGAGGAAGAGATGAAAATGAAATTGATCCGGAGAATGCAACATCTCCTGAGCCCAATGAACCCCCCATTCCTGTTCTTACCCATTCTCTTTAATTTCTGTCATTTACTTTTATGAGCAATTACCCCATTCCCATTTAAGATTCTGCAATTTACTTTCCGTCATCTACATTCAGCTCTTTATTTCTAGCATTTACTTTTCTGTTATTTACTTTTCCGCCATTTAATTTTCTGCAATTCTCAACTCAAATTCTGATTCGCTCAACTAGAACATTCCTCTAATTAAATTTGCTTGATCAATCAATCCTTGTGGGATTTGACCTCACTCTATTGTGAGTTTTTACTTGACGACAAATTCGGTACACTTGCCGAAGGAAATTTGTTATGAGACAAGTTTTCTGCGCATCAGATATTTAGTTAGTTTTTCTTTTATAGAATAGGATAAATTGCATAGTAATAGATTAGTTGCATGCATGTTCTACTTGATTGAAAAGACAATAAGTTTCTTTTAAGACTCTATCTTTGGAACGAAATTTCACTAATTTTAATTAAAATTTTTATGTTAAATTTGCTTGAAGTTGTATTTGGAACATGAATTTTGAGCTAAAGAACACACAACCTGTGAGAATTGAGCCTTTATGCATGGTTACATTATTTAACCATAATTATTTTATTCTTGTGTGTTTACTTCTCTATGATTGTGATCTATATTTTGTTTCATCCTATATATCCAATGTTTATTATATTTATATGTTTGCATATGATTGAGGCCATTAATTGTTTAGCTTACTTATCCAAATTAAGCCTACCCTTTCAATTACCTTTGTTAGCCACTTTGAGCCTTTAAATCCCATTTGTTCTATATTTTACCACATTACTAGCCTTAAGCAGAAAAACAATTATATATCCTAAATTGAATCTTTGGTTACCTTAAGATAGAATTGTGTGTGCTAATTAAGTATGGGAAATTGTGGGAACAAAAGATAATAAGGGAGTGTGTCATGATAATATAATGGGAATTCGGATACCTACTCATGTGAAACTATAAGAATTAAAAATCTATGTGCATTGATAAGCTATGTTTATTTTTATGTTTATGAAAAAAAATAATCAAAAATATTCAATAAATAAATAAGGGGACAAAATTACTCCAATGCTAACTTAAGAATTCAAGGATCAATGCATGTATGATAAAATTAAAATAAAAAGTTGATACATGAGTATGGAATGTGAAAGAGAAATTCTGGGTAGATAGGTATGAATTCTAAAGTTATATAGAATATATATAGGTTATGTTAAAGCTTGTGTTAATTAAAGATTCAGTTTATAAGCTTACTTAACCATATGTGTATCCTTACCCTTACCTTGGCCCCATTACAACCTTGAAAAGACCTCATGATGTTTGCATTAGTATATTAAATGTTGTTGATTGATTAGGAGAAGAACAAAAAAATTAGAAAGCATGATTAGAGAAGGATAGAGTGATTGCCCTATACACTAGAGAGATTAGAGCGTACATACATCATCAGTGAGGGTTCAATGCTTGAAATTTTATGTTCCCTGCTTTCGTGAGCTATCTTCTTGCATTTTTATCTGTTCTTGCTGTATGAGAATTGAATTAGTGGGATTTGATTTGTAATTATTTTGAAGAGCTTATTTACTTTTGATCAAGTGGACAAGAATCATATAGTTGCATTTACATATATAGGTTGCATTGCATTGCATGAGTTTCACATGTTCCTACTCATTTATTTTATCTCCTTCAACTAAGCATGAGGACATGCTAATGTTTAAGTGTGGGGAGGTTGATAAACCACTATTTTATGGTTTATAATGTGTTTAATTGTGTGGTTTTATCATGATCTTTACCCACTTATTCATATAATTAGCATGCATTTATATTTCCTTCCTAAAATTATTACATGATTGAAAACTTGCTTTCTAGGGCTTTATAGGGCATGAATGAATTGGAGAATAGAAAGGAAGCTTGCAAAAATGGAAGGAACACAAGAAATTGAGGAGATGACCAGCGAGAAGTGACGCGGCCGCATGGCTCACGTGACCGCGCGAAAGAGAGGAAATCGCAGTGACGCGGCCGCATGGCTCACGCGACCGTGCGGATTAGAATAGCACAAGTGACGCGGAGGCGTGGACGACGCGCCCGCGTGGCAAAGCAAAACACCAAATGACGCGTCCGCATGAATGACGCGATCGCGTGACGTGCGCGATCTGCATAATCTGCAGAATCGCTGAGGGCGATTTTGGGCCCTGTTTTGACCCAGTTTTCGGCCCGAAAAAGTAGACTAGAGCCAGAGAACATGCAGAAACGAAAACAACATTCATTCTAAATAGTTTTTAGTTTTTAGATCTAGTTTTACTCCTCTTCTAGGTTTTCTCTCTACACATTCATAGTTCTTAGGATTTTATTTTCTATTGCTCTTTGCATTGGGATATTGAGAAGAGTTATTACCTCACCAAGACTTCGTCATTCTAGTTCGTTTTCTTTACTTGGCTTTACTCTTCCATGTCCTTTGATTTAGTCAATTTTACTGTTGGATTATTTTAGAATTTATTAATACAAGAGTTACTTTTATTTTTAATTGATTCCTTTGAGTTTTATTTATCATGTCTTTCTTTAATTCCCTTTCCTATGTTATGAGTTCTACATTCACAATGAACGAGTAGTTCCCTAACTTGATGGGGAGTTGATTGAAAGGAATCCTTGAGTTGGAATGCTCAAAAGAGAAATTATAATTGGGTTTATTGTTGGATTTCTCTCTAGTCACTAACGCCAGTCCTTCCAAGTAAGCGGATTGGGACTTGTGAATAGAAACAGCATTCCAACTTGTTTGACTTTCCCTTACCTTGTAAGGGATAACTAAACAGAACAACCTTCAATTATCAATTAATCTTGAGAGTACTGCAACGAGAATAGGGCTTCTAACTAATCTACTCCCAGTCAAGGCTTTTATTTAAATTACTTAATTTCCCCAATTTAATTTCCTGTTTATTCAACTCAAACTCTTTTTGAAAACATCTGATTAATAAAATAGCACACCTTTCTTCAATCATAAATATGAAATACTTCAAATTGCATTAAATAGAAAATCAGATTAAACATGAGAATTCATAAACCAAATAGCAACATAAAGTAATCAATAGGGGAAATAGATAAAGTAGAATACTAAGACAAATAAAAGTAGAAAAGAAACTAAACTAAAGGAACATTGAACCTGGAATTGAGAAGAAAAAGAAATCCTAATCCTAAAACCTAAGAGAGAGGAGAGAGCCTCTCTCTAGAAAACTACATCTAAAACCTCAAATTGTGAATAATGAGAAGTTGTTTTTAGTCTCTGCATGTTCCCTGGCTCTAGTCTGTGTTTCTGGGCTAAAAACTGGGTCAAAACTCGCCCCGAAATCGCCTCCAGCGTTTTCTATTATTTCTGCAGATCGTGCATGTCACGCATACGCGTCAGTTACGCGTACGCGTCGTCTTGCAGAACTCCAATCCACGCGTACGCGTCAGTTACGTGCACGCGTCGCTGTAAAAATCTCCAGATTACGCGCACGCATGAGCCATGCGTTCGCGTCGATGCTCGCTGGTTGTCTCCTTTTTTTCTTGTGCTCCTTCCATTTTTGCAAGCTTCCTCTCCATTCTCTAAGCCATTCCTGCCCTATAAAGCCTGAAACACTTAACACATGGATCACGGCATCGAATGGTATAAAGGAGAATTAAAATACATAAATTAAAGATTTCTAGGAAGCAAGTTGTCAACCATAGAACAAAATTGGGAAGGAATTGTAAAATCATGCAAATCATATGAATAAGTGTGCAAAGACTTGATAAAAACCACTCAATTGAGCTTAAGGTAAACCATAAAATAGTGGTTTATCAACCTCCCCACACTTAAACAATAGCATGTCCTCATGCTTAGCTCAAGGAGATCAAAAGACTAAATAAGGGAAGGCAAGACTCATGAAATGCAACCTATGAATGCAACTATATGCCAAAATAATTTTGCCTACTTGGTTAGAAGTAAATAATTTCTCTAAGACAAACATAAATCAAATTCCACTAATTCAAATCATATAGCAAAGACAAGTAAACTTGTAAGAAGGTGGCTCATGAAAGCAGGGAACATAGAATCAAGCATTGAACCCTCACTGATAGTGTATATGCACTCTAGTCACTCAAGTGTATAGGGTAATCACTCTACTCTTCTCTAGTCATGCTTTCTAAAGTTTGTTCTTCATCTAACCAATCAACAAAAATTTAGTGTACCAATGCAAACATCATGAGTTCTTTTCAGGGTTATAATGGGGCTAAGGTAAAGGTGAGGATATATGTATGGCCAAGTGAGCTAAAATATGAATCTTTGACTAACCTAATCTTTCACCTAACATACACACACTCTATATAACTTCTAAAATTATGCCTAGCTACCCAAAGTTCCCACTTTTGCATTACATACTCATGCATCAACTTTTTCTTTTAATTTTATCACATATGCATTGATCTTTTCATTAACTTAACTTAGCATTGGGGTAATTTTGTCCCCTTATTTATTTATTTATTTAGTGATTTTTTTTGAGTAAAAATATAAAAGTAAACATAACATATCAATGCACATGGATTTTTTTTTTAATTTTTCTGGTCTCACATGAGTAGGTACCCAAATTCCCAATATTTTATCATTTAAACACTGTACACTTTTCATTAACCCAAGTTTCCACAGTTTTCCCACACTTAGTTGATACACAATCTCTATCTTAAGCTAACCAAAGATTCAATTTGGGGTAATTAATTTGTTTTTCCACTTAAGGCTAGTGATGTGGTAAAATATAGATCAAATGGGGATTAAAAGGCTCAAAGTGGCTAACAAAGGTAATTGAAAGGGTAGGCTATTTGGGATAAGTGAGCAAAAACAAGTAATGACCTCAATCATATGCATGCATATAAACACATTAAACATTGGACATATAAAATAGAATAAAATATAGATTATAATCATAGATAAGAAAACACACAAGAATAAAATATTATGGTTAAATAATGTAACCATGCAATTAAGCTCAAGTCTCACAGGTTATGTGTTCTTTGCTATAATTCATGTTCCAATTTATAGTCTTCAAACAAATTTAACACAAAATTTTAATTTAAATTAGTGAAATGCTATAAAAAGGGTCTTAAAAAGAAACTCATCACTTTAACCAAGCAAAACATACATGCAAACAAACATGCAAATGCAACAACTAACAAGGAAAATAAATGATTGGTGTTGAAAATAAGGTAACTAACCTATGGAAGTCGGTATCGACCTCCCCACACTTAAAGATTGCACCGTCCTCGGTGCATGCTAAGACGTGCAAGTGGACGGGTTGCTCCAACTGATGCTTGTAGATGGAAGCGCCTTAGCTGGAGGTCTCTTGGTTCCTTTTCGTGTCGGTTTCTTGTCAGTGGCCTTCTCTTTTCCTTTCTTGGTACCCATGTCTAAAGAAGAAAGAAAAGGAAGAATATTAAATATAGAGAACTAAAGAACCGGGAGGAAGAGATTCCAAGTGATAGTGAATGCCAAAGAGAGGATAATAGCTTAAATACATGGTAGCTACAACATGTAGTTAAGATATCAATTAAGATCACCTAGGCAATTCAGAAGAATAAGATGCAAGAGGGTAAAAACATGCAAGTAACAGGCATGAGAAGCATAACTTAAGCATCAAGTAATAAATGTGCCAAATAAACGAGCACTTGCTATGATGACAATTGTGAATGATAATCCCAAATACATGTGGAGTGCAATGTGAGAACAAGAATGAAAAGAATGAGTCCAGATGTATATGAGAGCCAAACTTAAAAGTTAATTGTCAAATCAATCCTTGTAATGTCCACAGGTTCAAAATAATAAAATAGTACCCAAATAAAATTCCAACACCAACATAACAATGCATGAGAAAAAACCATAGATAACTACGGTAACATGAAATAAATAAATGCAATAAAGAATGTGAGAAGGAGTAGATTGGAGGGGGGGGAGAAAAGAAGGGAAAAGAGGAGAAGAAAGGAGAAAGGAGTAAAAAGCGGGACGTGACGCGCGCTTGCAAGGCACGCGTGCGCATGAAAACTGTATTCGCCATGTGACACGTACGCGTTGATGTGTGGAAAACGATCCAACACGAAACTAACCGGCAAGTGCACCGGGTCGCATCAAGTAATAAAACTCACGGGAGTGAGGTTGATCCCACAGGGATTGAAGGATTGAGCAATTTTAGTTTAGTGGATGACTTAGTCTAGCGAATCAAGAGTTGATTTGAGTGGTTTGTATTTGACAGAAACTAAATTGCATGAAATATAAAAGGGAGAGGGACAATTGACAAGAAATTAAAGAGGGCAGAGAATAAAAGTGCTGAATCTTAAAGAACAAGAAATTTAATTGCAGAAACTTAGATTGCAAGATGTGTAAATTGCAGAATCTTAAGATGCAAGAAATTTAAATAACTTGAATCGTAAAGGGAATTGGGATTTGCATTTGCATAAATTAAACAAGAGAAAGTAAAATTTAACAAACAGAAATGTAACAGATGGACTCAATTAAACCGGATCTTGAATGAAAATAAAAATAAGCTTGGTGTAGCAACGAAACAAGAAAATTGAAATTGAAAACTGTAGATCTCAGGACTCAAGAGACTAGATAGCCAAGTCTAGATCTCACTGCCTTCCTAGATCCAGCAAGAACAATTGCAAAGGAAATGAAGAAAAGTAAATTGCAGAAATAGTAGAAGAAGAAGCAATTAACAGAAATGGAAATTCAATTATGTAGAAAATTAAACAAGATCTCAAGGTGAGATTGAAACAGAAGTTCTTCAATTCTCCACCCAAGATCCAAAGCAAGAAAAGTAAAGAGTGATGAGCAAGAACAAGGAAGAAGAGAGATCAATTCTCCTTCCTAATCCTCTTGAATTCTAAAAACAACAACTAAAATGTAAAGGTAAGCTCTCTCTCTAAGTGTTCTAAGAATTCTAAAAAAAAAGCTCCCAGAAAACTTAAATCCTAAGCTATTTATACACTTTCTTCAAATGGTCTTCAAGCCTTGAATTGGGCCTTTGCTCTTGATAGAATTGGGTTGATAAAAGCCTCTGTTGATTGCACTTGGAGTTGGAGAGAAACCCATTGTGAATCGGGACATAAAGCACAAAAGCTTGAGTCAAAGTTTGAGGTAAATTTTGGCTCAAGCTTTTTATACCAGCCACCCCATTTTGCTGCTATCCACGTTTGAGCTAAAGTTTGAGGTCAAACTTTAAGCCAAACGTGGATCCCCTTGTATGCATGTGTGGCGCCAACGTTTGCCAAAAAGCTTGAGGCAAACGTTGGCGCAAGCTTTTTCTCCTCCAGGGTGTTGGTGTGTGGCGCCAACGTTTGCCAAAAAGCTTGAGGCAAATGTTGGCGCAAGCTTTTGCTCCATCCAGGGTGAATTCAACTCTTCCAAAAGTTTGAGCTAAAGTTTGAGGCAAGCTTTTGCTCAAGCTTTTTGTTCTCTCTTGCTCCTTGCCCTTTCTTCTTTCTTCAACCTTCTTCAAAGCTCTTTTCACCTATCATCAATCAATCAAACACATCAAAGCTATGCTCAAAATCATGAGTTTGTTATTCTTTCATAATATATGACAATTATAGCACAAAATCTCATGAAATTGCATTAATTCATCCATGGTTGATTGAATCAAAGGAAATATGAAATTCTACCCAATTGGCTTACTTATGGCTCAAGAAAGTGCATAAAAACAATTGAAAACAAAAGAAAAAGACTAGTGAAACTAGGCTAAGATGACTTGTCATCACAACACCAAACTTAAAGCTTGCTTGTCCCCAAGCAAGAAAGGAATTATGCTCAAAGGTTCTTTTAATTAAGACGGATTGAAGAATAAATTGTAAGGTCCTGTGAGTGAAGTGATTAAGTGACAGTGGGGTGAACTCTAAATCATATGCTCATGCAAGGGCCTCAGTGCTTACTAGTCCTTACATATTGGGGGTCTTAGGTCCTAGGACTTTCATCCAAATGATATCATGGAGATCTCTCTATAGGTAATCACCTTGAAGCATCTTATAGTTGCTGTGCTTTGGCCTTGACTCTAAGTGTCATATCTCAAAGCGGCTCTTTAGATAAGCTTTCAATCAATACTCCTAAACCAGTTGGTTTTAAGGTATTAGGTGTTAAAGCACCCCTAAGGATTTACTTACTCAAGCCTCTCTCTTTGACACAATTTGACCACAAGCATTTACTAGGATAACAACTCTTTGAGTTCTTGTTTCTTTTCTTCTTCTCTGCCTAGTAATTGATGCTCAGAGCCTTGGGCCATGTTCTTTTTGTTTTTGTATTTTCTTTATTTTCTTTTGTTTTGTTTGCTGCTTCTTGGATCAATAAATGTTTGAGAATCTCCACAACACTTCTTTAAACTCTATGTCCCACCTATGAGCTCCCATGCAAGTTTTCATAATCATGCAACCTCAATACATGATTATACAACTAGAACCACCACTTTTCCTAATCTTTTGCTTGCCTCAAAATTGTTTAATTCCTTAATCCTTCTTTTCAAAGAACTTTCATGTGATGCATTTTTGAAATATTGAGTGCAAACAAGTTTGGAGAGTATAGTGTTGTAAATGATCACGCATCTTGATTATTGAATTGCAGAAAAACTATACTAGACAGAAGGAAAGATAGGGGTATAATATCACTTTTAATCACGGCAATATCTGATAATGAACAATACAACCTTTTGGAGTTTACTTGCTGTCCTCTTCCTCATCATCATTGTTGGTCTTCACATTCCTCTTTCACCTCTTTGATTGATGATGCTAAATCTTCCAAAAGTTTGTATGGTGCTCTGCAGTGATATTGAAAGTTGCTTGTTCCCCAAGCACTTGAAAAATGGTTAGCATGCATGAATTATTTGTGGGCCTTTGAACTTACTTTGGTGTGGGAACACCAAACTTAGTACCTTGCCAATGGTTCTCAAGCATCAGATTAACCATGTGTGAAACTCTTTTTCTTTTTCAAAAGCAATAGAACTAAAAACTAGGAAACAGCAGAATAGTTAACTAGTTCGTCTAGATGCTTGAAGCTAGCATTATGCAGTAGGTGAGAATATATTTTATGATGAAATTTTGGTGAAACACCAAACTTAGAATCCTTCATTCTCCCTTAGATTGTTTTGGTGTGTAACACCAAACTTAGCTCCTTGCAACATAGATAAAACTAATTAACCTTTTTATTGAAATAGATATGAAAAGATGGTTACCTCCGGTTGGGTTGCCTCCCAACAAGCGCTCTTTTATTGTCACTAGCTTGACATTTTTCATCCTCGGATCATGGAAGTTGAGGCTTCTGTTGCCTTTGGTTTCCTCCTCTCACTATGGGCTTCCTTTCCTCTGTTTCTTTTTGTGGAATTCCTCTGTTGTGTCTTTCTTTGATGATTATTTCCTTTTCCATAGCCTTCTCACTTTCCTCCATAACTGCTTTCCCTTTCAACCCAGCAGCTTTTTCGCTGTTCTTTGGGTCATCTTCAGTGGCCTTTAGGACTATATTTGTCCTCTTCTCGCCCATTTCTGCAAGGTGTCTAGCTAAATGTTCCATTTGCCTCTCAATTCTTCTGAGTGAGGCCTCTTGGTTCCTACTTATCATCTCTTGATTTTTCCTTGCTTCTTCCTGCTCTATTATTATCATCTCTTGAACTTTCACGAACCTTTCCATCATCATTTCTAGAACATAAAGTCTTTGAAAGTTTGGAATTGGTCGTGGTTGTGTTAACTGTGATGGTTGATGAGAGTCATTTTGGGCGAGTTGTGAGGTAGGATGGGGTTGGAAATGTGTGTATTGGGGTGGTGCATGATGATTGTTGTTGTGGGGGTGGTTTTTATGCTAGTTTTTGAAGTTGGGATTGTTGCAGTTGAAGTCCCTTGGTCTTTGATTTTGGTTTTCAACCCCCTCCAGTTGGACTGAGTTCTCCAGGGTGGGCTGTACACATCATTCTGAGACCTGTATTGGAATATGTTAGAGGAACTATTTGGAGAACGTGATTGCTCATAACTTTATTGCTCATGGTTAATTGCTCCAGAACCTTGTTCAGCTTGATTCCACCCGTAAGAGTTTTGAGTTAGGTTGTATGCATGTACTACAGCAGTTCTCAGCTCATTGATTTTTCTGACCATCATGTCTAGTTGTTGTAGAGTTTGCTGATGCATCTGCTTGTTTTGGTTCATGACTGCACGGAAACCTTCAATTTCCTTCTCTTGTGTGAATGGTTGCACTTCTGCCTCTGGTTTAACAATTTCCTGAGGTGGTTTCAGCTTGGCTAGGAGTTCACTCATTAGTTCTTCCCATCCGATGATGTTTCCTTGTGGGAAAGCTTCAAACCACTGAGCAATGTCGTTCATGGTGACGAGTGGGTGCTTCAAGTTGTGGGTTGCATCATCATCTAAGGTGGGGACATTACTACCATGCTGACTGGGATTCATTGGGTTCTTCTCCATGATCTGCACAATCACAAATAGTCCAAATGAAGATTGAATACATTCATGTCCAAAATGTGGTTAAAAGGTTTAGCTGACACAATGTATCAAACAGTTGATAGGCTTGAAAGATTAGTAAGAGAGAATTGCTTCTCTCGTATATTCAACAAGCTGAAGTATGAGAATCATACGAAGCCAGAGAAACCAAGAAAACTTCACTTTATTGCTAAAGTGAGGTTTCAGTTAGTTCAAGCAAAAATTCAAACAGTTAGTGGGTTGGTCCAAAGTTAGAGAAACGGAAAATAAAAATGCTAGATCTAGATCTCCACTTCACTTAATCATTGTCAATCTATTTCAATTCCCGGCAATGGCGCCAAAAACTTGATGTGTGGAAAACGATCCAACACGAAACTAACCGGCAAGTGCACCGGGTCGCATCAAGTAATAAAACTCACGGGAGTGAGGTCGATCCCACAGGGATTGAAGGATTGAGCAATTTTAGTTTTGGTGGATGACTTAGTCTAGCGAATCAAGAGTTGATTCGAGTGGTTTATATTTGACAGAAACTAAATTGCATGAAATTTAAAAGGGAGAGGGACAATTGACAAGAAATTAAAGAGGGCAGAGAATAAAAGTGCTAAATCTTAAAGAACAAGAAATTTAATTGCAGAAACTTAGATTGCAAGAAATGTAAATTGCAGAATCTTAAGATGCAAGAAATTTAAATAACTTGAATCGTAAAGGGAATTGGGATTTGGATTTGCATAAATTAAACAAGAGAAAGTAAAATTTAACAAAAAGAAATGTAACAGATGGACTCAATTAAACCGGATCTTGAATGAAAATGAAAATAAGCTTGGTGTAGCAACGAAACAAGAAAATTGAAATTGAAAACTGTAGATCTCAGGACTCAAGAGACTAGATAGCCAAGTCTAGATCTCACTGCCTTCCTAGATTCAGCAAGAACAATTGCAAAGGAAATGAAGAAAAGTAAATTGCAGAAATAGTAAAAGAAGAAAAAATTAACAGAAATGGAAATTCAATTATGCAGAAAATTAAACAAGATCTCAAGGTGAGATTGAAACAGAAGTTCTTCAATTCTCCACCCAAGATCCAAAGCAAGAAAAGTAAAGAGTGCTGAGCAAGAACAAGGAAGAAGAGAGATCAATTCTCCTTCCTAATCCTCTTGAATTCTAAAAACAACAACTAAAATGTAAAGGTAAGCTCTCTCTCTAAGTGTTCTAAGAATTCTAAAAAAAAGCTCCTGGAAAACTTAAATCCTAAGCTATTTATACACTTTCTTCAAATGGTCTTCAAGCCTTGAATTGGGCCTTTGCTCTTGATGGAATTGGGTTGATAAAAGCCTCTGTTGATTGCACTTGGAGTTGGAGAGAAACCCATTGTGAATCGGGACATAAAGCACAAAAGCTTGAGTCAAAGTTTGAGGTAAACTTTGGCTCAAGCTTTTTATACCAGCCACCCCCTTTTGCTGCTATCCACGTTTGAGCTAAAGTTTGAGGTCAAACTTTAAGCTAAACGTGGATCCCCTTGTATGCATGTGTGGCGCCAACATTTGCCAAAAATCTTGAGGCAAACGTTGGCGCAAGCTTTTTCTCCTCCAGGGTGTTGGTGTGTGGCGCCAACGTTTGCCAAAAAGCTTTAGGCAAACGTTGGCGCAAGCTTTTGCTCCATCCAGGGTGAATTCAACTCTTCCAAAAGTTTGAGCTAAAGTTTGAGGCAAGCTTTTGCTCAAGCTTTTTGTTCTCTCTTGCTCCTTGCCCTTTCTTCTTTCTTCAACCTTCTTCAAAGCTCTTTTCACCTATCATCAATCAATCAAACACATCAAAGCTATGCTCAAAATCATGAGTTTGTTATTATTTCATAATATATGCCAATTATAGCACGAAATCTCATGAAATTGCATTAATTCATCTATGGTTGATTGAATCAAAGGAAATATGAAATTCTACCCAATTGGCTTACTTATGGCTCAAGAAAGTGCATAAAAACAATTGAAAACAAAAGAAAAAGACTAGTGAAACTAGGCTAAGATGACTTGTCATCACGCGTCGCCCACGCATACGCGTGGGTGATCTGAAGGCGCAAGGATGCGCACGCGTCAGGGACGCGTACGTGTGAGTACCCACGCAGCTCCAGCACCATGGCATCACAACTCTCTGTTCGATTCGCTATTTACGCCGATTTGCAATCCCACACGTACGCGTCAGGGACGCTTACGCGTGGATTGGCAAAAACGCTGCTGACGCGTGCACGTGCAGCACGCGTACACGTCGGTTGGCTTGTGCACCTGGCACGCCTCTCGCGCGTCTCTCGCACAACTCTCTGTTCTATTGCGTACACACATACGACGCGTGCGCATCATAGACGCTTGCGCGTCGATACTCCCCTTTTTTTTTTCATGCAAAGTGCAGAATGCAAAATGCAGATGATTATGCAAAATTTATGGATGATCACTAATAAAAATAAAAATAAAATAAAATAAAACTAAGAATAAAACAAAACAAAATAAGACTACTGAAAAAGAACGATCATACCATGGTGGGTTGTCTCCCACCTAGCACTTTTAGTTAAAGTCCTTAAGTTGGACATTTTGTGAGCTCCTTGTCATGGTGGCTTGTGCTTGAATTCATCTTGAAACTTTCATCAATGCTTGGACTTCCAATAAACTCTATCAATACCAGGTAAATTCCTCAAGCTTTGATGGAGTTCTTCACAAGCTTTGAGCTCCCAAAATTGATCCTCGTGTATGGCCGGATCCCAAATCTTGTATCTACACCCGTCTTGAAGTGGATTACCATTGTTCCAACTGGGTGGCAAGCAGTCTGAATTCTCTACGGATTACCAAACTCTTCTTTTAGATCTAACCAAATTATCACCAGTTGAGCCCTTACATCTAGCTCTTGAAATATCAACCGTGATGAGCCTTGATTTGTAACTCCAACCACTAAACATTCTTCTCTTACGCTTAATGCCACAAAGACTCCTAAGTTGACCATCCGTTTCAAGAATTCCATACTCAAGTGGGACAGTAAAGCGAATAGAGATAAGCTTTACCCACTCAAGTGAATGAGTAGATGGCATCCTAGGTAGAGATGTCTCCAACATATTTGACAAAGTGTACTTAACTCCCGTCCACCCTTTTCGAAGGGCTTCTACTTCTATATCATTCGCAGAATAAATCAGAGAAGAGTCTTCATATTCAAGGAGTTCATTTGTAGATGCAGATTCATCACTAGAAAGGCTTGATTCATGATTCTCATCACCAAGGGAACTTGCTTCTTGATCTATCCCATCCAAGTCTTCATAGGGAATATGCCATGGAGGTTGTGCACTGGCCTTCTTGACATCAATTTCAATCTTATTGGAGGAGTACTCCACAACTCTAGATTCCCATGGAGGTTCAGCATCTCCTAAATCTTCAACCACTTCCTCCTCTGCAACTATTATGGCTTCCTCCACTTGTTCCAACACAAAGCCACGTTCCTCATTGTCCACCGGAGTTTCTAGTGTCTCCTTCATGTTATGCTCTTCTTTAGATTCTCCACATGTAGCCATGGGAGTACTTTGAGTGTTCAAATATTGGGAAGCTAATTGGTTTACTACCTCGGTCAAGGCAGCCGTAAATTCGACTACCTTCTTTTCCATCTCTTCTTACCCTTGAAGAAGTACACCAAGGGTTTCATTCATTAGAGATTGGGGTGGATATGAGGGTGCATTACTTGGGAGGAAGGGTTCATGACACGGAGGTGGTCCTTCTTGATAAGGATGTGGCGGTTCAACACTCTCCATCTTTTCCACTTGTTGTTTAACACACTCATCCGTGGGAATGCTTTGTTCATTGCATGAGTCTCTTGGGCCAAACTTTTGACGAATGGTTGCTTGAAGTTGATCCATTGCTTCCTTGAGACGATCCCTTGACTCTTGTTCCACTTGGCATCATAAGTAGGATCATAGTGCTCTTGGATTGATGGATATGGACATGGTGTATATGGAGGTGGTGGTCCTTGGGAGTAATTAGGTTGGAATTGGAGTGGTCCCATATATGGTTCATATGGCTCATAAGGTGGTTGATATGGTGGATAAGGGTTAGGGTCATAAGGAGGTGAATGGTGTAAAGGGGCTTGTGAGTATGATGGTTCAAGGGTATGCTGGGGAGGTGGTTCATAAGAATATGGTGGGGCTTGTTGGTAACTACAAAGGGGTCCACCATATTCATCATCTTGGTACGCTCCCTGGAATGGCTCTTGACCATAGTAATTTGGTGGAGGTGGTTTGTCACGAAAGGGTCCACCATAACTATTGTCTTTGTATGCATCACAGAATGGTTGTTGGTTATAGCGCATTGGAGGGGGTTGTTGCCAAGAGGGTTGATCAAATCCTTGTGACTCCTCCCATCTTTGATTCTTCCAACTTTGATGCCTGTTCTCATTATAGCTTCCATTCCTTACAACAATATTGGAACCAAACTTAAAGCCAGAGGGGTGAGAATTCATAGTAGCAAAAGAAAATAAAAACTAATAAAAATTAATAAAAATAAACTCCTAAAACTAGAAACACTAACAAAGAAATGAAAAAGCAAATATTTACAATAACCAATAATAAGGCACACCTTTGTAATTCCCCGGCAACAGCACCATTTTGACGATCGAATTTTCTGTGAGTAAAGAAATTCACAAATATATCCTTGTTGTAAGTATAGTTTCTAAACCAACAAAGAATCCTTTCGTACAAAAACTTGTTTGTCACTAAAGCAAACTCAATAAAATTAATAACCGAAGTATTCAAACCTCAGGTCGTCTCTCAAGAAATTGCAGGGAGGTGTATTTATTATTGGTTATGGAAGATTATCTTTTTGGGAATTTTGAATAAATAACAAGAAGGATAAATTGCAAGAAGGTAAATTAATAATTAAGAAACCTCTTAGCAATGTATGAAAACTGGAAATCCCATCCTAGTTATCCTTATCAATTAGGATGAGAATTGTTTATTGCTCCCACTTAGTTAACCGTTACAAAATAAAGGAAAGTCAAGTGGACTAATCAATTTGATTCCTCAAGTCCTAGTCAACTCCTAAGGAAAGACTAGCTTTAGAGGGATCCAAATCAACCAGCAAATTTCAATTATCAATCAATAGAGGAGTTTGATAACTCAAGTGTCACCAATTACTCAACCAAAGCTAAGAATGTAAAAAGCTAGATTAAAATCATAAATATGAAATACCTCAAATTGTATTAAATAGAAAATCAGATTAAACATGAGAATTCATAAACCAAATAGTACATAAAGTAATCAATAGGGGAAATAGATAAAGTAGAATACTAAGACAAATAAAAGTAGAAAAAAAAAACTAAATTAAAGGAACATTGAACCTGGAATTGAGAAGAAGAAGAAATCCTAATCCTAAAACCTAAGAGAGAGGAGAGAGCCTCTCTCTAGAAAACTACATCTAAAACCTCAAATTGTGAATAACGAGAAGTTGTTTTTAGTCTCTGCATGTTCCCAGGCTCTAGTCTGTGTTTCTGGGCTGAAAACTGGGTCAAAACTCGGCCCAAAATTGCCCTCAGCGTTTTCTGTTATTTCTGCAGATCACGCATGCCACGCGTATGCGTCACTGGTCGTCTTCGCGTGTCATGCGTACGCGTCAAGCACGCGCACGCGTCGTCTTGCAGAACTCCAATCAACGCGTACGCGTCGCTGTGAAAATCTCCAGATTACGCGCACGCATGAGCCATGCGTGCGCGTCGATGCTCGCTGGTTGTCTCCTTTATTTCTAGTGCTCCTTCCATTTTTGCAAGCTTTCTCTCCATTCTCTATGCCATTCCTGCCCTATAAAGCCCGAAACACTTAACACACGGATCACGGCATCGAATGGTATAAAGGAGAATTAAAATACACAAATTAAAGACTTCTAGGAAGCAAGTTTTCAACCATAGAACAAAACTAGGAAGAAATTGTAAAATCATTCAAATCATATGAATAAGTGTGTAAAGACTTCATAAAAACCACTCAATTGAGCATAAGATAAACCATAAATTAGTGGTTTAACAATCGCCACTTCCAATATCTGGATCGCTCGCCTCACCATCAATGGAAGTAGAGTCCAAGGTGTCGGGTTCCTCCATAGGTGGGTTAGAACACGCAATGAGCTCCTTCAAGTAGTCATAGCGGCGCTTGTTGCATTGCTCCATGATAAACCACTATTTTATGGTTTATTTTGTGTTCAATTGAGTGTTTTTTATCAAGTCTTTGCACACTTATTCATATAAATTGCATGGTTTTATATTTTCCTTCCTAATTTTGTTCTATAATTGAAAACTTGCTTCCCAAGCCTTCAAATTACCAAAAATTAATTCCCTCTTATCACCATTCGATGCCATGATATGTGTGTTAAGTGATTTCTCCATCTGCTCAGTTTTTCGGCCTTGCCGGTCTACCTTCTTGATGAGCTCATGTAATAACTGGTGGGTGGATGGTGGTAGTGCATGTGGTGGCGATAATGGTAGAGCAAAGGATGAAGGAGCGTCGAAGGACGGGTCTTCATTCTAGCTCAAAGGTGGTGTTGGAGGTCTGATATATTTCCCAGTCGGAACAAATTCGCCATCCCTAGGAATCATGATCTTCATATCCCCAGCCCGAGATGAAACTCTCGCCGTAAAAACTAAGTCCGTAACCAATGTGGAAAAAGGTAGGTTGCCCGCTATCTCCACTCGGCCCATAGCTTGTCGGATGAGTCGTGGCAAGTTGAGAGGCTTCTTTGTGTGGATGCACCATACAAGAACGGCCATGTCGGCAGTAAACGTGGACTCATGAGTGCTCAGAAATATGTAGTGGGACATGATCTGTGCCCACACTCGAGCCTCCATAGTAAGGTCTTGGGCGGAGATGCTCTTGGGTCTAGTCCGGTATTGCCCATAGATAACCTCACTTTCTGGTTGGGCGATAACTCTATGGGCGAGGTTCCAGTCAAACTGGAATGTCTGGTGCTCAAGCTGTGCCTCTTGATAGGCATCCATCCCATCTAGACTGGGTAAAAGATCAAGTGCTTTCTGAATAGTGCCTTCTGAGGTAGGGACTTGCTTTTGGTGCACAAAGACTGACTGAAGGGTAGGCGAGTGATAGTTGGCGTAGAATTCAACTACCCAAGAGAGATTAGCTTCTCGCGGCTACCTCTGTAAGAATCCCCATTGTCTCCTTTCAATGCGGGGTACCACAAATTCAACGAAGTGCTCTGGAAGAACGAGGAGGTGCTTGGTGCACGAAATTGTGATGTCAATGTTCACATTACTCTCTTACAACTTCGCACAACTAACTAGCAAGTGCACTGGGTCGTCCAAGTAATACCTTACGTGAGTAAGGGTCGATCCCACGGAGATTGTTGGCTTGAAGCAAGCTATGGTTATCTCGTAACTCTTAGTCAGGATATAATATCAATAATAATTTTTAGTTGAATTGTAAAAAGTAAAAGGGCAGAACACAAATTATACTTTTATGCAGTAATGGAGAATATGTTGGAGTTTTGGAGATGCTTTGTCTTCTGAAATTCTGCTTTCCTCTGACTTCTTATTCAGGCACGCACATCCTCCTATGGCAAGCTGTGTGTTGGTGGATCACCGTTGTCAATGGCTACCATCCTTCCTTTCAGTGAAAAGGGTCCAGGTGCACTGTCACCGCACGGCTAATCATCTGCAGGTTCTCAATCGTACCGGAATAGGATTTACTATCCTTCTGCGTCTGTCACTATGCCCAGCACTCGCGAGTTTGAAGTTCGTCACAGCCATCCAATCCCAGAATCCTACTCGGAATACCACAGACAAGGTTTAGACTTTCTGGATTCTCATGAATGCCGCCATCAATCTAGCTTATACCACGGAGATTCTGATTAAGGAATCTAAGAGATACTCATTCAATCTGATGTAGAACGGAGGTGATTGTCAGACACACGTTCATGGATTGAGGAAGGTGATGAGTGTCACAAATCATCACCTTCTCCATAATTAAGTGTGAATGGATATCTTAGATAGGAACGCGCATGTTTGAATGGAAAACAGAAATACTTGCATTAATTCATCGAGACACAGCAGAGCTCCTCACCCCAACAATGGAGTTTAGAGACTCATGCCGTCAAAGAGTACAAAGTTCAGATCTAAAATGTCATGAGATGCAAAATAAATCTCTAAAAGTTGTTTAAATACTAAACTAGTAACCTAAGTTTACAGAAAATGAGTAAACTATGATAGATAGTGCAGAAATCCACTTCTGGGGCCCACTTGGTGTGTGCTGGGACTGAGACTAAAGCTTCTCACGTGCCTGGGCTGTTTTGGGCGTTCAACGCCAGGCTGTAACCTGTTTCTGGCGCTGGACGCCAGACTGCAACATGGAACTGGCGTTGAACGCCAGTTTACGTAATCTATCCTTGAGCAAAGTATGGACTATTATATATTTCTGGAAAGCCCTGGATGTCTACTTTCCAACACAATTGGAAGCGCGTCAATTGGACTCCTGTAGCTCCAAAACTTATATTCCAAGTGCAGAGAGGTCAGGATCCAACAGCATCAGCAGTCCTTTTTCAGCCTGAATCAGATTTTTGCTCAGCTCCCTCAATTTCAACCAGAAAATACCTGAAATTACAGAAAAACACACAAACTCATAGTAAAGTCCAGAAATATGAATTTTGCCTAGAAACTAATGAAAATAAACTAAAAACTAACTAAAACATACTAAAAACTATATGAAATTAACCCCAAAAGCGTATAAAATATCCGCTCATCACAACACCAAACTTGAACTGTTGCTTGTCCCCAAGCAACTAGACAAATAAAATAGAATACAAATGAGTAAAGAAACAATAATATCTCAGAGTTTTTGAGTGAAGCTCAGATTCTAATTAAATGAGCGGGGCTAGTAGCTTTTTCCTTCCGAACAGTTTTGGCATCTCACTTTATCCATTGAAGCTTAGAATGATTGGCATCTATAGGAACTTAGAATTCAGATAGTGTTATTAATTCTCCTAGTTCAGTATGTTGATTCTTGAACACAGCTACTTTTATAAGTCTTGGCCGTGGCCCTAAGCACTTTGTTTTCCAGTATTACCACCGGATACATAAATGCCACAGACACATAATTGGGTGAACCTTTTCAGATTGTGACTCAGCTTTGCTAAAGTCCCTAATTAGAGGTGTCCAGGGTTCTTAAGCACACTCTTCTTTTTGCTTTGGACCTTGACTTTAACTGCTCAGTCTCAAGTTTTCACTTGACACCTTCACGCCACAAGCACATGGTTAGGGACAGCTTGGTTTAGCCGCTTAGACCAGGATTTGATTCCCTTAGGCCCTCCTATCCACTGATGCTCAAAGCCTTGGATCCTTTTTATTACCCTTGCCTTTTGGTTTTAAGGGTTATTGGCTTTTTCTGCTTGCTTTTTTTTTTGCAAGCTTTGTATTCACTGCTTTTTCTTGCTTCAAGAATCATTTTTATGATTTTTCAGATTACCAATAACATGTCTCATGTTTATCATTTTTTCAAGAGCCAACATATTTAACATTCAAGAACATCAAATTCCAAAGACATATGCACTGTTCAAGCATTCATTCAGAAGGCAGAAAGCATTGCCACCACGTGTAATTAATCAGAATTTCTTGTATTAAAAACTCGAAAAATATTGCCTCCTTATCCTAAAGAAAATCTTCTATTTTATTCATGTTTAATGATGATGAGAAAAATAAATTATAGCTTAATTGGAGATAAAATAACTACTAATTACCACTATAACTACTAAGGTAGAACTCAAATAAGAACAATTATCACAGAGTTAAGGCTAAGATTAGGGCTCAAAAATCTTGAGTTTGGGATGTGGATGTTCCTCTAGTCTGTGGAATGCTTGGTTCTTCAAGAGATAACTTCTGATGCTTCAGTTCCTTTAAGTCACGCCCTTGCTCTTCTTGTTCCCTGAGTAGTTTGCAGAGCATACTGTTTTGATTTTTCTGTTCTTCCTTTATTTGGTCCATAGATTCTTGCAACTTGGTAACAGATGCTTCAAGGTGTTCCCAGTATTCAAATTGAGGGACTTCTGGGAGGAATTCTTGCGCCCTCCTCTTGGTGTGGTCATCCTGCATTTGTTGTTTTTCCATTGTGATTTTAGTGATTGGTTGCTCCACTGAGATATACTCTGTTATTCCCATCTTTACTCCAGCATCTTTGCAGAGCATAGAGATTAAGCTTGGATAAGCCAACCTGGCATCCTTGGAGTTCTTGTTAGCAAGTATATAAAATTCAGATGGGATCAGTTGATGAACTTCTACTTCTTTTCCCAACATAATGCAATGGATCATTACTGCTCTTTTAACAATGACTTCAGAACGGTTGCTTGTGGGCAATATAGAACGCCCAATGAAGTCCAGCCATCCTCTGGCGACTGGTTTGAGATCTTCTCTCTTGAGTTGATTTGGGACACCCTTGCTGCTGGTGGTCCACCTGGCTCCAGGGATGCATATATCCTCTAGAATCTTATCCAGGCCCTTGTTTGTTCTCATCATTCTCCTATTGAAGGAGTTTGGGTCATCTTTCAGCTGAGGTAGCTTAAAGATCTCCCTGATTTTGTCAGGGTGGATGTGAACAATCTTTCCTCTGACCAAAGTTCGATAGTCATAGAGGGCAGTTCTAGATATTCTCTGCCTATCTCTTTGCCACAAATTAGCATAGAATTCCTGAACCATATTCCTTCCCACTTTCGTTTCAGGATTAGCTAGGACTTCCCAGTTCCTGTTTCGAATCTGCTCTTGGATCTCCGGATATTCATCTTCTTTCAGATTGAACTTGACTTCCGGGATCACTGATCTTAGACCCATTATTTTGTAGTAATGGTCTGAATGTTCTTTGGTTAAGAACCTCCCTTGATTCCAAAGTGGTTTTGGAATACTCTCTTTCTTGCCTATTGGAGTGGGTTGTTTTCCTTTGGGAGCCATGATCTTAGTGGGTATGGTTTAGTGATCACGGATAAACACACCAAACTTAGAGGTTTACTTGTCCTCAAGCAAAATAAAAGAAAGGAGAGGGAATAGAAGGAGAACTAGTGGTGAATGGTGGATGAGAGGAGGGAGGCCGAATTTGTTTTTAAAAGGGAAGGGGGGTGGGTTTTCGAAAATAAGGGGAAAGATAAGATAGAAGATATGATTTAAAAAGAAATAAGTATGATAAGAAAAGATATAATTTAAAATTGAAACGATATGAAAGATATTTGAAAAAGATAAATTTGGATTTTTGAAAAAGATAATATTTGAAAAAGATATTGATTAGTTGAAAAGATTTTTGAATGAAAAGAGATAGATTTGTTTTGAAAATTTTGAAAAAGAGTTGAATTGGATTGAAAAAAGGATTTGTGCTTATGGATTAAATTACATTTGATATTTTTAAAGTAGGGTTTTTAGAAATTAGGGATTTTAGAAATCAGGGTTTGTAACATGTTTATGCAAGAAATCATGAATTGAAACATGAAAATTAAAATTAAAATGAAAAATATGAAGTAAAAACGAAATTACCTCCTCCCCACCATCCTGGCGTTTGAACGCCCAAATGCTGCATGTTTTGGGCGTTCAACGCCCAACTGCTGCTTCTCCTGGGCGTTCAACGCCCAGCTGTTGCTTCTTTCTGGCGTTGAACGCCAGGAACTCCTTTGTCACTGGGCGTTTTTCTGAACGCCCAGGACGCTGTAAATCTGGCGTTAAACGCCCAGAAGGAGCTTCTTTCTGGCGTTCAACGCCCAGAAGATGCTTCTTTCTGGTGTTTAATGCCCAGATGGCTATCCTTACTGGCGTTCAACGTCCAGTGGATGCTTCTTTTGGGCGTTGAACGCCCAAAACAGACTTTTACTGGCATTTTCTTGCTAGTGAGCTCTTTTTCTCTGTTTTGTGTGCAGAATCCTTTTGTAACCCTGTAACTTATACAATTGACTCTTTACCTTAGTATTAATGAACTTTATATAAACAAACAAAATCAAGAATAGGGCAAAATGCTTAGAGGAAGTGATGCCCCATGGCTGGGTTGCCTCCCAGCAAGCGCTTCTTTATTGTCTTTAGCTGGACCTTGCTGAGTTTTTAATCTAGCCTCAGTCTTGAGCACTCTTGCTCAACATTGCCTTCAAGATAGTGCTTGATTCTCTGTCCATTAACGATGAACTTCTTATCAGAATCAATATCTTGAAGCTCCACATAACCATATGGTGATACACTTGTAATCACATATGGTCCCCTCCACCGGGACTTTAGTTTCCCGGGGAATAGCCTGAGCCTAGAGTTAAACAACAGAACCTTTTGTCCTGGTTCAAAGATTCTAGATGACAGCTTTCTGTCATGCCACCTTTTTGACTTCTCTTTATAAAGCTTGGCATTTTCGAAGGTAGTGAATCTGAATTCCTCTAGCTCATTCAGCTGGAGCAATCTTTTTTCTCCAGCTAGTTTGGCATCAAAGTTTAGGAATCTGGTTGCCTAGTAGGCCTTATATTCCAATTCCACGGGCAGGTGACAAGCCTTACCATACACAAGTTGGTACGGAGAGGTCCCTATAGGAGTCTTGAATGCTGTTCTGTAAGCCCACAGAGCATCATCCAAGCTTCGTGCCCAATCCTTTCTATGGGTACTTACAGTCTGTTCCAGGATTCTTTTCAGTTCTCTGTTAGAAACTTCAGCTTGCCCATTTGTCTGTGGATGATATGGAGTTGCCACCTTGTGGCGAATCCCATACCGGACCATGGCGGAGTAAAGCTGTTTGTTACAGAAGTGAGTGCCCCCATCACTGATTAGTACCCTAGGGACACCAAATCTGCTGAATATATATTTCTGGAGGAATTTCAGTACTGTTTTAGTATCATTGGTGGGTGTGGCAATGGCCTCTACCCATTTTGATACATAGTCAACTGCCACCAGAATATAAGTGTTTGAGTATGATGGTGGGAAAGGCCCCATGAAATCAATTCCCCATACGTCAAACAACTCAATCTCCAAGATTCCTTGTTGAGGCATGGCGTAACTATGAGGTAAATTACCAGCTTTCTGGCAACTGTCACAGTTACACACAAACTCTCGGGAATCTCTGTAGAGTGTAGGCCAGTAGAAACCACATTGGAGGACCTTGGTGGCTGTTCGCTCTCCTCCGAAATGGCCTCCATATTGTGATCCATGGCAATGCCATAGGATCCTCTGTGCTTCTTCTCTAGGCATACACCTACGTATTATTCCGTCTGCACATCTCTTAAAGAGATAGGGTTCATGCCACAAGTAGTACTTTGCATCAGTAATTAATTTTTTCTTTTGTTGCATGCTGTACTCCTTCGGAATGAACCTTGCAGCTTTGTAGTTTGCAATGTCTGCAAACCATGGTAATTCCTAAATGGCGAAAAAATGCTCATCCGGAAAGGTTTCAGAGATTTCAATAGAGGGGGAGAATGCCCCTTCCACTGGTTCTATCCAGGACAGATGGTCAGCTACTTGGTTCTCTGTCCCTTTTCTGTCTCGTATTTCTATATCAAACTCTTGCAGAAGTAACACCCATCTTATGAGTCTGGGTTTTGAATCCTGCTTTGTGAGTAGATATTTAAGAATAGCATGATCTGTGTACACAATCACTTTTGATCCTACTAAGTATGATCTAAACTTGTCAATGGCATAAACCACTGCAAGCAATTCTTTTTCTGTGGTTGTGTAATTTTTCTGGGCATCATTCAAAACACGGCTAGCATAATAAATGACATGCAGAAGCTTGTCATGCCTCTACCCCAGTACTGCACCAATGGCGTGATCACTGGCATCACACATTAATTCGAATGGTAATGTCCAGTCTGGTGCAGAGATAACTGGTGCTGTGACCAATTTAGCTTTCAGAGTTTCAAACGCTTGCAGGTAGTCTGTGTCAAACACAAATGGTGTGTCAGCAGCTAGCAGGTTGCTTAGAGGTTTTGCAATTTTTGAAAAATTCTTTATAAACCTCCTATAGAATCCTGCATGCCCCAGAAAGCTTCTAATTGCTTTAACATTGGCAGGTGGTGGTAACTTTTCAATTACCTCTATTTTAGCTTGATCCACCTCTATTCCCTTGTTTGAAATTTTATGCCCAAGGACAATCCCTTCAGTCACCATAAAGTGATATTTTTCCAGTTTAAAACCAGGTTGGTCTCTTGGCATCTTTTTAAAACCAGTGTCAGGTGATCAAGACAGGAGCTGAATGAGTCTCCATATACTGAGAAGTCATCCATGAAGACTTTCAGAAATTTTTCCACCATATCAGAGAAAATAGAGAGCATGCATCTCTGAAAGGTTGCAGGCGCATTACACAGCCCAAAAGGCATCCTTCTGTAAGCAAATATTCCAGATGGACATGTGAATGCTGTTTTCTCTTGATCCTGGGGATCTACTGCAATTTGGTTGTAGCCTGAATAGCCATCCAAAAAGCAGTAATAATTATGACCTGCTAGTCTTTCTAGCATCTGGTCTATGAATGGTAAAGGAAAATGATCCTTTCTGGTGGCTATATTGAGCCTTTTGTAATCAAAACACATGCGCCACCCTGTAACTGTTCTTGTAGGAACCAGTTCATTTTTTTCATTATGAACCACTGTCATGCCTCCCTTTTTAGGGACAACATGAACAGGACTCACCCAGGGGCTATCAGAAATAGGATAAATAATCCCAGCCTCCAGTAATTTAGTGACCTCTTTCTGCACCACTTCCTTCATGGCTGGATTTAGCCGCCTCTGTGGTTGAACCACTGGCTTAGCATCATCCTCCAATAAGATTTTGTGCATGCATCTCGCTGGGCTTATGCCCCTAAGGTCACTTATGGACCACCCAAGAGCTGTCTTGTGTGTCCTTAGCACTTGAATTAGTGCTTCCTCTTCCTGTGGATTTAAGGCAGAGCTTATGATCACTGGAAAAGTATCACCTTCTCCCAGAAATGCATATTTCAGGGATGGTGGTAATGGTTTGAGCTCGGGTTTAGGAGGTTTTTCCTCTCCCTGAGGAAATTTCAGAGGCTCTTTCAATTCTTCTGAATCCTCTAGGTCAGGCGGAACATCTTTAAAAATGTTTTCCAGCTCTGATTCGAGACTCTCAGCCATGTTGATCTCCTCCACCAGAGAGTCAATGAGATCAACTTTCATGCAGTCTTTTGGTGTGTCTGGATGCTACATGGCATTGACAGCATTCAACTTAAACTCATCCTCATTGACTCTCAGGGTTATTTCCCCCTGTTGGACGTCAATGAGAGTTCGTCCAGTTGCTAGGAAAGGTCTTCCTAGAATAAGAGTAGCACTCTTGTGCTCCTCCATTTCCAGCACAACAAAGTCAGTGGGAAAGGCGAAAGGCCCAACCCTGACAATCATGTCCTCAATCACGCCTGATGGGTATTTAATGGAGCCATCGGCAAGTTGGAGACATATCCGGGTTGGTTTAACTTCTTCAGTTAAACCAAGATTTCTGATGGTGGATGCAGGTATTAGGTTGATGCTTGCCCCAAGATTACATAGGGCTGTCTTGGTGCAATTACCCTCTAATATGCATGGTATCAGAAAGCTTCTGGGATCTTTAAGCTTTTCAGGAAAACTTTTCAGAATGACTGCACTGCATTCTTCAGTGAGGAGAACTCTTTCAGTTTCTCTCCAATCCTTCTTATAACTTAAGATCTCTTTCATGAACTTGGCATAAGAAGGTATTTGCTCAAGTGCCTCTGCAAACGGAATCTTAATTTCAAGAGTCCTTAGATAATCTGCAAAGCGAGCAAATTGCTTATCCTGTTCCTCTTGGCGGAGTTTTTGACGATAAGGTATCTTGGTTTTATATTCCTCAACCTTGGTTGCTGCAGGTTTATTTCCTAAAGAAATGGTTGAAGAAGCCTTTTTAGAGGGGTTGTCATCAGCACTTGTGTGTGTCTGATCCTTCACTGGCATTTGAGTACCAGAGTTAGAAGCTGGAGTGACGTTAGACGCCAACTCCTCATCTATTCCTGGCGTCTGAACGCCAGAACTGTGCTTCTTTTGGGCGTTCAACGCCAGTTCCTTGCTTGTTTCTGGCGTTGAACGCCAGTCCTGAGCATAGTCTGGGCGTTCAGCGTCGGCCTTCTGCCCAATTTCTGGCGTTTTAACGCCAGAATTATCTTTCCCTGGGCTCTTACTGTCCTCAGATGGATTTTAGGTGGTTTGCTCATTTCTTGGCTTCCTGCTGCCTTGAGGTGGGATATTTAATGTTTTCCTACTTCTTAATTGAACTGCTTGGCATTCTTCTGTTATTTGTTTTGACAGCTGCTGCTTTGTTTGCTTCAATTGTTCTTCCATATTTATATTACCCATCCTTGTCTCTTGTAGTCTATCTTTGAATTTGGCTAACTGCTGTGTTAGAAAGTCCAATTGCTGATTGAATTCAGTAGCTTGTTCAGTAGGACTAGGTTCAGTAGTCACTGTTTTAGCCTCTTCTTTCATGGAAGATTCGCTGCTTAGGTACAGATGCTGATTTCTGGCAACTGTATCAATGAGCTCTTGAGCTTCTTCAATTGTCTTTCTCATGTGGATAGATCCACCAACTGAGTAATCTAGAGACATCTGAGCTCTTTCTGCAAGCCCATAATAGAAGATGTCTAACTGAACCCACTCTGAAAACATTTCAGAGGGGCATTTTCTTAGCATCTCTCTGTATCTCTCCCAGGCATCATAAAGAGATTCATTATCTCCTTTTTTAAAGCCTTGGATGTCCAGCCTTAGCTGTGTCATCTGTTTTGGAGGAAAGTATTGATTCAGGAATTTCTCTGTCAGCTGTTTCCATGTCTTTATGCTAGCCTTAGGTTGGTTATTTAACCACCTCTTGGCTTGGTCTTTTACAGCAAATGGAAATAGTAATAATCTGTAGACATCCTGATCTACTTCCTTATCATGTACTGTGTCAGCAATTTGTAAAAACTGTGCCAGAAACTCTGTAGGTTCTTCCTGTGGAAGACCGGAATACTGGCAGCTTTGCTGCACCATGATAATGAGCTGAGGATTCAACTCAAAGCTATTGACTCCAATGGAGGGTATGTAGATACTACTCTCATATGAAGTAGTAGAGGGGTTAGCATATGACCTCAGAGTCCTTCTGGACTGTTCATTTCCACTTAGATCCATGATGGAGAAAGGGAGATGATGTAAAATAGAGAAGAAATATTTTTATTTATTTAATTATTTATTTATTTTGAAAATAAAATAAATTAAAATAAAATAAATAAAAATGGGTGAAGATTTTCGAAAAAATAAGGAGAGAGAAAGTGGTTAGGAAGTTTTGAAAAAGATATGATTTTTTTTTTGAATTTAATGAGGAAAGAGAAAAACAATAAAATAACACAAGATCTAAAATTTTTAGATTTAATGCTCCTTGTTTTCAAAAATTTTGGAGGGAAAACACCAAGGAACACCAAACTTAAAAATTTTAAGATCAAGACACAGGGAAAACTCAAGAACGCCTTGAAGACTCACAAGAACAACAAGAACATGAAGAAGGAACACCAAACTTAAAATTTTTAGAAAACCAGACTAAAATTTTCGAAAAACAAAGGAAAATCAACAAGAAAACACCAAACTTAAAGTTTGGCACAAGATTTAATAGAAAAATTATTTTTGAAAAAGAAGATTTTGAAAAGAAAATAAAAGACTCTGACCCAAAAGACAAAAATTTCCTAATCTAAGCAACAAGATTCACCGTCAGTTGTTCAAACTCAAACAATCCCTGGCAACAGCGCCAAAAACTTGGTGCACGAAATTGTGATGTCAATGTTCACATTACTCTCTTACAACTTCGCACAACTAACCAGCAAGTGCACTGGGTCGTCCAAGTAATACCTTACGTGAGTAAGGGTCGATCCCACGGAGATTGTTGGCTTGAAGCAAGCTATGGTTATCTCGTAACTCTTAGTCAGGATATAATATCAATAATAATTTTTAGTTGAATTGTAAAAAGTAAAAAGGGCAGAACACAAATTATACTTGTATGCAGTAATAGAGAATATGTTGCAATTTTGGAGATGCTTTGTCTTCTGAAATTTTGCTTTCCTCTGTCTTCTTGTTCACGCACGCACGTCCTCCTATGGCAAGCTGTGTGTTGGTGGATCACCGTTGTCAATGGCTACCATCCTTCCTTTCAGTGAAAAGGGTCCAGGTGCACTGTCACCGCACGGCTAATCATCTGCAGGTTCTCAATCGTACCGGAATAGGATTTACTATCCTTTTGCGTCTGTCACTATGCCCAGCACTCGCGAGTTTGAAGTTCGTCACAGCCATCCAATCCCAGAATCCTACTCGGAATACCACAGACAAGGTTTAGACTTTCCGGATTCTCATGAATGCCGCCATCAATCTAGCTTATACCACGGAGATTCTGAATAAGGAATCTAAGAGATACTCATTCAATCTGATGTAGAACGGAGGTGATTGTCAGACACACGTTCATGGATTGAGGAAGGTGATGAGTGTCACGAATCATCACCTTCTCCATAATTAAGCGTGAATGGATATCTTAGATAGGAACGCGCATGTTTGAATGGAAAACAGAAATAGTTGCATTAATTCATCGAGACACAGCAGAGCTCCTCACCCCCAACAATGGAGTTTAGAGACTCATGCCGTCAAAGAGTACAAAGTTCAGATCTAAAATGTCATGAGATGCAAAATAAATCTCTAAAAGTTGTTTAAATACTAAACTAGTAACCTAGGTTTACAGAAAATGAGTAAACTATGATAGATAGTGCAGAAATCCACTTCTGGGGCCCACTTGGTGTGTGATGGGCTGAGACTAAAGCTTCTCACGTGCCTGAGCTATTTTGGGCGTTCAACGCCAGGCTGTAACCTGTTTCTGGCGTTGAACTCCAACTTGTAACGTGTTTCTGGCGCTGGACACCAGACTGCAACATGGAACTGGCATTGAACGACAGTTTACGTTATCTATCCTTGAGCAAAGTATAGACTATTATATATTGCTGGAAAGCCCTGGATGTCTACTTTCCAAAGCAATTTGAAGCGCATCAATTGGACTTCTGTAGCTCCAGAAATTCCATTCCGAGTGTAGAAAGGTCAGGATCCAACAGCATCAGCAGTCCTTTTTCAGCCTAAATCATATTTTTGCTCAGCTCCCTCAATTTCAGCCAGAAAATACCTAAAATTACAGAAAAACACACAAACTCATAGTAAATTCCAGAAATATGAATTTTGCTTAGAAACTAATGAAAATAAACTAAAAACTAACTAAAACATACTAAAAACTATATGAAATTAACCCCAAAAAGCGTATAAAATATCCGCTCATCAGTGCTCATTGTGGTAGTTTCTTTCTACTAAAATGGGGAACATCCGCTCACAATAGCGGTTAGTGAATCGTGCGGAGTCCTGTGCGGGAAATTCCTTCTCCGCTTCATCAACTCGGATGGTCCTCTTCACCCGCTTAGTAGGTGGCTTGACCCTTGAGGGTGGTTACGCCTTAGCCGGTGTCTTGTTAGAAGCCTTCTCTTTTACTCTCTTGATGGCCATCCTGAAAAAGGAAGAAAAAGAAGGAATATTAAAATACATGGTAGCTACCACATGCAAGTAAGAAAGTATGGCAGAGGGAAAGAAAGTATCTTAAATACATGGTAGCTACAACATGCAAGTAAGACATCAATTAAAATCATGAAGGCATATCACTAACACTAGATGCAAGAGAGATAAAAGCATGCAAGTAATAATAAGAAGTAAGGTAATCAATTCGAGTGCATAGTAGACCCAAACTGGAATGTCCAATTGTCAAAGAACACCTCATAACACAAACAAGCTAAGAAACATCAAAATAATCCACCAAATAAAATTCTAACACCAACATAAAAATGCAAGAAGATAAAAGAAATAAAAGGAAATTACAATTAACAAAATTAATATACAATTAAAAATAATTAAATATGCGAATGTAAGAAACAAAAGAAGAATTAAAGAGTAGAAGAAAGTAAGAAAAGAAACCTTGAAAAGAAGATGAAAAGAAGGGGATAAATGGGAGTAAGAATGAGAAAAGAGGGGTAAGAAGAGAAAATGAAAAGGAAAGGAAATTGTCGCTGCCGGAGTTGGTGATCTAACAGTGGTGGTGAAGGGGGGAAGAAAGAAAGAAGAAATAAAAAAAAGAAAGAAGAAGAGTGAAGAAGAATTAGGATTTGAAGGAGAGAAGAATTTGTAGTGCAGCTAGGCGGCGCGCTAAATTAAGTGAGTAAGCGCTATGACGCGTGCGAGTCACCCACGCGTACGCGTGGGTAAGCAAAAATCTTAGTGACGCATAAGCGTCGATCACACATACGCATGACTATTCGTCCTGCCAGACGCACGATTCCAGTATAGTACCGGCACAACTCTCGGGTTTTTGTACGAGAGTGCGCCGAATTGTCATACGATGTGTGCGCGTCGCTCACGTACACGCGTGGGAGGACGAAATTGCTGGTGACGCGTACGCGTGGGTCACGCATACACGTGGAGTGGTTTTTGCGACAGGCACCCCACCTGCAGAGTTCCAACGCAACTCTCAAAAAAATGTACCGGAGAGCGCCAGCATCCCTACGATGCGTGCGTGTTGATGACGCTTACGCGTGGGATGCGCTCTTTTTTTTTTTTAAATAACTCAGAACAAAAGGGAAACATGCTTATGTGAAAATTAACAAAGACAATTAATGAAACAAATATAGGCAAATAAATAAAATAGAACTATAAAAAGGAAGATCATACCATGGTGTGTTGCCTCCCACCTAGCACTTTTCTTTAACGTCCTTAAGTTGGACGGTCCATAGGCTCAGTTCTCTTCCTTTGCTGGATCCTTCAAGAGAAAGATCTCCAGCTCCTTGTTGTTCTTCACTTTTGCACCATGATAAAGCTTTAAATGATGGCTATTGACTTTGAAGAAGGTAGGGCTTGAGGGGTGACTTAGGTGGACAACTCCATATGGTTCCACCTTCTCCACCATGTAAGGTCCATCCCATCTGGACCTCAGTTTTCCCGGTATTAACCTCAACCTTGAGTTGTAGGGAAGGACTTGATCCCCAGCTTTAAACTCTCTTCTCTTGATGTTCTTGTCATGTACTGCCTTCACCTTTTCGTTGTAGAGTCTTGAGTTTTCATACGCTTCTAGCCGAATGCACTCCAATTGGTCCAGTTGTAATTTTCTTTCAATTCTGGCTCCTCCCAAGCCTGAGTTGCATTCCTTCACAGCCCAGTAGGTTTTGTGTTCCACCTCTATCGGAAGGTGACAAGCCTTTCCGTAGACTAGGCAGAACAGACTCATGCCGATGGGTGTCTTGTAAGCTGTCCGATAAGCCCATAGCGCATCTCCAAGCCTAGAGCTCCAGTCCCTTCTATGAGGTTTAACAATCTTCTTGAGTATGCGCTTGATCTCTCTATTAGACACCTCAGCTTATCCATTTGTTTAGGGATGGTAAGCTGTCGCCACCTTATGAATGATGCCATGTTTCTTCATCAAACCTGTCATTCTTCTGTTACAAAAATGAGAGCCTTGATCACTCACGGTTGCTCGTGGTTGTCCAAAGCGACAAATAATGTTATTCCTAACAAAAGAAACAACCACGTTAGCATCATCAATACAGGTATGAATTGCTTCCACCCATTTAGAAACATAATCAACAACTAACAGAATATATAAGAAACCATTCGAGTTTGGAAATGGACCCATGTAGTCAATACCCCAAACATAAAAAATTTCACAAAACAACATGAGTTGTTGGGGCATCTCATCCCTCTTGTATATGTTTCCAAACCTTTGGCATTTGTGGCAAAAGTCACAGAAAATATTAGCATCCTTAAAAAGTGTGGGCCACCAAGATCCGCAGTCTAAAATCTTTCTTATAGTTTTTTGAGGACCGAAGTGTCCACCACTCTCAGAAGAGTGGCATGCCTCTAAAATAGATTGGATTTCGGATTGTGGAACACACCTTCTAATTATTTGGTCAGCACCACATCTCCACAAATATGGGTCATCCCATATATAATACTTAGACTCGCTCTTAAGCTTGTCCTTTTGGTGTTTAGAAAAATTTGGAAGAAAGGTACGACTAACCAAATAATTAGCTATGGGTGCATACCAAGGAACCACCTCAAATATTGCTTGCAAGCTATCAAGTGGAAATGCATCATTGATAGGAATGGAGTCACTTTTAATATGTTCTAGGTGACTCAAGTGGTCCACCACCAAATTTTGGAAACCACTCCTATCCTTGAACTCTAAATCAAACTCTTGCAATAATAATATCCAATGGATTAACCTTGGTTTATACTCTTTCTTAGCTAGCAAGTATTTCGAACCTGCATGGTCTGAATATAATACCACTTTGGTTCCAAATAAATAAGCTCGGAATTTATCCAAAGCAAAAACAATGGTTAAAAGTTCATTTTTAGTGGTAGTATAATTAGACTGGGCACCATCTAAAGTTTTAGAAGCATAAGCAATAATATAAGGATCCTTACCTTCGCGCTGAGCCAGCGTCGCTCCTACCACATAGTTAGATGCGTCACACATGATCTCGAACGGCCTACTTCAATCAGGCTCTCTCACAATAGGAGCTTGGGTCAAGACAATCTTCAGCTTGTCAAATGCTTCCATGCAGTCCTCACTCAAGTCAAACTCTACGTCTTTCTGCATTTGACGGGAAAGGGGTAGTGCAACCTTATTGAAGTCTTTGATAAAACGCCGGTAGAAACCTGCATGACCAAGAAAAGAACAAACTTCCCTCACAGATGAGGGGTAAGGTAAACCAGAAATAACATCAACCTTTGCAGGATCAATAGATATACCAGCATTAGAAACAACATGACCTAGAACAATACCTTGCTTTACCATGAAATGACATTTTTCAAAATTAAGTACAAGGTTTAAACTAGCACATCTTTCTAGTACTCTAGTAAGATTATCCAAACAAAGATCGAAAGAATCACCATGGACATTAAAGTCATCTATAAATACTTCCATACAATGCTCAAGAAGATCTGAGAAGATACTCATCATCCACCTTTGAAACATAGCTGGTGCATTACATAAACCAAAAGGCATTTTTTTATATGCATACATTCCAAAGGGACATGTAACAGTAGTTTTCTCCTGATCTTCTAGAGCAATATGGATCTGAAAATAACCAGTATAACCATCTAAAAAACAATAGTGTGATTTACCTGACAGGCGATCAAGCATTTGATCGATGAAAGGTAGTGGATAGTGATCCTTGTAGGAATTCTGCACCCTTGTAGGCATGAGTTCTCCATTCTCATTCTTCATTATCGTGACACCGGACTTCTTCGGAACCACTTGTACTGGACTAACCCATTTGCTATCTGAGATTGGATAGATAATGTCGGCTTCAAGTAGTTGGGTCACTTTCTTCTTCACAACTTCCAGAATTGTGGGGTTCAACCACCTTTGAGGTTGATGGATAGGCTTGGCTCCTTCCTCTAGAAAAATGCGGTGCTCACAAACATGAGTGGTTATACCAACTATGTCCGCCAAACTGCACCCAATAGCTTTCTTGTTTCTTCTCAGCACATTAAGCAATCACTCCTCTTGTTGGGAAGTAAGCTCCTTTGCAATGATCACCAGGAGCTTTTGAATGTCTTCAAGATAAGCATACTTGAGGTGAGGTGGAAGAGGCTTCAACTTCATGTTCATCTCATGGCTTGAAACTCGATCATCCGGAACCACTGGAGGTGGCAAGGTGTCTTCAGTATACTCAGGGGGCTTCCCCACACTTGTACCTTGAACCGTGTTCTTCTCATCAATTGTCTCTTGGTGAACTTCAGCCACAGTTTCATCAATAATATCACACTGGAAGATAAAGTGGTCTTCCGGTGGATGCTTCATAGCTTTATCAAGGTTGAAACTTACTGCTCTTCCATCAATCTCAAAAGAATATGTACCCAAGAAGGCATCTAATTTAAACCGAGAAGTCTTCAAGAATACGCTTCCAAGCAAGATGGATGATGGACTTCCTAAGTCATTAGGGGGCATCTCCAGAATGTAGAAATCAATAGAAAAAATTAACTCCTTAATGCTCACCAAGACGTCTTCCGCAATGCCAACCACAGAAATTATGCTTTTATCTGCCAAAATAAAACAGGCTGCCGACCTTCTCAATGGTGGAAGCTTCAAATCATCATATACAGATAATGGCATAATGCTAACACATGCACCTAAGTCACACATGCAATCAACAAACTGTATACCACCTATAGTGCAAATAACTATACAAGGACCTGGATCACCACATTTCTCCGGTATAGCACCCATCAAAGCAGAAATCGAGCTACCCAAAGGAATAGTTTCTAATTCATGGATCTTTTCCTTATTCATGCACAAATCCTTTAGAAACTTAGCATACTTAGGAACTTGAAGAATAGCATCAAAAAGGGGAATAGTTACCTCAACCTTTTTTAAGATATCCACCATCTTGGGATCTAGCTCCACTTGCTTTTTAGTCCTCCTAGCAAGGTGTGAAAAAGGGATGGGAATGGCTTCTCTCAAAACATTATCTTCCTTAGAAACTCCCTCACTCGGTTGGGAAAATTTTTCTTCAAGCACCTCTTATACCTCATCCTCGTCTTCCGCATCTTCTACCTCAACAACCTCTTCATCTGAGTGTCTTGTCTTGAGCTTGGCTCCTCTGGACTCCTCTCATGCAAAGTAGTTCTAGACCTCAAAGTGATGGCATTGATTTCACCCTTGGGGTTATGTAAAGTTTGAGAGGGAAGTGCACTAGAGCTTGAAGGTTGAGTATTGGAGGTAGAGGGTGGGTCCATACGGGACAAAAGAGCTTGGATGGTAGAGGTCAGATCGGTGATGCTAGAGGCAACTGTGGCTTGAAGCTCTTTTTGTCCTTGCATAAGAGAGCAAATCATCTCATCGTTGGAGGAAGAAGGAGGGTATGTAATTTGGGGGACTTGTGGTTGGTTGAGTTGAGGTGCTTGAGCTTGCCTTTGGTGAGGTGGTTGGTATCTTTGGCCTTGGTTTTGTTGTTAGTACAGAGGGTTTTGTTGATACCACTTTTGTTGGTAGTTATTATTACACCTTTGATTTCCCCCATTGTCTCTATCTCCTTGGTTGTAGTTGTCTCTCCATCCTTGGTTGGGATTGTCTTGTGAACCTTGATTGTAGTTACCACCTTGATTATACTTACCACCTTATTGATAGTACCCTTGATTCGGACAGTTGTAATAAGCATTGGTAGCCGCCAAGGTGTTGTCCTCTTGGAGTTGTGGACATTCATCAGTATAGTGAGAATAGCAAGCGCAAATTCCATATACTCTCTGAGGGACTAACTATTGACAATGTTGTTGTGAAGTAGGTGGAGGTTGTTGTTGATTGAGTTGGAGTTGCTTGAGTATATTGGTCATCTCTCCTAATGTCTTGGTGAGAGCAGCCGTCTCACTACTGGAAGAAACTTCCGCAATTGCCTTGGGATGATTACTCCTTTGCCTTACATGTTGGATAGACTCGGCTAGATCGGTGATAAGTTGCCACGGTTTCGTCACCGTCTTGTACTTTGTCAGAGAGCCATTACTCGCAGCATCCAAGAGGGTCTTATCTCGAGGCTTCATGCCTTGGCAGAAGTAGCTAATTAACACCAACTGGTCAATCATGTGATGGGGGCACTGATGAACCACTATTTTATGAATTATCTTGTGCTCAATTGAGTGTTTTTATCAATTCTTCACCCACTTATTCACATGAATTGCACAATTTTACAATTCCTTCCTTATTCTATGATATATGTGAAAACATGTTTCCTATGCCTTAAAATGTTAATTTTAATTATCCTTTATTACCATTCGATGCTGTGATCTGTGTGTTGAGTATTTTCAGGCTTTATAGGGCAGGAATGGCTTAGAGGACAGAAAGAAAACACGCAAAAATGGAAGGAACGCACAAAAATGGAGTTTTGAAGAAAATGGCAGTGACGCGCACGCGTGGACGACGCGGACGCGTGCCTAGCACAAAATGGCAGCGACGTGCACGCATGGACGACGCGGACGCATGCCTAGAGCAGAACACAATCGACGCGTACGCGTGACCCACGCGCACGCGTGACAGACGCCACGTGCAGGAATCTGTAGAAAACGTCCTCAGCAATTTCTGGGCCCTTTTTGGCCCAGATCCAAGCCCAGAAACACAGGATAGAGGCTGGAGAATGGGGGAATTAAATGATTCATCAATCATTCATTCAAAGAGAGGCAATTTTAGGTTTAGATGTAGTTTTTAGAGAGAGATTCTCTCCTCTCTCTTAGGATTTAGGATTTAGGATTCTTCTTAATTTTAGGATTATTTCTCTATTCCAGGTTCAATGTTCCTTTAAATTAATTTCTCTTCTACTTTTATTCACCTTATCACTTAGTTTATTTACTTTCCCAATTTGATTTATGAATTTTTCCATGTTAGAATTGATATCTTTATTTAATATAATTTGAGGTATTTCAAACTTATGAATGTTTTCTTTAATTTATGTTATTGATGCTTCCAATTGATTAAGGCATTTTTATTCGAGTAGATTTTCTTTCCTTTTGACTTTGGTTAAGTAATTGGTGACACTTGAGTTGTCAAACTCAGCGGTTGATTGAGAATTGGAAATTGCTGATTCATTTGGATCCCTCTAAAGCTAGTCTTTCCACAGGAGTTGACTAGGACTTGAGGAATCAAGTTCATTAGTCCACTTGACTTTCCTTTATTTAGTAAGGGTTAACTAAGTGGGAGCAACAATCAATTCTCATCACACCTGATAAGGATAACTGGGATGGGATTTCTAGTTCTTATACCATGCCAAGAGTTTTTCTAATTATTAATTTATTTTTCTTGCCATTTAAATTACTTGTTCCCTATTTCAAAAACCCAAAAATATACCTTTTCCATAACCAATAATAAATCATACTTCCCTGCAATTCCTTGAGAGATGATCCGAGGTTTAAATACTTCGGTTATAAATTTTATTGGGTTTTGTTACTTGTGACAACCAAACTTTTGTACGAAAGGATTCTCTGTTGGTTTAGAAACTATACTTACAACGTGATTACTTTTATGAAATTCTTTACTGGCAGAAAACCTAATCGTCAAAAATGGCGCCGCTGCTGAGGAATTGCAACTGTATGCCTTATTATTGGTTATTGTAAATATTTTCTATTGCTTGTTTATTTGTTTTTGTTTTTGTTTTTAATTTTTATTAGCTACTATGAGTTCTCACCCCCGTCGCTTTGAGTTTGGTTCTAATGTTGTTGAAAGGAGTGGAAGCCATAACAGAAACATGCGTTAAGGTCGAAACAGTTACAGATGGAAGGAGACACGAGGATCTAATCAACCCTTTAGGCAACAACACCTTCTGAGATACCATAGACAATGACCATCTTACAATGCATGCCAAGACAATATTTATGGTGGACCTTTTCGTGACAACCAACCTCCACCAGTGTACTATGGTTAAGAGCCATTCCGAGGTGCATACCAAGATGATAGATATGGTGGACCCCCTTGTAGTTACCAACAAGCCCATCATATGCCTATGAACCACCTCCTCAACATAACTTTGAACCACCACACTCACAAGCCACCTACCACCATTCACCTCCATATGACCCTAACCCTTACCCACCCCAATTTCAATACAATTACTCCCAAGAACCACCACTTCCATATGCACCATGTCCATATCCATCGACCCGAGAATCACGGGAGCGTCTAAAGGAAACAGTGAAAAAATTTCATGCAACCCTTCACCAATTGGAGCAAGCGATAAATCAATTAGCTTCCCGACGTTCGGACACTTAAGGAACCCCCATGACTTCATGTGGACAATCTAATAAAGAACATAGCTTGAAGGAGATACTAAAAACTCTAATGGATAGTAAGGAGCATGACTTTGTACTGGAACAAGTGGAGGAAGCCGTAATTATCGACAAAGAAGAATTCGTTGAAGACTTAGGAGATGCTGAACCTCCATGGGAACTAAGAATTGTGGAGAATTCCGCCGAGCAGTTTTTAATTGATGCTAAGGAGGATAGTGCACAACCCCCGAAGCATGTATCTTATGAAGAACTGGGCAGAACAGCTCAAGAAGCAAGTTTCCTTGGTAATGATAATCACGAATCAAGTTCTCCTAGTAATGAACTTGCATCCGCAAGTGAATTCTTTGAGATTGAAAAATCTTCCCCAAGTGAATACGAAGATGATGCGGAGGTAGACTTTTCTCAACCTCCAACTTATGACATGAGTGATGAGGAAGAAATCGAAGACTTTGATCAAGACGTGGTTGTAGTTGAAGAAGTTTGCAAAGAAGTGGAAGAATTCTGGTGCACGAAATTGTGATCTCAACGGCGCCAAAAACTTGGTATGCACTATCATAATCTCAATTCTTCTTCACAACTTCGCACAACTAACCAGCAAGTGCACTGGGTCGTCCAAGTAATAAACCTTACGTGAGTAAGGGTCGATCCCACAGAGATTGTCGGCTTGAAGCAAGCTATGGTCATCTTGTAAATCTCAGTCAAGCAGATTCAAATGGTTATGAGGTTTTGATAATTAAAATATAAATAAAATAAGATAGAAATACTTATGTAATTCATTGGTGGGATTTCAGATAAGCGTATGGAGATGCTTTGCTCCTTCTGAATCTCTGCTTTTCTACTGTCTTCATTCAATCATTCATACTCCTTTCCATGGCAAGCTGTATGTTGGGCATCACTATTGTCAATGGCTACTTCCCGTCCACTCAGTGAAAATGGTCCAAATGTGCTGTCACCGCACGGCTAATCATCTGTCGGTTCTTGATCATGTTGGAATAGGATCCATTGTTCCTTTTGCGTCTGTCACTACGCCCAACACTTGCGAGTTTGAAGCTCGTCACAGTCATCCCTTCCCATATCCTACTCGGAATACCACAGACATGGTTTAGACTTTTTGGATCTCAGGAATGGCCGCCAATAATTCTAGCCTATACCACGAAGGTTTTAATCTTAGATTAGAAACCCAAGAAATACACATTCAAGCTTGTTTGCATGTAGAACGGAAGTGGTTGTCAGGCACGCGTTCATAGGTGAGAATGGTGATGAGCATCACATAATCATCACATTTATCATGTTCTTGTGTGCGAATGAATATCTTAGAGAAGAAATAGGCTTGAGTTGAATAGAAAAATAATAGTACTTTGCATTAATTCATGAAGAACAGCAGAGCTCCACACCTTAATCTATGGGGTGTAGAAACTCCATCGTCGAAAATTACATAAGTGAAAGTGGTCCGGGCATGGCCGAATGGCCAGCCCCCTAAACGTGATCAATGATCAAAAGTGATACAAAGATAGTCTCAAAAATGATCAAAAGGTTTTTAAATAAATCAGTAAAGTAGTTTTTATACTAAACTAGTAGCTAGGGTTACAGAAATAAGTAAATGATGCAGAAAATCCACTTCCGGGCCCACTTGGTGTGTGCTTGGGCTGAGCATTGAGTTTTCATGTGTAGAGATTCTTTTTGGAGTTAAATACCAGGTTGTAGCCTGTTTCTGGCGTTTAACTCTAATTTGCAACCTGTTTCTAGCGTTTAACTCCAGAATAGGGCAGGAAGTTGGCGTTTGAACGCCAGTTTGCGTCGTCAAAACTCGGGCAAAGTATGAATTATTATATATTTCTGGAAGTCGCTGGATGTCTACTTTCCAACGCAATTGAGAGCGCACCAATTAGGTTTTTGTAACTCAAGAAAATTCATTTCGAGTGCAGGGAGGTCAGAATCCAACAGCATCTGTAGTCCTTCTTCAGCCTCTGAATCAGATTTTTGCTTAAGTCCCTCAATTTCAGCCAGAAATTACCTGAAATCATAGAAAAACACACAAACTCATTGTGAAGTCCAGAAATTTGATTTTTATTTAAAAACTAATAAAAATATACTAAAAACTAACTAAATCATACTAAAAACTATGTAAAAACAATGCCAAAAAGCGTATAAATTATCCGCTCATCACAACACCAAACTTAAATTGTTGCTTGTCCCCAAGCAACTGAAAATAAAATAGGATAAAAAGAAGAGAATATACTATAAATTCTAAAATATCAATGAAACTTAGCTCCAATTAGATGTGCGGGACTAGTAGCTTTTTGCCTTTGAATAGTTTTGGCATCTCATTTATCCTTTGAAGTTCATAATGATTGGCATCTATAGGAACTCAGAATTTAGATAGTGTTATTGATTCTCCTAGTTCAGTATGTTGATTCTTGAACACAGCTACTTTATGAGTCTTGGCCGTGGCCCTAAGCACTTTGTTTTCCAGTATTACCACCGGATACATAAATGCCACAGACACATAACTGGGTGAACCTTTTTAGATTGTGACTCAACTTTGCAAGAGTCCCCAATTAGAGGTTTCCAGGGTCCTTAAGTACACTTTTTTTGCTTTGGATCACGACTTTAACCGCTCAGTCTCAAGCTTTTCACTTGACACCTTCACGCCACAAGCACATGATTAGGGACAGCTTGGTTTAGCCGCTTAGGCCAGGATTTTATTCCTTTGGGCCCTCCTATCCATTAATGCTCAAAGCCTTGGATCCTTTTTATTTTACCCTTGCCTTTTGGTTTAAAGGGTTACTGGCTTTTTGCTCTTGCCTTTTGGTTTAAAGAGCTATTGACTTTTTCTGCTTGCTTTTTCTTTTTCTTTCTTCTTTTTTTTCTTTTATTGTTGCCATATTTTTTTTTTGCAAGCCTTGTTATTCACTACTTTTTCTTGCTTCAAGAATCAATTTTATGATTTTTCAGATTATCAAATAACATTTCTCCTTTTTCATCATTCTTTCAAGAGCCAACAATTTTAACATTCATAAACAACAAATTCAAAAGACATATGCAATGTTCAAGCATTCATTCAGAAAACAAAAAGTATTGTCACCACATCAAAATAATTAAACTAATTTCAAAGATGAATTTGAAATTATGTACTTCTTGTTCTTTTGTGATTAAAACATTTTTCATTTAAGAAAGGTGATGGATTCATAGAACATTCATAGCTTTAAGGCATAAACACTTAAACACTAATGATCATGTAATAAAGACACAAACATGAATAAAACATAAAGCATAGAGAACGAAAATAGAAAAAATAAATAGACAAGGAGATTAAGGAACGGGTCCACCTTAGTGAGGTTGGCGTCTTCCTCCTCTTGAAGAACCAATGGTGCTCTTGAGATCCTCTATGTCTCTTCCTTGCCTTTGTTGCTCCTCTCTCACAGCTCTTTGATCTTCTCTAATTTCATGGAGGAGGATGGAATGCTCTTGGTGCTCCACCCTTAGTTGTCCCATGTTGGAACTTAATTCTCCTAGGGAGGTGTTAATTTGCTCCCAACAGTTTTGTGGAGGGAAATGCATCCCTTGAGGCATCTCAGGGATTTCATGATGAGGAATTTCCTCATGCTCTTGTCGAGGTCCATGAGTGGGCTCTTTTGTTTGCTCCATCCTCTTCTTAGTGATGGGCTTGTCCTCTTCAATGAGGATATCTCCCACTGAGCTCCTTCCATAGAAATGTCCCTAAGGACTAGGTCCAACCTTTGATCAAAATTGACCCTTCTAGTGAAAGAGTGAGGATCACCTTTTTCTTTGCCACAACTTCATAGAAGTGGTCTTGATGGACCTTTGAGATGAATATCTCCATCTCCCATGACTCAGAGGTGAAAGCAATTGCCTTCCCTTTCCTCTTTCTTGAGGTTTCTCTGGCCTTAGATGTCATTAATGATTATGGAAAAACAAAAAGCAACGCTTTTACCACACCAAACATAAAATGTTTGCTCGTCCTCGAGAAAAAGAAAAAGGAAAATAGTAGAAGAAGAAGAAAATGGAGGAGATGGAGGGAAAGTGTGTATTCGGCCAAGAGGGAGAAGAAGTGTTTGTAATGTGTGAAAATGAAGTAGTGTTGAGGGGTTTATATAGGGGTGGGGGAAGGGTTAGGTTTTATGTATTAGGGTTGGGTTTGAGATGGAAATGGATTTTGAATTTAGAGGTAGGTGGGATTTTTAGGGAAGAGTGAATGGATGTGAGTGGTGAAGGGTATTTGAGGAAGAGATATGAAAGGGTGTGAAGAGGAGAGAAGAAGAGGTGGGGTAGGTGGGGATCCTGTGGGCTTCACAGATCCTGAGGGGTCAAGGAATTAACATCCCTGCTCTATTCTCACCACAGGATCCCCACCTACCTCCACTCACTCTCTTCTCACCCCTCTTTCACACAATCCCATAAACACTCTTCCCCAAAACCCTTCACCTATCACCTCCATCTCTCTTCCCTATTAACCCTTCACCACTCACATCCACCCACTCTTCCCCATAAACCTACCTCATAAACTCCACCTACCTTCAAAATTCAAATCAATTTCCCACCCAAACCCACCCATATGGCCGAACCTTAACCCCCCTCTCTTCCCTATATAAAGCCTTCCATTCTTCTTCATTTTTACACAACACAATCCTCTGTTTCCCATCTTGGCCGAAACACACCTCCCCCCTCTTCTCCATATTTTCTTCTTCTTCTTCATCTAATTCTTTCTTTTCTTGCTCGAGGGCGAGCAATATTCTAAGTTTGGTGTGGTAAAAGCATAAGCTTTTTGTTTTTCCATTACCATTGATGGCACCTAAGACCAGAGAATCCTCTAGAAAAGGGAAAGGAAAGACAAAAGCTTCTACCTCTGAGTCATGGGAGATGGAAAGATTCATCTCCAAAGCTCATCAAGACCACTTCTATGATGTTATGGCCAAGAAGAAGGTGATCCCTGAGGTCCCGTTCAAACTCAAGAGGCGCAGGAAGCTCATCACCATGAGATCCCGGAAATGCCTCATATGCATTTTCCTCCACAAAACTATTGGGAGCAAATCAACACCTCCCTAGGAGAATTAAGTTCCAACATGGGACAATTAAGGGTGGAACATCAAGAGCACTCCATCATCCTTCATGAAATTAGAGAAGATCAAAAAGCAATGAGGGAGGAGCAACAAAGACAAGGAAGAGACATAGAAGAGCTCAAGGACATCATTGGTTCCTCAAGAAGGAAACGCCACCATCACTAAGGTGGATTCATTCCTTGTTCTTATTTCTTCTGTTTTTCGTTTTCTATGTTATGTGCTTATCTATGTTTGTGTCTTCAGTACATGATCATTAGTAGTTAGTAACTATGTCTTAAAGTTATGAATGTCCTATGAATCCATCACCTCTCTTAAATGAAAAATGTTTTAATTCAAAAGAACAAGAAGTACATGAGTTTTGTATTTATCCTTGAACTTAGCTTAAGTATATTGATGTGGTGACAATACTTCTTGTTTTCTGAATGAATGATTGAACAGTGCATATATCTTTTGAAGTTGTTGTTTAAGAATGTTAAATATGTTGGCTCTTGAAAGAATGATGACTAGGAGACATGTTATTTGATAATCTAAAAAATCATAAAAATGATTCTTGAAGCAAGAAAAAGCAGCAAAGAACAAAGCTTGCAGAGAAAAAAAAATTAGGAAAAAAAATTAGAATGAAAAAGAAAAAGCAAGAAGAAAAAGCCAAAAGCTCTTAAAACCAAGAGGCAAGAGCAAAAAGCCAATAACCCTTAAAACCAAAAGGCAAGGGTAAATAAAAAGGATCCCAAGGCTTTGAGCATCAGTAGATAGGAGGGCCTAAAGGAATAAAATCCCGGCCTAAGCGGCTAAACCAAGCTGTCCCTAACCATGTGCTTGTGGCGTGAAGGTGTCAAGTGAAAACTTGAGACTGAGCGGTTAAAGTCAAGGTCCAAAGCAAAAAAAAAGAGTGTGCTTAAGAACCCTAGACACCTCTAATTGGGGACTTTAGCAAAGCTGAGTCACAATCTGAAAAGGTTCACCCAATTATGTGTCTGTGGCATTTATGTATCCGGTGGTAATACTGGAAAACAAAGTGCTTAGGGCCACGGCCAAAACTCATAAAATAGCTGTGTTCAAGAATCATCATACTGAACTAGGAGAATCAATAACACTATCTGAACTCTGAGTTCCTATAGAAGCCAATCATTCTGAACTTCAATGGATAAAGTGAGTTGCCAAAACTATTCAAGAGGCAAAAAGCTATAAGTCCCGCTCATATGATTGAAGCTATGTTTCATTGATAGTTTGGAATTTATAGTATATTCTCTTCTTTTTATCCTATTTGATTTTCAGTTGCTTGGGGACAAGCAACAATTTAAGTTTGGTGTTGTGATGAGCGGATAATTTATACGCTTTTTGGCATTGTTTTTAGTACGTTTTTAGTAGAATCTAGTTACTTTTAGGGATGTTCTCATTAGTTTTTATGTTAAATTCACATTTCTGGACTTTAATATGATTTTGTGTGTTTTTCTGTGATTTCAGGTATTTTCTGGCTGAAATTGAGGGACTTGAGCAAAAATCAGATTCAGAGGTTGAAGAAGGACTGCTGATGCTGTTGGATTCTAACCTCCCTGCACTCAAAGTGGATTTTCTAGCGCTACAGAACTCGAAATGGCGCGTTTCCAATTGCGTTGGAAAGTAGACCTCTAGGGCTTTCCATCCATGTATAATAGTCCATACTTTTTCCAAGTTTAGAGGATGTAAACTGGCGTTCAATGCCAGTTCTCTGCCCAATTCTAGCATCCAGCGCCAGAAACAAGTTGCAAAGTGGAGTTCAACGCCCAAAATGGCACAAAAGCTGGCATTCAACTCCAGAAAGAGCCTCTGCACGTGTAACATTCAAGATCAGCCCAAGCACACACCAAGTGGGCCCCGGAAGTGGATTTATGCATCAATTACTTACTTTTGTAAACCCTAGTAGCTAGTTTATTATAAATAGGACTTTTTACTATTGTATTAGACATCTTTTAATCTTTGGAATCTTCTTTGAATGCCTGGTTCTTAGATCAGAGGGGCTGGCCATTCGGCCATGCCTGGACCTTTCATTTATGTATTTTCAACAGTAGAGTTTCTGCACTCCATAGATTAAGGTGTGGAGCTCTGCTGTTCCTCAAAGATTAATGCAAAGTACTACTGTTTTCTATTCAGTTCATCTTATTTCGCTTCCAAGATATTCATTCGCACTTCAATCTGAATGTGATGAATGTGACAATCATCATCATTCCCTATGAACGCGTGCCTGACAACCACTTCCATTCTACATTAGATTGAATGAGTATCTCTTAGATCTCTTAATCGGAATCTTCGTGGTGTAAGCTAGAATGATGGCGGCATTCAAGAGAATCCAGAAAGTCAAAACCTTGTCTGTGGTATTCCGAGTAGGATTCAATGATTGAATGACTGTGACGAGCTTCAAACTCGCGATTGCCGGGCGTAGCGATAGACGCAAAAGGATAGTAAATCCTATTCCAGCATGATCGAGAACCGACAGATGAATAGTCGTGCCGTGACAGGCTGTGTTGACCATTTTCACTGAGAGGATAGGATGTAACCATTGACAAGGGTGATGCCTCCAAACGATTTGCCGTGCCGTGACAGGGCATTTGGATCATTTTCCCGAGAGAAGACCGAAAGTAGCCATTGACAATGGTGATGCATTACATAAAGCCAGCCATGGAAAGGAGTAAGACTGATTGGATGAAGATAGCAGGAAAGTAGAGGCTCTATTCGCTTATCTAAAATTCTCACCAATGATTTACATAAGTATTTCTATCCCTATTTTATTAATTATTTTCGAAAACCCCATTACTATTTTATATCCGCCTGACTGAGATTTACAAGGTGACCATAGCTTGCTTCATACCAACAATCTCCGTGGGATTCGACCCTTACTCACGTAAGATATTACTTGGATGACCCAGTGCACTTGCTGGTTAATTGTGTGAAGTTGTGAACCATGGTATTGGCATCGTGTTTTTGGTGCCATTGCCAGGGAAAGAAAGAGCAATGAATTTTACATAATCAAAGTGTAATCACAATTTCGTCCACTAGGCCTCCCAACACCAAACTTAGAGTTTGAATGTGGGGGTTTTGTTTGACTCTGTATTGAGAGAAGATTTTCATGCTTCCTCTCCATGGTTACAGAAGGAGAACCTTGAGTCTTGAATACAAGGTAGTCCTCATTCAACTGAAAGACCAACTCTCCTCTGTCAACATCAATCACAGCTTTTGCTGTGGCTACGAAGGGTCTGCCAAGGATGATAGATTCATCCTCATCCTTCCCAGTGTCTAGGATTATGAAATCAGCAGGGATGTAAAGGCCTTCAACCTTTACTAGCACGTCCTCTACTAGTCCATAAGCCTGTTTCATTGATTTGTTTGCCATCTCTAGTGAGATTTTTGTAGCTTGTACCTCGAAGATTCCCAGTTTCTCCATTACAGAGAGTGGCATGAGGTTTATCCCTGACCCCAGGTCACACAGAGCCTTCTCAAAGGTCATGGTGCCTATGGTACAAGGTATGAAGAATTTTTCGGGATCCGGTTTCTTCTGTGGTAATGTCTGCCTCATTAATGCATTTAGTTCATTGGTGAGCAAGGGGGGTTCATCTTCCCAAGTCTTAATACCAAATAACTTGGTATTCAGCTTTATGATTGCTCCTAGATATTTAGCAACACTCTCTTCAGTGATGTCTTCATCCTCTTCAGAGGAAGAATATTCATCAGAGCTCATGAATGGCAGAAGGAAGTTCAATGGAATCTCTATGGTCTCTGTATGAGCCTCAGATTCCTTTGGTTCCTCAAAGGGAAACTCCTTTCTGTCCAGAGGACGTCCCAGTAGGCTTTTCTTACTAAGACTCACGTCCTCACTCTCTCCAGGTTCGGCCATGTTGGTCATGGTTATGGCCTTTGCACTCTCTCTTGCGATTTTCTTCTGTATTGCTTGGGAGAGTATTGGGAAGAGTTTTAGTATTCTTCTTACTCAGCTGACCCACCTGTGCCTCTAAATTTTTAATGGAGAACCTTGTTTCATTCATGAAACTTAGTGTGGCCTTGGATAGATCAGAGACTATGGTTGCCAGGCCAGAATGGCTCTGTTCAGAATTCTCTATCTGTTGCTGAGAAGATGATGGAAAAGGTTTGCTATTGCTAAACCTATTTCTTCCACCATTATTATTGAAGCCTTGTTGAGGCTTCTGTTGATCCTTCCATGAGAGATTAGGATGATTTCTCCATGAAGGATTATAGGTGTTTCCATAGGGTTCTCCCATGTAATTTACCTCTGCCATTGCAGGGTTCTCAGGATCATAAGCTTCTTCTTCAGAACATGCTTCTTTAGTACTGTTGGATGCAGCTTGCAATCCATTCAGACTCTGAGAAATCATATTGACTTGCTGAGTCAATATTTTGTTCTGAGCCAATATGGCATTCAGAGTATCAATTTCAAGAACTCCCTTTTTTTGAGGTGTCCCATTGTTCACAGTAATCCTTTTAGAGGTGTCCATGAACTGGTTATTTGTAACCATTTCAATGAGTTCCTGAGCTTCTGCAAGGGTTTTCAGATGAAGAGATCCTCCTGCAGAATGGTCCAATGACATTTTTGACAACTCAGATAGACCATCATAGAATATACATATGATGCTCCATTCTGGAAGCATGTCAGTAGGACACCTTTTGATCAATTGCTTATATCTTTCCCAAGCTTCATAGAGGGACTCACCTTCCTTCTGTCTGAAGGTTTGGATTTCTACTCTAAGCTTGCTCATCTTTTGAGGTGGAAAGAATTTGGCTAGAAAAGTACTGACCAGCTTTTCCCAAGAGTTCAGGCTTTCCTTAGGTTGTGAATCCAACCATGTTCTAGCTCTGTCTCTTACAGCAAAAGGGAAAAGCATAAGCCTGTAGACCTCGGGATCAACTCCATTGGTCTTGACGTGTCACAGATTTGTAAGAATTTAGCTAAGAACTTATGAAGATCTTCCAATGGGAGTCCATGAAACTTGCAATTCTGTTGCATTAAAGAAACTAATTGAGGCTTAAGCTCAAAGTTGTTTGTTCCAATGGCAGGAATTGAGATGCTTCTTCCATAGAAGTTAGAAGAGGGTGTAATGAAGTCACCAAGCATCTTCCGTGAATTATTGGCATTGTTGTTATTTTCGGCCATGTCTCCTTCTTTTTCGAAAAATTCTGTCAGGTCCTCTCCAGAGGGTTGTGCTTTAGCTTCTCTTAGTTTCCTCTTAAGAGTCCTTTCAGGTTCAGGATCAGCTTCAATAAGAATGTCTTTATCCCTATTCCTGCTCATATGAAAAAAAAGAGAATAGAAAAGAAGAGGAATCCTCTATGTCACAGTATAGAGATTCCTTTATGTGAGTAGAAGAAGAGAAGAATAGAAGAAGGAGATGAGAGGGGAAAGAATTCGAAAATAAAATAAAAATATTTTTGTTTTTATTTTAAATATTAGTTATAATTCGAAAATTAAAAAAAAAATAAAATAAAATTAAATTAAAATTTAAAATAATTAGTTAATTAAAACAAATTTTGAAAAAGTGTTAGTGATTTTCGAAAATCAAAGAGAGGAAAGTAGTTAGATAGTTTTGAAAAAGATAAGAATTTTAAAATCAAACAAAAAGTCAAGTGGTTTATTGAAAAAGATTTTGAAAATCAATTTTGAAAAGATAAGAAGTTAGAAAAGATTTTGAAATTGAGTTTTGAAAAAGATATGATTGAAATTTATTTTGAAAAAGATTTGAGAAAAAAATTTAAAAAGATTGAATTTTGAAATTAAAGTTGATTACTTGACTAACAAGAAACTAAAAGATATGATTTTAAAATTTAAAGATTGAAACTTTTCTTAATAGGCAAGTAACAACTTGAAATTTTTAAATCAAAATATTAATTGTTAGCATTAATTTCTAAAATATGAGATAAAATAAGAAAAAGATTTTAAATTAAAATTTTTTAAAAAAAAATTTCGAAAAAATATATAAAAAAATAAATGAAAAAGATTTGATTTTTGAAAAAGATTTGAAAAGATAGAATTTTTAAATTGAAAATTTGACTTGACTTATAAGAAACAACTAGATTTTTAAAAATTTTTGACTAAGTCAATCCAAATTTTCGAATTTTATGAGAAAAATAAGGGAAAGATATTTTTTTGATTTTTGAATTTTTAATGAAGAGAGAGAAAAACACTAAAATAATGCAAAACATGAAAATTCAAGATCAAAACTAATAATGCATGCAAGAACACTTTGAATATCAAGTTGAACACCAAGAACACTATGCATGAATTTTCGAAAATAAGAAAAATACAATTAACACCAAACTTAAAATTTGACACTAGACTCAAACAAGAAACATCAAATTATTTTTGGTTTTATGATTTTATTAATTTTTTTGGATTTTTCAAAAATAATTTGGAAAAAGAAAAATAAGGATTGAAGAACATAGAATAATTTATTTTTTTTGAAAATTTTTTGAAAATAAAAAGCTTTAAAATTAAAATAAAATTACCTACTCTGAGCAACAAGATAAACTGTCAGTTGTCCAAACTCGAACAATCCTCGGCAACGGCGCCAAAAACCTGGTGCACGAAATTGTGATCTCAACGGCACCAAAAACTTGGTACACACTATCATAATCTCAATTCTTCTTCACAACTTTGCACAACTAACCAGCAAGTGCACTGGGTCGCCCAAGTAATAAACCTTACGTGAGTAAGGGTCGATCCCACAAAGATTGTCGGCTTGAAGAAAGCTATGGTCATCTTGTAAATCTCAGTCAGGCAGATTCAAATGGTTATGAGGTTTTGATAATTAAAATATAAATAAAATAAGATAGAAATACTTATGTAATTCATTGGTGGGATTTCAGATAAGCGTATGGAGATGCTTTACTCCTTCTGAATCTCTGCTTTCCTACTGCCTTTATTCAATCATTCATACTCCTTTCCATGGCAAGATGTATGTTGGGCATCACCGTTGTCAATGGCTACTTTCCGTCCTCTCAGTGAAAATGGTCCAAATGCGCTGTCACCGCACGGCTAATCATCTGTTGGTTCTCGATCATGTTGGAATATGATCCATTGATCCTTTTACATCTGTCACTACGCCCAACACTTGTGAGTTTGAAGCTCGTCACAGTCATCCCTTCCCAGATCCTATTCGGAATACCACAGACAAGGTTTAGACTCTCCGGATCTCAGGAATGGCCGCCAATAATTCTATCCTATACCACGAAGGTTTTAATCTTAGATTAGAAACCCAAGAGATACACATTCAAGCTTGTTTGCATGTATAACGGAAGTGGTTGTCAGGCACGCGTTCATAGGTGAGAATGGTGATGAGCGTCACATAATCATCACATTCATCATGTTCTTGTGTGCGAATGAATATCTTAGAGAAGAAATAGGCTTGAGTTGAATAGAAAAACAATAGTACTTTGCATTAATTCATGAAGAACAGTAGAGCTCCACACCTTAATCTATGGGGTGTAGAAACTCCACCGTTGAAAATTACATAAGTGAAAGTGGTCCAGGCATGGCCGAATGGCCAGCCCCTTAAACGTCATCAATGATCAAAAGTGATACAAAGATAGTCTCAAAAATGATCAAAAGGTTTCTAAATAAATCATTAAAAGTAGTTTTTATACTAAACTAGTAGCTAGGGTTACAGAAATAAGTAAATGATGCAGAAAATCTACTTCCGGGCCCACTTGGTGTGTGCTTGGGCTGAGCATTGAGCTTTCATGTGTAGAGACTCTTTTTGGAGTTAAACGCCAAGTTGTAGCCTGTTTCTGGCGTTTAACTCTGATTTGCAACCTGTTTCTAGCGTTTAACTCCAGAATAGGGCAAGAAGTTGGCGTTTGAACGCCAGTTTGCGTCATCAAAACTCGGGCAAAGTATGGACTATTATATATTTCTGGAAATCCCTGGATGTCTACTTTCCAACGTAATTGAGAGCGCGCCAATTTGGTTTCTGTAACTCAAGAAAATCCATTTCGAGTGCAGGGAGGTCAGAATCCAACAGCATCTGCAGTCCTTCTTCAGCCTCTGAATCAGATTTTTGCTCAAGTCCCTCAATAAATAAAAAGATATATAAAATAAATAAAAAGATATATATATATATATATATATATATATATATAAATTTATTAAATAAATAAGGGGACAAAATTACCCCAATAATGAGTTTAGTAAAAAGATCAATGCACATAGGATAAAATTAAAAATAATTTGATGCATGAGTATGTGATAAGAAAGTGGAAAAATTATGGGAAACTAAGCGTAATTTTATTGTATAGAGTATGTATATGTTAGGTGAGATCTTAGACTAGTCAAGGATTCAATTTATAGCTCACTTAGCCTTATATATATATCCTCACCTTTACCTTAGCCCCATTACAACCTTGAAAAAGACCTCATGATGTTTGCATGTGTACATTAAATATTTATTGATTGGTTAGATGAAGAACAAAGTTTTAGAAAGCATGACTAGAAAAGAATAGAGTGATTAAACCCAAACACTGAGTGATTAGAGTGTAAACACAAATCCAGTGAGGGTTCAATAGCTCAATTCCATATATCCATGTTTAAATTATTGCTTGTATTGCAAGTTTGTCAAATCTTCTGGTTAACTCAATTCGATTGTGAATATATTTTAATATGGCTTGGCCCTTTGTTGTGCATAATTGATTCCTTGAAAAATTTGACTCAATTTGACCACATGTAAGCTTTCTATATATAAGTGGATAGTAATTAGAATTGCATGATTCATTTAGGTAGCTTGCATTTAGAATAGATTGCTTTGCATAGATTCCACCATTCTACCTTCACTCTTTTTTCAATTTCTCTTGAGCTAAAGCATGAGGACATGCTAATGTTTAAGTGTGGGGAGGTTGATAAACCACTATTTTATGAATTATCTTGTGCTCAATTGAGTGTTTTTATCAATTCTTCACCCACTTATTCATATGAATTGCACGATTTTACAATTCCTTCCTTATTCTATGATATATGTGAAAACATGTTTCCTATGCCTTAAAAATGTTAATTTTAATTATCCTTTATTATCATTCGATGCCGTGATCTGTGTGTTGAGTATTTTCAGGATTTATAGGGCAGGAATGGCTTAGAGGACAGAAAGGAAACACGCAAAAATGGAAGGAACACACAAAAATGGAGTTTTGAAGAAAATGGCAGCGACGCGCACGCACGGACAACGCGGACGCGTGCCTAGAGCAGAACACAATCGACGCGTACACGTGACTGACGCATACGCGTGGAAAGGAACATCTCTAAATGACGCACATGCGTGACAGACGCCACGTGCAGGAATCTGCAGAAAACGCCCTCAGCTATTTCTGGGCCCCTTTTTGGCCCAGATCCAAGCCCAAAAACACAAAATAGAGGCTGGAGAATGGGGGAATTAAATGATTCATCAATCATTCATTCAAAGAGAGGAAATTTTAGGTTTAGATGTAGGCTTTAGAGAGAGAGGATCTCTCCTCTCACTTAGGATTTAGGATTTAGGATTCTTCTTAATTTTAGGATTGTTTCTTCATTACAGGTTCAATGTTCCTTTAAATTAATTTCTCTTCTACTTTTATTCACCTTATCACTTAGTTTATTTACTTTCCCAATTTGATTTATGAACTTTCTCATGTTAGAATTGGTATCTTTATTTAATAAAATTTGAGGTATTTCAGACTTATGAATGTTTTCTTTAATTTATGTTATTGATGATTCCAATTTATTAAGGCATTTTTATTTGAGTAGATTTTCTTCCCATTTTGGCTTTGGTTAAGTAATTGGTGACACTTGAGTTGTCAAACTCAGCGGTTGATTGAGAATTTTAAATTGCTGATTAATTTGGATCCCTCTAAAGCTAGTCTTTCCACAGGAGTTGACTAGGACTTGAGGAATCAAGTTGATTAATCCACTTGACTATCCTTTATTTAGTAAGGGTTAACTAAGTGGGAGCAACAAACAATTCTCATCACACCTGATAAGGATAACTGGGATGAGATTTCCAGTTCTTATACCTTGCCAAGAGTTTTTCTAATTATTAATTTATTTTTCTTGCCATTTAAATTACTTGTTCCCTATTCAAAAACCCAAAAATATACCTTTTTCCATAACCAATAATAAATCATACTTCCCTGAAATTCCTTGAGAGACGACCCGAGGTTTAAAAACTTCGGTTATAAATTTTATTGGGTTTTGTTACTTGTGACAACCAAACTTTTGTACGAAAGGATTCTCTGTTGGTTTAGAAACTATACTTACAACGTGATTACTTTTATGAAATTCTTTACTAGCAGAAAACCTAATCGTTAGGCATGAATCAAGGAGATTCCTGAAGCGTTCCCAATACCCATAGAGAGTCTTTGATTCACCTTCAGTGACGCAAGAAATTTCCTTTCTCAATCTATCTGTAAACTCTGGTGGAAAGAACTTGTCCAAGAATTCCCTTCTAAGCAAATCCCAATTAGTAACAACAGCTTCAGGTTGAGTGTAGAACCACTCCTTTGCCTTTCCCTCAAGAGAAAATGGGAGGGCATATAACCAAATGGCAGTCTCATCCGTACCATGCCGCCTAGTAGTTGAACAAGCTATTTGAAAGTCTCTAAGGTGCTTGATGGGCTCTTGAGCGGGTAAACCATGGAATTCAGGAAGTAGATTGATCAATGCGGTCTTCAGTTCAAAATCAACGGTCAAATTTGGATGACGCGCTTGAAATGGTTGAAGAGTAAAGTCCAGAGCTCCCGCTTCCTTGAGAGTGATTCTTCTAGGAGCTGCCATAGTATCTGCACCTAAATCAAGAGAAGAGGCATCAATGGATTTAGTAGGAGAGGAGTTAGTTTCTTCCTCAAATGACGCTTCAGACTCAACCTCGGATAAGATTGGTGAATTGGCCGAAATCCCTTCACCACCCTCGGAGGCTAACCGATGCCGAGCCCGCCTAATATGTGAAATAGTCTTTTTAATTTCAGGATAAAATGCAGCTAGGCTCGGATCCGGCAATGAACGCATCATTCAATAAAAGAAACATACTAAGAAAAATAAATAATAAATACTACTAATAAACAAACAAAACACGCAAAGAAAAGATGCAATTATGTCAATATAAATATATTTACACCAACCAATAACTTAGCACACATATGCAACTCCCCAGCAACGGTGCCAAAAATTGATGGGAGGAAAAATGCCGGTTAAGAATTCCTAAAAAATTATTTTCTAAAAAAGCGTTGCAAGTATAGTCTTAACCAACGAAATTTCCACTATCAATTTGAATTGTGTCAAAATTACTAATAAATGACCGGGAGTAGAATCCCGGGTCGTTTCCCTAAGAGTTGACACAAGATGCAAATTATTGGTCAGGATTTTTCTGAATATTTTTTTTTTTGAAATTGAGAACGAAAAAAAATAAATGGCTAGGAATTAAACCAATGAAAAACTAACAATAGATGATATGTATTCAAAATAAAAGGCCTTGGTTAGGGGAGAGAATTAGAGTTTCTATCCTTGTTGTCTTTCCCAAGTATAATAGTAAAGGTTCATTGCTTCCACTTAGTCAAGTAGGTATAACTAACTCTAGCTCACAAGTCCCAGTCACTTCATGGGGAAGGACTAAAGTTGGTGAGAATTGAGTTAGCTAGCAATTCCCAATTACAGATTAATACTTGAGTATCACAACTCAAGGGTTTCCATTTACTCAACCACCAACCAAGTTGGGAGCTTACTCCATTAACACGAATGCCATTTTCATAAACACATAATAGGAATAAATAAAAGACATGATAACTATGAGAAATTAATTAAATTAAAATTGGCACTGACAATAATCAACAAGGATAAAACAAGCAATAAAAATAAACATAAAAATAATTCAATGCATTAATAAAATTTAAGAGTGACAAGATCCAAACATGAATTCAATAATCAAATAGAAAAGAGTACATAAGGAAATTAATGAAGAAACTAGGAATAAGATGATGAAGAACAAAGGTAGCAGCAACTCTCTCAAGATCTAATTCGAAGGTGAAACTAAGAATGCTAAAACCCTAGAGAAAAGTAGGAGTTTTATCACTAGAAATCAAAACTAATTCAAAAACTAAAAGTGAAAAGTGAAGTCCTCAGTCTCAGATCTATCCCAACCTCTAGTCTGCATTTTTGGGCTTGAAACTAAGTCCAAATTAGCTCAGAAATCGCCCCCAGCGAGTTCTGTTAAGTGCAGCACATGACACTCTGTCATGCGTACGCGTCAACCACGCGTACTTGTCACTAAACGATGCACTTGGCCACACGTACGCGTCGCTGAAAGATGCTTCTGATCACGCGCACGCGTCAACCATGCGTGCGCGTCGCTCCTCACTTCTTAAGTCTTCAATTTCTTGTGTTCCTTCCACTTTAACATGTGATAAACCCCACTTTTGTGGTTTATCTTGTGTTGAATTTAGGGGATTTTATCAAATTTTCTCACATTTATTTAATGAAATAGCATGGTTTTATGAATTGCTCCTAATTTGTGCTTAAGAGTAAAAACATGCTTTTTAGGCCTTTAAATTGCTAATTTTAGTTTACTTTCATTCCATTCGATGCCTTGATATGTTTGTTGAGTGATTTTAGGTTCATAAGGCAAGGATTGGATGGAAGGAGTGAAAAGAAAAGCATACAAAACGGAGAATTCATGAAGAAATGAGGATTTGCATAAATCTACCAAGTGACGCGTATACGTGGCCCATGCTTACGCGTGGGAGGGACATGTGCCAAATGACGCGTATACGTGGCCCACTCGTGCGCGTGGGAAGAAAATCAACCAGGCGACGCGTACGCATGACCCATGCGTACGCGTGACAAGCAGCACGTGACCATCTTAATAGAAAACACTGGGGGCGATTTTTGGACCTGCTGAAGCCCAATCCAACTCATTTCTGATTCTTTTGAACCCAAAGATGGCAAGGGAATGGGAGGGGGAGAACTATAGTGTAGTTTGCATCATGTTGTAGGTGAAATTCTAGAGTGAGAAGCTCTCCCTTCTTTCTAGAATATAGGGTAGTTTAGGTCAAATTTTCTTAGATCCAAATTTTAATTCTTGTTTTGATTTAGTTTTCCCTTTTAATTTCTTATTGTCACATCTTTGCTCTTTTAGTTTTACTTGTATTTCCCTTATTTTGTTGTTTTTATGTTCATGCACTCTTGTTGAATTCCATTTTCCTTTAATGCCATTTTATGTTTCCATGTCTCCTTTATGTTTATCTTCATTGTTATTGTTGATTTCTTGTTCATATTAGTTCTGGGTTTTATTATTTCTTGCATTTTGTGATGTTTTCTTTTATTTCACTCTAAGTGTTTGTTAAAATATTTTCACTAGTTTTAGAATAGTTTTCTTTACTCTTGGCCTAGGCTAAGGGAATTGGGTGATCTTGAGTCATTAGGTCTCATTGAATTGGTGATTTGAGAACCCTTAGTGGTCAAATTGATACCCATTGATGCCAACCCACTACTAAGCTAATTGGAAGGTAGGTTGGGACTTATGGATTGATGTTGATCAAGCCTATTTGATGTACTTAATGTGTTGAGGTAGACATTATACTTACTTCAAGCATAGGAGTAGACTTAATGGATTGGTCCCTCATAATTGTCAATATATAGTTTGTAGACAAGGATGGTGATCTCAATTCCCATGCTTAGCCAAGAGTTCTTTTCCTTTCTTTTATTAGTTCTTGTCATTTACTTTCTAGTTATTTACTTTTCTTGCCAACTACAAAATCAATCTCCTTTGCCCCTCCATAGCCAATAATTGATCACTTCATTGCAATTTCTTGTGAGACGACCTGAGGTTTGAATACTTCGGTTAATTCTTATTGGGGTTTATATATGTGACAACCAATCTTCTAAAATTTGATTGAGAGTTATTTGTTGGTTTGGAACTATACTTACAACGAATTTCCTTTTCTATTAAGAGAAATTATAGACCGAAAATAAATCCTTTTATCAAATTTTTGGCACCATTGTCGGGGAATTGCAATGGTGTTATGTTATTGGCTATTGTGAATATGTAAATATGTTTGCCTTTTGCTTGTTTGTTAGTTTTTGTTAGGTTTAGGACTTTGTTACTTATTTTTGTTAGCTTTTACTTTTATTTGCTACTATGAATTCTCACCCTTTAGGCTTTGAGTTTGGTTCAAATTATGTTGTAGGAAATGGGAACTACAATGACAATATGCGTCAAGGATGGAACAATCAAAGGTAGGAGGAGCCTCAAGGATTTGATCACCCTTCTTGGCAACAACCTCCTCCGGTTCCTTATAGGTATAATTCCACCCATAATGCATATCAATCTAATGGATGTGGTGACCCTCATTGTGGTTGTCAACAACCACCACCATATGCCTATGAACCATCTCCCCAACATAATTTTGAACTACCATACTCACAAGCCCCATACCACTAAACACCTACATATGACCCTAATCCTTATCCACCATACCAACCACCTTATGAGCCATATAAACCATACATGGAGCCACCGCTAACTCCAATACAACTACTCCCAAGAACCACCTCCATCTACACCATCTCCATACCCTTACCAACATGAACCACCTTCCAATTATAAACCTTTCTCCCAAATAATGAACCCTCTCTTACACCACCTACAATGGATGAGTCTCTCCATTCCTTCAAGCTAGCACAACAAAGAGATATTAGCTCTTACCTCCAAAGGCAAGAAGAGACACAAAAGGAGTTCAAGAAAATAGAATGCTTGCCACCGTGGTGGAAGCCGTTCACAATATGGTCTCCTCCCGCCTAAGTTTATGCAATCAAGGCACTCCCATTGTTGAATATGGAGAAGCAATCAAGGAACATAGTGAGGGAGTGAGTTTGGTGCTTCAAGGTGGAGAAGAGGAGTTGAAGCAAGGAGTGCAACAAGAGGGGGAGGTAGAGATGATTGAAATGGAAGGAGTGGTTGAAGACCTAGGAGATGTTGGAAGTCCATGGGAATGTAGAATCATAGATCCCTCTTCCAAGCAGCTTGACATTGATGTTGAGCAAGGTGCGCAACCTCCAAAGCATATCATGGTTGAAGACTTTGAAGAGGTTAATCAAGAGATGGATTCAATCATTGAGAAATTCTTATCTACAATTGAATCTTCTCCCATTGGGCTTGACATTGAGATAAAAAAAGAAGATGCACAACCTCCCATGCCCTTGGTAAGCAATGAAGAGGAGATTAAATTGGAAGAAAGCCACCAAGAGGATGAGGTTAAAATTGAAGAAGCTTGTAAAGAGGTGGAGATAGTCAAGAAAGAGCACAAGGGAGTGCAACTTGCAAGATCATTGGAACCACCGCTTCCTAAGTCACCATCCAACATAACATTCAAGTGGGTAAACTTCTTATCCCTAAGCTTTACTTTCTCACTTGAATATTGTTTGATTGAAAATGATGGTCAACTTAGATCTCATTGTGGAGTTAAGAGTAGGAGAGAGTTGTGTAGTGGTTGGAAAAATAATGTTAGGCTCATTAAGGTTGAACCCTCACGGCATAGGTACTATGGTTGGAGGAATGCTAATTTGTGTGGGTTTAGGAGGAGAACTTAGTGTTTACTTGAGAATTCGGACCAATTGCCACCCAAATGGAATTGTCTTGATCAACTTGAAGATGGGTGTGAAAACAAGGTTTGGGATCCCGGACTACAATATGAGGATCAACTTCGGGAGCTCCAAGCTTGTGAAGGACTCCATCAAGACTTAGTGCAACTTATTGAAAATCTTGGAGCACAATGGAGAACCAAGCATTGGTGGGAGTTCCAAGAAGATTTTAAGCACAAGCCACCTTGACAAGGAGCCCCCCAAATAGTCCAACTTAAGGACTTAAACTAAAAGTGCTAGGTGGGAGACACCCCACCATGGTAAACTCTTTCCATTCTCTTGTATATATAATCAATGAATGAATTGAGTTGCCATTGTTAGGTAGTTTTCTTCTTTGCATATTCTTGTATTAGTATTTTGGTTGCTAGTTTGTTTGATTAGATTTATGCCTTAAGTTGTAGAATAGTTGTTGATTAATTATATTTTGCTTGAAGTGTAAGTTTTGTTTGTTTTGTACTTGAAAATTTTTCAAAAAATCAAAAGATTTGTTGTTAAATTTGGATTTTGGTTGCTTTAGAATAATTATAGATTAGGAGAGTGCCCTGTTTCTGTTTTTAAGCTTCTAAAAAAGGGAAAAAAAGTGCACACCACGCGTAAGCGTGGCCGACGCGCATGTGTCGTGTGCCATATTTGGACTCCTGGTACAAAAACCAGAGAGTTGCGCTGGAGTGGTTCTGGTTTTGTGCGACTAGCACAATTTGACCCCCACGCGTACGCGTGGGAGATACTTACGCGTCACTTGTACTTTCTGCATTCCACGCATACGCGTAGGCGACGCTTAAGCGTCACTTGTCCCTGCTACCTCCCACGCACACGCGTGGGCAACACTTGCACGTCGCCTCGCGCCATATTTTCTTTACTTCCTTTTTCTTTCCTCTTCTCTCTTCCTTTTCTTTTCTTCTTCTTTCTTCTCTCCTTTCTTCTTCTCCCTTCTTCCCTTCTTACTTTCTTCTTTTCCCTCTCTTGAAAAAAAATAAAAAAATAAAAAAATTATAATAATAACAAAAAAAAATTCACTTTTTATTTTTTCTCATCTTTCATTTTCTTTTGTTTATTGCATTTGTATACTTTTATTCATTGCATTTTAATTTTGTTTTTATAGCTTGTTATTTTCTTTTCTAAACTTCTTATTTTAACATTGGTGTTAAATTCTCCTACCCAATTGTTGAGAATTTCTTGGATTATTTTGGTGCTTCTTGACTTGTTTGGTATTGTTGGGTGATGAAATTTTTAGATCAATGCTTAATCTTTGATGACTCTTGCATCCTTTGTGCATTGATATGAACACATATTGTCCTTCATGACCCACACTTTCTCTTTTGAACTTGATGCTCAACATGCTCTTTATGTCATTTACTTATGCTTTGATTTCACTCTAGCATTGCAACACCCCAATTAACCTAAGCCTTGCCTCTAGCCGTAAAGCAAAGGTTAACCAAAGGTTACGACAATTCTAAGGCTCATACATATTTATATAGAAAGAAATAATATGTTCTAGAAGCCTAATGTAGGATTTAGCTCAAAAACAGGATTTGAAAAACGCATAACGTACTAGCGAAGCTACTAACTTAAAACACAAGGTATAGATAAGATGTATCAAAATATAATAGTATAATATCATAAGAATCTAACCACGACTCGCGGAATTTAAGCCGGCTAACCATATACAGACCTTACATGAAACCAGACAGTAAAAATAGCTTAAACAAGTTTTGTTCTCTCAAATAAAAGCCTCTAGGCAAAACAAAATACAAAAGTGAGAGTTCAAGTTAAAAATAACCAAGATGACAACAAAATAGAATAAGATCATCCGCTCTGCTACCATCACCCAACTCACTGCGGTGGGTTGCGACCTGCATCTGAAAAATAACAACAACATATGGAATGAGAACCGGAGGTTCTCAATATGGTAACAGTGCCCAATAATGTAAGATGTAAGGCTCCGGGATGCCAAAGGCAATCCTAGAACTTCACATCAAACCGATATTCAAGCTTAGAACAAAATAAATAAATATATAACAAACTAATACTAATCACACCGCTGTATCCCACAGCCCTCGCTATCCTAACCTCCACGCGATCCCTTTGCCACCACCTACCTAACCTCCTCAGCACCAAACAAACACAATTAATGCAAACAAGTAAAACACAGATAATAATATTCATATACAACAAGTAGTTCAAGAAGCAAGTAGGTGTGTTATACAATTAGACAAACTCAAGTAAACAAAGCAAGCAAGCATATAGAAGATGCACATGATGAATGACTGCCCTATTGGCTGTGATATCACATGTCAGTTATCGCCAAACCTGACAAAAAATCCGGTTGACAACTTCCGAATTAGTCTCTCTATTGCGCATAAGATGGAAAATTCTGAGGGATGAGTGCCCTACCACCTTCTCCTTTCAGGGGAAAATATTTTGAGGGAGCGTGCCCAACTACCTTCCTCTGGTTGTCGTATGATTCCGTGGGTTAGTGCCCTACCACCATGCAATCAGAGAGAAGTCGCATTTTCAGGAGGAATAATTCCGAGGGATGAGTGCCCTACCACCTTCTCCTTTCAGATGGAAATATTCCAAGGGAAAGTGCCCTACCACCTTCTTCTGGTTGCGAGAAATATGAGTGAGAAGCCCAACTTCAACTCTCACATCCGAACGTAGGGGGATACTGCCACAGCCCCTACGACGAAGAAAAATACAAACTTTAATCACGTATTCAATCTTAGAGGCCACTCCTCTTAACACTTCCACTCATACTCATCACAACCATCATCAAGTTATAAGTTCCATTCCGAACTCTTAATTCATCAGTTTCTCAAATTCGTTATCAGCAATTACCATATTCACCACTCTTCCTTCTCTCTCAACCAACTCCTTCTCACTACACCAGAAACCTAAACCTCCATTTGCTAACTTTTCAAAGTAAAACCCAAATTAAACCTCCTAGGAACTTTCCCATGTTCCAACATCCAAAATGGAACACAAGAGTCTTAAAATGGTGTCACAGAGGCTTACAAGCTTGTTGGGAAGGTGAAATAGTTAAAAACAAAGATTAAGTTTGAGAAACAGGCCGTGTGTGTACGCACAAGGGTGTACGTGCGCACGCCGAGGAAGATTTTAAAGTGTGCGTACCAAATCTTGTAAGGTCTGTTCGCTCACACAAGGTGTGCGAGCGCCCCCAACAGACTGACCTTCCCAACGTGTGCGTGCGCACAAGGCTGTGCGTACGCACAGGTTGCAATTTTTCATTGGTGTGTGCGCACACAAGCTGTGCTAGCGCTGCAAACAGCATGCCCATCCCTGCCTGTGCGTGCGCAAAGATCTGTGCGTTCACACAGGTCTAAAATCTTGCAGGGTTCTGTGTGCACACAAGCTGTGCGTGCGCACATACCAGAAATAACAAAATTCTGCAACTCTGCAGAATTTTCAGATTTTGACACCAATCTTGGAATGATCATAACTTCCTCTACAAAATTCCAAATTTTCCAAACTTTATATCAAATTGAAGGGTTTTCAATGATCTTTAATTGTAAACCAAATTCAATAGATTTTGAAAACCGAGACAAAATTTATGATCAGACAAAGTTCAACAAAAATCTATTTTTACCAAAAATCACAAATCCTCAACTTCACCAAAATCCATAATTCCAAGCCAAACTAATCACACCCCAAACAAAACCTAAACAACATCAAGGTCCATACCAAATATTTCTCAGCCACTTCAACCATTCAAGCATATAAACCATTCAATACTCACCTCATCCAACTCTAAATTCAGTCTAACATCACATCCAATTTCCTTAATACCAACATCCAAATTCTCAACAACCATAACAAATCTCATCATTCAATATCTCAATTTATCAACTCTTAAAAAATCATCTCCACTTACCAACAACATCAATATGCATTCATAATCATCAACAATATCACAAACCTCCATCAACAACAATAAGTCTCACATTCATCATCAACCTTCATAGTAATTAAAATACCAATAATCATCATCAAATCATATAATCATTAATATTCTTTATCCCAAACCACAACAACATTTTACATTAACTTATTACCTTAAATTTCCATAATTCTCATTATCCACCAATATAACTAATCACCATCAACCCCATTAATCCAATATAACCAACAATTACATCAATTCACATATAATTATTTATGCACCAATATCATTCAATCCTATCTTAGGGTCAACTAGTCAAAGTGTCCAGAAACATTAAATATTACATAAAAGAAACCGGAACCATACCTTGGCCGATTCCCAAACGCTCCAAACACCAAAACGAAATCACCAAACTTGATCCAAAGCCTCAACCAACTCCAACAAACACCAAAGCTCAAACTAACAACACATATATCACCAGAATCAAAACCTAAGATACATAAAATAACTAAACTCATAGATTTAGTAAAACCTTACCTTATCCAACGTGAGTAGGGGTAAAATCTATCAATTACCCGCTACTAGAGTTCACCTAAACAAGCAAAACCACAAAATCTACTCAAAAACTCCCAAAACTTAGGGCACAAAACTGGAGCATGAAGAGAGAAATCTTACCAGATTTCTTTAGATAGAAAGGAAGAGCTCGTCAAGAGCTTCGCGTGGCTGCAAACGGCTCATCAATCGGAGCTCTGTAGCTCAAGATATGGCTCCCAGAAGTGGAGGATGAATAGTGCCACTTCCTTCTTCCTCTCGTCTTTCATAACCAGCGCCCCTTTCTTTGTGGGTTGCTGAAAATGAGCTTAAGGCTCATTAAAGGGTGCTTTTATATGTTGGGTTTGGGCCCAACTTGGACCCGGTATAACCCGTTAGCATTTTTAGCCCGTTCGGCCCAACTTTGGGCCAAACCTTTAACACTAACGCCCGGTTTTCTATTTCTAATATTTTTCTAAGGTTTACGATTGTTCTCACTTTTTCTCGCACAGAACCGGGCAGACTTAAACTGGTTCGACCGGCTCAACTTCCGGTTTACGATTTTTCAAAGAAAACACATTTCCTGACTCAGAAAGACCTACTTAGTCCAAAAATCATATTTGAAACCCCAAATTCTCATTCCAACTTTCCGGAACCTAATTTGAGCATTTAAATTATTTTATTCGTGAGAACTTCGGTTCTTACATCCTCCCCTCCTTAAAAAGATTTTCGCCCTCAAAAATCCGAACCATGTGATATATATATATATATATATATATATATATATATATATATATACACACACACACACTCTCCACGAAGCGTGCTACTTCAACGTTGCCAAACTAACAAGTTGTAAAAGCATCTCGTTCACCATCATCCCAACGCATCGACGTTCCCTCTCGTCTTCCGCTATGTCACTCTGATTATCGTCGTTATGAATTTGAAAATTTTCCTTAAACCAAATACTGATTTTGTAATATTTTTCAAAACCTTTAAAACAAGTACAATATAAATGAGTGCTTATCAAAAGTCAAAAACCTTTCATTTGTAAATCAATCACTTTGAAATACGATTTTTTCTAAATTCATTAAAATCCTTGAAACGGAACCTTTCAATTTGAATCCTCTTTTAATAAATCAAATTTGCAAACCAAAATTACGAGTTAACAAAATCTTAGGACTCACTTTCCCCTTTTAATTAATATCATTTGACCAAAAGTTCTAGTCCTAGTTTCAACACCAATCATTCAAACCAGAGTTTCCAAACCAAGTTTAAAAATCAATCTAAGCTTTAAAACTTTTTCAACACGAACGACGATAGTCTATACTATGAAGATAAGTTGATATTTGGTCATTGGATTCATAATTACCTCAACCTTGTTGTTGTGATCTATCCGCCCCACGTGTTCTTCGGTGTGGACAATCTCTAACCAAATGTCCCAATGCGTGACACTTGTAACATAGTTTCTTACCCAACTGGCATGGCCTATTCGGATGGTAGTTCCCACACTCCTGACGTTTCATATCAGAGGAGTAAGCTCTTGACTGCTTCCCTTCACCATATCTCTTGAAGTTCTGTCCCCTTGGTCCAAGGTAATCATTGCATTTTCTACTAGTGTTTCCTCCATAAGTGTCCTTTGACGAGGCTACCGTCTTTGAGTATTCCTCAACCACTCTTGCCTTGTTTACCAAATCAGAGAAAATCCAAATCTCCATAGGAGCCACAGTAGTCTTGATGTCGTCCTTCAAGCCCCTTTGATACTTGACACACTTCCAACTTTCATAGGTCTCCGGGGCATCCTGACACACCCTAGAGAACCTACAGAGTTCTTCAAACTTGCTCGTATAATCTGCCACAGACAAGGAACCTTGCTTCAGCTGCATAACTTCCATCTCCTTTGCTTCCCTTGCAGACTCCAGAAAGTACTTCTTGTAGAAGGCTGTTCGGAATACTTCCCAAGGAACATCGGCATCCTGAAGTTGGAGCAAGCGACATTCTGACAACCACCAATGCTAGGACTCTACCAGAAGTTGATAAGTAGCAAACTACACGTATTGGTTGCTCGGGACATGCTATGCTTGCAGTGCGTGATCCATAGCTTAGAACCAGTTATTCGCTTCCGTGGGATTAGTTGAACCTCAGAAACTCGAAGGATGAACCTTGAGAAAGGTCGCCAAGATCATCGGAGCACCCCCCATGTTATCTCCATTCCCCTCAGCATCATTGTTGGCGTTTCCCTCACCATTTTCGTTTCCATTAACCGCTGGTTGGCCTAACCTCTGCACAGCTTACAGAGTCGCAGCAGCATTTGCCTCCATGGTGCTCGCAAGATTCGCCATTGTCGCCATAAACTCGGTATGGTTATCGGCCGGTTGCTCGTTTCTACTCACTCTTCGTGAACATGTACGACCTCGCCCGTGAGTAGCCATTAGGGTTCCTATCTACACCAAACAATCAATATCAAGGTGATCAGTCTCAATATCAAAAGCCTAGTGCTTCCATTATACCAAACAGGCACTCACAAACAAGCATTCTATACAATATCAAGTAGATAATCTAATAGCATCAAAGAAAAAGACACAGAGTATGCAACGAAGCACAATCGGCTCATTCCCCAGGCTCACGAGGATGAACCACTCTGATACCACTAAATGTAACACCTCAATTAACCTAAGCCTTACCTCTAGCCGTAAAGCAAAGGTTAACCAAAGGTTACGACAATTCTAAGGCTCATACATATCTATATATAGAAAAAAATAATATGTTCTAGAAGCCTGATGAAGGATTTAGCTCAAAAATAGGATTTGAAAAGCGCATAACGTACTAGCAAAGCTACTAACTTAAAACACAAGGTACAGATAAGATGTATCAAAATATAATAGTATAATATCATAAGAATCTAGCCACAACTCGTGGAGTTTAAGCCGGCTAGCCATATACAGACTTTACATGAAACCAGACAGTAAAACAACTTATACAAGTTTTGTTCTCTCAAATAAAAGCCTCTAGGCAAAACAAAATACAAAAGTGAGAGTTCAAGTTAAAAATAACCAAGTTGACAACAAAATAGAATAAGATCTTCCGCTCTGCTAGCATCACCCAACTGACTGCGGTGGGTTGCGACCAGCATATGAAAAATAACAACAACGTATGGAATGAGAACCGAAGGTTCTCAATATGGTAATCATTAACACTATCTGAACTAGGAGAACTAGGAGAATCAATAACACTATCTGAACTCTGAGTTCCTATAGATGCCAATCATTCTGAACCTCAATGAATAAAGTGAGATGCCAAAACTATTCAAGAGGCAAAAAGCTATAAGTCCCGCTCATATGATTGAAGCTATGTTTCATTGATAGTTTGGAATTTATAGTATATTCTCTTCTTTTTATCCTATTTGATTTTCAGTTGCTTGGGGACAAGCAACAATTTAAGTTTGGTGTTGTGATGAGCGGATAATTTATACGCTTTTTGGCATTGTTTTTAGTATGTTTTTAGTAGGATCTAGTTACTTTTAGGGATGTTTTCCTTAGTTTTTATGTTAAATTCACATTTCTGGACTTTACTATGAGTTTGTGTGTTTTTCTGTAATTTCAGGTATTTTCTGGCTGAAATTGAGGGACTTGAGCAGAAATCAGATTCAGAGGTTGAAGAAGGACTGCTGATGCTGTTGGATTCTGACCTCTCTGCACTCAAAGTGGATTTTCTGGAGCTACAGAACTCGAAATGGCGCGCTTCTAATTGCGTTGGAAAGTAGACATCCAGGGCTTTCCAGCAATATATAATAGTCCATACTTTGGCCAATAATTGACGACGTAAACTGGCGTTCAACGCCAGCCTTCTGCCCAAATCTGGCGTCCAGCGCCAGAAAAGGATCCAAAACCAGAGTTGAACGCCCAAACTGGCACAGAAACTGGCGTTCAACTCCACAAATGGCCTCTACACGTGCTACACTTAAGCTCAGCCCAAACACACACCAAGTGGGCCCCGGAAGTGGATTTATACATCAAATACTTACTCATGTAAACCCTAGTAGCTAGTTTATTATAAATAGGACCTCTTACTATTGTATTAGGCATCCTGGATTGTATTCTGATCCTGTGATCACGTCTAGGGGGCTGGCCATCTCGGCCATGCCTGGACCTTTCACTTATGTATTTTTAACGGTAGAGTTTCTACACTCCATAGATTAAGGTGTGGAGCTCTGCTGTTCCTCAAAGATTAATGCAAAGTACTACTGTTTTCTATTCAATTCTTCTTATTTCGCTTCTAAGATATCCATTCGCACCCAAGAACGTGATGAAGGTGATGATTATGTGTGACGCTCATCATCCTTCTCCCTTATGAACGCGTGCCTGACAAACACTTCTGTTCTACATGAATTAAGCTAGAACGAATATCTCTTAGATCTCCTAACCAGAATCTTCGTGGCGTAAGCTAGAATGATGGCGGCATTCAAGAGAATCCGGAAGGTCTAAACCTTGTCTGTGGTATTCCGAGTAGGATTCAATGATTGAATGACTGTGACGAGCTCCTAACTCGCGATTGCAGGGCGTTAGTGACAGACGCAAAAGGATAGTAAATCCTATTCCAGCATGATCGAGAACCGACAGATGAATAGCCGTGCCGTGACAGGGTGCGTGAGCATATTATTCACTGAGAGGATAAGATGAAGCCATTGGCAAGGGTGATGCCTCCAGACGATTAGCCGTGCCGTGACAGGGCATTGGATCATTTTCCCGTGAGATGACCGAAAGTAGCCGTTGACAGTGGTGATGTATCACATAAAGCCAGCCATGGAAAGAAGTAAGACTGATTGGATGAAGATAGCAGGAAAGCAGAGGTTCAGAGGAACGAAAAGTATCTCCATTCGCTTATCTGAAATTCCTACCAATGTTTACATAAGTATCTCTATCCCTATTTTATTATATAATATTCGAAAACACCATTATCACTTTATATCTGCCTGACTGAGATTTACAAGGTGACCATAGCTTGCTTCATACCAACAATCTCCGTGGGATTCGACCCTTACTCACATAAGGTATTACTTGGACGATCCAGTGCACTTGCTGGTTAGTTGTATCGAAGTTGTGACAATTATGAATTAAGATCAGAGCACCAAGCTTTGGAGCCATTACCAGGATTTGTTCGAGCCTGGAGATCACAATTTCGTGCACCAATAGACAAAGCAAGCACAAGTAAAATACAGTTACAGCAGGTAGCAAATTTAGCAAGTAGACATAATAATCACATAGGCAAGCCCAATTAATGCAGAATCAAACAAAACACACAAATGCATATGATACATGCCTGTCCTATGGCTGATGATATCATCTGTCGATTATATAGTCAACCCGGCATGTCCTGGTAGCTAACCATGGATAGAAACACCAATCGTGGAGCAAGTGAGTTTGAGCTACAACCTCCTTTCTACTACCCGCTTAACCCAGAGCCAGTGGAATAACCACTACTGTGGCTACTACCCAGGTGGGTGTTTAAAAGCTTAACCTGGAGTAAGTGGAATAATCCACTACTACTGCTACTACCCAAGTGTCACAATCACTGACCTGGAGCAAGCGGGACGAACCACAATCCTTGCTACTGCCCAGGTATCTCAAACATACATTCATTCAATTAATAATCAATCATCATTATTATCAAATCTCAAACATTGACATGGAACAAGCAGGACAAACCTCAATCCTTGCTACTACCTAGGTTTCTCATTCAAAAAAATTCATTATCATATCACAAAATCTTCCAAACCTCTATTTTCACAAAAGTTACACTTTTCTAACAAACTACTTCAACCATTTATAGCCCAAATCACACCAATTACACCTCAATTCTTCATTCTCATATCAAGACATTCCTTCCACAAAATCATTAACACCAACACTATCAATTTCACCCATTACAACCTTATTCCTCAACTTACCAACAATACTAATTTATACATCATTAATATCATCACAACATCAATCAACTTCTTTATTACAACATCAATCAACTTCATTCAACACTCCATATAATTCAACACATATTATAATTAGCCAAAACCATTAAATACGCACAAACATATAATTCATCTTATCCTAAGTCCTCTAGCCTAAGTTTTCACGACACTATATTTTAATTATGAGAAACTAAAATCATACCTTGGTCGATTCCTCCCTAAGCTCGAAACACCTCAATCATCCACCGTTTCTCAAGCTCCAAAGCTCCAACTCCTCACCAACTGAATTTTCAGCTCCCAGGATTCAATTTAAAGCTTCCAATATCCACCAATTTAGCTCCAAAACACCCAATTCAATCTAATACAATCCAAATTCACTATAATTAACATAGAGTTTTCGAATAAATGATTCATAGAGGGTTAAGTAGTTTCTAACATTATCCACTAGAAATTAGGGTGAAACCCAACAATTATCCACCGCTAGAGTACCCCTAAACCATCAAAATCACAAAATTTCTCAATTTCCAAAACCTAAATTAGGAACTGAAAAGGGGAGAACTGGATGCGAAAATGTGATTCTATTACCAAATTGTTGGATGGATTTTATAGAGAGTTCTGAGACGAACGCGTGGCCACTGACGGCTCGTCAATCGGAGCTCCGGAATAAAAGTTATGTGGATTTGATTGAAGGGTTAGGGTTTGTAAGTTTTCTTCCCCCTTTCCTTGAGTTTCCCAGCATGAAAATGGTGATGAAGAAGGGAAATGAGCTAAAGCTCATTTGCTTATATGTGTTGGGCTGGGCCTTAGGCTTAATATAGGCCCGATTTGTTTGGTTCGGCCCGTTTGGTCCAACCTTAGGTCAAATTCTTTAAAATTAGTGTCAAAATTCTTATTTTAATTAGCTCTACCTCATTAATCTATACAATTTCATTTTCCAATTTTTTGGATTAATAATTAATTTATTAGCTAATTATTTACTAATTTTGCGGGTTTTACATAATACCTTAGTCTTGTGTGCTCTCAGGGCTTGATTTTTCTTCAAGCGTAGCACGCCTCCCCTTGCACGTTGCACACCACCTTCAATGTACTCCAGGGTGTAGTCCGTTTCCTTTGCTCGTTGCATGCTGGGCTTGGTGTTTCATAGGGCGTGGCACGCCCTACTTCAGGCGTGTAACGCCCCTGTTTCTCCTCTCAGGGTGTGGCACGCTCTGCTTCCAGCGTGGCATGCCTTGCTCCAGCTTGCTCCCAGGAGTTTACTTCGTGATAGGGCATGGCACGCCCTGCTTCAGGCATTGCATGCCTCTGCTTCAGCTCACTTGCATGGTTTGGGTTCTCACGTGCTTTGCTTTCTTTTCATCAACCTCTCTTTGTCACTTGTTTTTCATCTCTTTAATACTGTATTTTCTTAAAAACATTTTGAAAATACGGAGTAACAAATGATATTTAAAAGTAGTGGGATTAACAGAAAATTGTGTAATGAAATCTACGAAAATGAGAAGAAAACATAAGAAAAACTACTAAAGATGTAAATGCATTAAGAATATATTAAAGCACACGTGAGATAATTCAGAAAATATATATCTTAAAATTGGGTAATATTAATAGTAAAAATTTGTTCATTATGGACATTATATGTATAAAAGTATAGATATTATAAAATATGAAATTATAGATGTTCTTTATGTGAAATTATGGATGTTATGTTTGAAATTATAGATATTAAATAAATGATATTTTAACCATTTTCACTACATAAAACAAGAAAAAAATTAAAGAAAATAGATTAAAAAAATTATGTGTATAATAGGTTGAAAATTGGCATAAGATAGTAAAAAAAAACTTCACCAGATTTAGTAAAATTGTTAATAGTAGATAATAATTTTGCCCCAATAATTTGTAAAATAATTTTAATATTATTAATATACTTTTTATTATTACTATTAATGTAATTAATACACATCTTATTCAATTATTATTATTATTGAGGGTAAAAAAATGAGGAGAGTATGTAAGAAGAAGAATAATAAACATGTGTGTTATACTTAAAAAAGTTAATAAGAAAATTGGACTATTTTTAACTAATTTATTTTTATTATCAAATATTTCTAAAAGAAAAATGATGTAACAAGTGGGGGTTGACAAAAGAGATGATATTTGTGTGAGATTATATATATATATATATATATATATATATATATATATATATATATATATATATATATGTGTGTGTGTGTGTGTGTGTGTTTTAATTATATCTACAAACTACCGAAAATAAAACACTTCGGAAATTATATGATCCAAATTAAATTGCATAATGTTGGTGATTTTATTTGACAATGAAAAATATGATGATTAGATGTGTCACATATGATGTCTCCATCAAAGTTTTTAATAAGAATACCTTTGGAATTGGAACTTATATATAAATCTTCAAGACAGCTTAGGATCTAAACAAATGTTTACACTTTCAAGGATGACAAGTAGAAAATTAAATGTGATTTTAAATTGGTAGACTAGCTAATATAAATAAAAGGAAAGTTGTATAAAATGATTATAATTTTTTATATAGGTACCTTATTATTATTATTATTATTATTATTAGAAAAAGTCTAGGGCCAACAACTTTAATAATTTTGGCCAACATGTAACTCGCAAAAAAAAAATAATAATTTCACATCATTAAAAATATCATTAATAGTTATTTGATAACTACAAATCACAAAAGTTGCTGACCCGTAACACTTCTTTTATTATTATTAGCAGATGAACGTCATTGGCGCTTTTATATTTATTCCCGTCATTTCTGCTAATGGACGGCACCACCTTTCTTAAAAAAAAATTTAGGCCACCAAATCATGAGATCAGTTTAGGGATTCAAATTTTGAATTTATAAAACAATTAGTGGAACCGAACCTCACATATATAGCTGATTAGACCAACGAAAATTGTATTAACGGATCAAGTTTTGTAAGAATTAACATGTTTTGATGATTCTAGGTAGACCTGTTCAAGCACATATATATCCATTTATATATAGTTGATGTCTTCATCGATAATAACTCACGACGTATGGAATTTTGAATTTTTGACAGCGCAAACTTGATCCAATTATTGAATTGCATTTCTTCCTTAAGTTTTTTTCCTGCCATGATTTGCGTGACGCAACTAATCAAAGAAAAAAGCCTGTATAATAATAATATAATATCAATCTGTACGAGATGTCTCTGATACGGGTTGAAGGATGGATCGGGAACCTGCGGGTCAAGGCCGAAGCCAGGTCGCTTAACTGGAGCGATGGGGGGTACCTGCAAAAACACTCCGACGCTCAAGTCAGAATGGATCTGAGAGGTATAATGTGTGTGTAGAATGAATGAATACCTGGAGGGACTTGGGTCCTCAATTTATAGGTGTTGGTGGGTATCTTATCTTATCTTATCTTATCTTATTTGGCTAAGATAAGGGAGACGTTTGAATTCGAAAGTCGGTTAGGAGCTCTGGAGGGCCGGTTCTTGGGCCTTTTGAGCGAGGTGCGGTTTGGACCCGGGAAGCCGAGGTTGGGTGCAGTCCCGGGTCCGGGATCTGTGGTTCAGATCCGTAACAGTTGCCCCCGCAACGGGAGAGCGAGCGAGGTCGGTCTGTCGCTGGGAGGTATTATTCCTACCGTGGGCTAGGCCTCTTGGCTTTTCTCGAGTGGTCGTTTTTGAGAGGAGGTCGGTGCCTCGGTTTCGTTTCGTGGAAGATACGTCTGACCGTTTTGGTCTGTCATGACTCTTCCGTGTCTGCTGCGCCCGTTGCGTTCTTCGAGGCGTGATTTATTAGTTTCTCTTTTCGAGGGGGCATTTATTGTGAGGGGACGTTTTCCCTTTATTGCCCTTATGTTTCCTTTGCTTTTCAGGGGTATTTGCGTTATTTCTGCCCCCTTTTCGAAACCGTTTTTTGGCTTTCCGCTTTCTCTTCCCTCTATCACTTCACTTTCCTCTATTACTTCATTTTCTTTTGTTTTTCTCTTTTGGACAATTTCTTCTTCCTTCTGTGGATTCCTCTCGGTGCCGTTTTTGTCAACTTTCTCAAGCTCTTTCCAGGCTTACTTTCTGCATTATCAGGTTGGTGTCTTTCGCTTTTTCTTCTTTTTGTTTTATGGTGTATCTGTTTGTTCTGTTTCTGCCATGCATTGTTCTGCCTGTTTCCTTTGCTGCTTTCGTTTTTGGACCATGTTTTGTGTTTTGGGAGGTGGTTTTCGAGTCTTTGGAAGGGCTGAGCACCGCCGTGTGGGTTGGTAGTGGCGGTAGGTTTTGTCTTACTTCTGTATAGGGTTAGTAGGCTGATGGTGGTACTCCTCCCTGTTTTAGGTATGCACCGGCGGAGAAATGAGGGTGTGGGTGCCCCGATAGCCCCTTCTAGGGGCGTTCCCACTCGCTATACTTGGGTGACTAGCGATGTGTGGGGCGTTCCGTCACGGATAACGGAGGACGATCTTCAACGGCTCCGTGATCAGGGGGCGATTTGTGGTGGTGGTGATGAGGAGGGGCGGTAAGAGCTCGTCCTCCCGGACGCCGACGAGCGCATCTGTTATCTGAACCTTCATTCGCCCACTGTTCCGGACTGGATGTGGGTTTACGAGTCGATGTTCACTCGGCTCGGCGTGCGGTTTCCTTTCTCGCCATTTGTTCAGGATTTGCTGAGTCGGTGTTCCGTGGCGCCGTCTCAGCTTCACCCGAATAGTTGGGCTGCCGTGCGGTCTTTCGAGTTGGTGTGCCGGTATCTTGATCTTCCGGCTTCTTTTCCTGTTTTCCTTTTTCTTTTTTTATGCACTCTTCCGACTAAGGAAGGGAAGCATAAGAAAGGATATATGTCATTTCGTGCTCAGTCTCATCGCCGAATTTTTGGGTTGTTTGAGGATTCCTTTCCCGGTTTCAAAAGGGAGTATTTTAAGGTGCGCCCCGTCCAGGGGCATCATCTGTTTTGGCTGACGCCAGAAGGCGTACGCCGGTTTCCGACGTATTGGAATTTCCGTGCTGGCCCGTCGGTTTTGACTAAGTTCACCTATGACGGTTTATCTCAGGAGGATAAGGACGTTGCCAACGTTTTAAGGCATTTGTTTGGCGAGCGTCCGTTGAATCCTCAAGATGTCATGGGGGATCCCGAGGCTTGTCGGACGTATATCGGTGTGTGCTTTGTCCCTTTCTCGATCTTTTATGTTTTGTTTTCCCGACTTTGTAACTTGATTTTTCTTTGGTTTCTTTCAGTTGAGATGGCTGGTGGGCTGACTTCTCTGGCAAGGTTGAAGGCAGCGATGGGTCGGGAGGAGGGGTCTTCGTCTCCTTCTACCCCTGTCTCCAATCCTGCTGTGGATTCTCAGCCGGTTTCTCAAGAGGTGATTTCTTCGGGTGTGCGGGCCGACGCTCAGGTTTCTCCTGGTCCTGCGAATTCGCTTGAAGTCGTCGTGGTGACGGCTGCTGAGGCTTCTCGGAAGAGAAAAAGGCCTGAGGATCCGAGTAGCAAGACTTTCGAGGAAGAGGGTCTGGTGCCTAGTGTGATGGACTGTCGTTTTGATGCCCCGGGCTTTCTCGATCAGCACTTGATGCCTGGTACGGAGCCGTTTTTTGATGGCTGCAATGTTTCGTTCCAGGCCAAGTCGGTGTATCGTGCCCTCCTTCGGTCTGCCGTCGTTGTTTGGAAGGCTGAGCCCGTGATGGCTCAAGTTGGTTTGTTGGATAAGAAACTCCGTCATTCTCAGGCTGAGATGGTTAAGCTGAAGGAGAAGCTTGAGGCTGCCGAGGTTGCGAGGAGAAGGCAGTGAAGTCTTCTGAGGAAGCCGGGGCAGAGATTCTCCGGCTTTCCGAGGTTGAGACTTCACTTCTTTCCCAACTGGGTGAGGAGTGGCAAAAGGCTTCTAATGCGGGTTTCCAGGCTGCCGTGCTTCTCGGTGAGTTGGAAGCTCTGAAGGCCGAGGTTGCTGCCTTGAAGAGGGAGAAAACGGAATTGCTGGCTGATGCCAAGGATGCGATTAACGCCACTGAGGAGACGATGAAGGCACAGGCCCTGGTGTTGGCTCCGGGTGTGGATGTGTCCGTGATGGGAGCTTTCAAGACCGTTCGTGATGGCCAGATAGTCGACCTCGAGTAGTTTTATCTCTTGTAATTTTGAATTTTTGCTTTTAGACTTGGTTTGTTTTTTGGATATTCTGGTTTGGCCGTGGGCCGCGTAACCGTGACTTCGTAATTTCGGATTTTGTTTAATGACTTTTTCGGCCGTTCGAGCCTCTTTTGTATATCCCGTTTAAAGCTATTCCGTTTTTTGGTTTATTTCACTCCCTGTTTGGGATGAGCGGACCGTCGTGTGGTCGGGTTTTCGTGGATATCCGTGTTTTGGGCCGGGAGGGTGATCGGTCCCCCAGTCGTGGCCGCAATTTCGTTCCGTGTTTGGGACACTTAAAAAATAAAGGATTTAGGGATAACTTTTAATGGAATTTATTGATGGGTGGGCCTCGTTAAAACCCTCCATGTGTGGCGGGAAAGAGTACCCGGGATTGATACTTAAGCAAAATTAAAAAAGATTTTAAGATTCGTAAAAAATGGGAAGATAAGTGAAGAAAAGACGATAACCAAAAAAGAAAGGGGGTGACCTAGCGAGGTCGGTCTAAGTGTAGTATCGTCGTAAGTTGGCGGCGTTCCATGTCCTCGGGACTTCATTACCGTATAGCCGTTCGAGTTTGTATGCTCCCTTTCCGATTGCAGCCTTGATTCTGTATGGTGCTTTCCAGTTGGAGGTGAGTTTTCCCTCTCTTGGGGTCGGGGGACCGATGTCATTTCGTCGTAGGACGAGGTCGTCAGTTGCGAATTCTCGCCGGATGACTCCGTGGTTGTATCTTAGGCTGATTTTCTGTTTTAGGGCTAGCTCTCTGAGATGGGCTATGCTTCTTACTTCGTCAATGAGGTCTCGTTCTGCTCCTTCATCGTTACCTCCGTCTGTTTTTCTGGGGCTTGGGTCTCCGATCTCTACTGGGATGACCGCCTCCACACCGTATGTTAATCGGAAAGGTGTTTCTCCCGTGGTCGTTTGAGGTGTGGTTCGGTATGACCATAGGACCGATCCGAGTTCGTCGGCCCATAGTCCTTTGGCTTCGTCGAGCCGCTTTTTGAGTCCTTTGACGATTATTTTGTTCGCGGATTCCACCTGTCCGTTTGTTTGGGGGTGTTCTACCGAGCTGAAACGGTGAGATACACGTAGCCCTTCTAAAAATTCTCTGAACTTTTTGTCAGCAAATTGGGTTCCGTTGTCCGAGATAATGATCTCAGGGATCCCAAATCGGGTGATGATCTGTCGCCAGAGGAATTTTCGGCATTGGGTTGCCGTTATGGAGGCCAGGGGTTTGACTTCGATCCATTTGGTGTAGTAGTCTATGGCGACGATGAGGTACCTGAGTTGACCGGGTGCCGTAGGGAAGAGTCCGACGAAGTCGATCCCCCAGGTGCCGAATGGCCGTTCTGCCGATATGATGCTGAGCTGGTGAGGGGCGGCTTGGTGGATATTGGCGCGCCTTTGGCATTTGTCGCAGCTTTTAAATATTTGTATGGAATCCCGGATGACCGTGGGCCAGAAGTAGCCTGCCCTGATGACTTTTTGGGCTAATGTTTTACCTCCGACGTGGTGGCCGCAGCAACCTTCGTGGATTTCGCGGAGTATGTACTCCGTGTTCTCAGGTTCGACACATTTGAGCAGGGGTTGCGATAATCCACGTTTGTATAGCTGTCCTACGACAACGGTATAGTTGGCAGCTTCCCTTTTTATTCGTTTTCCCTCTTTGGGATCCGGCGGCAGTGTTCCGTCAAGGAGGTACTGTAGGATAGGGTAGGTCCAAGATCCCTGGTTCGAGAATGTCAGATGAGCGTTGGTTGTCGTTGACACGGAGGGTAACTTAACGACTTCCAGGATTAGCGATTTGTTACCGTGTCCTGGTTTGGTACTGGCTAGTTTGGAAAGTAGGTCTGCCCTGGCGTTTCGTTCCCTAGGAACGTGCTGTATGGTAACGTGCTCGAATCCTTCTTTTAGTTTGTTTACCTTGGCGAGGTATTATTGGAGTAGGGGATCTCGTGTCTGGTAGTCTCCGTTAATTTGGGAGCTGACTACTGGTAGCACGAAATTGTAATGTTACTGTTCACATTACTCTCTTACAACTTCGCACAACTAACCAGCAAGTGCACTGGGTCGTCCAAGTAATACCTTACGTGAGTAAGGGTCGAATCCCACAGAGATTGTTGGTTTGAAGCAATCTATGGTTATCTTGTAAATCTTAGTCAGGAAGTCAATTATGTTTATCAGTTGAATTATGAATAACCAGTAGAGCATAAATTAAAAGTTACTTGTTGTGTAGTAATGGAGAATATGTTGGAGTTTTGGAGATGCTTTGTCTTCTGAATCTCTGCTTTCCTCTGTCTTCTGATTCACGCACGCACGTCCTCCTATGGCAAGCTGTGTGTTGGTGGATCACCGTTGTCAATGGCTACCTTCCATCCTTCCAGTAAAAACTACGCTCACGCGCTCTGTCACAGCACGGCTAATCACCGGTTGGTTCTCGATCCGGTTGGAATAGGATTTACTATCCTTTTGCATCTGTCACTAACGCCCAGCCTTCAGGAGTTTGAAGCTCGTCACAGTCATTCAATCCTTGAATCCTACTCGGAATACCACAGACAAGGTTTAGACTTTCCGGATTCTCATGAATGCTGCCATCAGTTCTAGCTTATACCACGGAGATTCTGATTAAAGAATCTAAGAGATACTCATTCAATCGGATATAGAACGGAGGTGGTTGTCAGGCACACGTTCATGGTTTGAGGAAGGTGATGAATGTCACAGATCATCACCTTCATCACAGTTAAGCGCGAATGAACATCTTAGATAGGAACAAGCGTGTTTGAATGGAAAACAGGAATACTTGCATTAATTCATTGAGACACAGCAGAGCTCCTCACCCCCAACAATGGGGTTTAGAGACTCATGCCGTCAGAGAATACAAAGTTTAGATCTGAAATTTCATGAGATACAAAATAAGTCTCTAAAAGTTGTTTAAATACTAAACTAGTAGCCTAGGGTTACAAAATATGAGTGGACTATGATGGATGATGCAGAGATCCACTTCTGGGGCCCACTTGGTGTGCTGGGGCCCACTTGGTGTGTGCTGGGGATGAGATTTTAAGCAATTCACGTGCAGAGGCCATTTGTGGAGTTGAACGCCAGTTTTTGTGCCAGTTTGGGCGTTCAACTCCAGTTTTTTATCCTTTTCTGGCGCTGGACGCCAGAATTGGGCAGAGAACTGGCGTTGAACGCCAGTTTATGTCGTCTATCCTTGTGCAAAGTATGAACTATTATATATTGCTGGAAAGCCCTGGATGTCTAATTTCCAACGCAATTGGAAGCATGCCATTTCGAGTTCTGTAGCTCCAGAAAATCCACTTTGAGTGCAGGGAGGTCAGAATCCAACAGCATCAGCAGTCCTTTTTCAGCCTGAATCAGATTTTTGCTCAGCTCCTTCAATTTCAGCCAGAAAAATACCTGAAATTACAGAAAAACACACAACTCATAGTAAAGTCCAGAAATATGAATTTTTCTTAAAAACTACTAGAAATAGACTAAAAACTAACTAAAACATACTCTAAACTATATGAAATTATCCCCAAAAAGCGTATAAAATATCCGCTCATCACAACACCAAACTTAAACTGTTGCTTGTCCTCAAGCAACTAGACAAATAAAATAGAAGACTAATAGGTTGAGAAGCAATAATATCTCAGAGTTTTTGATTGAAGCTCAGATTCTAATTAGATGAGCGGGACTAGTAGCTTTTTGCTTCTGAACAGTTTTGGCATCTCGCTTTATCCATTGAAGCTCAGAGTGATTGGCATCTATAGGAACTCAGAATTCCGATAGTGTTATTGATTCTCTTAGTTCAGTGTGATGATTCTTGAACACAGCTTCTTTATGAGTCTTGGCCGTGGCCCTAAGCACTTTGTTTTCCAGTATTACTACCGGATACATAAATGCCACAGACACTTAACTGGGTGAACCTTTTCAGATTGTGACTCAGCTTTGCTAAAGTCCCCAATTAGAGGTGTCCAGGGTTCTTAAGCACACTCTTCTTTTTGCTTTGGACCTTGACTTTAACCGCTCAGTCTCAAGTTTTCACTTGACACCTGCACGCCACAAGCACATGATTAGGGACAGCTTGGTTTAGCCGCTTAGACCAGGATTTCAGTCCTTTAGGCCCTCCTATCCACTGATGCTCAGAGCCTTGGGATCCTTTTTATTACCCTTGCCTTTTGGTTTTAAGGGCTTTGGCTTTTTCTGCTTGCTTTCTCTTTTTTCTCTCTTTTTTTTTTTTTTTGCAAGCTTTGTTCTTTGCTGCTTTTTCTTGCTTCAAGAATCATTTTTATGATTTTTCAGATTCTCAATAACATGTCTCATGTTCATCATTCTTTCAAGAGCCAACATATTTAACAGTCTTAAACAACAAATTCAAAAGATATATGCACTGTTCAAGCATTCATTCAGAAGACAGAAAGCATTGCCACCACATTTAACTAATTAGAATTTCTCTTATTAAAACTCGAAATTTTATTGCTTCTTATTCAAAAGATCTACTACTTTATTCATGTTTGCTGATGATGAGAAAAATAAACTATAGCTTAATTGGAGATAAAATCAAAATAGATACTAATTACTACTATATGACTCCTAAGGTAAAATTAAAATAAGAACAGTTATCACAGAGTTAAGGCTAAGATTAGAACTCAACGACCTTGAGGTTTGGGAAGTGGATGTTCCTCTAGTCTGTGAGGTGCTTGGTCCTTCAAGAGAGAATTTCTGGCGCTTCAGTTCCTTTAAATCATGCCCTTGCTCCTCTTGGAGTGGGTTGTTTTCCTTTAGGGGCCATGATCTTAGTGATCACGGATAAGCACACCAAACTTAGAGCTTTGCTTGTCCTCAAGCAAAAGAAAAAGAAGGAGATGGGTAGAAGGAGAGCTCCTCCCCACCATCCTGGCGTTTGAACGCCCAAACACTGCCTGTTTTGGGCGTTCAACGCCCAAATGCTGCTCTCCTGGGCGTTCAATGCCCAGTTGTTGCCCTTTTCTGGCGTTTGAACGCCAGATAGCTATCCTTACTGGCGTTTTCTTGCCAGTAAGCTCCCTATTTCTGTTTTGTGTGTAGATTCCTTCTGTAACCCTGTAAACTTATGCAAATGATTCTTTACCTTAGTGTCAGTGAACTTTATATAAACAAATAAAAATAAAAATAAAAATAGGGCAAAATGCTTAGAGGATTGTTGCCCCATGGCTGGGTTGCCTCCCAGCAAGCGCTTCTTTATTGTCTTTAGCTGGACCTTGCTGAGCTTTTAATCTAGCTTCAGCCTTGAGCATTCTTGCTCAGTGTTGCCTTCAAGATAATGCTTGATTCTCTGTCCATTGACAATGAACTTCTTATCAGAATCAATATCTTGAAGCTCCACATAACCATATGGTGACACACTTGTAATCACGTATGGTCCCCTCCACCGGGATTTCAGTTTCCCGGGGAATAGCCTGAGTCTAGAGTTAAACAACAGGACTTTTTGTCCTGGTTCAAAGATTCTAGATGACAGCTTTCTGTCATGCCATTTTTTTGATTTTTCTTTATAAAGCTTGGCATTTTCGAAAGCTGTGAATCTGAATTCCTCTAGCTCATTTAACTGGAGCAATCGTTTTTCTCCTGCTAATTTGGCATCTAAGTTTAGGAATCTGGTTGCCCAGTAGGCCTTATGTTCCAGTTCCACGGGCAAGTGGCATGCCTTACCATACACGAGTTGGTATAGAGAGGTCCCTATAGGGGTCTTGAATGCTGTTCTGTAAGCCCACAAAGCATCATCCAAGCTCCTTGCCCAATCCTTTCTACGGGTATTTACTGTCCATTCCAGGATTCTCTTTAATTCTCTGTTAGAGACTTCAGCTTGCCCGTTGGTTTGTGGATGATATGGAGTGGCCACTTTGTGGCGAATTCCATACCGAACCATGGCAGAGTAAAGCTGTTTATTGCAGAAGTGAGTGCCCCCATCACTGATTAACACTCTAGGGACACCAAACCTGCTAAAGATATGTTTCTGGAGGAACTTCAGCACTGTTTTAGTATCATTGGTGGGTGTGGCAATAGCCTCAACCCATTTTGATACATAGTCAACTGCCACCAGAATATAAGTGTTTGAGTATGATGGTGGGAAAGGTCCCATGAAGTCAATTCCCCATACGTCAAACAACTCTATTTCCAAGATTCCTTGTTGAGGCATGGCGTAACCATGAGGCAGATTACCAGCTCTTTGGCAACTGTCACAATTACGTACAAACTCTCAGGAATCTTTATAGAGTGTGGGCCAATAGAAGCCACATTGGAGGACCTTGGTGGCTGTTCGCTCACCTCCGAAATGGCCTCCATATTGAGATCCATGGCAATGCCATAAGATTCTTTGTGCTTCCTCTCTGGGGACACACCTACGGATAATTCCGTCTGCACATCTCTTAAAGAGATAGGGCTCATCCCACAAGTAGTACTTTGCATCAGTAATTAGTTTCTTTTTTTGTATTCTATTGTACTCCTTGGGTATGAACCTTGCAGCTTTATAGTTTGCAATATCGGCAAACCATGGTGCTTCCTGAATGGCAAATAGATGCTCATCAGGGAATGTCTCAGAGATCTCAAGGAAGGGGAGGGACGTCCCTTCCACTGGCTCTATCCGGGACAGATGATCAGCTACTTGGTTCTCTGTCCCTTTTCTGTCTCTTATTTCTATATCAAACTCTTGCAGAAGCAATACCCATCTGATGAGCCTGGGTTTTGAATCCTGCTTTGTGAGTAGATACTTAAGAGCAGCATGGTCAGTGTACACAATCACCTTTGATCCTACTAAGTAGGATCTGAACTTGTCAATGGCGTAAACCACTGCAAGTAATTCCTTTTCTGTGGTTGTGTAATTTTTCTGGGCATCATTTAAAACGCGACTGGCATAATAAATGACATGCAGAAGCTTGTCATGCCTCTGTCCCAGTACTGCACCAATGGCATGATCACTGGCATCACACATTAACTCAAATGGCAATGTCCAGTCTGGTGCAGAGATGACTGGTGCTGTGACCAGCTTAGCTTTCAGCGTTTCAAACGCCTGCAGGCATGCTGTGTCAAACACAAATGGGGTGTCAGCAGCTAGCAGATTGCTTAGAGGTTTTGCGATTTTTGAAAAATCCTTTATAAACCTCCTATAGAATCCTGCATGCCCCAGAAAGCTTCTGATTGCCTTAACATTGGCAGGTGGTGGTAATTTTTCAATTACCTCTATTTTTGCTTGATCCACCTCTATTCCCTTGTTTGAGATTTTATGCCCAAGAACAATTCCTTCAGTCACCATGAAGTGACACTTTTCCCAGTTTAAGACTAGGTTGGTTTCTTGGCATCTTTTCAGAACAAGTTTCAGGTGATCAAGACAGGAGCTGAATGAGTCTCCATATACTGAGAAGTCATCCATGAAGACTTCCAGAAACTTTTCCACCATATCAGAGAAAATAGAGAGCATGCATCTCTGGAAGGTTGCAGGTGCATTACATAGCCCAAAGGGCATCCTTCTATAAGCAAACACTCCGGATGGACATGTGAATGCTGTTTTCTCTTGATCCTGGGGATCTACTGCAATCTGGTTATAGCCTGAGTAGCCATCCAAAAAGCAGTAATAGTCATGACCTGCTAGTCTCTCTAGCATCTGGTCTATGAATGGTAAAGGAAAATGATCCTTTCTGGTGGCTGTATTGAGCCTTCTGTAGTCAATACACATGCGCCACCCTGTAACTGTTCTTGTAGGAACCAGTTCATTTTTTTCATTATGAATCACTGTCATGCCTCCCTTTTTTGGGACGACTTGAATAGGGCTCACCCAGGGGCTATCAGAAATGGGATAAATAATCCCAGCCTCTAGTAATTTGGTGACCTCTTTCTGCACCACTTCCTTCATGGCTGGATTTAGCCGCCTCTGTGGTTGAACCACTGGTTTGGCATTATCCTCCAGTAGGATTTTGTGCATGCATCTAGCTGGGCTTATGCCCTTAAGGTCACCTATGGACCACCCAAGAGCTGTCTTGTGTGTCCTTAGCACTTGAATAAGTGCTTCCTCTTCCTGTGAATTTAAAGCAGAGCTTATGATCACTGGAAAAGTGTCACCTTCTCCTAGAAATGCATATTTCAAGGATGGTGGCAGTGGCTTGAGCTCTGGTTTAGGAGGTTTTTCCTCTTTCAGAAGAAAGTTCAGAGGCTCTTTCATGTCCCCTGAATCCTCCAAATCAGGCTGAACATCTTTAAAGATGTTTTCCAACTCTGATTCGAGACTCTCAGCCATGTTGATCTCTTCTACCAAAGAGTCAATAAGGTCAACTTTCATGCAGTCTGTTGATGTGTCTAGATGCTGCATGGCTTTGACAGCGTTCAACTTGAACTCGTCATCGTTGACTCTCAGGGTTATTTCCCCCTGCTGGACGTCAATGAGGGATTGTCCAGTTGCTAGGAAAGGTCTTCCTAGAATGAGAGTAGCACTCTTGTGCTCCTCCATTTCCAGCACAACAAAGTCAGTGGGAAAGGCGAATGGCCCAACTCTGACAATCATGTCCTCAATCACGCCTGATGGGTATTTAGTGGAACCATCAGCAAGTTGGAGACATATCCGGGTTGGTTTAACTTCTTCAGTCAAGCCAAGCTTCCTGATAGTGGATGCAGGTATCAGGTTGATGCTCGCCCCAAGATCGCATAGAGCTGTCTTGGTGCAATCACCTTCTAATATGCATGGTATCAGAAAACTCCCAGGGTCTTTAAGCTTTTCAGGAAAGCTTTTCAGAATGACTGCACTGCATTCTTCAGTGAGGAGAACTCTTTCTGTTTCTCTCCACTCCTTTTTATGACTCAAGATCTCTTTCATGAACTTGGCATAAGAAGGTATTTGCTCAAGTGCCTCTGCAAATGGAATCTTTATTTCAAGAGTCCTTAGATAATCTGCAAAGTGAGCAAATTGCTTATCCTGCTCCTCTTTCCGGAGTTTTTGAGGATAAGGTATCTTGGCTTTATATTCCTCAACCTTAGTGGTTAAAGAAGCCTTTTTAGATGGGTTGTTATCAGCACTTGTGTGTGTCTAATCCCTCACTGGCAATTGAATGCCAGAGTCAGAAGCTGGAGTGACGTTAGACGCCAGCTCACTGTCTGTTCCTGGCGCCTGAACGCCAGAAATGTGCCCCTGTTGGGCGTTCAACGCCAGATTCTTGCCTGTTTCTGGCGTTGAACGCCAATCCTGCCTTGTTTCTGGCGCTGAACGCCAGTTTTGGGCATGGTCTGGGCGTTCAGTGCCAGCCTTCCACCCATTTTCTGGCGTTTTAGTGCCAGAATTATTTTTCCCTGGGCTCTTACTGTCCTCAGGGGAATCTTTGGTGGGTCGCTCATTTCTTGAATTTTTGATGCCTTGAGGTGGGGTATTTAATGTTTTCCCACTTCTTAATTGAACTGCTTGGCATTCTTCTGCTATTTGCTTTGATAGCTGCTGCTTTGTTTGCTTAAACTGTTCTTCCATATGTATATTAGCTATCCTTGTCTCCTGTAACCTGTCTTTGACTTCAGCTAGCTGCTTTGTTAGAAAATCTAATTGCTGATTGAATTCAACAGCTTGTTTTACAGTACTGAATTCAGCAGTTACTGTTTTAACCTCTTCATTCATGGAAGGGTTGCTGCTTAGATACAGATGCTGATTCCTGGCAACTGTATCAATGAGCTCTTGAGCTTCTTCAATTGTCTTTCTCATATGGATAGATCCACCAGCTGAGTAATCTAAAGACATCTGAGCTCCTTCTGCAAGCCCATAGTAGAAGATGTCTAACTGAACCCACTCTGAAAACATTTCAGAGGGGCATTTTCGTAGCATCTCTCTGTATCTCTCCCAGGCATCATAAAGAGATTCATTATCTCCTTGTTTAAAGCCTTGGATGTCCAGCCTTAGCTGTGTCATCCTTTTTGGAGGGAAATATTGATTCAGGAATTTTTCTGTCAGCTGTTTCCATGTTCTTATGCTGGCCTTAGGTTGGTTATTTAACCCCCTTTTAGCTTGATCTTTTACAGCAAATGGAAACAGTAATAGTCTGTAGACATCCTGATCTATTTCCTTATCATGTACTGTGTCAGCAATTTGTAAAAATTGTGCCAGAAACTCTGTAGGTTCTTCCTGTGGAAGACCGGAATACTGGCAACTTTGCAGCACCATGATAATGAGCTGAGGATTCAACTCAAAGCTACTAACTCCAATGGAGGGTATGCATATGCTATTCCCATACGAAGCAGTAGAGGGGTTAGAATATGACCCCAAAGTCCTCCTGGACTGTCCATCTCCACTTATGTCCATGATGGATATATGGATATAACTTGGACTGATTTATCTTTTTATTTATTTTATTTTATAAGAAGTAAATACTTAAATAAAATAAAATAACTAAAAAGAATTTGAATTTTGAAATTTTTTTTTTTCGTAAAAAGATTAAAAATAATTAGTTAAAAAAAACAGAAATTTTTGAAAAAGAGGGGAGATATTTTCGAAAATTTTGAGAGAGAGAGAGTTAGTTAGGTAGTTTTGAAAAAGTTAAGAAACAAACAAAAAGTTGGTTAGTTAGTTGAAACAAATTTTGAAAAGATAGGAAGTTAGAAAAGATATTTTGAAAAGATATTTTTGAATTTAGTGAGGAGAGAGAAAAACAATAAGATAGTACAAGATTTAAAATTTTTAGATCTAATGCTCCTTGTTTTTGAAAATTTTGGAGGGAAAACACCAAGGAACACCAAACTTAAAAATTTTAAGATCAAGACACAAGAAAACTCAAGAACACTTTGAAGACTCACAAGAACACAAGAACATGAAGGAAGAACACCAAACTTAAAATTTTTAGAAAACCAAACCAAAATTTTCGAAAATCAAAGGGGAATCAACAAGAAAACACCAAACATAAAGTTTGGCACAGGATTTAATAGAAAAATTATTTTTGAAAAAGAAGGTTTTAAAAAGAGTATAAAAGATTCTAACCCAATCAAATTAATGTTCTAGCCAAATGAGTTATGGGACCTTATTAATAGAAAAATTATTTTTGAAAAAGGTTTTTTTTAAAAATATGATAGCCAATTACCATGAACATAAACACCACGTTCTAATTAACTGAGCTATAAATTTAAATTGTTTTAACAAGGGATAAATAATAAAAGACTCTAAACCAAAAAAAGAGAAGATTTTTCCTAATCTAAGCAACAAAATAATCCGTCAGTTGTTCAAACACGAACAATCCCCGGCAACGGCGCCAAAAACTTGGTAGCACGAAATTGTAATGTTACTGTTCACATTACTCTCTTACAACTTCGCACAACTAACCAGCAAGTGCACTGGGTCGTCCAAGTAATACCTTACGTGAGTAAGGGTCGAATCCCACAGAGATTGTTGGTTTGAAGCAATCTATGGTTATCTTGTAAATCTTAGTCAGGAAGTCAATTATGTTTATCAGTTGAATTATGAATAACCAGTAGAGCATAAATTAAAAGTTACTTGTTGTGTAGTAATGGAGAATATGTTGGAGTTTTGGAGATGCTTTGTCTTCTGAATCTCTGCTTTCCTCTGTCTTCTGATTCACGCACGCACGTCCTCCTATGGCAAGCTGTGTGTTGGTGGATCACCGTTGTCAATGGCTACCTTCCATCCTTCCAGTAAAAACTACGCTCACGCGCTCTGTCACAGCACGGCTAATCACCGGTTGGTTCTCGATCCGGTTGGAATAGGATTTACTATCCTTTTGCATCTGTCACTAACGCCCAGCCTTCAGGAGTTTGAAGCTCGTCACAGTCATTCAATCCTTGAATCCTACTCGGAATACCACAGACAAGGTTTAGACTTTCCGGATTCTCATGAATGCTGCCATCAGTTCTAGCTTATACCACGGAGATTCTGATTAAAGAATCTAAGAGATACTCATTCAATCGGATATAGAACGGAGGTGGTTGTCAGGCACACGTTCATGGTTTGAGGAAGGTGATGAATGTCACAGATCATCACCTTCATCACAGTTAAGCGTGAATGAACATCTTAGATAGGAACAAGCGTGTTTGAATGGAAAACAGGAATACTTGCATTAATTCATTGAGACACAGCAGAGCTCCTCACCCCCAACAATGGGGTTTAGAGACTCATGCCGTCAGAGAATACAAAGTTTTGATTTGAAATGTCATGAGATACAAAATAAGTCTCTAAAAGTTCTTTAAATACTAAACTAGTAGCCTAGGGTTACAAAATATGAGTGGACTATGATGGATGATGCAGAGATCCACTTCTGGGGCCCACTTGGTGTGCTGGGGCCCACTTGGTGTGTGCTGGGGCTGAGATTTTAAGAAATTCACGTGCAGAGGCCATTTGTGGAGTTGAACGCCAGTTTTTGTGCCAGTTTGGGCGTTCAACTCCAGTTTTTGATCCTTTTCTGGCGCTGGACGCCAGAATTGGGCAGAGAACTGGCGTTGAACGCCAGTTTACATCGTCTATCCTTGTGCAAAGTATGGACTATTATATATTTCTGGAAAGCCCTGGATGTCTACTTTCCAACGCAATTGGAAGCATGCCATTTCGAGTTCTGTAGCTCCAGAAAATCCACTTTGAGTGCAGGGAGGTCAGAATCCAACAGCATCAGCAGTCCTTTTTCAGCCTGAATCAGATTTTTGCTCAGCTCCTTCAATTTCAGCCAGAAAAATACCTGAAATTACAGAAAAACACACAACTCATAGTAAAGTCCAGAAATATGAATTTTTCCTAAAAACTACTAGAAATAGACTAAAAACTAACTAAAACATACTCTAAACTATATGAAATTATCCCCAAAAAGCGTATAAAATATCCGCTCATCAACTACCTGTGAATCGGTATTTACCTCTAGGACCTTTGCTCCGACTTCCCGGGCTAGGGCTAGGCCTGCCAAGAGGGCCTCGTATTCTGCCTGGTTGTTTGAGACTGGGAATTCGTATCGTACTGACTATTCGATCACGACTCCATTTTGGCTTTCGAGAATGACTCTGGCACCTCCGAAAGTGATGTTCGAGGAGCAGTCAACGTGTAGCTTCCATGATTCGGGGGTGGAGTCTCCTGGTGTCATTTCGGCGATAAAGTCGGCCATGGCTTGTGCTTTGATCGCGTATCAGGGTTCGAACTTGATATCGAACTAGGATAGTTCGATGGACCATGCTAGCATTCTGCCCGCTAGGTCGGGTTTTTGTAGTACCTGCTTGACTGCTTGGTCGGTTCGGACCGTCACGGAATGTGCCTGGAAGTATTGTCGTAGGCGCCGGGAGGCTGTAAGGAGTGCGAAAGCTAGTTTTTCTAAGCGTGAGTAGCGAGCTTCCGCATTCTGTAAGACTTTGCTTATGAAGTATACGGGTTTTTGTTCTTTTTTCTCGTTTTCACGGATGAGCGCTGCTGCGAGTGCCTCCTCCGTTATGGAGAGGTACAAGTAGAGTGTTTCGCCTGTCTGGGGTTTGGCGAGGATTGGTGGTTCCGCTAAGACTCTCTTGAAATGTTGGAACGCTTCTTCGCATTCCGTCTCCCACTTGAAAGGGGCCCCTTTTTTCATTAGTTTGAAGAAAGGGATCGCTTTTTGAGCCGATGCCCCGAGAAAGCATGATAACACCGTCAATCGGCCGGTGAGGTTTTGGATGTCTTTAAGGTTTTTTGGGCTCGTCATTTCGAGGACGGCGCGACATTTCTCTGGATTTGCTTCAACTCCGTGTTGCGTGATCATAAAGCCGAGGAACTTCCCTGCCTCCATCCCGCAGGCACATTTTGCCAGGTTGAGTCGCATTTGGTGCTTTCGTAGGGTGTTCATTATGACCTTGAGGTCGTTGGTGAGTTGCTCGCCGGATTCAGTCTTGACGAGCATGTCGTCTATGTAGACTTCTAGTTTGCTTCCGGATAGGTTTTGAAATATCTTGTTGACAAGTCTTTGATAGGTGGCTCCAGCGTTTTTCAGGCCGAAGGGCATCACTGTGTAGCAGTATGTCCCGTCTGGGGTGATGAACGCTGTTTTTTCTTCGTCTGGTCGGTCAATCGGGATCTGGTTGTAGCCAGAATATGCGTCCATGAAGCTGAGGTAACGATGGCCGGATGCGGCATCTACTAATCCGTCGATGTTTGGTAAGGGAAAGGCATCCTTCGGGCAGGCTTTGTTGAGGTCCGTGTAGTCGACGCACATTCGCCATTTCTCGTTAGATTTTTTCACTAGTACGACGTTGGCTAGCCATGTCGTGTAGGGGAGTTCCTTGATGAAGTTGGCTTCGAGTAGGGCTTTAACTTGCTTTTTGACCTCGGCGGCTCGGTCTGATGACATTTTTCATCTCCTTTGTGCCACTGGTTTAGCTTTGGGGTCCACGGCTAGCCGGTGGGACATAAGGTCGGGGTTTATTCCTGGCATGTCGGCTGGTGTAAATGCGAATAAGTCTCTATTTTGCTTCAGGAGTTGGGAGAGTTCTTCTTTAAGATCATATGGGAGGTTCCTATTAATGAAGGTGTATTCCTCCTTGGTTGGCCCTATTTGTAGCTTTTCCATGTCTCCTTCTGGCTCTGGCCTGGGTTGGTCGTCTTGGCGGGCATCCAGGTCGGCTAGGAATACCCCGGCCGCATCTCGGGATTTCTTCCTTAGAGCTAGGCTGGTGTTGTCACATTCGGCTTCGACCTCTCGGTCCCCGTGGATGGTACCGACTGAGCCGTTGTCGGTTCTAAACTTCATGAGGAGGTATTTGGTAAAGATGACTGCGGAGAAGTCATTGATTGTTTTTCTTCCGAGAATCACGTTGTAGGCTGTGGAGTCTTTTAGGACTACGAATTCCGATAGGATTGTCTTCTTCTGGTTGCTCGTTCCTATGGTGATGGGAAGGGTGACTGAGCCATCTGGTTTGAGAAAGTTGTCTCCGAGTCCCGTAACACCGTTGCGGTGTGTTTGGAGGTTGTCGTTGTGGAGCCCGAGTTTGTCGAAGGCTCCTCGGAAGAGGATGTTCGAGTTTGCCCCGGTGTCCACTAGTATCCTTCGTACTAGTCCTGTTCCGATTCTGGCCGAGATGACAAAAGGGGCATCTTCGGCCGAGGTGCCGTGCTGGCAATCCTTTGGTAAGAAGGTTATCGTGTTGTCGGCTGCAATGGTTGGAGTTTGGTTTCTGACAACCATTACTTTGAGATCTTTTTTCATTGTTAGTTTTGATTTGCTCGATATGTCCTTGCCTGTTATGACGTTTACTATGATGGTCGGGTCTTCCTCTGGGCTTTCCCTGGGGGGTTGCTTTTGAGTTCTTGGGTGGTGCCCTTCTCTTTCCGGCGACCTGTCTCTTTCCGTACGTCTTGGTTCTCTGATGATTTTGGCAAATTCTGGGAGTTTGCCGTCTCGTATGGCTTGCTCGAGGGCGTCTTTAAGGTCGAAACAATCTTGTGTTTTGTGACCGTAACCTCGGTGGTAGTCGCAATAGAGAGTTTTGTTGCCTCCCGTCCTTTCTTTGAGTTGTCGGGCTTTCGGAATGATGCCTTGATCTGCTATTTGGTGGTATATCTCGGTAATTGGTGCTGTTAGGGGTGTGTAATTAGCGAATTTGCCTATTCTCGGTGGTCGGCTTGTATTTGTTAGTCTGGGGTGGTCCTTTTGATTCTCTCTGGGTGGTGGGTTATGGCGAGAAGCCGAGTTGCCGTGTTGGGTGTTGCCGTGCTGCCGCTTGTTGGCGGCGACGACCTGGCTGACTTCTTCGTCATTGATGTAATCTCTGGCGACGTTTTGGATCTCGTGCATGGTCCATACTGGTTTGGTGGTGAGGTGTTTGCGAAAATCTTCGTTCATGAGTCTGTTGGTTAGGCAAAGGCTTGCAACGGAATCCGTGAGTCCGTCGACAGTTAGGCATTTGTCGTTGAAGCGGTCGAGGTATTTCCTTGTGGATTCTTCTTGTTTTTGGGTGACCCCCAGCAAGCTGATGGGGTGTTTGGCTTTAGTGATTCTAGTTGTGAACTGGGCCATGAACTTTCGTGTTATATCGTGGAAACTGGCTACGGATCCGTTTGGGAGGGCGTTGAACTATTTGATCGCCTGCCCCGCAAGGGTTACCGGGAAAGCTCTGCATCGGACCGCATCGGCCGCTCCTTCTAGGTTCATTCTGGCCTCGAAGGCCGTTAGATGTTCCTGGGGATCCTTGGTTCCATTGTACTTCATGTCGGTAGGTTTGTCGAAACATTTGGGGAGTTTCGCTCTTAAGATTCTTTCTGTGAAGGGTGTAGCTCCCATTATTGTATGGTCATTTCTTGTGCGCTTGGTATTTCGGTATCTCCGATCTTCGTCCGAGTCGTGTTGACGGCTTAGATCTCGGGAAGTGCTGCGGTTGTGCTTCTTGTTGTATCGCCGTTCTGGCGATTTCTCGTGCCCGTGGTCGCGTGAGGTACTGCGACCGTCTCTCCTATCGTGTCGCCGGGTCGGCGACCTGCCGTGGCGAGATCTGGATCTGGAAGTTGCCTGGCTTCCGTGTTCGTTGTTGTGTTTTTCTCTATTGGTCAATTTGCCTTCGAGTTCCTGGACCCGGAGGCCAAGATCCTGGATGATCTGTGCCGCTTTGTCCCTAGTTTTCTCAGGATGTCGTTGTTCCGTGGCGATGTGGTCATTCGCGTGGTGCACAGTACTTGCTATTCTTGCTTGGTTCGTGACCTCCTGGTGTTCTGGAGTTGGGTGAAGCGGTCGGGAGTTATCCTGGCTTGAGGGGGTTTCCTCCAGAACGTCCCCCATCCGGCTCGGCTTGGCGCTAGGGTCCCCACAGACGGCGCCAATGTACGAGATGTCTCTGATACGGGTTGAAGGGTGGATCGGGAACCTGCGGGTCAAGGCCGAAGCCGGGTCGCTTGACTGGAGCGATGGGGGGTACCTGCAAAGACACTCCGACGCTCAAGTCAGAATGGATCTGAGAGGTATAATGTGTGTGTGGAATGAATGAATACCTGGAGGGACTTGGGTCCTCAATTTATAAGTGTTGGTGGGTATCTTATCTTATCTTATCTTATCTAATTTGGCTAAGATAAGGGAGACGTTTGAATTCGAAAGTCGGTTAGGAGTTCTGGAGGATCGGTTCTTGGGCCTTTTGAGCGAGGTGCGGTTTAGACCCGGAAAGCCGAGGTTGGATGCAGTCCCGGGTCCGAGATCTGTGGTTCAGATCCGTAACACAATCATTCGGTGGTACAGCAAAAATGTTCCATGTAACAACGAGAATATTTATTTTGTTTTTACTTTATGACGAGAGCTTATATATAATCCTTATCCGGAACTAGTAGAAATATTTGAAACAAAAAACTAATAAATCTTATTATATATGAGAATTTGGTTGGATTAGAGCTTTCATGGGAGAATGAGACCAAAGTGACTTTGACGTTACAAACTTAGAGATTAAGGATATCCCTAGTATATGCTACTACTGGGGCCTTAATTTTCTGTTCATTTAATTTCTTAGTGAGTCCCTGTCCATAGATAATTTATATATATGATCAAATTTGAAAGTTGTATATATATATTTGGTATAGTTCATACAAAATTATGTTATATTCTATAACCTTAAAATGGTGGTTGGTATCAAAATTGAACCTAATTTTATTGATAAATGAAAAAAAATAGATTTAACATTGATCCATTTACTAAAGTTACATATATGTCTAAATTCAATGAATATTAATTTTGTTACATAAAAATATCAAGTTGGAAACAAACTGGCCCCGCTGATGGGCTCCATAAACGTCACATATATTGGGGGCAAAACAATAACAATCCCTAATGAATATGATCTTGCATGGTCTAAAATATGAAAAACAGCAATAATGAATCAATAAGCTATAGTTTTTCACGGAACTGCGCTGTATTTAAACTTTAAAGGTACGCCTCCTCCTTGTGCCGAAATAAAAATTAGACGAACAACACTTGTGTCATCAGTGGCGCGCTTGGAATATATAGGTTTGAGTTTTATTGTTATCAATGATTAGGTGAGGTACATACACGAGTTGTGAGGCTGTGATCGATTCAATGATTTTAGGTCGAGTAATGTTAGGTGACAGTTTTCTTTTTCACTCAATATCAATTAATTTTTTTTAAAATTATTTTATTTATTTTAAATTTTAAATTTTAAATTAAAAATTTAAACACTAAAGTTGATTAATATTAGCTAATTATTAAAAAAATTTTTTATATTTTTTCTTTTAATTTCTCTAAAAAAACAAAACCCCGCAATTGGCGTGTAATTTACTGAGTCAACATGGCAAATACAAACAACAAAAATTAAGAAATAATAGAACGATAGTGACTGGTATTAATATATTCTAGATTCTAGAAAGAGGCTGCACATGAAAATTGAAAAAATGGAAACAGAAATGATGGGGGTACGGAGTAGAAGGAGAGAGTGAAGGACCACCACAACCATAACGTGATGGGTTGGGGGTGTCTCTTGTGTGTTGTTTTTTGTTTTGGATCCAAGTGGTAGTGCAGCATTGTCTTTGTCTCTGCTCATCATAATAATAAAACCGTCCGAAAAGCACTACATACCCAATCCACATCACTCACAAACTTCGTTTTTTCTCCTCTTCTAATTAAGAGTTGCCTAACTAAGACACTTGGTAATATTATTAGTGCAAAATTTTTAAGTGAATTATTTTTGTTTTGGTTATTTAAAATGAATTATAAGACGCATCATTTTTGCTCAGTTATTTATAGAAAATGAATCAAAACCTCAACTTACATTTAGGCACATTTGCAAAAGAGCCATAAACAAATTAATTTGGTTAAATCTATCCGGTAATTATTCTGACACTAAGAAATTGAAGGAACTTGTTGCCTGTATATCATATATAATATATTATATATTATATATTTGGTGGATTTTATTATGTTTATTATGTTTACGGTAGTTACGATAACCGTATAACTGTTGTTAATTAAAGTAATATATTTTGATAATATTTTTAGTAACACTTGATAAATAATATAAATAATAAAAAATATTATTTTAATTTTAATAATATTTTTAAAATACTATAATGCATGTCAAGCTTATTCTATATAATTTTAACACATAAAATCATAATATCATTAACAAATACAATTTATAGTTAAAATTTGTATAAAAATAAATTTCTGAAATTTGTAATGTACTTTAAAATTATATAACTACTTTTTAAATTTATACTTCGGAAAAAAAATAAGGAGTGCTAGGTGGTCAGCAACTTTTGTGTTTTGTAACCATTAATTGGTCATCAATAGTCTTTTTAATGGTGTGAGATTACATCCAATAGTGGAAGATCACTCACTTTTCTTTTGATGGTTAAGTACTGACCACAAAACACAAAAGTTGCTGGCTCTCTAAACTTTTCCAAAAAGAATTAATGCGATAAGTTAATTACTTAAAACTTATCAGTTATTTTAGATATGATGGCTCATCCTTAAACGCTCCTTGCTAAATATGGAGTGCTGCACACCTTATTAATTCGTTAAATCTGAACTCTTCATTTATTATATCTTATTTAAATGGTCTAAATTTAAAAAGGTAACCTGTTAATCAGGTTAATCATTTTTTTTTATAAATTTTAGATTTTTTTTAAGTTTTAGATATTAAGCTGAAGTCCAAACCAAAAAAAAAAATAAGTATATAAATATTAAAAACAACATATATGTACAACAGAAAAAATTACTGGACTTTAGAATTAAAATAAATAATATATGAAAAATAAATTGAAAATTTATGTACTAAATTCATAAAAAAATATATATTAGAATCTTAAAAAAAATAATATTAAATATATATTATGTATATAATATTAAAATTTAAATAAATTTTATTTTGTATAAAACAAAATTATAATATTAAATATAAATACAATAATAAAAAAATTTGTGTTATATAAATTTAATTAATACATATATATAATTTTATTTTATGTGAAACAAAATTATAACATTAAATATGAAGTGAATGATAACATATTTTGTATTATATAAATTTAATTTAAAAAACATATATATAACGTAAGAAGTAAACAAATATATAATAATTTTATTTTGTGCGAAACGAAAATTCATATAAAAAAATATTTATATAATTTTTTTATTAACAATTTTTTTATTAAAATATGTTATTTTACTATATTTAAAATTTATTATTTTGTATTAAAAATATATTATTAATTTTTTTAAAATAATATTTTCTTTTTTTTGGTTCAAATACTATAACAAAATTTTTTTTAGGTAACTGCCACTATTCAATAAATATTATATAAGTTAATAAAAGAAAGAAGTACTCATTTTTTTTACCCAAAATAGGAAGACTCAAATCCGCAACTTTTTAAGTGAGTATAAGAAGACTATGCCATTTGAATTATAACTCGTTGGCAAAGAAAAAAAAAACTCTTAATTATATATTAAATAGAATAATTATTTATTAGCTCATTCTTATACAAATAAAAATTTCTCTTAGTTTTATATCTGTAATATTTTATATCAATTAGCTTTAAAGTTTAATTATTTTTTGAATAAATTAATAAAAAGTAATACAAATAATTGTTTAAATAGAATTGTATTTTAATTTTTCATTCTATTACGCACACGTGGAGGATAATTTGAAATAAAAGATAATAGACTTGTTGTAACTCCTATGTATTTTGTGCTTTGACTGCGTTCGTCATTTGAGAATTATGACACTTTTATGGAGATCTGGATTCTTCTACAGAATCGATTTTGTGTTTTGAGTTAGCCAGCAGCGGCGACAAAAAGACTTCTTCCTCTTCTATGGCAGCGATTTTTCGGCTTCATGGCAGAGGTGGAAGGGAGTGGGTTCTGTGGCTAACCAGAACGATAATGGAAGCAAACAAAACAGTGAAGATGTTTGAAGACATTGCATCGACAATAACAAAGTAATGGAAGAATTCGATCAAGTTTTTTTTGAGTACTTTTGTGGTGTAAAGGTCCTGTGTTAAACGAGGGAATTAGTTTTTTTTGTCGGTATCAATAATAACAATAATAAATAAATTTAATTTACCTGATAACCTTTGATAGTAGGTTAACTTTTAAGGAGTGCTGCACTCTCTACTTTACCTGGAGTGCACTAGCTTTCGCCAGATATGATATATTATGTAAACAAATTTATTTTAAATGTTAAATATGTGTATTATACAATAATACAAGATAGAGAATAGATACCGGAACTTTTGCCAATCCATTTGTATGATAAAGGAAAGGAACGTGGTGGTTGAGGTGGAAGTGGGGCATAGCATTTCAGTTTACAGGCAGACAGTGTGATTGGTCAATCCAAATGTTAGAAGCAGCAATAATTCAAGGACAGCTGTAAACATGGGCCATCACGTGACAAACAATATTGAAAGAATTTGGATCTTGCTGCCACTCTGCAGTCTGCACTGTGCAATCTCCTCCCTATAAGACGTTAGGCGCGGAGCCGAGATCTTTCTACCTGCACCATATCCTTTTCTGTATCCAACAAAAATTTTTTAATTATTTAGTTTCTTTTAATTTTATCTTACAAACTAAGTTTAATTAGGAAACTAGATTGGTTAAGAAAAATTTTATGGTGCTGATCAAGGATGTCAGCATAACATTGTCCAAGCGTATCATCGTTAGAGCAGGATATGTGGAAATTGTGTGTGGTACGACATTTGGTTTGATTGTCATAGTGTATTGTGCTGTCGTAATGTTCATTTTGTGGGAGAGGTTTTTTTTATGGACTTATTGAGCTGGGCCATTTGTGGGCCAGCAAATTTTTGTTAGTATAAAAGGATTTGTGTTAGATTATTTGTGTGATGCACGTTAGCACTTAGCATGAAGGTTGTTATGACAAAAAAAAAAGCATGAAAGTTGTTAAAGAGAACTTATAGTGTTGTTAAATTCTCAATTATCAATTTTTATGAATAGTGAACAGGATGATAATAACTTTCCATCTATATATGGACTGTGTAAAAAAAGGTTGAGACTGAGTAAGCATTAACAACCAAGAAATGTAAGTATGAGTTGTGGGGTTGTTGTTCATGGGAGAAATGAAATATTTATTGTGTTTATTATTATAATATTTCATAATTAATGAAATAGTTCGTTTTGGTTGTCTACAATATTTTTAGATTGGTAGGTCAAAAACTAATTTATCATGAATGAAAGCATCATTTAAGAGTTTATCTTTGGCTAATAAGTTGTTGCATGAACAAGATGAGATTCGAAATCTCGACACTTGTTTAAACGGATTAGTGAGACTAGACAATTTCAACCGCTTTTCTATTGTTTTTTAAAAAATTAAATTTTTTTTGTTAATATATTATTCATTCTTTAAATTTATTAGATAAATATTTTTGTCATTATTTTAATATTAACGTGACCTTATTTATATCATATTTTTTTACCTTAAAATTACTATAAAAAAATTTTAAAATGTTAAATTATAAAAGCATATAATAAAGAGGTATATATATTATGAGAAAAAACATAGTTAAAAAAATAATTATAATAATATTATCCTGATTTAAAAAGAGTATATATAAATTAAAATACATGTTAGTTATTTACAAAAGATAATTTTGCTTAAATGTTATGGATATTTATATTTGTCTTCATTTTTTTAAGTAGTAGGCCAAAATATGAATTTGGATCTGAAGAGGCTTCATTTTCTTATAAATAGTGAAAAAAACAAAAGAAATGAGAATACTTATCTTTTTTGTTTTTGAATATCAAACTATAAGAATAATTAATAAATAAAATAGGAGAATATAAAAATTGTGTATCTGAAAAAAATTTTATAATTCATCATACATCTCCTTATTAATAATTTCTTAAGTCTTGAAAATCTGTCATATTTTTTTACCATAAAAAATAATTATATAAACGATTTAAGATTATTCAATTAAATTGATTCCTTATTATAGAGACGAATTCAATTAATTCAATTAAAATATGTAGAATTGAGATATTTTGTTTTCACTGAATTTTTTGAAAAGACAAAAAAAATGACATTAGTCTTAGTTTATGTATGACAAAATGTAAACTAAATAACATCTGATTTATTAGGAATTTATATTTAATAACAGTTATCTGCAATGATATTGTTTGTCACCAAAATGAGTTGTGCTCTTCTGAGTTTATGGCTGAAAGAAAAAGTTAAATATTTAACATAATTAGTATATACGTCTAAATAGACGGTATTATTATTATATAATAAAAATTTATTGAGAGTGAGCAATAAATTATTCAATTTTACAGGTTTTAATTGAATTAATTAAATTTATTGTTCAGTCGCTTTTTTATTGAGTTAAAAAAATATTTTTATTTTTTTATTTTTAAAATTATAAATTTAATATCAATAATTAAAAAATAAATTATGAAAAAATAAAATATTTTAAATTATTTAATATATGTAGAAAGTATAAAATAAATAAATTTAAATTAAAAAATAAGAAAAAAAGTATGTTGTTATTATGTGTAACAAAATCAAGATAAAAATTTACTAATATTATTTACAAATTAGTTATTTATATATTAAATTTGCTTATTTTCTCAATCTTAATTAATTTAGAATAAATTTATAAATTTATATTCATATTCAAAACACTCTTTTAGAAGATACACAATTGTAATAGATAAAAAATTATTTTTTTAATTTTATATTGAACATCTTTAATTATCTTAAATTTTATTATTATTTCAAAATTATTAATTTTTATTTTGATTATATCATCTCATCATACTATACACTATTATTTTTTCTTATTATTTTTTTACATGTATAATTATCATTGTCTCACCGTCACTATTATGTTGCCTTGTTTATTGTCCTTCCTTATTTTCTTCTTCTATTAACCTCAATCGCAATCAATTATCACCATACCATTATGGCAGCTCTCACTTTTGTTTATCACTTTGATTCGTACATATCCATTGTGTTAACTTTTGAGTTGTTAAAGATTTGTTAAAAGAATTATTTTCTTGTTTAATTTAGATATCTAGATTTATAACTATTATATAAATAGTTAAATACTTATTTTTATACTTACTTATTAAGTCATATTTTATCATTTAAAAAAAATTAAGATATCGAACATTCAAAAGCTTTGTATAAAATAATAAAATAAAAAAAATTTATAAGTTATTTAATTTTTTTAATATATAGAATGATTGGATTTAAATTAATTTAGATATAATACTAAAATCATTACGTTGTTACTATGTATAACAATGAAGATATAAATTTATAAATATTTGTAAATTTATAAAATTTATATTTAAATCACTCTTTTTTTTGCATAATTTTAATAGCTAAAAAAATTTTATTTCTTATAATTTTATATTCAACATTTTTAAATTATCTTTAGTTTTATTATTCTTTTAGAATTTTTAATTTTTAGTTTCATTATTCTTTTTTCTTACCATTATCTATCTACATATGCCTTACCACCATTCTTATATTAGCATGTTCTCTCTTTCTTCCTCCGTTTTTTATTCTCTTTCTATCTTCTCTTCAATCGCAGTTAGTTACCATCATATATTAGTTCATAATTATTACACTCAAAAGTGAATACTAATTTAAAAATAAAATTAAAAAAAAATCTCATAATTCTTATGTGAATCATCTACACTCCTATAAATGTAACGAATGAGTAAATTTAATTTTTTTATTATGAGTATTTTTTTATTATCTAATGCATACAAAGTCACATATTTTCATTTATGATCAAAGTTAAAAATTAAAATTAAATGACATTAGTACTTTTTGGTTTAATAAAATTAAAATAAAGTACAAAAATAAAGATAAAAACTAAAAAAATAGATGGCTCTAGAGAAGGATAATGTTAAATTTTATGTCATTATGTATGAGAAGAGTGATTTATTTTATTATATTTATTTTTGTACTAAATAACAAAAAGTTAAATTTTATGTCCGTTTTTTATTACTTATTTTACTTATCTATAGTTGTTTAGATTAGACTTTATAGTTATTGAGTCATGTTTTATTCCAACAGAAAAAATAGTTATAAAATTACTTTTTTTTTATTGGAGCACATCTATTATATCATCATGATTTTAATAATTGATGTAAAATTTAAAAAATTTAAAAAATTAAATAAACATATATTTATTTAGATTAAATCCAATAGTGAATTATATATATATTTCTATAGTCAATAAATAGACTTAACTTTTTTTATAATAAATAGTTTTTCAATCATCTAATTTATAAAAAAAAAGTCTCATCTTTTTATTTATCCTAAAGGTTAAATATTAAAACTAATATTAATACTTTTTTATTAATAAAACTAAAATAAAATATAAAAATACAAAATTTTGAATCTCAAAATATAAAATGATTATAAGATAAAAAAATTACTTAACTTTTTTCAGACAAATTATATTAGATTTTACCGTATATTTAAGTAAAATGAGAAGGATGTAAGAGATGATGGATAAAAAAAATTTTTTGAGTATGCAATAACAGTAATATGAGATGATAGATAGTAAGGGAGGTAAGAGATAATGATAGAGGTGAATGTGAATTAATGAGATAAGAGAGAACGTGAATGTATGTGATAAGAGAGAAGATGAAATAGTAGAAGTTTTTTAACATAGAATAACTGACATATAGTGGGTAAATTATTAGAAAGGGCAAAATAAAAAAAAATTGGACACTAAAACAGATTTTGCCATTATATATTGTTATAGATAATATTTCACAATTAATGAAATAGTTCGTTTTGGTTGCCTATAATATTTTTAGATTGGTAGGTCAAAAACTAATTTATCATGAATGAAAACATCATTTAAGAGTTTATTTTTGGTTAATAAATTGTTGCATGAATAAGATGAGATTCAAAACCTCGACACTTGTTTAAACAGATTAGTGAGACTAGATAAATCCAAGTTGATTAACTAGTTCGCTTGATTAATTAGCTCTTTTCACCATGTGATGATTTTTTGTATTTCTGTAGAATAACTAAATTAGGTCAGAGATTTTTTGTAGTTTTTATTCTCATGAAACTAATATCTTTTGAATGTGGACTGTGGATTGTGGATTGTAGATTTGTAGCATTTTTGTAGCATGCTCAAAAAAAGGGTGGTGGTTGTGTGAAAATAAAACTTTTAAAAAGAGTTAATATTTAATAGGAAAATGCTAGTTGTTCTTTAAGTTTCAGTCTTTAATCAGTCTTTTAATTTAAATAATATTATTTAATTAAATTTTAATTAAAACACATTCTTAATTTGTAGATAAATATGTTGGTAATTAAAATTAATTTAAATTTTAAATATTAGAATTTCTCTAACTTCTTACCTACTTCATAAAATAGTTATTTTATCATTTTTTTCATTCTCTCTGTACTTTTTCTCTCTCGTACGTTCTTCTCTCTCTCACGTTCTTCATAAAAAAATTAATTCAAGAGTGCTACTCCTCTGCAAGTTACTTAATTACTTAGTACTCTAAATATTTAGTTTGCAAATTTCGAATTAGAAATTCAAAATAAAAAAAAATTAATGACTATGCAAAAGAAAAAAATTGTTGCGGAAATAAAAATTCACTTTTATTTCTCATAATTACCTCCACGTATATTGTGAAGATTTCATTTATGCAAGCGCCTGTTGGTGTTAGAGATTTTGATGTTGATGGTTTAAGATTAAAACCACAATGTCTATAATTTTCAACAATCCTTTTTATTATTATTAGTTAGATTTTTTCATTACTTATTTAAACATTAACGCTTTTAAAATGATTAAAATGTATGTTCGTAAAAATTGATTTTTTTTTAATTGTAACACATCTAAAATTATTAAGTTATACACAAAATATTTTTGAAATACATCCAAAATCATAAATCTAAAATTTAAATTTAAATATTAAAAATAAAATTATTTTTTTATATCTTATTCGATAAAAACTCGTCTAATATTTTTTTATTAATAGTTATATTTTTTCGTTATTTATTTAAATATTAACACTTTTAAAATTATTAAAATGTATGTTTGTAAAAATTAATTTTTTTCAATTGTAACACATATAAAATTATTAAGTTATACACAAAATATTTCTGAAATTATTAAGTTATACCCAAAATTATTTTTTAATTATTAGTTGGATTTTTTCTTTACTTATTTGAATATTAACGTTGAATTCAACTGAATTTAATTTTTGGATGTGTATTTAAATTATAATATGTTAATAATTAAAAATACTAAAACTGAAATAGAAATTTGAAAATTTAAATTCTAAATTTCAGTTTTATTTAGTTTGCATTTTGGATGTGTATTTAATTTTAAAAAGACACTAAAACTATTTAAATGTGTTTGTTTTAATTTTTTTAAATTATTGCAATAAAAACTGAATAAAAGATCACTTTTAAAAGATACCTAGTTGAATTGTATTTAATAATAATAATAATAATAGTTTTCAAATTTTTCTTTTTTCTTTTGGTCATGAGACTTTTCTTTTTATTTCTTTATTTCCATGCTCGGGGTCTTTTTATTTTTTTTCTCCAGCATAAAATTGCAAGGCCAGCATCAAATCCAACCTATCATCCAAGTCCGTCACAATTTGGCCCACATAGCTAACAACCTTAACAATGTCATTAACGCATAGTTAACCATTTCCACCGAAACGGGAAATGGGAAACCAACTCACTCATGCACTGTCAATGCAGAACTCTGACCACCTATCAACCTTCCACCTTCCACGCGTTGCACTCCCACAATGACACGCCTTCTCTTCATACCATGCGGATAATCTTTGTCAGCACCACAGAACTTTCTGATGATTAATGTTTCGAGAATTACCTGAAATTGGGTTGCTTTAGCGTTTGAATATGAAGTCCAAACCCCTTTTGGGACAGCATTTGACTTCTTCTGGTATAGAGGTGCCGCCGTCCAAATTCCTTTAAGCAGGTTTCTAGTAGATTGGATTTTGAATATACTTGAAAATGTTAGTATATTTATAGTAAAAAGATAACCACCTGTTAGAGTAGTTCCACTTTTACTAGTGGATAACTGTTCTCCTTTTCTAGAAAACTTGTTGAGATATCCCTTCTAAATAAGTGAGAGATATTTTAGAAGTTAGTTACTTAGTCACCTAAGTAGAGCTAAACTTTCATTGTCGCGCCCGACCTCAGAAAAGTCGGGTAAGAGGAGAGGTTGGATCTCTTGAGTGGTCTTCTATTTATTTTGGGTCTGGCATTGTTTTTGGGCCAGGGTCTGAAGAATGCCCCTGCTTGAGTCCCAGATTTTCAAGAGGTGAAACTCGAGCATTTGTAGATTTACCTGATCTTTGGGATGTCGTCACGCTACGTCGGGTGTGCCGTCTTTCCAAGATAGGTCGGGTACTTGACGTGCTTTTCAAAAATTCAAAATGTTGCGTCTTTTCGTAGTACTACACACGTTACTTTTACGATTACCTTGGAAACCGCACACGTCATAAATGAGGGGCGTGAAATGCCTTTTTTGTCCTCTAATGTGTTATAAATACCAAAAATCATTTTTCTTTTCTTTTGTTTCTTCTTCTAAACCATGTCATCTTCATTTCCTCTTTAAAGCTCTTCACAACCCCCTTTCCTTCTTCAAGATTTCTTTATCTTGGATTTCTGTTTGGATTTTTTTGTTCATTTGTTGGAGGTTTTGGATCGTACGTATTTTTGCTACTATTGTGCATCGACTCTACTTCATATTTTCTCAAGGTTAGTTCCTTTGATCTTTTGAACTTCTCTTTGCGTTCTAGATTATATGCGCCTCTACTTTGTTTTTTATTTTTTTGTCAATAATTCTTTGTATGCTTAATAATTCTGTGTTATGAAAATAGATTGTGAAAAGTTGCATCTTTCATTGTTGTTATTGTGAATTTGAGTGTGAGATTTTTATTCTGTGTTGTCTCAAATGTGCCATTTTTCTTATTGAATATGGCGCTATTTCGATATTTTAGAAATGTAGTGTATTTATTGTGTGTACAAAGAATTGTAAGAACTATGACGTTCTTGGTTGATGACGACCCGACCTCTTTTAACTATGTAAGTGCTTATGTTGTTATCCTTGTCTTGCCGACTTGTAGTGATGATCTTCTTTTATTGTATCGTAAGTATATCTTTTATGTTTTGGTCAGTTATTCACAAGTAGAGTAATTGAAAATCATGTACGTGTCACACACTTTAAAAACCACTATGTTTAATCGATTCAAAAGTCATGTGAAAGAGTTTTATAGCATAATTCGAATATTAGTTCTATTAAAGCAATAAACAAATTTAAGATAGGATTAGCATACCTTTCGATACTACTCATCCTTTAAGGATGAAGAAAGAAATACTCAATCACAAAATAGATCAATGCAATACTTAAAATAAAAGAAAACTTAAATTAATAATCCAAAGAACATAAACAAAGCTCCTAACCCTTTGACAAAAGTATTAGTTACTCATAGAGAATGGAAAACAACAATAAAAAGAAACTGTGCGGAGGAAACTGGATGTCCTCTCCATGAAGAATCTTCTCTTATTTATACTTAGGGTTTCTTCTAATTCAAATTATGAAAACTAAATCTTATCTAAATCAAAATAAGATAATTTATAATAATTCAAATCCTAGAATTAAAATAGAATTAAATAAAATTCAAATCTAAATCATAATAGAATATTCTTCAATCTTCAATTAGGAATCACATCTTTGAGGTTGGACCTTGTTGAGGTCATTATTGGCGTTGCACGTGGCTCACTAGCATGTAACTGGATCTTAATCTTTGGGCTTGGGCGTATAACGCCAAGCAATGGCGTTACACACCACTTTCATTTGATGGGCCAATGTTACACGCCTGTCAGAGGGTTACACGCTACCTTCAAAAGGATCCAGGGCATGGCACGCCCTACACATGGCATTGCATGCTACATGTGTCCCACATGGCTATCTTGAAGGCGTGCCACGCCAGCATCATTACGTGGCACGCCGTTGATTCATACTCCAGCGTGTTACACGCCCTCCTCTTAACGTGGCACGCCGACTCTGTTCCCTATACATGGCGTGGCACGCCCCTGCCTCTTGCTCCAGGGTGCGTTGCATGCCCTCTTCACTAGCACTAGGGCGTGGCACGCTGGTTTGTGCTGCACAATTTGCATGGCTTTAATCCTCACGTACTTTGATTGTATGCTTTTTCCAATGCTTTGCCATTTGATTATGTTTTCTTTGTTACTTGATTTTCATCTCTTTAATCATGTATTTCCTTAAAAACTAACACTTTAAAAATACCTTAGTAGCAAATGATACTCAAAAGTAATGTGATTATAAGAAGAAACTATAGCTAATCCTAAGAAAACAAGAAATTAATACAAAAAAAATTACTAAAGATGAAAGCTAATCCTAAAAAAACAAGAAATTAATACAAAAAAAATACTAAAGATGCGAGCGCATCATATTATATGGACCCAATTAAAAAGTAAAAAAATATAAAGAGTGTACCGAAAATTTAGTAAAACTATAGAGACTAATAGAATAACTAAATCTAAAATTATAAAAAAAATAAAAATTATTAAAATTTATTATTTTTTGTCAATAATTAATTATTAATATTAAAAATATAAATAAAAATATATTATTAAAGTATTAAATTAAAAAATTGATTAATAATTAAAAAATTTATTAAAAATAATAAATTATGATAATTTTCTATATTTCTCACCATCAAGAGAAAGAAGTTTACACAATGTCACGGTAAATTTTAGAAGGTTAAATTTACTAGTGTTTGTAGAGTTTTCTAAAGTATTTGAGAATGCTCTAGATGGTTCCGTAATGTTCTAGAATGTCCTAGAAGGTCCCGGAATACTCTAGAAGGTTCTAGAATACTTTGGAAGACCATAGAGTATTCTAGAAGAGTGTGGATGTATATAGGAGTATAAAGAGTAGTATGGAAGAATCTAGAAGTATTTAGAAAGTTGTGGTATGATGGATATTTGTAAAGAAAGTTCTAGATGATTAATCTATGCCGTTGATTAGATTTAATCCTAACCATCCATTGAGGAGGTGTATGGCTATAAATAGGGGTGAGAGTTAGAGTTTGTGTATGTGTGAATCATTTGTAACAAACACTTGAGCAATAAAGTGTTCTTCCACCAAGGCTTCCTTTCTCTTGTATTCTCTTGTATTCTTAGCTTTCTTGCTAGGTATTGAGGGTTAGGCTAACTTGGTCTTAACTCAAGAGGTTGAGTAAGTCCGAGTGCCGGCACGGTAGCGTTGGAGTGTGTCCAAGGCCGTGACAATTTGGCATCAGAGCAAGGTTCGAGAGGGAGCACAAGTGGTTTGTGGGTATGGCTTCTAGTGTAACCATGGAGCATGTTGAGTCTCAAAGGGGAAGGAATGCTATTCCTTCTCAATGGGGAGGCAAGAAGGTCCGTTCTTCAAGTGAGCCTAGAGGTAAGGACTCTAACTTCTTAGAAGAGAGAGTTTCTATTTTGGAGAATGTTCTATCCTCTATGGATGAGCGTTTCCAAAGGATAGAACATGATAAGGAGACCCTGGAGGCTCACGTGTTGGGAGAACTAGATGCTTTCAAAGAAAGCATGCTCCAAATCAAAGAGAAGCTTGAAAATTCCTTGAAGCTATTTGAGGAAGTTCAAGTTTGGTTCGAGGAGGCAAAATCTCGACCAACCATTATAAGGGAGACGACAAAGATTGATCTCCCCAAGCCAAAGGAGTTCAAGGGCGTAAGGGACGCTCGCAAGGTGGAGAACTTCCTATGGCAAATGGAGAGGTACTTCGAAGGCCAAGGGGTGGTCGAAGAAGCAATAAAGGTACGCACTGCAGCTCTCTACCTTTCTGATAATGCTACTTTGTGGTGGAGGAGAAAGTGCGTAGATATGGAAAAGGGTACTTGCAACATAGTCACATGGGAAGATTTCAAAAGGGAGTTGAAAAGACAATTCTTCCCTGAGAATGTGGTTTATGAAGCAAAGAAGAAGTTGAGGGAGTTGAAGCATAAGAGTACGATTAGCGACTACGTAAAGGAGTTCACTACTCTCACACTTCAAATCCCCAACTTAGCATCAGAGGATGCATTGTTCTTCTTCATTGATGGACTCCAACTTTGGGTAAAACAAGAACTACAAAGAAGGAATGTTAAGGATGTTGATGAGGCCATCGTGGTGGCCGAATCACTCACTGAGTATCATAGGGGAGACTCTAAACCCAAGTCTTCCTCCAAGCCTAGTTCTGCTAAAGGTAGGGGAGACAAGGGGAAGAGTTTCTCAACTAAGAAAGAAGGAAAATACTCTTCAAAGAAAGAGTACGAAGAAAAGAAGAAGGCTTTCGTGCCCAAAGGAGGATGCTTCGTGTGCAAGGGACCACACCAAATGAAGGATTGTCCCAAGCTAGGGACTTTAGCATCAATCGCCGAGGAACAAGAAGCTCAAACACAAGTAACTGAGTGTGTTGGATCTATCCAACATATAAATGCTGTGAAAGGCAAAGAGGCAAGCACTGCAGAAAAGAAAGGCTTGATGTATGTCAAAGCCTTTATCAATGAAAAACATGTCATGACTATGATTGGCACTAGTGCTACACACAACTTCATCACGCCTGATGAAGCAAAGAGGCTTGGGTTGAAGATCGCTGAAAAGAATGGCTGGTTCAAACCCGTGAATACCAACGGTGAACCCCTTAAGGGAGTAGCAAAAGGGGTTGAGATGACTCTTGGTTCTTAGAAGGGCCTTGTGGATTTCTCAGTAGCACCCATGGACGATTTTAAGATAGTCATCGGGCTCGATTTGTAAAAGAAGGCAAATATAATACCTATGCCATACTACGACGTAGTATGCGTCATGGAGAAAGGGTATCCATGCATGGTCCCTACAGTCTCTAAAGTTGGCGGACCACCAATACTGTCTGCTATGCAACTCAAGAAAGGGTTCAAGAATGGAGAGATTACATATTTGACTCTATTACAAGAGGAGTCAACATCCGAAAGAGAAGACATTCCTCCCAAAATCAAGGAAGTCCTTAAAGAAAATAAGGATGTGATGCCTCCCGAGTTGCCAAAACAACTACCACCTAGGAGGAAGGTGGGCCACAAGATTGAATTGGAGTCAGGAGCAAAGCTGCCCACCTCAACACCTTATAGGATGGCACCGCCAGAACTCGAGGAGTTGAAGAAGCAACTCAAGGATTTGCTAGATGCTAGGTTCATCCGTCCATCGAAGGCACCTTATGGCGTACCAGTCTTGTTCCAAAAGAAGCATGATGGTTCATTGAGACTATGCATCAACTATCGAGCACTGAACAAGGTAACCATCAAGAACAAATACCTCATTCCTTTGATAGCCGATTTGTTTGATCAACTTGGTAGAGCCAAGTGGTTCTCAAAGCTAGATTTGAGGTCATGATATCACCAAGTGAGAATTGCCGATGGTGATGAGCCTAAGACTACGTGTGTCACGAGGTATGGATCGTATGAGTGGTTGGTGATGCCTTTTGGCTTGACCAACGCTCCTGCGACCTTCTGTACCTTGATGAACGAGATCTTTAGACCTTACCTTGATCGGTTTGTAGTGGTCTACTTGGATGACATTGTTGTCTATAGCAATACTTTGGAGGAACATGTAGAACACTTACAAACCGTGTTCAAGATCTTGCGAGCGAATAACCTATATGTGAAGAAGGAAAAGTGTTCTTTTGCAAGGGACGAAGTCCACTTCTTGGGACACATCATTAAAGGTGGAACTCTCTACATGGATCAAGGAAAGGTGAATGCTATCAAAGAGTGGGAGCCAGGCTATCAAAGAGTGGGAGCTGCCAAACAAGGTATCTGAATTGAGGTCATTCCTTGGGTTGGCTAATTACTATCGGAGTTTTATCAAGGGATACTCCGCCAAGGCTGCACGATTAACTGATCTTCTCAAGAAGAATCACTCTTGGGAATGGTCAAAGGAATGTCAAAAGGCCTTTGATAAGTTGAAGGCTGCTATCACAGAAGGATCAGTACTAGCACTACCCGACTACTCAAAGGTATTTGAAGTCCACACTGATGCCTCTGACTACGCTATTGGAGGAGTTCTAATGCAAGAAGGACATCCGATTGCCTTTGAGAGTCGCAAGTTGAATGATGTAGAGAGGCGATACACCGTCCAAGAGAAAGAGTTGACCGCGGTAGTGCATTGTTTGAGAACTTGGCGTCACTACTTGCTTGGTTCACACTTCATCATCAAGACAGACAATGTAGCTACAAGCTACTTCCAAACTCAGAAGAAGTTAAGCCCTAAACAAGCTAGGTGGCAAGATTTCTTGGCTGAGTTTGATTTCGAATTTGAATACAAGTCAGGCAAGACTAATGTGGTAGCAGATGCGTTGAGTCGCAAGGCTGAGTTAGCGGCCATTTCTATGGTTAAAGGAGATATTGTGCATACCATCAAGGAAGGGTTGCATCACGATCCATTAGCCAAGAAGTTAGTGGAGTTGGCTAGAGAAGGTAAGACCAAAAGATTTTAGTTAGAAAATGACCTTCTCTACAGTAAAGGGAGAAGACTATACGTCCCTAAATGGGAAAACCTAAGAAGAAAATTAATGAGAGAATGCCACGACACCAAGTGGGCTGGTCACCAAGGTCAGCGAAGGACTTTGGCACTCATTGAATCTTCTTATTATTGGCCTCAAGTGAGAGACGAAGTGGAGAGTTATGTAAAGACTTGTCTTGTGTGCCAACAAGATAAGATCGAAAACAAGACACCAAGTGGGTTGTTGGAACCTCTGCCTCCATCAAGCGACCGTGGAAAAGTGTCTCTTTAGATTTTATCTCTGCCTTACCAAAGTCCAAGGGGTTTGCATCTATTCTCATGGTAGTGGATCTTTTTTCGAAGTATGCTACCTTTATACCTGTCCCTACTGACTGTACTGCAGAGGAAGCAGCACGACTATTCTTCAAGAATGTGGTGAAGTATTGGGGATTGCCTAAAAGCATCATTAGTGATCGAGATCCACGCTTCACAGGACGACTATGGACAGAGCTGTTCAAACTCCTTGGGTCCGAGCTTCAATTTTCAACAAGCTTTCATCCTCAAACCGATGGACAGACTGAGAGAGTGAACGCCTTACTCGAGTGTTACTTAAGTTATTTTGTAAGCGCTAATCAGAAGGATTGGACAAAACTCCTAGACATTGCTCAATTCTCATACAATCTACAAAGGAGTGAGTCTACAGAGAAGAGTCCATTCGAGATTGTGATTGGACAGTAGCCGCTTACACCTCACTCTCTTCCTTCCTCTTACTCAGGGGAGAGCCCTGGAGCTTATCATATGATTAAGTCTTGGGAAGAACAAGCAGATGTCACTCGTTCTTACCTTGACAAAGCTGCAAAGAGGATGAAGAAATAGACAGATAAGAAGAGGAGGCATGCAAGCTATCAAGTGGGAGACAAGGTAATGATTAAACTTCTTCCACAAAAATTCAAAGCCTTTCGCAAAGTTCATAAGGGCTTAATCTGCAAATACGAAGGGCCATTTGAGATCATTGGACGTGTTGGGGAGGTTGCTTACAAAGTACAACTCCCTCCCTCTATGAAGATCCACCCGGTCTTCCATGTGAGTATGCTTAAACCATATCATGAAGACCAAGATAAACCGAATAGAGGTAACCTGAGTCGTGCTCCGCCTGTGGTAATTAGATCTTCTGATAAAGATATCGAAGAGATCTTAGCTAATCGCATCGTGCGACGAAGAGGAGTACCACCAAGTATCCAATACTTGATCAAGTGGAAAGGAATCCCGATAACCAAAGTAAGCTAGGAAGCTCGTGAAGATCTGTGGCAATTCTAAGAACACCTACAGCGCTATCATGAACAGAACGCGACGAGGACGTCTGCGCATTAGGTGGGAGAGAATGTCACGGTAAATTTTAGAAGGTTAAATTTACCAGTGTTTGTAGAGTTTTCTAGAGTATTTGAGAATGCTCTAGATGGTTCCGAAATGTTCTAGAATGTCCTAGAAGGTCCCGGAATACTCTAGAAGATTCTAGAATCCTCTGGAAGACCATAGAGTATTCTAGAAGAGTGTGGATGTATATAGGAGTATAAAGAGTAGTATGGAAGACTCTAGAAGTATTTAGAAAGTTGTCGTATGATGGACATTTGTAAAGAAGGTTCTAGATGATTAATCTATGCCGTTGATTAGATTTAATCCTAACCATCCATTGAGGAGGTGGATGACCATAAATAGGGGGTGAGAGTTAGAGTTTGTGTATGTGTGAATCATTTGTAACAAACACTTGAGCAATAAAGTGTTCTTCCACCAAGGCTTCCTTTCTCTTGTGTTCTCTTGTATTCTTAACTTTCTTGCTAGGTATTGAGGGTTAGGCTGACTTGGTTTTAATTCAAGAGGTTGAGTAAGTTCGAGTGCTGGCACGGTAGCGTTGGAATATGTCCAAGGCCGTGACAACAAGCATGCCAAAACATTCGGCGGTGAATTCCTCCCACCGAAATATAATCAAATAAAAATCTCTTGTCAATTCCGGGGCCATTTCCGGCTGTTGCCTCATTGAATCTCGGCCACAAATGTTTCATCCATCATCGGACATACATAAATATAGTATATATCTTTCTAATATAAAATGTATAATAGGTAAATAATTTATAATTTTAAATATATATTATACATTTTGAATATACAAAGGAAAAAATTATTAAAGACATAAATTAGATACATTTGAAAATGATAGATTAAAAATAAAAAAAAATAAATTAGGTACTGAATATCTGAGATATAAGTATAATAAGTTTAATATCAGTATATTTGAGATATTTATAACGATTTAAATGCAATATTATATATTCATATTATTGTGTTAATTCATATATAATTAATTAAATATTTGATTTGAAAAGGATTAATAATTGAAACTTTTAAATTAAAAATTAATAATTTAAAATTTTAAAATTATATAAAATATGTGCGAAATCTCTTGATATATCGATCTAATATTTTGCATAGTGTTATGTTGGTTTGATATTTTTTTCATTTCATCTAATTTTGTTCAATATAATATTATGTACTCATATAGTTAATTAAATATTCGATTTGAAACAAATGACTTAATTTAATCTAATATAAGTAAACATAATCGTATTATTGCATTCGTAATATATGATACTAGTGTATTTACACACACAAAAATACTAATACAAGCAATAATAATTAATTAATTTATTTTTATTAAAATATAAGATTCTTTTAATTATCAAATAATTATCCAATCTTTGTATTCATTTAAAAAATTTTAAAATAAAAATCAAACTAACACAATATTATTCAAAACATTATATCAATGTATTAAATTTTTTTTTATACATTTTAGATAATTTAAATATTTAAATTATTATTTTTTTAATTATAAAAATCTAAATTGTTAATTTTTTTAAATTAAATATTTAATTAACCATACGAACACAATAATATGAGTATGTAATATTATATTTAAATCATTATAATAATACACATATTTAAGATACACTAACATTAAACTCATTAAACTCACTAGCGTCTATCCGAGATGCATAGCGTGTATTTAAAATTATAAATTGTTTACATATTACATATTTGGATAAATATTATATTTAATTAATTTAAATAAAAAAATTAATTATATTATTCGTTTTTAATCGATAGACTAACTAATGTATTCTCCTTTTAAATGCAAAATCTAAATTAATTAAATCTTAACTTCAATCAAATAGTAAAAGCAAATAAAAAATATTTTTTTATGATAGTGACCACAAAATAACAATCATGCTATATGAGATAGTATCAGCATCAATCTCAGGTTCTGTCTCTCCAACGAAAGGAACAAGAACGAAGCTTCCTGAGGATTGTCGCTGCCGACTCGGTCTAGGTTATGGAGGTCTTTTCTTTTCCTTTGCTTTTCGGCTCCTTTACTCCGGTTCCCTTGAAACTTTTTTCGGTCTATTAACTTCCTCTTTTCCTTCTCCTTACTAACCATCCATTATCTTTTCTTTCTACTGTCTCATTATCACTTTTGTTAGTTACACTATTTACCACCTTTATTTTTTTGCGGTTCACACCTTTTCACCACCCCTTTCTTGTTTTCATCCGTCTTCTTTTCTCTCTTTTTTTGTGTTTGTTTGTTATTGCTATGTGTTTTTTTTTCTTGTGTTTTTCCCTATTTTATAGAGACATAAATTCGAGATTTAGATTTAGATCTAAAATAATTTTTTTGTAGTTATTCTTTCTCTCAGTGGTATATTAATCCCTTTTATAGATGTTTTGGTTACGGTATTACATGTAAAATCTTGTAAAATATTAAATAATTAATTGACAACTAATAAATAAATTAAATGAAAACGAAAAAAGATTAAAGAATTTATATTTATAATTTAAAAAATAAAAATAGTTAGGATACAAATTAATACCGTTATCTTAAAGGTTTTGGTCTAAAATTAGGCCAACAGGCTAAAATAATTGAACCGGGTCCAAGTGGGTCCAAGCTCCCATATATATACCCACACTTAATGAGATTTCAGCCACCATTCTCCCTATTTTAGTGAGAGAGATCGGATAGAAGAGAGATGAGAGAGGTGAGAGCAAAAGCCCTAACTTCACCATCTTCAATCCATCATAAATTTTGCTCCAGAGTTTCGATTGATGAGCTGTTTACAGCGACGTGTTCGTCTCAGCGTCTTCTTCAATTCTATATAAGTATTATAGTGAGTAACTCGAACTCTCAGCCATAGTTTCTCATTCAAAGCTGAAATTGCATTTTTTGTTTGGGTATTGAGAATTTTTAGTAATATTGATGTTATATGAATTTTCTAGCTTATGTTCTTGGTGGTATCCATCACTAATTTCAGTAGGTAAAGGTAAAAAAATCTTTTTTTCTCTTGGTTTATCAATTTATGAAAATCCTAGTTTTGAATATTGTGTCAAATTACCTAATATGATGTTAAACTTTGAAAAGGAAAGCTTGGAAGCTTGGAATTGTGACATTAAGGTACGGGTGGTAATTTCAAGTAAGTATTATGTAAGGTTATGTGAAAACCTAGGTTAATTGCCCGTAGGATAAGTTGAATGGAATTGATTGTTGATATGCTTGAATAATAGTTAGTATGAGTGTTGAGTTGGTTGATGTGTTTTGGCATGAAAATTGAGAGGAAAAATAATGAGTTTTGATGAATTAAGAAGTGCTATGTGATATTGTTGCAGTTAGACATTGTGATATATGTTGGTGCTATGTTGCATGAAAATGAGTATGTATGTTGAAGTTTTAACTGAGAATTAGGTGTATGAATATTGTAAATTGTGTAAATTGGGTTGGAGGCTATAATAGGATGAGGAATCTCCTATGTAGTAAGTTGAGGTAAGTGGTATGAATTGTTGTATGGGAATGAGACGATTTGATTATTGATTGATAAAGAGTTTCGATATTATATATATATATATATATTGTATTGTATGTTATTGATGGATAGATATGTTGATGGAATGGGTTAAATAAGTTGGGAGTTGATTTAGGCTTGGAATGGTTGAGGATGTATGGATGAGTGTTTGGGATGTGTATAAGTGGTTTTGGAATGGTTTATGATTGAATTGAATTGAAAATTTATGAAATTGATGGATTATGAGAATTTGGTAAAAATAGATTTTTAGCCAACTTCGGCGGGTCATAACTTGGCACTCGAAGTTTAGATTTGGATGGGATTTGTCTTAAATTAAAACTAGTGGAAAGATTTTTAAAACCATTTAAAGATGAAGGAAAATGAAATTTTGTAGAAAAAGTTATGAGAGTTTGAATTTGGGGCTTTAAAATAGAATTTTGCAGAAGTTGTAGAAAATTGAGGTCAGCATATGCGTACGCATGATGGGTGAAACAGAAGTGAAATAATTTCATGCGAGTTTCATGTGCACGCACAAAAACGGAGTTGCGGGTACGCATGAGGCATGTGTGATGAGCGGATAAATTATACGCTTTTTGTCATTATTTTTAGTATATTTTCCGTAGATTTTAGTTAGTTTTTATCATATTTTTATTAGTTTTTATTTAAAATTTACTTTTCTGGACTTTACTATGTGTTTGTGTGTTTTTTTGTGATTTCAGGTATTTTCTGGCTGAAATTGAGGGACCTGAGCAAAAATCTTATTTAGAGGCTGAAAAGGGACTACAGATGCTGTTGGATTTTGACCTCCCTGCACTCGAAGTGAATTTTATGGAGCTACAGAAGTCCAATTGGCGCGCTCTCAATTGTGTTGGAAAGTAGACATCCTGGGCTTTCCAGAAATATATAATTATCCATACTTTTCTTGAGATTTGATAGCCCAAACCGGCATTCCAAGTCAGCATAGAAATTCTAGCGTTAAAACACCAGAACTGGCATAAAAGCTAGAGTTAAACGCCCAAACTGGCACAAAAGCTGGCGTTTAACTCCAAGAAAAGTCTCTACACATGAAAGCTTCAATGCTCAGCCCAAGCACACACCAAGTGGGCCTCGGAAGTGGATTTTTACACTAAACACCCTAGCTTACTCATTTTCTGTAACCCTAGGTCACTAGTTGATTATAAAAACCACTTTTAGTGATTCATTTTGTACCTCATGACATTCTACACGTTTCATATTGTATCTTCTACGGCATGAGTCTCTAAACCCCATTGTTGGGGGTGAGGAGCTCTGCTGTTCTTCATGAATTAATGCAATTATTACTGTTTTCCATTCTATCACGCTTGCTTCTATTCTAAGATATTCATTCTTACTCCAACCTGATGAATGTGATGATCCGTGACAATCATCATCATTCTCACCTATGAACGCGTGCCTGACAACCACCTCCGTTCTACATGCAATCAAGCTTGAATGTGTATCTCTTGGGTTTCTAATCTAAGATTGGAACATTCGTGGTATAGGCTAGAATTACTGCCGGCCATTCCTGAGATCCAGAAAGTCTAAACCTTGTCTGTGGTATTTCGAGTAGGATCTGGAAAGGGATGACCATGACGAGCTTCAAACTCGCGAGTGTTGGGCGTGTGATAGACGCAAAAGGATCAATGGATCCTATTCCAACATGATCGAGAACCAACAGCTAATTAGCCGTGCGGTGACAGCGCATTTGGAACATTTTCACTGAGAGGACGGGAAGTAGCCATTGACAACGGTGATGCCCAACATAAAGCTTGCCATGGAAGGATCCTTGCGTGCATGAAGAAGAAGACAGTAGGAAAGCAGAGATTCAGAAGACAAAGCATCTCCAAAACCTCAACCTGTTCTTCATTACTGCATAACAAGTATTTATTTCATTTTCTTTTACTTTTTACAATTAAATCTGAGAATTATTGATATCCTGACTAAGAGTTACAAGATAACCATAGCTTGCTTTAAGCCGACAATCTCCGTGGGATCGACCCTTACTCACGTAAGGTATTACTTGGACGACCCAGTGCACTTGCTGGTTAGTTGTGCGGAGTTGCAAAAGTGTGATTGTAATTTCGTGCACTAAGTTTTTGGCGCCGTTGCCGGGGATTGTTCGAGTTTGGACAACTGACGATTTATCTTGTTGCTTAGATTAGGAATAATTTATTTTTGTTAGTTTAGAGTCACTAAATTTAAGTCTTTTATTTGAGTTAGTTTCATATTTTAAGTTTGGTGTCAATTGCATGCTTTTATTTTCTTTTAATTTTTCGAATTTGCAGGTTCTTAGTTCTTTCCTGATCTTTAAAAATTTTAAGTTTGGTGTCTTCTTTGTGTTTTTCTTTAAATTTTTGAAAATTTGTGCTTAGTTTTCTAAAAATTTTAAGTTTGGTGTATTTTGTGCTTTTATTTACTTAAAAATTTTTCAAAAATTTGTTCTTGGTGTTCATCTTGATCTTCAAAGTGTTCTTGGTGTTCATCTTGACATTCAAAGTTTTCTTGTTTGTTCTCTTTGTTTTGATCTAAAATTTCTAAGTTTAGTATCGTTTTGTTGTTTTTCTCTTTCCTCATTAAAATTTAAAAATAAAAAACATCTTTTCCTTATTTTACTCATAATTTTCGAAATTTAACATTAAAGTAGTCAAAGATTTTCAAAATCATATCTCTTCTTTTTAATCAAGTCAGAATTCTAATTTCAAAAATTGATCTTTTCAAATCTTTTTCAAAAAAAAAAATCAAATCTTTTTAATTTCTTCAATCATATCTTCTCAATCATATATTTTCCAAAATAATCCTCAATCATATCTTTTTGATTGCTAATTTCAAAATCTTTTTAATTAATTAATTAATTAATTTAGTCTTCAATTTGCTTTTATTTCAATTTCTTCTAATTTTCGAATTTATATTCAATTTTAATTATTTTATTTTATTTTATTTTATCTTATTTTAATTTCGGTTACCTTAAAAAAAATTATAATTTATTTGCAATTCATATCAATTCCCTTTTCTCTATCATGGACATAAGTGGAAATGAACAGTCCAGAAGGACTCTGGGGTCATATGCCAACCCCATTACAGCTGCATATGGGAGTAGCATCTGTATACCTCCCATCAAAGCAAGTAGTTTTGAGCTAAATCCTCAGCTCATTATCATGGTGCAGCAAAATTGCCAGTATTCTGGTCTTCCACAGGAAGAACCTACTGAGTTTCTGGCACAGTTCTTACAAATTACTGACACAGTACGTGATAAAGAAGTGGATCAGGATGTCTACAGATTATTACTATTTCCATTTGCTGTAAAAGATCAAGCTAAGAGGTGGTTAAATAACCAACCCACAGCAAGCATAAAAACATGGAGATAGTTATCAGACAAATTCCTGAATCAATTTTACCCTCTAAGGTTGAAGAATATAAAGCCAAGATGCCTTATCCTCAGAAACTCCGCCAAGCGGAACAGAATAAACAATTTGCCCGCTTTTCAGACTATTTCAGGACTCTTGAGATAAAGATCCCGTTTGCAGAGGCACTCGAGCAAATACCCTCTTATGCTAAGTTCATGAAAGAGATCTTAAGTCATAAGAAGGATTGAAGAGAAACTGAAAAAGTGTTTCTCACTGAAGAATGCAGTGCAATCATTCTGAAAAGCTTACCAGAAAAGCTTCAAGATCCAGGAAGCTTTATGATACCATAAACATTAGAGGGTGCTTGTACTAAGACAGCTCTATGTGACCTTGGAGCAAGTATTAACCTAATATCTGCATCTACTATCAGAAAGCTTGGGTTGACTGAAGAAGTCAAACCAACCCGGATATGTCTTCAACTTGCTGATGGCTCCATTAAATATCCATCAGGTATAATTGAGGACATGATTGTCAAGGTTGGGCCATTTGCCTTTCCCACTGACTTTGTAGTGCTGGAAATAGAGGAGCACAAGAGTACAACTCTCATTCTAGAAAGACCTTTCCTAGCAACTGGACGAACTCTTATTGATGTACAAAAAGGGGAAGTGACCCTGAGAGTCAATGAGGATGAGTTCAAGTTAAATTTTGTCAAAGCTATGCAGCATCCAGACACATCAAATGACTGCATAAGCACTGATATTATTGACTCCTTGGTGGAAGAGAGCAATATGACTAAAAGTCTTGAATCAGAGCTAGAGGACATCTTTAAAGATGTTCAGCCTGATCTGGAGGAATCAGAAAAAATAAAAGAACCTCTGAAAATTCCTCAGGAAGAGGATAAGCCTCTTAAACCCGAGCTCAAACCACTACCACCATCCCTGAAATATGCATTTCTGGGAGAAGGTGACATTTTTCCAGTGATCATAAGCTCTGCTTTAAATTCACAGGAAGAGAAAGCACTAATTCAAGTGCTAAGGACACACAAGACAGCTCTTGGGTGGTCCATAAGTGATCTTAAAGGCATTAGCCCAGCAAGATGCATGCACAAGATCCTATTGGAGGATGATGCTAAGCCAGTGGTTCAACCACAGAGGCGGCTAAATCCAGCCATGAAGGAGGTGGTGCAGAAAGAGGTCACTAAGTTACTAGAGGCTGGGATTATTTATCCTATTTCTGATAGCCCCTGGGTGAGCGCTGTTCACGTTGTCCCCAAGAAGGGAGGCATGACAGTGGTTCATAATGAAAAGAATGAACTGGTTCCTACAAGAACAGTTACAGGGTGGCGTATGTGTATTGACTACAGAAGGCTCAATACAGCCACCAGAAAGGATCATTTTCCTTTACCATTCATAGACCAGATGCTAGAGAGACTAGCAGGTCATAAATACTACTGCTTTTTGGATGACTATTCAGGTTACAACCAAATTGTAGTAGATCCTCAGGACCAAGAGAAAACAGCATTCACATGTCCTTCTGGAATATTTGCCTACAGAAGAATGCCTTTTGGTCTGTGCAATGCACCTGCAACCTTTCAGAGATGCATGCTCTCTATTTTCTCTGATATGGTGGAAAAATTTCTAGAAGTCTTCTTGGATGACTTCTCAGTATTTGGAGACTCATTCAGCTCATGTCTTGCTCATCTAGCACTTGTTCTGAAAAGGTGCCAAGAGACTAACCTGGTTTTAAACTGGGAAAAATGTCACTTTATGGTGACTGAGGGAATTGTCCATGGGAATAAAATTTCAAACAAGGGAATAGAAGTGGATCAAGCTAAAGTAGAGGTAATTGAAAAATTACCACCACCTGCCAATGTTAAGGCAATCAGAAGCTTTCTGGGGCATGCAGGATTCTATAGGAGGTTTACAAAGGATTTTTCAAAAATTGCAAAACCTCTGAGCAATCTGCTAGCTGCTGACACGCCATTTGTGTTTGACACAGAGTGTCTGCAGGCGTTTGAGACCCTGAAAGCTAAGCTAGTCACAACACCAGTCATCTCTGCACCAAACTGGACATCACCATTCGAACTAATGTATGATGCCAGTGACCATGCCATTGGTGTAGTATTGGGACAGAGGCATAACAAGCTTCTGCACGTCATTTACTATGCTAGCCGTGTTTTAAATGATTCACAGAAGAATTACACAACCACAGAAAAAGAGTTACTTGCAGTGGTTTATGCCATTGACAAGTTTAGATCCTATTTAGTAGGTTTAAAAGTGATTGTGTATACTGACCATGCTGCTCTTAAATACCTACTCACAAAGCAGGATTCAAAACCCAGGCTCATAAGATGGGTGTTGCTTCTGGAAGAGTTTGATATAGAAATAAGAGACAGAAAAGGGACAGAGAACCAGGTAGTTGATCACCTCTCCCGGATAGAACAAGTAGCAGGGGCGTCCCTCCCTCCTACTGAGATCTCTGAGACCTTTCTGGATGAGCAACTCTTCGCCATTCAGGAAGCTCCATGGTTTGCAGATATTGCAAATTATAAAGCTGTGAGGTTCATACCCAAGGAGTACAGCAGGGTACAAAGAAAAAAACTAATTTCTGATGCAAAGTACTACCTATGGGATGAGCCATACCTCTTTAAGAGATGTGCAGACGGAATGATCCGCAGATGTGTACCTAGAGAGGAGGCACAGAAGATCCTGTGGCATTGCCATGGATCACAGTATGGAGGATATTTTGGAGGTGAGCGAACAGCCACTAAGGTTCTCCAATGTGGCTTCTACTGGCCTACTATCTATAAAGATGCCCGAGAGTTTGTGCGTAACTGTGACAGTTGCCAAAGAGCTGGTAACTTGCCTCAGGGTTACGCCATGCCTCAACAAGGGATCTTAGAGATTGAGTTGTTTGATGTATGGGGCATTGACGTGGCAGAAATTGGCGAATTAAGAATTGTTATAAGATATGTGTTGCAAGTATAGTTCTTAACCAACCAGAAATCCACTTATCAATTTAGAAGGGTTGTCACAAAAATTAAAATTAAAATACTGGGAGTATGAATCCCAGGTCGTCTCCCAACGAGTTGCAGAAAGGTGTGCTATTTTATTAATCAGATTTTTTCAAAAAGAGTTTGAGTTGAATAAACAGAAAATTGAATTGGAGAAATTAAGTAATTTAAATAAAAGCCTCGACTGGGAGTAGATTAGTTGGAAGCCCTATTCTTGTTGCAGTACTCTCAAGATTAATCGATAATTGAAGGTTGTTCTGTTTAGTTATCCCTTACTAGGTAAGGAAAAGTCAAACAAGTTGGAATGCTGTTTCTATTCATAAGTCCCAATCCGCTTACTTGGAAGGACTGGCGTTAGTGACTAGAGAGCAATCCAATAATAAACCCAATTATAATTTCTCCTTTGAGCATTCCAACTCAAGGGTTCCTTTCAATCAACTCCCCATCAAGTTAGGGAACTACTCGCTCATTGTGAATGTGGAATTCATAACATAGAAAAGAGAATTAAAGAAAGACATGATAAATAAAACTCAAAGGAATCAAATAAAAATAAAAGTAACTCTTGTATTAATAATTTCTAAAATAATCCAATAGTAAAATTGAGTAAATTAAAGGACATGGAAGAGTAAAGCCAAGTAAAGAAAACGAACTAGAATGACAAAGTCTTGATGAGGTAATAACTCTTCTCAATATCCCAATGCAAAGAGAAAAATAAAATCCTAAGGACTATGAATGTGTAGAGAGAAAAACCTAGAGGAGGAGTAAAAACTAGATCTAAAAACTAAAAACTATGTAGAATGAATGTTGTTGTTGGTTTCTGCATGTTCTCTGGCTCTAGTCTGCTTTTCCGGGCCGAGAACTAGGTCAAAGTAGGGCCCAAAATCGCCCCCAACGAATTCTGCAAATTATGCAGATCGCGCACATCACGCGATCGCGTCATTCATGCGGACGCGTTATTCGGCTTTTTTCTTGCCATGCGGGCGCGTTGTCCACGCCTCCGCGTCACTTGTGCTATTCCAATCCGCGCGGTTGCGTAAGCCATGCGGCCGCGTCACTTCTCGCTGGTCATCTCCTAAACTTCTTGTGTTCCTTCCATTTTTGCAAGCTTTCTTTCCAATCTCCAACTCATTCATGCCCTATACAGCCTGAAATACTTAACACACAGATCACGGCATCGAATGGAATAAAGGAGAATTAAAATGCGTAATTAAAAGTCTCTTAGGAAGCAACTTTTTAATCATGTGATAATTTTAGGAAGGAAATATAAATGCATGCTAGTCACATGAATAAGTGGGTAAAGATCATGATAAAACCACACAATTAAACACATTATAAACCATAAAATAATGGTTTATCAACCTCCCCATACTTAAACATTAGCATGTCCTCATGCTTAGTTGAAGGAGATAGAATAAATGAGTAAGAACATGTAAAACTCATGCAATGCAATGCAACCTATATATGTAAGTGCAATTATATGATTCTTGTCCACTTGATCAATAGTAAATAAGCTCTTCAAAACAATCACAAATCAAATTCCACTAATTCAATTCTCATGCAGTAAGAACAAATAAAAATGCAAGAAGGTAGCTCATGAAAGCAGTGAACATAGAATTTTAAGCATTGAACCCTCACTGATGATGTATGTATGCTCTAATCTCTCTAGTTTATAGGGCAATCACTCTATCCTTCTCTAATCATGCTTTCTAATTTTTGTTCTTCTCCTAACCAATCAACAACATTTAATATACCAATACAAACTTCATGAGGTCTTTTCAAGGTTGTAATGGGGCTAAGGTAATGGTAAGGATACATATATGGCTAAGTAAGCTTATAAACTGAATCTTTAATTAACCCAAGCTTTAACATAACCCATTCTATACAACTTTAGAATTCATACCTAGCTACCCGGAATTTCCCTTTCACATTCCATACTCATGTATCAACTTTTTATTTTAATTTTATCATACATGCATTGATCTTTGAATTCTTAACTTAACATTGGGGTAATTTTGTCCCCTTATTTATTTATTGAATATTTTTGGTTTTTTTTTAAATAAAAGCATGGAAATGCAGATGCACGAAATGCACTAATAAGGAGAAGAGTTATTGAATAGGAAAACTAAAAATAAAGAAAAGAATGATCATACCATGGTGGGTTGTCTCCCACCTAGCACTTTGCTTTAACATCCGTAAGTTGGACGCTCCACTAGCTCAGTCTTCGGCTATGTGGGGATCTTCCAGGAGGAAGATCTTGAGCTCCTTGTTCTTCTGCATCCTCTCTCCATGGTACAGCTTTAAACGATGTCCATTAACTTTGATAAGTTCAGAGCTTGAAGGATGGCTTAGGTGATAAACTCCGTATGGTTCGGCCTTCTCTACTCTGTATGGACCTTCCCATCTTGATCTCAACTTGCCTGGCATGAGCCTCAGTCGAGATTTGTAAAGGAGGATTAAGTCCTCAGGTTGAAACTCTTTTCTCTTGATGTGCTGATCATGTACAGCCTTCATCTTTTTCTTGTATAGTCTTGAGTTCTCATAAGCTTCTAGGCGAAGGCTTTCCAGTTCTTGCAGTTGCAACTTCCTTTCAGCTCCGGCTTTCTCAATTTCCATGTTGCACTCCTTTACTGCCCAAAAGGCTTTATGCTCTATTTCAACAGGGAGATGACAAGCTTTTCCATAAACTAAGCGGAAAGGGGTCATCCCAATGGGTGTTTTGTATGCTGTTCTGTATGCTCAGAGTGCATCTTGTAGCCTGGTGCTCCATTCTCGTCTATGAGGTTTGACTATCTTCTGCAAGATACGCTTTATCTCTCTGTTTGACACCTCGGCTTGCCCATTAGTCTGAGGATGGTAGGCTGTTGCAACCTTATAAATTATCCCATGCTTCTTCATTAATCCTGTTAGTCTCCTGTTACAAAATGGGTGCCTTGATCGCTCACGATTGCTCGTGGTGATCCAAAGTGACAAATAATGTGATTTCTCATAAAGGAAACAACAGTGTTAGCATCATCAGTGCGGGTAGGAATTACTTCCACCCATTTGGAAATGTAATCCACAGCTAACAATATGTAAAAATAACCATTAGAATTTGGAAATGGACCCATGAAGTCAATGCTCCAAACGTCAAAGATTTCACAGAAAAGCATAATTTGTTAAGGCATCTCATCCCTCTTGGATATATTACCAAATATTTGGCATGGAAAACAAGATCTACAAAATTTAGCAGCATCTCTAAAAAGTGTAGGCCACCAGAATCCACAGTCTATGATTTTTCTAGCTATTCTTTGAGGGCCAAAATGTCCTCCACTCTCAGATGAGTGACATGCCTCTAAGATGGACTGGAATTCTGATTGAGGCACACATCGTCTAATTACCTGGTCAGTGCCACATCTCCATAAATATGGGTCATCCCATATATAATATTTAGACTCACTTTTCAGCTTGTCTCTTTGATGCTTAGAAAAGTTTGGAGGAAAGGTGCGGCTAACTAGATAATTAGCTACAGGTGCATACCAAGGGACTACCTCAGATACTGCTTGCAGGTTATCAAATGGGAAATTATCAGCTATAGGGGTGGGGTCATCTGTAATATGCTCAAGGCGACTCAAGTGGTCTGCCACTAAATTCTGGTTACCACTCCTATCCTTAATTTCTAAATCAAATTCTTGTAATAGCAGTATCCAACGTATAAGCCTTGGTTTGGACTCCTTTTTAGCTAATAGATACTTTAGAGCTACATGATCTGAGTACACTACTACCTTCGTACCAAGTAAATAGGCTCTGAATTTATCCAGAGTAAAAACAATAGCAAGCAGCTCTTTCTCAGTAGTAATGTAATTGGACTGAGCGACATCTAAAGTTTTAGACGCATAAGCAATAACAAAGGGGTCCTTACCTTCACGCTGAGCCAGTGTTGCTCCTACTGCATGATTGGAGGTGTCGCACATTATTTCAAATGGCTGGCTCCAGTCTGGTCCTCTCACAATTGGAGCTTGAGTCAGGGCGGTCTTCAGCTTATCAAACGCTTGTTTGCAATTTTCACTGAACTCGAACTCAATATCTTTCTGCAGTAGCCTGGATAAGGGAAGTGCTACCTTACTGAAGTCCTTAATGAATCTCCTGTAAAAACCTGCATGGCCAAGGAACAAACGGACTTTCCTCACAGAGGAGGGGTAAGGTAAACTAGAAATAACATCCACCTTTGCTGGATCTATAGAAATGCCAGTATTAGACACAACATGTCCTAGTACAATACCTTGTTTTACCATAAAGTGACATTTTTCAAAATTTAGTACAAGGTTTGTACTGACACATCGATCTAATACTCTAGATAATCCATCTAAGCAAAGGCTGAAGGAATCGCTGTATACACTAAAATCATCCATAAAAACTTCCATACAGTCCTCAATAAGATCAGTGAAAAGACTCATCATGCACCGTTGGAAGGTAGCTGGTGCATTGCACAAGCCAAAGGGCATTCTCTTGTAAGCATAAGTCCCAAAAGGACATGTAAAAGTGGTCTTTTCTTGATCCTCAGGAGCTATATGAATCTGAAAATAACCTGTGTAACCATCTAAAAAATAATAATGTGATTTACCTGACAGGCGATCCAACATTTGATCAATGAATGGAAGAGGATAGTGATCCTTACGAGTGGCCTGGTTGAGGCATCTGTAGTCAATGCAGACCCTCCAGGCGTTCTGAACTTTGGTTGCAATGAGATCTCCATGCTCATTCTTCACTGTAGTGACGCCAGACTTCTTGGGCACCACTTGTATTGGGCTTACCCATTCACTGTCTGAAATAGGGTAGATGATGTCTGCCTCCAGTAGTCTGGTCACTTCCTTCTTGACAACCTCTAAGATAGTGGGGTTCAATCTTCTCTGGGGTTGACGGACAGGTCTTGCTCCCTCTTCTAAAAATATCCTATGCTCACAGACTTGAGGGTTGATGCCTACTATGTCTGCCAAACTCCAACCAATTGCCTTCTTGTGCTTCCTCAGCACACTAAGTAACTGCTCTTCCTGTTGAGAAGTGAGTTCCCTTGCAATGATAACTGGAAACTTCTGCTCATCTTCAAGGTAAGCATGTTTGAGGTGTGGAGGAAGGGATTTTAATTCCAACTTCTGATCATGGTCAGGCTCTGGGTTGTCTAGAGCTGGCAACAATGGTAAAGCACTATCATTGTCCTCTAAGAATGTCCCCACACTTGGACCTTGTCCTATGTACTTCTCTTCATATTCCTCTTGGTGAACTTCATCCACGGTTTCATCTATAATGTCACACTGGAGGATAGAATAATCCTTCGGAAGATGCTTCATAACTCCATTCAGATTGAAGATTACTACTCGGCCATCTATTTCAAAAGAGTATGTTCCTGAAAAAGCATCTAATTTGAACTTCAAGGTCTTCAGGAATGGTCTTCCGAGTAGGATTGATGATGGCTTCTTTGAGTCATTTTGGGGCATCTCCAGGATATAAAAATTAGTGGGAAACTTGAGCCCCTTAATGCCCACTAATACATCTTCAGCAACTCCGGCCACTGTAATAATGCTTTTATCTGCTAACACAAAATGAGCTGCCGACTTTTTTAAGGGAGGGAGCCTCAAAATATCATATATAGACAAAGGCATTATACTCACACATGCTCCTAAATCACACATGCAGTCAGAAAATACTACACCACCAATAGTACAATTAACCATACATGGACTTGGGTCACTACACTTTTCCGGTAAACCTCCCATTAAAGCAGATATGGAACTACCTAAAGGAATAGTTTCTAATTCATTAATTTTGTCTTTATGTATACATAAATCTTTTTGAAACTTTGCATATTTAGATACCTGTTGAATAACATCAAAAAGAGGAACAGTTATCTCAACCTTTTTGAATATCTCTACCATTTTGGGATCAGGTTCCAACTGCTTCCTGGGCTTCCTTGCAAGTTGTGGAAATGGAATGGGAGTGGTGTCTTCTGCAGTATCTGCGCCCTGTGGTGCTTCCTTCTGCGGCTGAATTTCTTCTTTTTCAGCTATGTCCTGTATGTCCTCTTTCTCTTCAACATCTTCTATTTCCACTACCTCTTCAGCTGGGGCATTTTCTGGTGGGCTTGGCTCCACCTGATTCCTATCCTGCAGTGTGGTTCCGGACCTTAGGGTGTGTTGCCAGGGCATTTTGGCCAGTTTCACTGACCTTTTCTTTACTGTTTTTAAGTTAGTTTCATGCATTTCCTTAGAAAATAAGCTAGTTTTGGGTAGATATTCACTTACATCTTGATTCAAGCATACATGGTGCACCTTACATGATTTCATGAGGATTTTGCATGAAATTAATGACAAATTAGATGTTGCATTTCCCATGACTTGGACTAGAACTTTGATGCACTTTATTGCTTGATTTCAGGACAAAGGAAGTAAGGAAGAACCACGTTAGCAGCCACGTTAGTCTCACTAACGTGACTTCTAACGTAGGAATGGGAGCTAGCTTGCAAAGTTAATGAGAAAAGTATTCGCCAATAACGTCCTCGAAGCCATCATAGCCCACGTTAAAAGACATGTTAACTAAGTTAACGTAAACTCTAACGTGGAGGAAAGAAAATGGAGCCAACGTTAGTGACACTTACCTTTGTCACTAACGTTAGGCCAAGCTCATAAGTGGCCACATTAGTTGCCACGTTAACTTAGTTAACGTGGCTTTTAACGTTAAGAAGCAAAAGAGAAGCCAACGTTAGTGACATTCACCTTTGTCACTAACGTTGGCCAAGCCTCCACAAGCCACGTTAACTTCCACGTTAACTTAGTTAACGTGGAAGCCAACCTGGAGAAAGTATATGATCGCCAACGTTAGTGACACCTAACTTTGTCACTAACGTTGGAATGAACCACACAAGCCACAATGAGCCACGTTAACTCCCACGTTAACTTAGTTAACGTGGAAGCTAACGTGAAAAACAGAGATGATGAGCCAACGTTAGTGACATTCACCTTTGTCAATAACGTTGGAGATGGCTAGCATTGCTACGTTAGAGGCCACGTTAACCTAGTTAACATGGACTCTAACGTGGGAGATAGGGGTACATTGGAACGTTAGTGACAAAGGTAAGTGTCACTAACGTTCCCGAAGGTTGGCAAGCTAACGTTAAGAGCCACGTTAACTAAGTTAACGTGGACTCTAACGTAAGAAAGGGGGAGGCTTCTCAACGTTATTGGGAAAGGTAAGTCCCAATAACGTGTGCGAAGGACCAAGAGGCAATGTTAGTGGCAATGTTTGTGCCACTAACGTTGAGGTTAACGTGGCTCTAACTTGGGTAAGGAACGTTAGTGAAAAAGGTGATTGTCACTAACGTTCTCGAACCCACATTTTCACTTAACGTTAACACCACTAACGTCCTGAGCTAAAGTCCCTGCCCACTTCACACTTTCTCTCTGCAAGTAAAGTTAAGCCCAATGAAGAAGATAACTGCTTCAAACTCAAGATCCAAAGGCCCATACCCAAGACTTGAAGAGCCAACTAGAAGATTAGAAGAGTAGTATATATAGGAGTAGCTTTGAATTGATTAGAGGAGGATTGGAAATTGGGAAAACTACTCTCTGTATTTTACCATTCTCTGCACTTTTAGTTTTGTTTTCATCATGTATTCTCCATCTTTGCTTTTATTTTCCAGAACTATGAACAACTAAACCCCCTTTTATTGGGTTAGGGAGCTCTGTTGTAATTTGATGGATCAATACTAGTTTTCATTATTCTTCTTCTATCTGTCCTCTTGATTTTACTTGAAAGCTTTCGATCTTCATCCAATTGAATAGTTATCTTGGAAAAGAAGCTATTCAAACTTGGATCTCTTCTGAACCTTGAAAGAGGAATGAAGAGATCATGCTAGAAATGCTTTCTCATGCTGGACCAAATTGGGTTTGGATGGATATGTGACTATAATCCTCTCAATACTTGATTTGGAAAATGCATGTGGTATAATCAGTGACCATACTTCATCTCTTCTCATGAGCAATTGACCAAGGAATTGGCTATTGATCCGGAGAATGCAACATCTCCTGAACCCAATGAACTCCCCATTTCTGATCTTACCCATTCTCTTTAATTTCTGTCATTTACTTTTATGAGCAATTACCCCATTCCCATTTACAATTCTGCAATTTACTTTCCGTCATTTACTTTCAGCTCTTTATTTTTAGCATTTACTTCTTTTGTTATTTACCTTCCCGCCATTTTATTTTCTGCAATTCTCAACTCAAATACTGATTCGCTCAACTAGAACATTCCTCTAATTAAAGTTGCTTGATCAATCAATCTCTGTGGGATTCGACCTCACTCTATTGTGAGTTTTTACTTAACGACGAATTCGGTACACTTGCCGAAGGAAATTTGTCACGAGACAAGTTTTCCGCGTATCATGTTTATGGCGCCGTTGCCGGGGATTGATTGTGCATCAACAATGATTAAATTGGAGGATAACTAGATTGAGCATTTTTGTTTTGTTTGATTTAATTTTCTGTTTGAGTAATTTACTTTCAGTTTTAGTTAATTTCTTCCTTTCCCCCTACTTTTTTGTTTCTTTTTGTTATTTACAATTCAGTTCACTAACCCACTAGCTGTTTGATATATTGCATCACTCACACTAACAGTAATTCTAACAGAATACTTTCTGCATTTATTTTCCTTGCTTGTGCTTTGTTGGTTGTATGACAGGGAGAAGAAGCGGGGCTTCAACTTCCTTTGATTCTGAACCTGAGAGAACCTTCTTTAGATTAAGGAGGGAAGCAAGAGGAAAAAGAGTGGTTGGTGCTGAGGAAGAGGAGGAATACTTTGAACCAAACATGGAAGAAAACATGGAAGACCATCGTGAGGAAGAGGCTCACAACCATGGCGGAGGAGGTCGAGCAAATCATGCTGGGGAGGATAGAAGAGTTTTAGGCTCTTACATCAATCCAAACCCAGGAAACTGTGGAAGTAGCATTCAAAAGCCAACCATCTATGCCAACAATTTTGAACTAAAACCACAGCTCATCACCCTTGTTCAGAACAACTGTTTGTTCGGAGGAAGTGTCCAAGAAGACCCAAATCAACATCTAACCACCTTCCTGAGAATTTGTGACACAGTGAAGTCTAATGGTGTTCATCCTGACGCCTATAGACTGCCCTTATTTCCATTCTCACTCAAGGATAAGGCAGCCAAATGGCTGGAGTCTTTCTCGAAGGAGAGCTTGACAACTTGGGAAGATGTAGTGAACAAATTCTTAGCAAAATTCTACCCCCCTCAACGAATCAATAGGCTGAGAGCTGAGGTCCAAACTTTCAGGAAACAAGATGGTGAGACTCTTTATGAAGCATGGGAGAGGTTTAAGGACCTGACAAGGAGGTGTCCACCTGACATGTTCAACGAATGGGTACAGCTGCACATTTTCTATGAAGGCCTGTCATATGAATCAAAGAAGGCAGTAGACCATTCATCCGGAGGATCTTTGAACAAGAAGAAGACCATTGAGGAAGCCATAGATGTCATTGAAACAGTAGCAGAGAATGACTATTTCTATGCTTCTGAAAGAGGCAACACTAGAGGAGTAATGGAGCTAAACAATGTAGATGCTCTGCTGGCCCAAAATAAGCTCATTACCAAGCAGCTGGCTGACCTCACCAAGAAGATGGAGAGGAACCAAGTAGCAGCAATCACTACTTCATCAACAACCCAAGAAGGAGTGAATGAAGAAGCATAGGGTAGTCAGGAGCAAGCCAACTACATTGGAAATTTACCTAGGCGAAACCATGATCCATACTCCAAGACCTACAACCCTGGATGTAGGAATCACCCAAACTTTGGGTGGGGAAATCAACAAGACCAAGGCCCAGATCAAAGACCTTCAAATCCCAACAACAATGCATCCCACCAACATTTCACATCTAGACCATATCAGCACCCACATAACCAACCCTCTCAACACCTTACCAAGGCTAAAATAACCATCCTCATCCTTCTACCTCTAATCCCAATCTACCATCATTTGATAACAGACTCTCAAGGATTGAGAATCTACATGAAGGTATAGGCAAAGAGATTCAAGACAACAAGGCATTCAAGGAGGAAGTGCGAGCCAATTTCAAGAACCAAAGAGACACAATCAAGAGGTTGGAATCCCAAGTGGGGTATCTCTCTGAGCAGATTCCCAAACCTACAGATGGATTCCCAAGTGACACAGAGAAGAATCCGAGAGGTGAAACAAAGAAAGTAAGATGGGAAGATTGCAAGATGGTCACTATAAGTGATAAGGAGACTGAGGACAAGCCAACAAGTCGGCAGAACAACCTGGAGACACCTCAACAGAGAAGGAGGAAAAAGATCACCAAGAACCAGAAATTTCACAACAGGAGCTGCTGAGACTTTATGCACCCTTTCCCCAACTACTCAAGGGTGCTGTTGAGAAGAGAATATACTCAAGATTTCTTGACTTGTTTGCATCTCTGCATGTCAACATACCATTCATCAAGACCATCCAACAAATGCCTGCATACATCAAATATATGAAGGAACTGCTTCCTAGGAAAAGCTCACTCAAAGGAGGCCAAACTATAGTGATGAACAAGGAGTGCAGCGCCCTTATTCAACCAGAGTTGCCTACAAAAAGAAAGGACCAAGGGAGTTTTCACATCCCCTGTGCCATAGGAAAAACAATGTTTGATAGAGCACTCTGCGATTTGGGAGCAAGCATCAACTTAATGCCCTTATCCCTGGTGAAGAGGCTGCAGATCAATGAGATAATGCCCATAGATGTAGTCATCAGGCTGGCTGACAAAACTCAAAAACAAGCAATAGGAGTGGTGGAAATGTGTTGATAAAGGTTGGGAAATACTTTCTTCTCACAGACTTTGTCATCCTGGACATGGAAGAGAGTCACACTCACCCAATCATATTGGGAAGACCATTCCTAGCTATAGCCAGAGCACTCATAGATGTTGAGCGAGGGGAGCTAATATTGAGGATCCATGATGAACGAATCAGTTTTAATGTCTTCAAACTCTCACAAGAAGTAGACCAAGAGAACAAAGAACCAAGCAAAGATCATAATAGGATACTGAAAGAGGAAGCAAGCACTAAAGCACAACTAGCCCATCTGGGAAAGCCCTTGCTTGATGAACAAGGAAATAAGCAGTTGTCACAGCTCAAGGAAAAGCTGGAGGAACCTAAACCACCAGAGACATGTGAAGACAACAACAAAATTCCCTTAGAAGAAGAAGTCACAAAGAGCAAGGCAACATCAAAAGGAACAAAGAAGAAGGTACCAAGGAGGTGGAGGAACAAGAAGATCCCTACAGAGGACTTCTCTCCAGGGGATAAAGTAATATCAGCTTACTTCCCAAATATCCCCCCTGATCTCCCCACTGTACCATCTCAGTTACCTAAGGTCTTCACTATCAACAGAGTTCTCTCCTTGGAACATGTAGAGATCATTGATACAACCAATGGATATAAGTCCAAGGCAAGAGGGGAGGACTTGAAGCATTATCAACCTCCTTGATGAAGGAGAAACGTCAAGCTAGCGATGATAAAAGAGCGCTCTGTTGGGAGGCAACCCAACCTCAGGTAGTTTCCTATTCATCTTGATTTCAATAAGGATCACAAGTTGTTTCCTCTGTATTGCGAAGGGCTAAGTTTGGTGTCCCACACCAAAACAATCCAAGAGTGAAAATGTAATTCTAAGTTTGGTGTTCCACCAAAGGAATTTAGTTAGAATCATACTCCACTCCGAAAGCACCTTGCTAGCCCCAATCAATCAATGGAAACCACTTAGATTTAGTTAGATTTTAGTTAATAATTGTTTTGTTAAACAACAAGATATGAGGTTCTCTGCATATATGCAAGGTTTTGTACTAGGCAAGGAACTAAGTTTGGTGTTCACACACCAAATTAAGTTCATAAGTCACAACATACATGCAAGCTAACTGTTTCTCAAGTGCTTTGGGAACAAGCAACTTCCAATAACTTTGCAGGAATCTTATGAGGAAATGGTGCACCTTCACCCAAGGAAGTGAGGTAGCAAAGACCAGGATGATAACAAAAAGAGGGCAACTAGAAACCATCACCCAAAGGTTGTATTGTCACTTAATTCCATGTACTTAGAATGTTGAAAATTGGAAGTCCGAATGCAATCTTGATTAATAGTTACATGTTAGTTTGAACCTTTTTAAATTCTGTCTTTTAAGTTTTGTGTTGAAGAGGTCTATGCTTGCTAGTCTTTATGTCACTGCATCATCACTTGGTTTACTTGTATGCTTGTTCCTTTAAATCAAATGAAAAGAGAATGAGTGTTCACAAAAGACCAGAGTGGAGTTCATACTATGGAGTAAGTTCATGAGTTTATGGTGTGATCATAAGTTAGCCAAGTTGGTTCAACCACAAGGTGGGAGGATAACTATCTGTCATGAATACTATGCCTTGAACACACCCCATGAGACTAGCTAAATAATAAGATCCTAATAAGAAAAAGGGAAAGAACAATCAAAGTTGAAGAATAAAAGAAAAAGAGTAAGCAATAAGGCTAGGAACCAATGCTTTTAATCTTGAAGCATGTGTCTGTGGTGTTCCTATGTGAGGGATTTACTTGGATGAATAAGCTCTTAGGGGTGCCTTATCACTTGGTAACTTGGGTTAACTAACTCAGGATTATCAGCTGAAAGTCCACTATCAAGAGTAACCCTCACTACAGAGCATTTAATAACCCAAAGAGGTGCTGGACACCAAGGTCTCAAGAAAAGAAAATAAACAAACCATATGCCTGTGGTGTGTATGTATGGGGGAAAGTGACTTGAGGGAGTAAGTCCTTAGGGGTGTCTTAACAGCTAGCACCTTAAACCAACTGGTTCGGGAGTGTTGACTGAAAGCTTATCTTAAAGAGTCGCCCTCTTACAGAGCACTTAGCTTAAGAGCACAAATAAGCCCTGAAATGACAACAAAAGGATCAATGAATAAAAGTCTCATGGGATGCAATCACAGTGAGTATTCTAGGACATGATAAAGGTCTGAAAGCCAGGAATGAACCTAAGTTTCTATGCATGAAACCACCATAAAATCAGGGACATGACTTCCACAAGTATGACTCATTTCTCTTGGCATTCCATTCATCATTCTCTTGTTCCAGTACTTGCTTAGGGACAAGCAAGCTTTAAGTTTGGTGTTGTGATGCCAGGGCATTTTGGCCAGTTTCACTGACCTTTTCTTTACTGTTTTTAAGTTAGTTTCATGCATTTCCTTAGAAAATAAGCTAGTTTTGGGTAGATATTCACTTACATCTTGATTCAAGCATACATGGTGCACCTTACATGATTTCATGAGGATTTTGCATGAAATTAATGACAAATTGGATGTTGTATTTCCCATGACTTGGACTAGAACTTTGATGCACTTTATTGCTTGATTTCAGGACAAAGGAAGCAAGGAAGAACCACGTTAGCAGCCACGTTAGTCTCACTAACGTGATTTCTAACGTAGGAATGGGAGCTAGCTTGCAAAGTTAATGAGAAAAGTAATCGCCAATAACGTCCTCGAAGCCATCATAGCCCACGTTAAGAGTCACGTTAACTAAGTTAACGTAAACTCTAACGTGGAGGAAAGAAAATGGAGCCAACGTTAGTGACACTTACCTTTGTCGCTAACGTTGGGCCAAGCTCATAAGTGGCCACGTTAGTTGCCACGTTAACTTAGTTAACGTGGCTTCTAACGTTAAGAAGCAAAAGAGAAGCCAACGTTAGTGACATTCACTTTTGTCACTAACGTTGGCCAAGCCTCCACGAGCCACGTTAACTTCCACGTTAACTTAGTTAATGTGGAAGCCAACGTGGAGAAAGTATATGATCACCAACATTAGTGACACCTAACTTTGTCACTAACGTTGGAATGAACCACACAAGCCACAATGAGCCACGTTAACTCCCACGTTTACTTAGTTAACGTGGAAGCTAACGTGAAGAAGAGAGATAATGAGCCAATGTTAGTGACATTCACCTTTGTCAATAACGTTGGAGATGGCTAGCATTGCTACGTTAGAGGCCACGTTAACCTAGTTAACGTGGACTCTAACGTGGGAGATAGGGGCACATTGGAACATTAGTGACAAAGGTAAGTGTCACTAACGTTCCCGAAGGTTGGCAAGCTAACGTTAAGAGCCACATTAACTAAGTTAACGTGGACTCTAACGTAAGAAAGGGGGAGGCTTCTCAACGTTATTGGGAAAGGTAAGTCCCAATAACGTGTGCAAAGAACCAAGAGGCAACGTTAGTGGCAACGTTTGTGCCACTAACGTTGAGGTTAACGTGGCTCTAACTTGGGTAAGGAACGTTAGTGAAAAAGGTGATTGTCACTAACGTTCTCGAACCCACATTTTCACTTAACGTTAACACCACTAACGTCCTGAGATAAAGTCCCTGCCCACTTCACACTTTCTCTCTGCAAGTAAAGCTAAGCCCAATGAAGAAGATAACTACTTCAAACTTAAGATCCAAAGGCCCATACCCAAGACTTGAAGAGCCAACTAGAAGATCAGAAGAGTAGTATATATAGGAGTAGCTTTGAATTGATTAGAGGAGGATTGGAAATTGGGAAAACTACTCTCTATATTTTACCATTCTCTGCACTTCTAGTTTTGTTTTCATCATGTATTCTCCATCTTTGCTTTCATTTTCCAGAGCTATGAACAACTAAACCCCCTTTCATTGGGTTAGGGAGCTCTGTTATAATTTGATGGATCAATACTAGTTTTCATTATTCTTCTTCTATCTGTCCTCTTGATTTTACTTGAAAGCATTCGATCTTCATCCAATTGAATAGTTATCTTGGAAAAGAAGCTATTCAAACTTGGATCTCTTCTGAACCTTGAAAGAGGAATGAAGAGATCATGCTAGAAATGCTTTCTCATGCTGGACCAAATTGGGTTTGGATGGATATGTGACTATAATCCTCTCAATACTTGATTTGGGAAATGCATGTGGTATAATCAGTGACCATACTTCATCTCTTCTCATGAGCAATTGACCAAGGAATTGGCTATTGATCAAGATTTGAGAGATTGAATTACAAGGAATTGTAATTCGATCACTTAAGATTGCCAAGGAGATCAATGAATGCATTGATTGAGGAAGAGATGAAAATGAAATTGATCCGGAGAATGCAACATCTCCTAAACCCAATGAACTCCCCATTTCTGATCTTACCCATTCTCTTTAATTTCTGTCATTTACTTTTATGAGCAATTACCCCATTCCCATTTACAATTCTGCAATTTACTTTCCGTCATTTACTTTCAGCTCTTTATTTCTAGCATTTACTTCTTTTGTTATTTACCTTCCCGCCATTTTATTTTCTGCAATTCTCAACTCAAATACTGATTCGCTCAACTAGAACATTCCTCTAATTAAAGTTGCTTGATCAATCAATCTCTGTGGGATTCGACCTCGCTCTATTGTGAGTTTTTACTTGACGACGAATTCGGTACACTTGCCGAAGGAAATTTGTCACGAGACAAGTTTTCCGCGTATCAGGGTGATGGCATTAATGCCACCCTTTGGATTGGGTAATGGTTGAGAGAGGATTCCACTGGAGCTCAAGGGTTGGTTATTGGAGTTATTCATTGATCTGGTCTGTTGTCTCCGATCAATAGATTGTAGTAAGTCGTCATTAGAAGACGAGGAAGGATAAGTAAGTTGAGAGGTCTGCTGTTGGTTATTCTGTGGTCCTTAGGATTGTCTCATGTGAGGTGCTCTGTAAGGCTGGTTCTGGTTCTGCTGCCTGTTGTTATTATTATTGATGAGTAATTTTGGTGAAACAATGAATTTCTCCCAAAACACACAAATCTAACCGGCAAGTGTACCGGGTCGTATCAAGTAATAAAAACTCACGGGAGTGAGGTCGATCCCACAGTGATTGAAGGATTGAGCAATTTTAGCTTAGTGGTTAATTTAGTCAAGCGAATCACGATTTGGTTGAGTGTTTTCTGATTTGCAGAAATTAAATTGCATGGAAGTAAAGAGAACAGGGAATTAAAGTGCTGAATCTTAAAGAACAAGAAATTAAATAGCAGAAACTTAGAATGCAAGAAATGTAAATTGCGGAATCTTAAAGTGCAAGAAATGTAAACGGCTGGAATTGTAAAGGGAATTGGGGATTGGATTTGCAGAATTTAAACAAGGAAAAGTAAATTGCATCAAGCAGAGAAGTAGAAGAAGGTTTGGGTTAGATTGGATCTTGAAGCAGAAAAGTAAATGAACATGAAAATAGTAAACAGAATGTAAATTGGAATTTCAGATCTCAGGGGTCCAGAGACTAGAAAACCAGGTCTAGATCTCACTACCTTCCTTGATCCAACAAGAACAATTGCAAGGGAAAAGTAAATTGCAAAGAAAATAGATGAAGAACAATTAACCCAAACTGAAATTCAATTAAGCAGTAAATAAACAGAGAGATCCAAGGATGAGATTGAAACAGAATTTCTTCAATTCTTCAACCCAAGATCCAAGACAATTGTAATAGAAATTGAAAGCAATAAAACTGAGAGGAAGAGAAGTGAATTCTCCTTCCCCAAGACAAAGAAATTAAAGATCACTCAATATCCAAAGCTCTCCGAAAACTATTATGAAAATTCCCAAAAGAAAGCTCCCCGAAGAACATGAATTCTATCCTATTTATACACTTTCTTCCAATGATCTTCAAGCCTTGAGTTGGGCCTTTGCTCTTGGTGGAATTGGGTTGAAAGAGGCCTTGGTTGATTGCTCTTGAAGTTTGGAGAAGAACTAAAGTGAACCAATTGAACCGGGTTGGAGTTTTGCAAAAGTTGGACCAAAAATTTGAGCAAAAGTTAGGGGCTAACTTTTGCCCAAACTTTTCATATCAGCACCCATATCCAGCTGATACCAACGTTGGTGCCAAAGTTAGGGGTCTAACTTTGGCCCCAACGTTGGCCTTACCTTGTGCACTTGTGGCGCCAACGTTAGCCACCAAGTTAGGGGCTAACGTTGGCGCAAACTTTTGGTGCCCAGGGAGGTTTTCTTCATGCCAACGTTAGCCTCAAAGTTAGGGGCTAACGTTGGCCCAAACTTTTGGTGCCCAGGGAGTGATTTTCAAGTTCCAACGTTAGCCCAAAAGTTAGGGGCTAACGTTGGGGCTAATTTTTCACCCAAAAGTTTGTGCAAAAGTTTGAGGCTAACTTTAGGTCCAGCTTTTTGCTTCCTGGTTCAATTTCACTTATTCCATTGTCTTCTCTTTACTCCTAGCTATTCCTTCTTGCTTCAACCTTTCTCCAAGCTTTCTTCACCTATCATTAATCAACCAAACATATTAAAGCTATGCTTAAAATCATGAGATATTCATTCTTTCATAATATGTAACAATTATAGTATAAAACCTCATGAAATAGCATGAATTCATACATGGTTGATTAAATCAAAGGAAACATGAAAATCTACCCAATTAGCTTGCTTATGGCTCAAGAAAGTGCATAATTCTAATGAAAACAAAAGAAAAAGACTAGTTAAAATAGGCTAAGATGACTTGTCATCACAACACCAAACTTAAAGCTTGCTTGTTTCCAAGCAAGAAAAGATTTATTGAGAAGAAAGAATGAAATGGAAGAGGATGTTCATGCTAGCAGAGTATTATTGATAGTTCATGGGATTTTGTGTGGATATGTAAATACTCACTTCTTATTGACTCCTAGGCCTAGAAAGTCTCCTTCAAGCTTCAAGTAACATACTGCTATGACCTCTCATTATTCCTTTATCCTTGGCTATTACTTTGTTTATAAGCTTTATTTGAGTGTCATGTGTAGCAAGTTCATTTCCCTTTTCTTTATACTTGACACATTATTCACCTTAGACATTTGGCTCACATTCCTTCTTAAAACATTGATGCCCAGCACCTCTTTGGGTTACTAAATCCCTTGTAGTTAGGTTGCTCTTGATAGTGGACTTTCAGCTGATGATCCCAGATTAGTTAACCCAAGTCACCAAGTGTTGATGCACTCCTAAGAGCTTACTAATCCAAGCAGATCCTAGTACAAAGACACCACAGGCATATATTCTAAGGTTCAAGCTATTGGTGTCCAGCTTTGTTTCTTTTTGTTTTTCTTTTGTTCTGTCACTTCTCTCTTTTTTTTTTTGTTTTTCTTTCTAACCAAGGATTTTTATTCGATTGAGATTCATAGACAGTAGGCCACTCTATACTTAGAAGGAGATATCCTGGCTCTTTATTCTCTAAAAGTGAGCTATTATACAATCACACACATACCACCACTTACTTTTATTCTACTTCTATCTAACAGAGACTATCTTACTTCACATTCAAACATTTCTTTTATTGAATTAAAGATTCAGGGGACAAAGCATGCTTTTTGTTAAGTGAAAGTAAACACACAAGCACACACTTAGGCTAGCTTACTTATTTTAAATTGAAACAGAAATGATGTACAAACTACTACACTAACAGTTACTGTTAAGATTGGCATATTCACACTTCCAATTTAGAGCAATTCAATGCTGATGGAGTTAAGTGACAATACAACCTCTTGGTGGCTTCTTCTTCTTTCTCTCAGCTAATGGTGTGTAGTCCTCCCAAGAGAGTGATTGAATTCCTGCAGTGTTAATGGAAGTTGCTTGTTTCTCAAGCCCTTAGATGACTGGTTAGTGTGCAAGACTTTCTTGTAGGCGTTTGAACTTACTTTGGTGTGTGAACACCAAACTTAGTCCCTTGCCATGTTTCTTATGCATAACCATATGTGAAAGCCTAAGTCTTTGCTAAAGGTAATAAAACTAAAAACTAGAAACAGACAATGATTAAATGATTTATCAGATTGCTTGGAGCTAGTAACCCTTTGTGCAGAAGGTGAGAATGTGCTTTTAAGTGAGATTTTGGTGGAACACCAAACTTAGAATCCTTTATTCTCCCTTAAATTGTTTTGGTGTGAAACACCAAACTTAGCTCCTTGCAATACATACCAATCATTTAACCTTTTTATTGAAATAGCTATGAAAAGAGAACTACCTCAGGTTGGGTTGCCTCCCAACAAGCGCTCTTTTAATGTCACTAGCTTGACATTGGGGCTTTCTTTCATGGTGGTTGATGGTTATAGTGCCTCAACTTGTCCCCTCTGATTGTGAGCTTCTTCTTTGTTCCTTGGTGTTCTATCTCAGCATGTTCTAGTGAGAGTATTTTGCTCACAGTATAGTAATCATCAATCTGTTGGCGTGCTCCCAGTTGTTGATAGACTAACTGCACTTTGTCACCTTTGGAGAGCCCTTCTGTTGGAATTTTTTTGTTCTTCCAACCCTTTTTGATTCTGTTTTCATTCTTCTTCCTTCTTCTTATTGATCCTTTCTGCTTGCAAGTGGGCTTCATTTTGGGATTCTTCTTCTTGATAACTAACACATCAATGCTTTCATGAATCTCTTCATTGCTCTGTACAAGTTCTTTTTCTTCTTCCCATGCTGCATTATCTTCTTCTTGCTTTGGGATGTTGCTGTGAATCACCTTGTCAATTTCCATATAGTCTTTCTTCTCATTACCAAACTGTGCTTCTGGTAACACCTTCAGAGTGACACTTTTATCATGCATTCTGAGAGTTAATTCTCCTTCCTCTATGTCTATGATAGCTCTAGCAGTGGCCAAGAATGGCCTTCCCAGAATAATAGAGTCACCATCATCCCCTTCTGAATCTAGAACCACAAAATCTGCAGGGTATATAAAACTGTCCACCTTGACCAAAAGATTTTCAATTACACCCCTGGGGTATACCATTGACTTATCTACCAGCTCCAGAGACATTTGTACTGGTTTGACCTCCTCTATATGCAGCTTTTTCACCAAGGAGGATGGTATTAAGTTAATACTTGCTCCAAGATCGCACATTGCTTTAGTGATGGTCAATTCCCCAATGGTGCAAGGCAACAGGAAGCTCCCTGGGTCCTCAAGCTTGGGAGGAAGCCCTTTTTGAATCAAGGCCCTGCATTCCTCAGTAATCATTATGGTTTCTTTCTCATCCCAGCTTCTTTTCTTGTTGATAAGATCCTTCAGAAACTTGGAATATAGAGGCATTTGCTCAAGTGCTTCAGCCAAGGGAATATTGATTTCCAGCTTCTTAAAAATCTCAAGGAATTTGTGAAAATGCTGGTTTTTAACCTCTTTGTTGAACCTCTGGGGATATGGCAGTGGAGGTGTGATGCTCTTTCCTATTTGCTGCTGTCCCTGAGCAACTTTCTTTGAGCTATGTAGCTAGTTGTCCTTCTCTTTAAGTTTCTCAGTGCTTTTGTTTGGCATCACAACTTGCTCCTTAGCTTCATCGTCCTTTGCTTGCTTCTCATCCTCTGTTGGTTCTTTGAAGCTCTCTGCTTGTTTCCTTGTAGTGTCATTGTTGCTTATCAATGTTCTCTCACTCCTTAATTGTATTGCCTTGCACTCCTCCTTGGGATTTGGGATTGTGTCACTGGGCAGTGAGTTTGAAGGTCTCTCAACAGATACTTGCTTGGAGAGTTGCCCAATCTGCCTTTCTAGGCTCTTTAATGATGCTTCATGGTTTTTGTTTGTTATTTCCTGGTGCTTCATCATTTTTTCTATCAAGGTCTCTAAATTGGTGAGTCTTTGAGGTTCAGGTGGTGCTTGTGGTGGGTTGTGAGATGTGGGTTGTGGGTGGTAAACATTTTAGTTGGTGGAATGGTTATTGGATTGGTACTGATTGAGATTAGGGTAGTTGTCTTGAGGTTTTCTGTATGTGTTTTGGTTAGTCTGCTGCTGGTTGTAGTTTTAGTTGTTTCTTTGGTTGTTTTGGTTTGAATTCCTCTGCCATGGTTGTTGGTTTTGGTTGTGAGTGTCTCCCCATCTGAGGTTGGGGTGATTTTTCCATGAGGGGTTGTAGGTATCACCATAGAATTCATTTGGGCTTGAATGCATGTACTGGACTTGTTCCTGCTGTTGCTCCTCTTGGATTTCTTCATTTTGCCCCCATGTGGCTGATGGTTGGCTGGTGTTAACTGCTGCAACTTGAAGGCCATCAATCCTCTTAGTCATTTGCTCAAATTGTTGTTGAATTTGCTGCTGCATTAATTTGTTTTGAGCCAGGATTGAATCCACTCCTTCTAGTTCCATTACTCCTCTCCTTTGTGATGGTTGGCGGCCTCTTTGATGAGCAAAGAAATATTGGTTGTTGGCCACCATATCAATGAGTTCTTGAGCCTCCTCTGCAGTTCTCATGAGTTGCAAGGAGCCTCCAGCTGAATGATCCAAAGCTTCCTGGGATTTCAGTGTTAAGCCTTCATAGAAGTTCTGCAGCTTCTCCCACTCATTAAACATGGCAGGGGGACATTTCCTGATTAGAGCCTTGTACCTCTCTCATGCCTCATAGATGGGTTCAGCCTCCATTTGTGTAAATGTTTGTACCTCAGCCTTCAACCTTATAATCCTCTGAGGTGGGTAAAACTTGGCAAGAAACTTGGTTACCAAATCATCCCAGTTATTGATGCTGTCCCTTGGAAAAGATTCCAACCATTGAGTGGCCTTGTCCCTGAGAGAAAATGGGAATAGCATCAGTTTGTAACTGTCAGGAGGCACTCCATTAGTTTTGACAGTGTTGCATATCCTCAAGAAAGTGGACAAATGTTGGTGTGGGTCTTCAAGTGGTCCTCCACCAAAAAGAGCAATTGTTCTGAACCAAAGTGATGAGTTGTGGCTTGAGTTCAAAATTGTTAGCATTGACATTTGGAGCCAAGATGCTGCTCCCACAATGTCTAGGATTTGCAAAGGTATAGGAAGCCAAAACTCTCCTCTGGGGTGGGTTGTCATTGTTGTTGTCTGCTCCACCTGGTGGATTGGTTGAATGTTCCTCCATCTCTTGGAATTCTTCGTCTGATTCCTCTTCTCCAACAATGTTTTTCCCTCTTTCAGCTCTTCTTAACCTCCTGAGAGTTCTTTCATCTTGTTCATGAAAATTGGGTATGGTTCTTCTTGTACCTGACATACAAGCAGAGCATGAGAAATGCACAAAACCAGTGACACTTCAATCTACTGCTAGATTGAAGTGTTAGTTAGTTTAAGCAAAAAATCAAACAGTTAGTGGGTTAATCAAAATTAAAGAAAAAGTGCTTGATCTAGATCACCACCTCACTTAATCATTGTCAATCTAATCAATCCCCGGCAACGGCGCCAAAAACTTGATGAGTAATTTTGGTGAAACAATGAATTTCTCCCAAAACACACAAATCTAACCGGCAAGTGTACCGGGTCGTATCAAGTAATAAAAACTCACGGGAGTGAGGTCGATCCCATAGGGATTGAAGGATTGAGCAATTTTAGCTTAGTGGTTAATTTAGTCAAGCGAATCACGATTTGGTTGAGTGTTTTGTGATTTGCAGAAATTAAATTGCATGGAAGTAAAGAGAACAGGGAATTAAAGTGCTGAATCTTAAAGAACAAGAAATTAAATAGCAGAAACTTAGAATGCAAGAAATGTAAATTGCGGAATCTTAAAGTGCAAGAAATATAAACGGCTGGAATTGTAAAGGGAATTGGGGATTGGATTTGCAGAATTTAAACAAGGAAAAGTAAATTGCATCAAGCAGAGAAGTAGAAGAAGGTTTGGGTTAGATTGGATCTTGAAGCAGAAAAGTAAATGAACATGAAAACAGTAAACAGAATGTAAATTGGAATTTCAGATCTCAGGGGTCCAGAGACTAGAAAACCAGGTCTAGATCTCACTACCTTCCTTGATCCAACAAGAACAATTGCAAGGGAAAAGTAAATTGCAAAGAAAATAGATGAAGAACAATTAACCCAAACTGAAATTCAATTAAGCAGTAAATAAACAGAGAGATCCAAGGATGAGATTGAAACAAAATTTCTTCAATTCTTCAACCCAAGATCCAAGACAATTGTAATAGAAATTGAAAGCAATAAAACTGAGAGGAAGAGAAGTGAATTCTCCTTCCCCAAGACAAAGAAATTAAAGATCACTCAATATCCAAAGCTCTCCGAAAACTATTATGAAAATTCCCAAAAGAAAGCTCCCCGAAGAACTTGAATTCTATCCTATTTATACACTTTCTTCCAATGATCTTCAAGCCTTGAGTTGGGCCTTTGCTCTTGGTGGAATTGGGTTGAAAGAGGCCTTGGTTGATTGCTCTTGAAGTTTGGAGAAGAACCAAAGTGAACCAATTGAACCGGGTTGGAGTTTTACAAAAGTTGGACCAAAAGTTTGAGCAAAAGTTAGGGGCTAACTTTTGCCCAAACTTTTTATATCAGCACCCATATCCAGCTGATACCAACGTTGGTGCCAAAGTTAGGGGTCTAACTTTGGCCCCAACGTTGGCCTTACCTTGTGCACTTGTGGCGCCAACGTTAGCCACCAAGTTAGGGGCTAACGTTGGCGCAAACTTTTGCTCCTCCCCTTGTGATTTTCATGTGCCAACGTTAGCCACCAAGTTAGGGGCTAACGTTGGCGCAAACTTTTGGTGCCCAGGGAGGTTTTCTTCATGCCAACGTTAGCCTCAAAGTTAGGGACTAACGTTGGCGCAAACTTTTGGTGCCCAGGGGTGATTTTCATGTGCCAACGTTAGCCTCAAAATTAGGGGCTAACGTTGGCGCAAACTTTTGGTACCCAGGGAGTGATTTTCAAGTTCCAACGTTAGCCCAAAAGTTAGGGGCTAACATTGGGGCTAACTTTTCACCCAAAAGTTTGTGCAAAAGTTTGAGGCTAACTTTAGGTCCAGCTTTTTGCTTCCTGGTTCAATTTCACTTATTCCATTGTCTTCTCTTTACTCCTAGCTATTCCTTCTTGCTTCAACCTTTCTCCAAGCTTTCTTCACCTATCATTAATCAACCAAACACATCAAAGCTATGCTTAAAATCATGAGATATTCATTCTTTCATAATATGTAACAATTATAGTATAAAACCTCATGAAATAGCATGAATTCATACATGGTTGATTAAATCAAAGGAAACATGAAAATCTACCCAATTAGCTTGCTTATGGCTCAAGAAAGTGCATAATTCTAATGAAAACAAAAGAAAAAGACTAGTTAAAATAGGCTAAGATGACTTGTCATCAATTATTCCACCTCTGATTTTCCTGATTGTCTCTGCCTCCTCTGTTGTTATTGTCCCTCCAATTCTGGTTAGAATTGTCTTGCCATCCATGGCTGTAATTACCACCTTGATTGTACCCTTGGTTGGGGCGGTCATAGAAGTTATGAGTGGCTGCCACGGTGTTGTCTTCCTACTGGAGCTGCAGACATTCATCAGTATAATGGCTATAATCAGCACAGACTCCACAAACTCTCTGTGGGACTAACTGTTGGCTTTGTTGTGGTGGAGAAGGTTGAGCTTGCTGAACTTGTTGTTGATTCAATTGCATCTGCTTCAGCAAGTTGGTCATTTCACAGATACTCTGAGTTAGAGCAACAGTCTCTCTGCTAGAGGATACTTCTGCAACGGCTTTTGAACGGCCTTATTTCTGCCTGTGATTCCGAGTGGATTCCGCTAAGTCACTGATCAATTTCCATGCCTCATCAGTGGTCTTGTACTTTTTCATTGACCCATTGCTAGCACTTTCTGATGTGGTCTTATCTTGGGGCCTCATGCCCTGTGTGACATAACCGAGTAACACTATCTTGTCAATCATATGGTAGGCGCATGCTTCCAGAAGATTATTGAAGCACTCCCAGTATTCATAGAGAGTCTCAGATTTGTCCTGAACAATCATGGAAATATCTTTCCTTAGTTTATCAGTAACTTCAGCTGGAAAGAATTTTTCCAAGAATTCTCTTCTAAGTGTATCCTAGTCGGATACAGTTGCTGCGGGGTGAGTGTAGTACCACTCTCTTGCCTTTCCCTCAAGAGAAAACGGGAAAGCCTTTAGCAAAATTGAAGTTTCATCTGCACCATCACGCCTGACAGTAGAACAGGCTGCTTGAAAATCTCTCAGGTGCTTGATAGGCTCTTGAGCAGGTAAGCCATGAAACTTGGGCATCAAATTGAGCAGTGCAGTCTTTATTTCAAAGTCTGTAGCCACCGCTGGGTGATGCGCTTGAAACAGTTGCATTGTAAAATCAGGGGCTCCAGCCTCCTGGATAGTAACTCTCCTAGGTGCTGCCATGTCACCTACACGTAAATCAACTGAATCAGTAGAACGAGGGCTGGTTTCTTCCTCAAACGACGTTTCAGATCCGCCCTCTGAGAGGACTAACCAACGCCGAGCTTGGCTTATTCGTGAAATAGTTCTTTCAATCTCAGGATCGAATACTGGCAAGCTTGGATCAGGAAGTGAACGCGTCATCTAGCGAAAGAAATAAGCAACTCATAGTAGCAAGATAAAATAAAATGCAAATAAATAAATTCCAATTAATAACTTTAGCACTCTATTGCAACTCCCCGGCAACGGCGCCAAAAATTGACGTGGCGGAAATTGGCGAATTAAGAATTGTTATAAGATATGCGTTGCAAGTATAGTTCTTAACCAACCAGAAATCCACTTATCAATTTAGAAGGGTTATCACAAAAATTAAAATTAAAATACTGGGAGTATGAATCCCAGGTCGTCTCCCAACGAGTTGCAGAAAGGTGTGCTATTTTATTAATCAGATGTTTTCAAAAAGAGTTTGAGTTGAATAAACAGGAAATTGAATTGGAGAAATTAAGTAATTTAAATAAAAGCCTCGACTGGGAGTAGATTAGTTGGAAGCCCTATTCTTGTTGCAGTACTCTCAAGATTAATTGATAATTGAAGGTTGTTCTGTTTAGTTATCCCTTACTAGGTAAGGGAAAGTCAAACAAGTTGGAATGCTGTTTCTATTCACAAGTCCCAATCCGCTTACTTGGAAGGACTGGCGTTAGTGACTAGAGAGCAATCCAATAATAAACCCAATTACAATTTCTCCTTTGAGCATTCTGATGCGCATAAACTTGTTATGCTACGATTTAGGAAATTGCACGATCGGCAAAATTCCTTCCGGTAAGTGCACCGGTTATCGTCAAGTAAAAACTCACAATAGAGTGAGGTCGAATCCCACAAGGATTGGTTGAGTGAGCAATTCGGATTAGAAGTATGTTCTAGTTGAGCGGAATCAAGATTTAGATGAGAATTGCGGAATGTAAAATTGCATGAATTAAAGAGCGAGAAGCTAAATTGCTGAAATTAAAAGGGATGGGGGTGATTGCATGAATTTAATTGCAGAATGTAAAGAGAAAGTGGTAAATCAGAAATGAGGAGTTCATTGGGTGTTAGGAGATATTGAGATCTCCGAATCAAAACAACTTTTATCCCTTCCTCAACCAATGCATTCATTGAATTTTTCTTGGCAATCTTATATGATTGGATCCCAATCCCTTGGCTCACCAATTCTCTCTAAAAACAAACAAATTCCCAATCCCTTGGTTTAAATGTTCATAAGAAGAGATGATGCTCGATCACTGATTATACCACACAGTTTCATGAACCACAATTTGGTAGGATTACATGTCACAATATCCATCCAAACCCCAATCCAATTCACTGTGAGAAAGCTTCTCTAGCATGAATCCTCCATTCCTTTCCCAAGGTTCCGAAGGATTCCAATTATGAGTAGTTTCTTTCCCAAGACAACTACCCAATGGAATTAGATCGAGAAGCTTTCTAACAAAATTCAAGAGAAAAGATTGAAGAAGAAGATAAAACTATTATTGATTCATTGAATTACAATAGAGCTCCCTAACCCAATGAAAGGGGTTTAGTGAGTCATAGCTCTGAATTCAATTACAAAACTAAAAGAAAATGATCCAAAGTTCTCCGTGTGTCCAAACTTCCCCCTCAGGGGCTGGATTCCCCCTCAATCCCCCGTGTCTCAAATGCAGAAACTAAGGCCTTTAAATAGGCTCCCTAAATTACAAAATGAAAATGAAATTCAAAGCAAATTACAATCAAATGAAAATAAACTATTCTAGATGATTCTTGTGGCCTTGATTTGGTGTTGTTGATGGGCCTTGCTTGCTTGAAGGGTAGAGTGACATAATTGATCCAAAAAGGATAATGATCCATTAAACTACACTCAAACGTTGCACCCCCCTTTCTTGAGTCGTCACTTTGTTCTCTTGTCAACCTTGCCAATTTGATGCCAAATATAGACTATTATACCTCGTTGGAAAGCTATGGATGTCAGATTTCTAACGCAACTGGAAGCACCTCAATTGGATCTCTATAGCTCAAGTTATGCTTGATTGAAGGTGACAAGGTTGCTGGTTGGTTTGACAGCGTTTAAGCCAACGTTTAAGTCACTTAAACGTGCTCGAAAATGCCAATTTTGGGAGCTCAGTTGCATTGTCCACCCCATACTTTTATACATCGTTGGAAAGCTCTGGATGTCTACTTTCCAATGCAACTGGAAGCGCATCATTTGGAGTTCTACAACTCGAGTTATACTCCATGGAAGGTGAAGAGGTCAGCTGGCCTGATTGCATGTTGGTACTATGCTCTTCTATGCACATTACGGGGCTGTTTTCTCCCTCAATTTTTAGTATCCACCATGCATGCCATATATGCTTGGAAAGCTCTAGATGTCTTCTTTCCAATGCATTTTGAATCACCTCATTTGGAGTTTTGTAGCTCAAGTTATTTATGTTTGAAGAAGGCATGGTCAAGCTGTTCCATATAACACGTTTAAGCTCCAGTTTAAGCTTAAACTGGAGCTTAAACGCTGGCACTCCCTGGAGGCACAAGCTCGAGCACGTTTAAGCTTCAGTTTAAGGTTAAACTGAAGCTTAAACGTGGAAATGAGAAAGCAACCCTGGAGGAGAAAAAATAGTCGAACACGTTTAAGCTCCAGTTTAAGGTTAAACTGGAGCTTAAACGTGGAAATGCTCCCTGGTGCATTTCTAATTCTGGCGTTTAACTTCCAGTTTAAGGTTAAACTGGAGGTTAAACGCCACTTTCAGCATTTCCTTAGCTCTCATGGTTTTGGCGTTTAAGCTCCAGTTTAAGCTTAAACTGGAACTTAAACTCCACATGTGATATTCAAGCTTCCTTTATTGATTTTGTTGCTTCCTTGCCTAGCCTCTTCTTCCCTGAAATCATCCAAACAACTGCATCAAAGTCTTGCAAAATTTCATGAGAAATCTTTCATTCATAGCATTCAAGGAATATAACTAAAAACTCATGGAATTTGCATCAAAATCTTCATGTTTGAATGATTTAAGACAAGCATGACTATTTGGCCCAAATGATTACTTAAGGCTCAAGAAAATGCATAAAACAACTAAAAATAACAGAAAAATGCTAGTGAAACTAGCCTAAGATGCCTTGGCATCACAACACCAAACTTAATACTTGCTTGTCCCTAAGCAAGTCCTGAGTTACTTGAGAAGAAAGTATGAAACAGAAAGCAATTACATTGGCTATATTAGTAAGCACTTGAAGTTCATCAGAAGGGTTTTACGCAGAAAGTTGCAGCATCACTTTTTCATTCTTATCAAGTAAGATTATCACTTTTTCATTGCATCCATCAAACACTGCTATGGCCCCTTGTTATTCTTATGTCCTTGGCACTTTTCTCTTCTTTGTTTTTCTTTTCCTTAGAGCTCCTTTGCTCCTTGTTTGCTCAGTGTCATGTGTTGCACAAGCCTTTGGCATTTTCTTTTTCTTATCAGTGCACTACACATATCCACTACAGGCATTTTAGTTCACATTTCTTCTTGAGACATTGGTGCCCAGCACCTCTTTGTGTGACTAAATGTTTTGTATTTAGGTTGCTCTTGATAATGGACTTTTGGTTGATAATCCCGGGTTAGTTAACCCAAGTTACCAAGTGTTGAAACACTCCTCAGAACCTATTCATCCAAGCATATCCTTAATACATAAACACCACAGGCATTTGTCTCAGAAGTTCAAACCATTGGTGCCTAGCTTATTTTCTCAATTTTTTTTGCTTTTTTTTTTGGTTGCCCTTTTTCAGTGGCTTTTTCTTCTTCTTTTTCTTTCTTTTTCATGGCCAAAGACATTTATTCATCAAGATCCATAGACAGTTTTCAAATTCTACACAAAAAATGATAATTCTACACTCAATTTCCAGTGATCTGACTAAACAATCAAGCATGCATACCACCACTTAATTCTACTTGATTTGTCACTAATTGAGCCAAGTTACTTTTGTTCAAACTTTTCTTTTATTTTTGGAAACAGAACAAGCATGGCAAGCATACATTTAAGCAAGTGAAGTTTATCCAGACACTTAGACTATCACTTATTTGGAAATTAAACAAACAGACAAACAAAAACTGCAATGACTCAAACTTAAAGCAGGGGTGCATGCAAACTTCCAATATCAGCAATTCAAAGTACAAGCAATTAAGTGACAATACAACCTTTTAGCATCTTCTTTGTTGTTCATCATCCTTCCTAGCCTTGGTGTTCTCTTTGATGATGATGTATATTCCTTCCATGAGATTGATTGTCTTCCTGCAAAGCTATTAGAAGTTGCGTGTTCCCCAAGCACTTTGAGAATTGGTTAGCATGCATGTATGTTTGTAGGCCTCTGAACTTAGATTGGTGTGTGAACACCAAACTTAGTTCCTTGCCATATGCAGCAATTTTGATCATATGGAGAAAACCTCATGTGCTTTTATTAAGAAAATAACTATGAACTAGAAATTAAACTATTGTTTAAGTAGTTTCCCTGATTGGTTGGAGCTAGTGACTAGTCATGCTGAGGTAGAAATGTGCTTTTAATGAAGTTTTTGGTGGAACACCAAACTTAGAATCTCACATTCACCCTTGAATTGTTTTGGTGTGCAACACCAAACTTAGCTCCTTGCAATACAGATAAATCTACTTAACTCTTTTATTGAAATAACTACAAAAGAAAAACTACCTTTGGTTGGGTTGCCTCCCAACAAACGCTCGTTTACTGTCATTAGCTTGACATGCTGTTCCTGACTTTCTTCCTCTTCCTCCAGTTTGTTAAGAGGAATGACTTCAAGTGGATAAAGGAGCTAGTTAGTGCCCCTTGTTGTGAATGCCTCTTTCCAGCAAGCTTTCCCTTGTGATTGGCTTGAGTGAACTTGCTTGTTGGCTCAGGAGTTGGATTGTTCTTCGACCTTCTCTTCTTCATGGATATGGTCCTTTGTTTCTCGGTCACAATCCTCATTTTGGTGCTTGTTTCTACTGCCTTCACATCCTTGATCTCAGAACTTGGTTGTTGTTGGACAGTTGGAGTATCCTGTTCATCAAAAGCTTCCTGAATTTGTGGTTCAATGAACCCTTCCTCTTTGCAACTCTCTGTTTCATTGGAGTGTGATCTCCCTTGATTGACTTTCTCCCTTTCTTGTTCTTCTGATTCCTCCCTTGGGTTTGCCATGGTATCACTAGAAGAATTGTGGGTAGGGATTTGCTTTGATAGATATCCAATTTGTGCTTCTAGCTTTTGAATGGCAGCACCTTGATTTTGTAAGTTGGATATCACTTCTTCCTTAAAGCTTTTCAAATCAGCCACATCTCTGCCCATAGTTGCAAGCATTCCTTCTATCCTGGTTAACTGATCATGAAGTGATTGGTTCGGATTGGGTTGATGAGGTTGATTATCTTGGCTGTGATATGGTGGCTGGGAGTATGTGTTTTGTGTGGGCTGATAGAGTCTTTGGTTGGAGTGTTGGTAGTGGTATGACTCTTGTGTGTAGTGGAATGAGTCTTGTGGATAGTGAAATGAATTGTATGAATTTGAGAAGGAATTTTGTGCTGAGAAATGCTCAAGTGATGAAGAATTTGGATATGTAAAACTAGGAGGTGAGGTTGGATAATTCAGAGGTGATGGCTCTTGATGAATGGGGTGTGAATAAGTGAAATCTCTTTGGTTTTGATCTTCCCAGCCACAACTTGAGTAGTGATCAAATTCACCAAAACATGGACCATTTTGTGGCTCTGGGAAGTACCCCGTTTCCTGTTCCTGATACTCCCACCCACCATGAGCATAATAACATGAATCATTCTGTGGTGGTGGAGAGTTTCTCATGAATTTTGATTGACCAAAAGATGATGGATACTCCTTTCTTTTTTGCAATGTGCTCAGTCTCAAACAATACTCATCCAAAGATAGTGGAAATTCCATAATGAGGCAATATCACAAACAGCTAGTGGTTAGTATGCTAACAAGTGAATAAGCAAAGAAAACAAATTAAAATTTGCAGAAATTAGCAGTAATAAACTGAAACAAAAACTATTAACAAAAGAAAAGAAAAATTGCTCAATCTAGTTAACTTCCAATTGGAGAATTGTCAATCGAAAACCAATCCCCGGCAACGGCGCCATAAACTTGATGCGCATAAACTTGTTATGCTACGATTTAGGAAATTGCACGATTGGCAAAATTCCTTCCGGCAAGTGCACCGGTTATCGTCAAGTAAAAACTCATAATAGAGTGAGGTCGAATCCCACAAGGATTGGTTGAGTGAGCAATTCGGATTAGAAGTATGTTCTAGTTGAGCGGAATCAAGATTTAGATGAGAATTGTGGAATGTAAAATTGCATGAATTAAAGAGTGAGAAGCTAAATTGCTGAAATTGAAAGGGATGGGGGTGATTGCATGAATTTAATTGCAGAATGTAAAGAGAAAGTGGTAAATCAGAAATGGGGGGTGTTAGGAGATATTGAGATCTCCGAATCAAAACAACTTTTATCCCTTCCTCAACCAATGCATTCATTGAATTTTGCTTGGAAATCTTATATGATTGGATCCCAATCCCTTGGCTCACCAATTCTCTCTAAAAACAAACAAATTCCCAATCCCTTGGTTTAAATGTTCATAAGAAGAGATGATGCTCGATCACTGATTATACCACACAGTTTCATGAACCACAATTTGGTAGGATTACATGTCACAATATCCATCCAAACCCCAATCCAATTCACTGTGAGAAAGCTTCTCTAGCATGAATCCTCCATTCCTTTCCCAAGGTTCCGAAGGATTCCAATTATGGGTAGTTTCTTTCCCAAGACAACTACCCAAAGGAATTAGATCGAGAAGCTTTCTAACAAAATTCAAGAGAAAAGATTGAAGAAGAAGATAAAACTATTATTGATTCATTGAATTACAATAGAGCTCCCTAACCCAATGAAAGGGGTTTAGTGAGTCATAGCTCTGAATTCAATTACAAAACTAAAAGAAAATGATCCAAAGTTCTCCGTGTGTCCAAACTTCCCCCTCAGGGGCTGGATTCCCCCTCAATCCCCCGTGTCTCAAATGCAGAAACTAAGGCCTTTAAATAGGCTCCCTAAATTACAAAATGAAAATGAAATTCAAAGCAAATTACAATCAAATGAAAATAAACTATTCTAGATGATTCTTGTGGCCTTGATTTGGTGTTGTTGATGGGCCTTGCTTGCTTGAAGGGTAGAGTGACATAATTGATCCAAAAAGGATAATGATCCATTAAACTACACTCAAACGTTGCACCCCCCTTTCTTGAGTCGTCACTTTGTTCTCTTGTCAACCTTGCCAATTTGATGCCAAATATAGACTATTATACCTCGTTGGAAAGCTATGGATGTCAGATTTCTAACGCAACTGGAAGCACCTCAATTGGATCTCTATAGCTCAAGTTATGCTTGATTGAAGGTGACAAGGTTGCTGGTTGGTTTGACAGCGTTTAAGCCAACGTTTAAGTCACTTAAACGTGCTCGAAAATGCCAATTTTGGGAGCTCAGTTGCATTGTCCACCCCATACTTTTATACATCGTTGGAAAGCTCTGGATGTCTACTTTCCAATGCAACTGGAAGCGCATCATTTGGAGTTCTACAACTCGAGTTATACTCCATGGAAGGTGAAGAGGTCAGCTGGCCTGATTGCATGTTGGTACTATGCTCTTCTATGCACATTACGGGGCTGTTTTCTCCCTCAATTTTTAGTATCCACCATGCATGCCATATATGCTTGGAAAGCGCTAGATGTCTTCTTTCCAATGCATTTTGAATCACCTCATTTGGAGTTTTGTAGCTCAAGTTATTTATGTTTGAAGAAGGCATGGTCAAGCTGTTCCATATAACACGTTTAAGCTCCAGTTTAAGCTTAAACTGGAGCTTAAACGCTGGCACTCCCTGGAGGCACAAGCTCGAGCACGTTTAAGCTTCAGTTTAAGGTTAAACTGAAGCTTAAACGTGGAAATGAGAAAGCAACCCTGGAGGAGAAAAAATAGTCGAACACGTTTAAGCTCCAGTTTAAGGTTAAGCTGGAGCTTAAACGTGGAAATGCTCCCTGGTGCATTTCTAATTCTGGCGTTTAACTTCCAGTTTAAGGTTAAACTGGAGGTTAAACGCCACTTTCAGCATTTCCTTAGCTCTCATGGTTTTGGCGTTTAAGCTCCAGTTTAAGCTTAAACTGGAACTTAAACTCCACATGTGATATTCAAGCTTCCTTTATTGATTTTGTTGCTTCCTTGCCTAGCCTCTTCTTCCCTGAAATCATCCAAACAACTGCATCAAAGTCTTGCAAAATTTCATGAGAAATCTTTCATTCATAGCATTCAATATAACTAAAAACTCATGGAATTTGCATCAAAATCTTCATGTTTGAATGATTTAAGACAAGCATGACTATTTGGCCCAAATGATTACTTAAGGCTCAAGAAAATGCATAAAACAACTAAAAATAACAGAAAAATGCTAGTGAAACTAGCCTAAGATGCCTTGGCATCACATTCCAACTCAAGGGTTCCTTTCAATCAACTCCCCATCAAGTTAGGGAACTACTCGCTCATTGTGAATGTGGAATTCATAACATAGAAAAGAGAATTAAAGAAAGACATGATAAATAAAACTCAAAGGAATCAATTTAAAATAAAAGTAACTCTTGTACTAATAAATTCTAAAATAATCCAATAGTAAAATTGAGTAAATTAAAGGACATGGAAGAGTAAAGCCAAGTAAAGAAAACGAACTAGAATGACGAAGTCTTGATGAGGTAATAACTCTTCTCAATATCCCAATGCAAAGAGCAAAATAAAATCCTAAGGACTATGAATGTGTAGAGAGAAAAACCTAGAGGAGGAGTAAAAACTAGATCTAAAAACTAAAAACTGTGTAGAATGAATGTTGTTGTTGGTTTCTGCATGTTCTCTGGCTCTAGTCTGCTTTTTCGGGCCGAGAACTGGGTCAAAGTAGGGCCCAAAATTGCCCCCAGCGAATTCTGCAGATTATGCAGATCGCGCACGTCACGCGATCGCGTCATTCATGCGGACGCATCATTCGGCGTTTTCCTTGCCACGCGGGCGCGTCGTCCACGCCTCCACGTCACTTGTGCTATTCCAATCCGTGCGGTTGCGTGAGCCATGCGGCCGCGTCACTGCGATTTCCTCTCTTTTGCGCGGTCGCGTGAGCCATGCGGCCGCGTCACTTCTCACTGGTCATCTCCTCAACTTCTTGTGTTCCTTCCATTTTTGCAAGCTTCCTTTCCAATCTCCAACTCATTCATGCCCTATACAGCCTGAAACACTTAACACACAGATCACGGTATCGAATGGAATAAAGGAGAATTAAAATGCGTAATTAAAAGTCTCTTAGGAAGCAACTTTTTAATCATGTGATAATTTTAGGAAGGAAATATAAATGCATGCTAATCACATGAATAAGTGGGTAAAGATCATGATAAAACCACACAATTAAACACATTATAAACCATAAAATAGTGGTTTATCAACCTCCCCACACTTAAACATTAGCATGTCCTCATGCTTAGTTGAAGGAGATAGAATAAATGAGTAAGAACATGTAAAACTAATGCAATGCAATGCAACCTATATATGTAAGTGCAACTATATGATTCTTGTCCACTTGATCAATAGTAAATAAGCTCTTCAAAACAATCACAAATCAAATTCCACTAATTCAATTCTCATGCAGTAAGAACAGATAAAAATGCAAGAAGGTAGCTCATGAAAGCAGGGAACATAGAATTGTAAGCATTGCACCCTCACTGATGATGTATGTACGCTCTAATCTCTCTAGTGTATAGGAAACATGTTTTTCACATATCTCACATAATAAGGAAGGAAAAGTAAAACCATGCAATTAACATGAATAAGTGAGTGAAGGATTGAATAAATCACTTAAATTAGGCACAAAATATATCATAAAATATGGGTTTATCAACCTCCCCACACTTAAACAATAGCATGTCCTCATGCTAAATCCAAGATAAAGAGTAAGGTTAAAGTTAAAGTGGTGGAATCTCATGCAATGCAATCTATTCTAAATGCAACTACCTAAATGAATCATGCAATTCTAATTGTCATTCACTTGTATATAAAACTTACATGTAGTTGAACTAATTCACATTCTCAAGGAGTCATATATGCATAGCCAAACCTTAGATAATGTTAAAGCACTTTTACAATTGAGATGGGAAAAAAAATAATTTATAAACTTGCAAGACAATTAACAATTTAAGCAGAGATATATGTTGATGAGCTATTGAACCCTCACTGGATTTTGTGTTTACTCTCTAGTCACTCAGTGTTTATTGGGTTAATCACTCCATTCTTCTTTTTATCCTTACTTTCTATGACTTTGTTCTTCATCTAACCAATCAAGAATTATAGAATACAGACATACAAAAAATTATGAGGTCTTTATTTAAGGTTGTAATGGGGCCAAGGTAAAGGTAAGGGTGTATGTATAAGGCTAAGTGAGCTAATAAGTGAATTCTTGATTAGTCTAAGATCTCACCTAACATACATATTTATAAAGCAAAGCTTCTTTACCTATTTACCCAATTTATTTTCACTTTGTATTGCAAGCTCATATATTAACTTTAACTTTTGTCCCATGTGCATTGATTCTTTTTTATTTTGCAATTGGGGAATTTTTGTATCCTCTTTATTTAAATAGAATTTTTTTTAGTGCACATGGTAATTCAATTGTTTTGATTTCACATGAGTATGCTTCCCAAAACTTTTATTTTGAAATGTCTTTATTCATTTTAACTTTCTACCTTTGTTTTTATCATCCATGTTCCCATAAGGTTCCCCACACTTAAACAATACACAATTTCTATCTTAAGCTAACCAAGGATTCAACTTAGGATTTTTATTTTGTTTTTCTGCTTAAGGCTAGTAATGTGGTTTATAGAACAAGAGGGGATTAAAAGCTCAAGGGGGCTAACAAGGGTGATGTAAAAGGTAGGCTAATTTGGGATAAGTGAGCTAGAATCAAACAATGGCCTCAATCACTTTCTTGGTATGTATCTATATTCTATAATTGGACATATAGATTAAAACAAAGTAAAGAACATCAGAATAAAAAAGAAGGGCAAAACACATAGGAATAAAATATTATGGTTTGAATGTAACCATACAATTAAGCTCAAAACTCACAGGCTGTGTGTTCTCAAGCTCAAAAATCATATCTTAGTTATATATGTCATGCAAGTAAAAATTAAGAGTTCCCATTATTCTCAATGTAAATCTTAGGGTGGCTTTAAAGTTTTAGTGTTTCTCCTTAATGAAATATTATTAACTAACTAACATGTAATGCTATATATACAAGGTGTGTGGATTGTTTATGTTAAAGTCTCTAGTTTACTTCCTTTTTATTTTCAATTTAAACCAAACTATCATATACTAAAAGGGTAAACTATACTAATTAATCCACATATTCTATAACTAATAAGTTAGAATTGCAACTAAACTAACTGGCTAAAATATAAACTAAAGTGCAACATGCAGAAATAGAGTAGAAATACATGAAAAGAGCAATATATAAGTACTAAAAAATAAAAATAAAGATCAAAATGCAGAAAAATAACAAAATAAAATAAAAAGAGTCTGTAGTGGTTCACCAAGAAAAATACACCAGAGATGGCAACCTCCCCACACTTAAAATAAAGCATCGTCCTCGATGCTCACTCAAGCAGGATGTGAAGGAGTGTCATCACTGGAAGGATGGGTGGCTGGAGTCTCTGTTGTGGTGGTCCGAGGATCTGCCTGCTGCAGAGGAGGTGCTGACTGTATAGGAACCTCTGGGTCTGCAGCCTGAATCCGATGCAGCTCCTCCTGCTGTGATGCAGCCTGCTCCAGGCCTGCCTGCTCAGCCTCTCTCTGTGGATGGGTCTCCGCCTCATGATCATCCGCCTCCTCCTCAGATGGCTCTGATGGTGTGTCAGGCTCGGAGGGGATGTCGCCGTCAGATCGTATCATCAACTTTAGGTGCTCATAGCGTCGCTTGTTGCGACGCTCAGATCTCTCATATCGGCGCTGGTTGCGGCGCTCCATCTGTCTAGCTGCTGAAATAGGCAGTGCACGAGGTAATAAACTGGCTCTGAGGCAGGTAGAGGTGCAGTGGTGGTAGCTGGGGTAGCAGTAGATTAAGAGGGGCCAGCTGAAGGTGTGGCTGTCTCATCAGGGGCAGTGAGGAATGGAGGTCTGTAGCCCAAAGCCAGAAAGTTCCTGTTGTGACGGATAATCTTCTTGCATTCTGCAGCAAGTGGCTTCTCATCAGCATCCTCCCAAGGCACGTCAGCTCGACGGCCGAGCTGGGTAATCAGATATGGAAAGGAGAGAGTGCCTCTGACGTGGACCCTGGCCATGTAGTACCGGATGAATCGTGGCAGGTACAGGTCCTTACCCTCCATCACACACCAGAGGAGGGTGATCATAGTGGAAGGTAGCTCCGTTTCATGATTACTCGGCATAATAAAATTGCTCAGGATCTAGTGCCAGAGCCGAGCCTCATCATTTAAGTATATCCGCTTGATTCCCTTAGGCATGGTGGTGTTCTGACCCATGACCCATGGGACAGTTGGGTCAAGGGCTATCCTTGCCTTGACCGCATCCCAGTCAAACCTCATAAAGCACATGTCCTCCTCAGCTTTTTGGTAACCATCAAGCTGATCGGATTTAGGCTGAAGCTGCAGAATATCCTCAATGGCCTCTTCAATGACCAGTATCTGCTTTCCTCTTAGGTTCACTGCATCTAGGGAAGTTTTGAAGTAATTGCAGTAAAACTCTCTTACCCAAGAAGCATTGACCTCTGTCAGGTTTCTCTCCAGGAAGAACCAGCCTCTTTGTTTGATTTGATCGGAGGTGTATTGCTGGAGTTCTTCCGGAATTTTCAGAGTCTGCTCCAGGTACAGGTTCCTGGAGGTTGCAAACACCAGATACTTCAGCTCGTAGTATCTGTTTGCAAACTTAATGGGATCAGTGGCAGGGAGTAGCTGGTCAGCCTTCTCCTGCGGGGTAAAGTGTTTATCCCGCCAGGAGTCATCATGCATGATGTCCAGGATGGACATAGAGGATTCTCCTCTTTTCCGTTTGCCAGTTGTTGCCTTTCTTTTTCCTTTTCTTTGGGTGTCAGACATCCTAAAAAATAGAAATCTAGGATATAATAAAAACAGGAAAACAAGTAGGCAAATAATAAAATAAGCACATAGTGGCAAAGGAGCAGTAGAATAATGAAATGAGTTGAAGAATTGTGCATTTTGGATTGGTTCGGAATTAAAAAGCTGAGATGAGAAATTTCAATCCAAAATGTAATATAAATAGAATTCATGTTAATTAGGAAAAACCATAAACATGCCTTGAGTTAAAAAGTAAAAGTAAAGAGTGAGTCAAAAAGCAGAGGGGGGTTGTTAAAAAGTTAAAAGTGGTGTTAAATTGAAAAAGAGGTTAGAAATAAAAAATCAGTGAGTTAGTAAAAAGAAAGTCAGAGTAAGTGGCAAGATGATTGGTTTCTAAGTAACAAGAATTTCACAATTTGAAGTAACACACAACTCATATTCAAGCAAGGAAATCAAGTTGTTGATGATTCATATAGATATATCAATAACAAAAATTTGAAATCAAATCATCAATAATGTGATGTATTAATCGGGGAAACAAAAGGAATAGGAATGCTGGCCCGCGCATTCAGGAATTAGTTTGGTGAAAGCTAAGGAAAGCAAAATTGAAAATGCCAAAACCAATAAATGAATGAGAATTAAAATAATTTACAGAAAATTGGGCAGCATTCCGGCTAAAATTGGATGTTCCCGGAAAATAAATAGCAAGCAGAATAGTTCATATAAATTAAAATAAACTGCAAATAGATATAAATAATATGAACATGAAAGAGCAGTCGCAATAGCAGCATGAACAGTAAGAATATCATATGAACAATACTTAGATCACAACAACAGTAGAATTGCGAAAATTATAAATCAAGTAGCAAGAACAGCGCAATTAATCAGGCCTAGATCCACTAACCACATCCTAGGCTACCTAACCACCTAGAATCCACTACAACATGCATATCTAACTAGCCTAATTTTGAACATAAACGGAAAAATATGCAATTAACTACGAATTGAAAGAGTGGCGTTTGGCGGAACCTGGTAGGCGTATGAATGAAAGTAGGGCAGAGAGATGGTAGGGGGGTGGTTGTGGTGGTGGCTGACGCGGCGGTTGAGGGGCGGTTGGCGCGGCGGTGGTGGCTGTTCGGAGGCAGGGGGTCTTCGGGTAGTGGTAATGGGAGGGATAGGTGTTAAGGGGGGGAGGAAGGGAAGGGGTGAGGGTGTTGGTGGTGGGTTACATGGCGGTGATGGTGGCGGTTGGCGCGGTGGTGGTGGAGGGAAGAAGAGAAGAGAAGAAGAAGAAAGAGAGGGAAGGAAGAAGGGGGGTGGCGTCGCGGTCGTGGCTGGGTGATCGACGGTGGTGCGGCCGGTGGTGGTGGTTGTGGGTGGCGAGGGGTGGAGAGGGGGGTTGCAGAGAAGAGGAAAAAGAAAGGGGTGGGGGGGCACGACAGGGTAGGGTTTCGCGTCACTGGGGGTAAATGAATTTGAATCCACGCGATCGCGTGGGGCACGCGATCGCGTGGTTGGGGTGGAATGGGGGTTGACGCGATCGCGTGAGTGATGCGACCGTATGGAATGGAAAAAGGATGAATGACGCAGTCGCGTGGGGCATGCGACCGCGTCGCCAGAAATTGTGCGAAACGCACAATTCCAGTGTCGTTTTGGCGCAACTCTCTGTCTCCACTGGGGTGCCACGATATCCGTGCGACGCGGACGCATCGCTCACGCTATCGCGTGGGATGGGTGTTGTGCAAGTGACGCGATCGTGTCAGGGACGCGACCGCGTGGGTCGTTTTGTGCGAAACGCACAACAGCCGCACGATTCCAGCCCAACTTTCTGGGCATTGGATCTTTACGCCGATTTCCAGATCATGCGGCCGCGTGAATGACGCGGGCGTGTGGGAGGTGGTTTTCGCAACTGACGCGATCATATGAGCAATGCGGTCGCGTCGCACGCACGTTTTTTTTATGCAATTATGCAATTATGCAGTATGCAATGCTAATGAATAATATTCAGGGTCAATTGAAAAAAGAATAAAAATGAATAACACGAAATCAAACTGAAAAGGAAACAACCATACCATGGTGGGTTGTCTCCCACCTAGCACTTTTAGTTAAAGTCCTTAAGTTGGACATTGGATGAGCTTCCTGTTATGGTGGCTTATGCTTAAACTCATCCAGAAATCTTCACCAATGTTTGGAATGCCAACAGCCTCTGGGGTCCCAAACTAGGCATGTAAAGCTTTTGAGCAGCTTCAAATAGATTCTCAGGCTCCCAGGGTGACGAATGTCAGAATAGATTCCAGGATCCCAAACTTTGCTTTTAAATCTGCCTTCGTCTTGATCTATATTTTTCCATCCGGGCGGTTTAGATATTAGATTCTCACCAAGATAACCAAACATTTTCTGAGATCCATTCGATTGAACATGATGCCAATCCGTGCACTTTGAGTTGAAGCGTGGAACCTTATTGAACCTTGTGCACCAGTTCTGAGTGCGAGCCATTTCCCTCTTACTCGTAAAGCCGCAGAGAGCTCTAAGCTGGCCATCTGTTTCAAGCAAACCATATTCAAGTGGAAAAGTAAAGATAAAGGTTAAGGATTGTACCCACTTGAAGCTTGTATTAGGTGGTAATGGCCTTGGAGTAGGTGTTTCCAGTGGTTTTGTAAGTTCTACTCCCTTGTGCTCTTCTGTGAATTTCTCCACTTCCTTGCAGAATTCTTCAAATGCAACATCGTCCTGATCAAAGTCTTCTATGTCTTCCTCATCACTCAAGTCATAAGCTGGAGGTTGAGAGAAATCTACCTCTGCATCTTCTTCGTATTCACTTGGATAAGGTTCTTCAATCTCAGAGAATTCACTTGTGGATGCAAGTTCATTACTAGGAGAACCTGACTTGTGACTATCATCATCAAGGAGATTTGCTTCTTGGATTATTCCGTCTAGTTCTTCATAAAAGACTTGCCTTGGGGGTTGTGCACTATCCTCCTTAGCATCAATTGTAACGTCCTTGATAGAATTTTCCACAACTCTGGATTCCCATGGAAGTTCAGCGTCTCCTAAGTCTTCAACCAACTCTTCTTCATTTATAATGATAGCTTCCTCTACTTGTTCCAGTATGAAGTCACGCTCTGTTTTATCCACTGAAGTTTCTAGTATCTCCTTCATGTTACGCTCTTCATTAGATTGTCCACATGGGGTTGTGGGAGGTCCTTGAATGCCCGAACGTCTAGAAGATAATTGACTTATTGCTTGCTCCAGTTGATGAAGGGTTGTTTGAAGTTGATCTAGTGTTTCCTTGAGGCGAGCCTGTGATTCTGGAGGTGATGGATTTGGACATGGTACGTAGGGAAGTGGTGGTGTTTGGGAGTAATCGGATTGGGATTGGGGTAAATAAGGATCATATGGTGGTGAATGGTGAAAAGGAACTTGTGAGTGTGGTGGTTCAAAGCTACGTTGAGAGGGTGGTCTATAAGCACAGGGTGGGGCTTGTTGGTAGTTACAGGGTGGTCCACCATATCTATTAGCTTGGTATGCATTGTAGAATGGTCTTTGTCCATGATATCTTGGAGGGTGTTGTTGCCTAAAGGGTTGATCAAATCATCTTGGCTCCATCCATCTTTGATTTCTCTGTCATTGATGCATATTCCTGTTATAGCTTTCACTCCTTTCAACAATATTAGAACCAAACTTAAAGCGAGAGGGGTGAGAATTCATAGTAGCTAATAAAAATTAAAAAGCAAAATAAAATAAATAAATAGGCAAAATAAAATATTTACAATAACCAATAATAAGGCACACGTTTGTAGATTCCTGGCAACGGCGCCATTTTGACGTTAGGATTTTTGTTGGTAAAGAATTTTATAAAAAATAGTCGCGTTGTAGATATAGTTTCTAAACCGACAGAAATCCCTTCGTACAAACGTTTTGGTTGGCACAAGTAACAAACCTCTTTAAAATTAATAACCGAAGTATTTAAACCTCGGGTCGTCATCTCAAGGAACTGCAGGGAGGTATGTTCTTACTATTGGTTATGAAGATTGTAAATTGCGGCTTTGAAAGTAAGGAACAAGTAATTTGAATGACAAGTAAAATAAATAAATAACTGTAAAAGACACTTTTGGCAAGGTATCAGAAATTGGAAGTCCTATCCTAGTTATCCTTATCAATGGAGACGAGAATTGAATCTTAATCCCACTTAGTTAGCCTTTACTAAAACAAGGGAAGATCAAGTGGATTAATTAGTCTAATCTTCAGGTTCTAGTCAATTCCTAAGAAAGGAGTGGAATTATTGAAGTTGAATTCAATTAGCAAAGATAACAATTATCGATCACGTTGAGTTTGATAACTCCTGAGTTACTGATTTCTTAACCAAGACCAAAAGGGGAAAAGTAAATCTACTCGAATAAAAATATCTTCAGGTTGGAAGTAGCAGTAACATAAACAAAAGAGAGCAATCATAAACTGAAATAACTCAAATAACATTAATTAAGAGAATTATCTGTAACATAGAAAAGTTCATAAATTAAATTGAGAAGATAATAAAAAGGAAAGTTGAACCTGATAAAAAGGGACAATCATGAAAGCAAGAAAAATCCTAAATCCTAATCATAAGAGAGAGAGGAGAGAACCTCTCTCTAAAAACTACATCTAAATCATCAAAAGTAAATAATTGGAGACTCTCCTTTGAATGGATGCATTCCCCCACTTTATAACCGCTAATCTGTGCTTTCTGTACTTGGATCTGGGCCAAAAAGGGCTTCAGAAATTGCTGGGAGCGTTTTCTATAATTTCTGGTGCATGGCCTCTGTCACGCGTCTGCGTGGGTCACGCGATCGCGTCATCTGGAGTTTTCCTTATCACGCGTTTGCTTCGGTCATGCGTTCGCATCATCTGCGTTCTGCTCAAGGTGCGCGTTCGCGTCATTCACGCATTTGCGTCGCGCTCTCTTCGCGCTGGGCATGCGGCCGCGTCGTCCACGCGTTTGCGTTGCTGCCAGTTTCTTCAAAAACTCTATTTTGTGCTTTCCTTCCATTTTTGTATGTTTCCTTTCCATCCTTTAAGTCATTCCTCCCTTAGAATATCTGAAACTACTCAACACACAAATCACGGCATCGAATGGTAATAAAGGGTATTAAAATAATTATTCTTAAAGCATAGGAAACATGTTTTTCACATATCTCACATAATAAGGAAGGAAAAGTAAAACCATGCAATTAACATGAATAAGTGAGTGAAGGATTGAATAAATCACTTAAATTAGGCACAAAATATATCATAAAATATGGGTTTATCACCCACCTCCAAGCCAACCAATCACAACTCACCCTACACTCCCAAGACACTCCAAGGCTGGTCATTTACTCCCTTTGGCCGAAAATGAGAAGAGAAAAGAGAGAAACTTCCATGACACTTAAATCTTCAAAGCTTGATTTCTTCTGAACTAAAACTCAAATCAAAATACCGATTTCACCAAAATGATCCTCTATTCTTCCTCTACATAACCATGTAGCTTATCAAGGCTAGAAATAAGGTGAGATGGCTGTCTCTCTCCCTCTTCAATTCGGTTTTCAAGGAAACATGCTTAAACATGTGTTTTCTTGTTGTTCTTCCTTAGGAATCATGCTTAGCTTGACTTGTGAGCTAAGAATCTTCAATTCTCAGCACGTTTAAGGTGAGGAATCTCTTTCTAACATGTTGATTAAGGTTTGGTCAGTTGAGGTTTATGGATTCAAAGTTGTTCTTGATGTGTTTTAGGAGGAAAAAGTGCTTTAAGAACACTTCAACGAGTAACCGGATTTGGAGCAGCAAATCAAGGTAGGGTTTGATGAATTTAATCTTGATTGATTGTGTTTGAGTTGTTTAATTATGATATGGTTTGGCTGTGCTTGAAATTGATGATTTATGTGAGTGATTCTTGTTGAAAATTTGATGAAATTCAAGCTATGAATTTGTGTTCTTGAGTGCAGCTGGAAACCAAAACCCTAGGCCCTAAATTGAGGTTCAATTTTTGTTAAAATCATGTGAAAAAGATGGGGTTTTAGTGGCTGGAAATTTATTATGAATTATGGTAAAAGTCGGTTGCTGAAAAGACTGAAAAACGGGTAAAAATAGAGAAAGAATCTGAAGAATTTACGAAGAACACGAAGAACACTTTGAGTGTGATGAAGAACATTGAAGAACACCTTTTAGATTTTAAAAAGGGCAAGGTTGGAATTATTTTGGTGTTTGAGGGGTTATTTGGTAATTTATGAAAGTTAGGGTGGTAAAAGTAGAAATATTAAAAGTCACAGGTGGTAAAAAGCGAATTTTAAACGTTAAAGGTTAAAGATTAATTTTCAAAAATTTAATAATAAAATAATAAATAATAATAAAATATTAAATAATAACATTTAATTAAAAATAATATTTTAATAAAAATAATAAAATAATGTGAAAAAAGGCAGTTTTTCATAAAAGTTTTAGAAAGACAACTTTAAGCGTAGAATTCCATAATTGCCTTCCTAAAATACCTAGGGAGTGGTAATAACAGAAAGATAAAAACACAAAGAAAAGTCTGTAAAATTTTAATAACAGAAAGACAGACAGAGATTAGTGAACGAACTAGGGCAACATAGTTAGTCCTTGAGTTGCGACTAGGGTTAGGTATTATATGAAAAGTTAAACTGTTTCAGTATAGACTTAATGAACCTATACTTGGGATAGGCTAACTATTCATACCGAAATTTACATAAGCTTTATATACATACATTAAACAGAGAAATCATAGCAGAGTAGAGAGACACAGAGAACAGAGTAATCACAGCAGAATAAAGAGACAAAGAGAAAAGAGTAATATAACATAGAGAATAGAAGAAAAGAGTATAAAAATAAAGAGTTAAGCCTTGTGGCATGATATTCTATTGTATGTTCATCTGCTGCTTTTCTGTTGGCCCTACAGGTCCTGTAGGCCCAAGTTCACCTACAGTAAGTTGTTATTCCTGTAGGCCGAAGTTCACCTACAGTGAATATCAATTGTGTAGCTCAGGGGGTGTCGTTTCTGTATGCCGAAGTTCACCTACAGAAAGTTTTTGTGTTGTGTTTAGACTATTCCTGTAAGCCGAAGTTCACTTACAGGAGTGCTATTTCTGTAGGCCGAAGTTCACCTACAGAAAGTTGTTTTGTTGTGTTTAGATATTCCTAGAAGCCGAAGTTCACTTACAAGGGCGCCATTTCTGTAGGCCGAAGTTCACCTACAGAGATGAAGCCATATCTAGGACTAGTTCCTAGGTAATGTCGGGCTGCAGGGTGTAAACCGACACGTGAGCTCATGGCCTGCATAGGACAGACATGCATCATACTTGATTGTGCATTTTCTCTGTTATGATTGTTGTATAAATGTATGCTTTCTTTGTTTGTATTCTATCTTCTGTGTCTGTGTTTTATTTTCTTATATTCTTCTGTTTGTGTTCTATTTTCTATTTTCTCTATCTCCTCTATTTATCTGTATCTTCTATTTACTACTTTTTGTATTCTGCTATTTACCTGCTAAACAACACGGAATTAATGAACTTAACTAATAACCCCGGCCCTACTAAGAACTCCCCAATTCTTACCCCTTCTCTCTCCCTTCCCCCTTCACATGGAAGTAAGAGTTTCCTTCCGTAGTTCGCTGACGATCGTACACAAAAAAGATTCCCTTATAGTTAGTCTTCTGAGTCTAGGGTGAATCTCGTTCTCTGTTTATATGTATATACTGTGAGACCAGCCAATGTTTGCACCCCGTCTGTATGCGCACTTTAGCCTAAATCCTGTGTACGAGACTCCTGTTGTGTGGCTTCCTGATGAGGTACCAGAGAGACGTCATATGGCAATGTCTGATCGTGCAAAGGAGTAATAGATGATATTCTACCTTTTGATGACGTTCCACTTGACTTGAGTTTTGAAGACTTAGAACGTATTTTTTCTCGCTTTAGTAGTTTAGAGGGACTAGGTGAGTATAGAGTCTAGGATAGCCTGGGTGCCAGCTTAGGGACTTTTTGAACAGGTTAGTGCCTAGGATGTTGTATGTATATATATATGTATATAGTTATTATCTAGCTATATCTAGGGGTGTTCTAACTAAAAGTCTATACTCTAATAAAGGTTGAATCACCGAATATTGTCAACTGCTTGTGATGTATTTATGTGTGCTTGTTTATAACTGTTTTATCTACTATCAGTTGTGAATTGATTATGAATGATTCCGTCTATTAATCCAAACGTTTTCAAAAAAAAAGTACCTCGCAAAATAACTACGTTTTTAATAGCGAATCAGGCTCATATAATAAATAATAGATAATAATTAGGAAGACAAGTTGGTAACGCTCAGTTTCTGGTATGATCTAGACATACTGAAAATTGGGTCGTTACATGACCCGCCAGCTGAAGGTGGCAATCCGGAGAGTCGCCGTACCCCCTTGCTCATCTTTGAATGCACTGAAGACGGTGCAAACTTTTAAGTGTGGGGAGGTCATCCAACCGTTCGGCGTTTTTGGGTGACAAATTTCTAATCCCAACACTTTTGCATTTCATTTTAGGTCTTTTAGGATTTTTACTTGCATTTTCTTATTTTTGCATATATATATACATAATAAGCTTAGTCAAAATAATGAGATTTTTCAAGATTTCTATCCATAGGGCACTTCAATTTATTTGAGTGAAAAACTTTCATAGAACTTGCTTGAATTATATATATTGTGGAACATGTTTTGAGCTAAGAACACACAACCTTGTGAGACTTGAGCCTAATGGTGTGGTTACATCTTATAACCTCCTATCTTCCTTCTTGTGTGCACTGTTCTCTTCCTATGATTGTAATCTTTGATTTGTTTGATTCTTTATGTCTATTATTTTATGTATTCATGCATTTATATGATTGAGGTCATCATTTCAATTAGCTCACTTACCCAAATAGCCTTACCTCTTATCATCCATTGTTAGCCAATTTTGAGCCTACGATTAACCCATTTTGTTCTTAATTTTAGCACATTATAAGCCTTAAAGAAAAAAACAATAAATGTCCTTTATTTGGATCTTTGATTAGCTTAGGCTAGTGTGTGTATCATTCAAGTGTGGAAAAACTTGGGACATTGGTTGAGAAAAAGGGTAGTTTTGTATTTTTGTTGAAAATATTGGGAATTGGGTATATGCTCATGTATTGATTAAATGTATAGACCTTATGCATTGATGTTCTTGTATATAGTTTGAAAGAAAGAAAAATGAGAAAAACAAAAGAAAAAGAAAAAGAGAAAAAAAAAAGAGTATGAAAAAGAAAAGAAAAGAAAAAAAATATAGAAAAAGAAAGGAAAGAAAAGAAAAGCAATAAAGAGGGGACAAAATGCCCCAAAGTGAAGCTCAATAAAAAGCAATGCATATGAGTTGTAATAAAAAAGAGTATGCATGAGTATGTGGAAAAAAAGTGAAGAATGGGTAGATAGATTAGTACTTAAATTGTATAGGTTGTTATATAGGTTAGGTGGGAAGTTTAAGCTTATCAAAGATTCAAATCTCAAGTCCACTTGACTAAATATGCATCCTACCTTGACCCTAGCCCCATTACAACCTAAAGAAAAGACCTCATGATATATGTATGCATGCATGAAATAACTATTGATTGTTAGATGAAAAACAAATCTTGGAAAGCATGATTAGGGGAGAATTGAGTGAATCAACCCTAAACACTTGAGCGAATAGAGCGTATACACTTCCGGTGAGGTTGTGAAACCCTTAATAACTCAATTCAATTGTGGTTTGGCTTGGTTGTCAATACCTTTAGCCCTTATGCTTGTATTGGTTCTCTTGAGAATGGATTTATTTTGACCAAAGAATTGCATTCATGTAGATAGTTGCATGTAGTTTAGGTCGCATATAGTTTATTCACATTGAATAAATATTGATACCCTTTGTTTCCTTCTTGATTTTAGCATGAGGACATGCTATGGTTTAAGTGTGGGAAGGTTGATAAACCCCATTTTTAGGGTTTATCTTGTGCTTAATTTAGGGAATTTTATGACCTTTTTTTTCACATTTATTCAATAAAATAGCATGGTTTCATGATTGTCTCCTAATTTGTGCTTAAGTGTGAAAACATGCTTTTTAGGCCTTAAATGGCTAAATTTAATTCACCTTTGAATCCACTAGATGCATTGACATGTTGGTTAGTGAACTTAGATTGGAAAGGCTAGGAATGGATTAAAGGGATGAAGAGGAAACGCATGCAAGTAGAGAACTCATGAAGAAACAAGGATTTGGGATGCTGAGATCGACGCACACGCACAGCAGACGCGCACGCGTGGATTGCGGAGTCGCATGGCGACGCGTACGCGTACATGGCGCGTACGTGTGGGTAGGAAATTGTCCAGCGACGCGTACGCGTACATGGCGCATACGCGTCGATGCTTGCACGTGACTCACTTAAAGGCAAAACGCTGGGGGCAAATTTTGGGCTTCCCAGGCCTTAGATCCAACTCATTTCTGAGGCTATTTAAGGCAAAATTCAAGGGGAAGTCAACACCTTCCAACACATTAGTTTAGTTTGAGTTTAGTTTTGGAGGAAAAGTTAGCTTCTAGAGAGACAAGCTCTCACTTCTCTCTAGAATTAGGATTATGTTTAGGTTTTAGTTCTCTTCTCTTAGATCTAGATCGACTTCTTCCCTTGCTTCAATTTTCCTTTTGCTTTATGAATTCTTATAAAGATTTCCATTTACCTTTAAATGCAATTTATGAATTCCATGTCTTTTCATGTTTGATTTGGTTTTCTATTATTGATCTCTTGCCATTATAGTTAGATCTCTCTTTAATTCTTGCAATTCATGTTGTTTACCTTTATTGCCTTTTATGTGTTTGATGAAATGCTTCTTTTAGCTATGAGTTAGATTTTGTTCCTCTTGGCCTAGGTAGAGTAATTAGTGACTTTTGAGTTATCTAATTCCTTTGTTGATTGATAATTAGAAGTTGCTAATTGACTTGAAATGCCACTAAAGCTAGTCTTTCATCTAGATTTGGCTAGGACTTGTGGACTCAAGTTAATCCATTCACTTGACTTTTCTCCATGGTTAGAGGTTAACTAAGTGGGAGCAATGGACAATTGTTGTCACAATTGAGAAGGATAACTAGGATAGGACTTCTAGTTCTCATACCTTTCCAAGAGCTTTTCTAGTTGTTAGTTTATTTCCTTTGACATTTATATTTCTTGTTTATTATCTCAAAAAACCCCAAACATACTTCATAACCAATAACAAGAACACTTTATCGCAATTCCTAGGGAGAACGACCCGAGGTTTGAATACTTCGGTTATTTTTATAGGATTTTATTACTTGTGACAACCAAATATTTGTATGAAAGGATTATTTGTTGTTTTAGAAACTATACTTGCAACGAAAATTTATTGTGAATTCTAAACTGTCAAAAATCCATTCATCAGTCGCCCATGCGTACGCATCGCTACCAGCTTCTGAAATTCTCAATTTCTTGTGTTCCTTCCACTTTTGCATGCTTTCTTTCCATCCTCTAAGCCATTCCTACCCTATAAACCCTGAAATACTTAACAAACATATCACGACATCAAATGGTAATAAGAGAGGATTAAAAATTAGCAATTTTAAAGCCAAAAAAGCATGTTTTCAATCATAGCACAATATTAGGAAGGACTTGTAAAACCATGAAATTTATATGGATAAGTGTATGAATAATTGATAAAATCCACTCAATTTAGTACAAAATAAATCGTAAAATAGTGGCTCATCATGCACTAGGTACTATATCCCAAGAGTATGACGGGCACTATACCCCAGGTTCTATATTCTCTCGATGTGTGAAGTGTGCCGAGCACTATAACCCAAGAGTGTGTTGGGCACTATATCCCAAGAGTGTGTCAGGCACTATATCCTTGAGGTGTGTTGGACACTATATCCAAAAAGTGTGTCGGGGACTATATCCAGATCACATAAGAGAGATGATATTCAGATTAGCTACCGGATGTGTCGGGTTCTGGCAATTTAACAGACATGTGAGCTCATGGCCAGTAGAAAAGGTATATATCATTATATCTGGCTTGTCTTGTTGAATAATTGTATCTACATGTTAATTGATCTGCTTTACCTGTTATCTCTATTTGTGTATTATTTGTATTGTCTTGTATGTATTTACACAACTGAGAGATTCCTTATGCTAGCGGTGGTAATGCTGAAGGTTGTTCTTGATGAGATGTAGTGATTGAGGTTTGAGAAAAAACTGAGAATAAATTGATAACATTGAAACTAAGTTTTGATATTGAATTATTGAAATTGGAAAACTATGATAAGAAGAGGGATGATAGCTTATATAAAGGAGAACTGAGATCGAGAGATCACTAATATATTTGAGATTTAGTTTATTTACCTTGTTCGGATTAGAAAGAACCCTAGACTTGACCCTTGAATGATTGGAGATTAGGATTTTCTAGCGGGTTCATGTGGTTTTATTGCCTAGTTGATACTTATATATACTCTTATATATGTCTCTTTACTCTTATTCTTCCTTCCAGTTTCTAATTATCTACCTTTCTTCGGACGCACTTATATATATTCGTAATTGAGTGTAAGCGATCGATGAATTGTCTTTCCTCGAGTTTTAAATCCTTTGACAGGCTTCTAGTATAATATTCCTTTCTATATATACGTATTTATATCTTAACCTTATGTCGTAGCACCAAACCATAATTGAATTATGATTTAAGAATAAAGCAATGAATGGTAGGGTGTTACATTACAAATCTGGGATGAAGATTCAACGAGAAAAAATTTTCGTCCATGGAAATATTTTCAAATTCACAACGCCCTTAGATATATTCAGGGAAGAAGAGATGATAATTTTCTGTGTTGCAGCATTTTCTGTGTAGAATTAGAAACAAAACACATTGTGATTTATATCTATTTCTACCTTACAAGATTCTTTGTAATCGAATTTTGTGCCTCCCCTCAGACCATAGTTCAACATAGACTTTATCTATTTTCTTAGTTTCAAATCTAATGTGTATTCTGCAATTTGTAAATGTCCTTTGGCTATTTTCTTGAATGAAAGTTTTTCTTCTATAAAAAAATAATGCTATATGGAGTGAAAAGAAAGCTATTAATTAGTTACATTACATTGAGCTTGTTTGTGTGAGCTTCTAAGAAAAGATTTTTTTTTAGTTATCTTTTTTTAAAAGATCTTATAGAAAAGTAAAAGTAATTTTATATTTGGATATCTCATGCCAAAAAATCTTTTTATCTATTAATTATGTTTGGGAATAACAATATAAAAGTACTTTTTGTATATTTATTATGTGAAAAATATCTTTATTTAGGAAAAAAAGATCTTTAAAAAAAAGATATAAATTGTAACTTCTCAAAAAATATATTTTTTATTTTTTAGTATTTTTATTTTTATTACTAGAAATTTACTAAACACACTAAAAAAAAAGATCTTTTACAATAAACAACTTAAAAGTTGGTCTCTATATCTTTTCATATTTAATATTTATAAAAGAATTGATTATTTTATTATCATAAATTTAAATATTTTATCATATTAAATTTAATTATATATATATATATATATATATATATATATATATATATATATATAGCATATGATAAGATTGTTATTATTAAAATTTTTAAAATTTTTCTTTTAAAAAATACAAAATAAATGTATTAAAATAAAACTCAAGTTTTTTATATTTTCAATATAATATTTTTTAATTTGTAAGCTGAATATTTATTCTTAAAGTACAAATTAATTAAATCCATATAAATATATAATAATTAATTTAATAACTGATTTTATATATTTATAGAATATTTTCTTGAAAAATAAATATGTTTGAAAATGGAAGCGGCTAAGTGGATTACACCAAGACTTGTGCTTGATTTCAAGAGTCACAAATTTGGAGACGTCAGAGTCATGAAAGAGTGACTTTGTTTTGTGACAAGGCTAGGGTTCTCATGGTCTTGGTTGAATGGTCGGTCATGTTGGCCACACACACATTACGAAACTCTGATGCAACAGATTAGTTAAATCACCATGCCTTAATTCTACGGCTTGACCTGCTGCATCTTCAAGATATTATATCGATTTGTGGGGTCTCGGTCTCTTGTCTATGTACCCCCCCGCATCCCCACGTCCCACTCCATTCTGTTTTTGGACCATTGTGAAAAACACACATAACAAAAGTGTGTGTATAATTGCCTCTACTACATCATATATATAATATATGGTACTAGTATATTCTCACGGCTAGGAAAAAACAGATGAATTTATAAATATATTTAGTCTTTGTTATAGACAAATTTTTAATTACTAACAGATTTTATTCATCAGTAGAAGTTTTGTTAAAAATTATTTACCAACAGAATTTTTTTATTGGTAATTTATTGACAATTTTTTTTTGTTATTGACAGATTTTTCTTTTGCTAATCGTCCTTTCTATTTCGCTATAAATATTAGATTTTTTTCAGTAATTAGAGCTTAAAAAAATATTTACAACTTTGCATATAGACAAATTTTCTATCTGTAAATCCGTCAGTATGATAAAATAGAATTCTTTTTAAGATTTTTTACTGCAAAATAAATTTATTTTCATACAACATAAATATAAATTTAATCAAGACAGATTTTCATCTAATTTTCATCTAACATGTGTTAAAACATTCATATAGTATTTCAAAAAGTAAACAAGTTCATCGTATTATAAAAAATAAACAACATTTAGCCAAATAGCCGGTGCTTTTTCACTATCCTTTTGGTCATTCTACTTACTTTCGTAAGATCTCAAGGTCAGAGCTAACAATGTTGTGTGTTATGATTGTTGAAGAAAGTGTTACGTCCAATTACTATTGTCCAGATTGCTGCCGGTATTATCTTTTCTTGTTCACACTTCTTTTTGTCACCGTCTGTTGTTTTTGTAACATTCTATCACACTAAACTTCACCCTATAGCCGCGAAACAAAGGCGATAAAGCATTACGACAGGTCTAAAGCTCCATATAATAGTATATAATCAAGAAATAGTATAACTAGAAGCCCGATGAAAGGAATAAAGTATCAAAGACTCATGAAATAGGGATATAGAGCGCGAAGCGTTCACACACGATAACTAAACGCGTTGGTACGAAAAGTACAAAACATAAAATATAAAACCTTGCATATAGCTCTAGGATACACAAAGTAATAACTAAAGTAAAACAATATATATATATATATATATATATATATATATATATATATATATATATATATATAATGACAAAACCTGTTTTACTGTCCAAAATTCTTTTTCAATTTTGTCCTTCCTAATAATAATCTACTCTATTATATGTCAGTTATTCTACGTTAAAAAATTTTCACTACCACATCTTCTACGTTAAAAACCACTGAAAAAATAAATAAATAAACATATATAATATGTACAGATAATTATTTTGTAAATATTTATCTAGATTTTGTTACACAAAATAATAACATAATAATTTTGAAAACATGAAGAAAACAATTAAAACAACACACAGCGAAGTGTGAGTGCGCACGGCCTTGCATGCGCGCGCACAGACAAGAGTTTCTATGTGTGCGTACGCACATACATCTGTGCGTACGCACAGGTCGATTTTCAGCCGTGTGTGCGGACGCACATATCTGTGCGTCTGCACAGGTCCCTGCACGTGAATTCGTTAATGAAGTACGTGCTGCGCGAATTTGGAGACCCTTGGCTCATTTTTGGAAGGCTGAAATGCTATTTTGGAGTGCTATATAAAGGAGACTTCAACACTTATTATGGGGGAAGCATTAGAGTAATTTTTACATAGTTTTCATAGTAATTAGGAGTAGGAGTAGTGTAGAGTAGATAGCTCTCCTAGGGTTTATCCATTTTTACTGTAGCATTTTATAGCAAGCTTTGATTTTGATTTTACTTCATCAATTGTAAGTACTCTCAATTTCCTCTTTAATTCAAGCACTTTTACTTCCAATTTCTCTTGGTTCAAGTTACTTTGTTCATATTGCAATTTTGTGTTTCTTGGAGTTTTGATTGATGAATTTTACATTTCATGCTTCCTTTATGTTTGATTGCTTGTTTATGTTTGGTTTTGTTGATAGTTAGTTATAGTTTTCCAAGTTCCTTTACAATTTCTTATGCTTTACTTTTATGCATACAAGGTGTTTGTGAAAATGCCAACTCTAGATTTTGAGTAGATTTTCCAACCTTGGCTTGTGGTTTGAGTTCCTAGGATACTAGAGTCAGAATGTCCGACATTTAGTGGTAATTCTTGAGTAGTTAGTTGACTCTTGTTTCCATTGACGCTAGCCTTTTATCAACTAGTTTGGTAAGTTGGTGAGGACTTATGGATTAAGGTTAATTATGCTTGCTTGACTTTCTCCTCGACGGTTGGGGTTGACTAGGCGAGATTGACTCATGATAATTACCATAGTTGTGGTTATGGCAATGATATGATTCCTTGGATTCTCACTCCCAAGTCAAGGCTCTTTAATTGCATTTTCACTAGTTTTGATCCTAGTTACCTTTGCTTGCATCAATTTCCGATTTTGATCATTGTTTAGTTCTTTTATCACTTAGTTCTTTTAATCTTTCATTTTTTTGCTTGAAAACCCTTTTCTTTTCCTCATAACCGAAAGAGAAAATATTTCATTTGCATTCCTAGGGAGAACGACCAGAGGTTTCATTACTCTCAGTTATTATTTTGTATTGAATTTATCATTTGATGGTGAGAATTCATTGTTGGTTTGGACTATGCTACAAACGAATCGATTCTTGATTCCGAACCGTACAAAAGATCTCTACCCATCACCTTCACCAGCCTATCCTCCATGCGATTCCATTGCCACCACCTACCGAGCCTCCTCAATCCCAGCAAAAATCACAATTAATGCAAACAAGTGAAGCACAAGTAATATACATATACGGCAAGTAAAACAAATAGCAAGTAGGCATGTGATTCATTTAGGCATACTGAAGTTAAGCAAACCAAACAAGCACATAGAAGATGCATATGATGAATGCCTGTCCTATTGGCTGTGATATCACATTGTCGGTTCAAAGTTGTCAACCCGACACATCCTTTCAAATGTTGCCTTTCTGCCATGCCAGGGGTATAATGCCTTGCACACTATCGTGCACCTAGGGATATAGTGTCTTGCACTCTATCATTCCAGGGATATAATGCCCTGCACACTATCATGCGCATCCCAAGGTGTAAGAACCATAATTAACTAATTGCTTAATTAAAATAATTTAATTGCCCAAAATAGGTTCAAATATTTAGAATATTAACTAGAAAATTTAAATATGATATTTGAACTCAGTAAATTTTTCTGAGTTAGAAAATGTAATTTTCTGTAAAAAATTATGTAAAAATGCGTATTGATAATTTAGCCGGCAGAACCGGCTTAAGTCTATCCGGTAATGTGTGATAATAATATAAACTATAGAAAACTTAGAAAAATAATTAAAGTTAAAAACCGGGTGCTAATGCAAAAGGGTTTAGCCTAAAATTAGGCCAAACAGGCTAAAAAAGCTAATGGGTTGGATTGGGTCGAAGTTGGGCCCAAACCCAACATATATATAACCTTAAGTGAGGTCATTTTAGCCTCATAACTTCATAAACCCACACACTTACAGCTGCATGAGTTGAGAGAAGAGGGAAGAAGAAACACTATTCACTTCCTCACTTTTTTGCTTGTATCTTGAGCTACGGTACTCCGATTCGCGTCTCGTTTGTAGCTACGTGAAGCTCTCGCCGAGCCCGTTAGTTCTAACAGACTTTTACTGGTAAAATTTTGAATTTCTCTCTCAATTCTTCAGCCCTAAGAATTTTGAAAATATAAGTTTTGATATTGAATATATTTTGTGATTTTGATTGTTTAGGAGTGTTGTAGCTTTGAAGTATTATTGGTTTTCACCCCCAAAACTATTAGATAAGGTAAGAATGTCCTAAACCCTTATAGATTTATGATTTTGGTAAACCCTAGGTATTAACTATGAGGAATTAATTGTGTATAGCTAGGAATTTATGATTATTAGAGCTTTTGGATTGGTTGTGGTGGCTTGATTGAACTTGGAAACTTGTAGAAGCTTGGTTGAGGTCAAATTTTGGTGTTTGGTATATATTGGGAATTGGCCAAGGTATAGTATCGATTTTCTCTGTAATATGTAATATTTCTGGACACTTAGGCTAGTAGACCTTAGGATATGATTGGATTGGTTGTTGATAATTGTGATGTATGATGTTTTTGATGAATGTGAAGATTTCGGTGAATGATGCTGTTGATTTATGAGGTGGGGTTGGATAATGATGATTATGAGGATTGAAAATGAATTATGAGGCTTGTTGATGTTGATAAATATTGAAGATGGTGAAATGATATTTTTTATGTTAATTATTGAGATTTGAGTTTTATAAGTGGAATTTGGTGTATGGACTGGATGATATTATATCTTGCTAAATTGTAGAATAATGAGAAGATATATGAATAAAATTTAGGTCCATTGGGGTTGGATGTGGAATAATTGGTTTTGAATTGAGAGTTTTGGTAAATTTGAGGTTTAAAGGTTTTTGGTAAAAATAGATTTTTGGCCAACTTTGGCAGATCATATCTTAATCCTCGGTTTTCAAAATTGATTGGATTTTGTATAAAATTAAAGATAATTCAAAGAGATTTAAAACGGTATAGATTTCGTGGAAATAAGAATTTTATAGGAAAAGATATGATCGTTGGATGTTGGTGTCAAAAATCTGAATTCTGTGATACAGAAAATTGTATGTTCTGGTTTGTGTGCCCACGCACACACCTGTGCCTAAGCACTGAGCAAAACAAGTGTTATACTCGTGTGTACGCACGAGGGGTGTATGCACGCACACCCTATGAAAGTTTCAAATTGTGCGTATGCACAACATCATGCGTACGCATAAGCTGGGAAGAGACTTCTGCTGAGTGTGTTCGCACGTATTCATGCATATGCACAAGATGGAAAATTTTACCTTGTGTGTGTATGCACACCGCTATGTGTATGCACAAGTTAAGCAAACTCTATTAGTGCGTGCGTACACACACCTCTATGCGTACGCACAAGTTAAGAAAACACTATTGGTGCGTGCGTACACAAAACTGTATGCGTACGTAGAATCCCTATTTTTCAATAGAAAATAATATTTTTAACCGTTTTACCTTCCTGGCAAACTTGTAAACTTTCGTAACTCTTATTTAAGATTTCTTAGCTTGTTTTTAGACTTGAAATATAAGTCAATACAAAAATTGAGTTTTACTAGATATTTTCTGATAACTAGATTAGAAGACGGAGAATTAGGTTTCTGAGTGGATTGGCAGGGTATTATATCGTTGATGACTATGAAAATTTAAGAGTTGATGACATGTTTGTGAAGTCAAGGAATTGATGATGGTTATGACGGGTCGGGGACTTAGAGATGAATGAGAAAATTATTGAATACTGAGGGTGATCACTAAGAACCATTGATATACACTGCTGTACACTGATATTTCTGAGACACTATGCGCCTGGCAGGGACGGTAGGTTAATCTCGCCTGTCGAGGTCACAGTAGCGTAAGGGCGGTGGTTAGTCCCACTTATGTCGAGATGTGAGGTCTGTGGCTGAGTATCCCGCTTGCATCCTTTCGGAATCACAAGAGTATGTCAGACACTATATCCTTGGACTATGTGTCGGACATGATATTAAAGAACGAAACTTTTGCGTGGTCTAGAAATTTGCAGATAAATTCTCGTTGCAGGTATAGCTTCTAAACCAACAAAAGTCCTTTCTTACAAACGTTTTGGTTGTCACAAGTAATAAACCCCTTTAAAATTGATAACCGAAGTATTTAAACCTCGGGTCGTCTTCTCAAGGAATTGCAGGGAGGTGTGTTATTAATGGTTATAGGTTTTCTGGGAAATTTGGAGTTTGGGCAATGGGCACAGATATAATTATAAATTAAATCAATAAAAATAAATAAGAAATTTTATGTAATTAAATTAAAAGCCTTGACCCGGAGAAGATTAATTGGAAGTTCTATCCTTGTTGGATTTTTCTCAAGATCAATTGATAATTGAAGGTTACTTCTACTTAGTTATCCTTTACCAAGTAAAGTAAAAGAAATTCAAGTAAGTTGGAAGTCTACTTCTATTCACAAGTTCTAATCCTCTCCCTTGGGAAGGATTAGCGTTAGTGACTAGAGAGCCAGCCAACAATAAACCCAATTACAATTTAACTCTTGAGTAATTCAACTCAAGAGTCTCCAAATATTAATCAACTCCAAAATCAAGTTGGGAACCTACTCCATTGACATAGATGCCAATTTCATATAATAAATGACTAAATAAATACTTGAGGATAATCAAACAACTAATGGGGTAAATAGAAAAATACTCTTTGCATTAATAATGTCATAAAAGCTTTCCAATTGTAACTCTGAATAAGGATTAAAGATATAAAAGAGTAAGGAAATAGAAAACAAACTAGAATAATAGAGTCCTCAATGGAGGTTGTAATATCCAACTCAATAGCATAAAAGTAGAAATCCTAATCCTAAGAGAGAGGAGAGAGCATCTCTCTCTAAAAGCTACATCTAAAACTAAAAATTATGAATTATGAGCTGATTAGATGTGAATGAATGGATACCCCACTTTATAGCCTCTGATCTGTGTTTTCTGGGCCGCAAACTGGGTTGAAAACAGCCCAGAAATCGCTGGAGAAGAAATCTGCCACGTTGATTTTTGTCACTGCGATGCGTCCGCGTGGAGCACGCGTTCGCATCGCCTAGTGTCAGGGAAACTATAGCATATTATGTACTAAATTGAAGCTCCGGACGTTAGCTTTCCAACACAACTGGAATCGCGTCATTTGGTCCTCTGTAACTAAAGTTATAGCCGGTTGAGTGCAAAGAGGTCAGGCTGATAGCTTTGCAGTTCCTTCAACTTCTTGTATTCCTTCCATTTTTGCATGCTTCCTTTCCATCCTCTAAGCCATTCCTGCCCTATAAACTCTGAAATCACTTAACACACATATCAAGGCATCTAATGGTAATAATAGAGGATTAATATTAGCAAATTAAGACCAAAGAAGCATGTTTTCAATCATAGCACAAAATTAGGAAGGAAAATATAAAACCATGCAACTTATATGAATAAGTGAGTAAAGAGTTGATAAAAACCACTCAAATTAGCACAAGATAAACCATAAAATAGTGGTTTATCAACCTCCCCACACTTAAACATTAGCATGTCCTCATGCTAAGCTCAAGAGAAGCTATAAAGAAGTGAAGAGGAATGGTAGAGTGTATGAAATGCAACCCATGAATGCAACTACATGCTAAGATGTTTCTACCTACTTGGTTAAAAGTGAAATAAGTTCTTCAAGGCAAATACAACCCAAATTCCACTAATTCAAATTGTACAATAAAAGCAAGTAAACTTGTAAGAAGATAGCTCATGAAAGCAGAGAATATAGAATTAAGCACTGAACCCTTACTAGTAGTGTATATCACTCTAACTCTCAAGTGTATAGGGTTAATCACTCTACTCTTCTCTAATCATGCTTTCTAAACTTTGTTCTTCATCTAACCAATCAACAAAAATTTAATATACCAATGCAAACATCATGAGGTCTTTTCAGGTTTGTAATGGGGCTAAGGTAAGGGTGAGGATATATGTATGGCCAAGTGAGCTATAATATGAATCTTTAATTAACCTAAACTCTCTTCTATACACACAATCTATATTTTAAATTCATGCCTGGCTACCCATAATTCCCACTTTTGTATGATTCCCATACTCATGTACCAAATTTTTTTATGTTTCTTTACTTTTATCACATGTGCATTGATCTTTTTATTAACTTAGCATTGGGGTAATTTTGTCCCCTTATTTTTTTTGAATCATAAAAGCAAACACAACTTATCAATGCACATGGATTTTTAATTTTTTTTTCTGGTTTTACATGAGTAGGTTCCCAAATTTTCAATATTCAAATAAATTAGAAACATGATACATTCCCATATTAACCCATGTTCCCACAATTCCCCCACACTTAATTGATGCACAATCTCTATCTTAAGCTAACCAAAGATTCCATTAGGGTGATTACTTATAAAAAATTGACGTGGCGGAAATTGGCGAGTTAAGAAATTTTTATAAGAGATACGTTGCAAGTACAGTTCTTAACCAACTGAAAATCCGCTTATCAATTTAGAAGGGTTGTCACAAAATTAAAATTAAAATCAAAATACTGGGAGTATGAATCCCATGTTGTCTCCCAACGAGTTGCAAAAAGATGTGCTGTTTTATTAATCAGATGTTTTCAAAAGTGGTTTGAGTTGATAAACAGGAATTTAAATTAGAGAATTTATGTAATTTTAAATAAAATCATTGACTGGGAGTAGATTAGTTGAAAGCCCTATTCTTGTTGGAGTACTCTCAAGATTAATTGATAATTGAAGGTTGTTCTGCTTAGTTATCCCTTACAAGGTAGAGGAAAGTCAAGCAAGTTGGAAAGCTATTTCTAGTCACAAGTCCTAATCCTCTCCCTTGGGAAGGACTAGTGTCAATGATTAGAGGGCGATCCAACAATAAACCCAACTACAATTTTTTCTCTTGAGTAACCCAACTCAAGGTTTCCTTTCAATCATCTCCCAATCAAGTTATGGAACTACTCGCTCATTATGAATGTAAATTTCACAAAATACGGAAGAGAAATACTAAAATACATAATAAATAATAATCAAAAGGATCAATTAAAATAAAAATAATTCTTATATAAATAAATTCTAGAAATAATCCAAGAGTAATTCTGAGTAAAATAAGGAACATGAAAGAGTAAGTGACAAGTAAGGAAAGAAACTGTAATGACGAAGTCTTGACGGAGGTAATAACTCTTCTCAATGTTCCAATCCAAAAAGCAATAAAATCAAATCCTAAGAACTATGAATGTGTAGAGAGAAAACCTAGAGGAGAGGTAAAATCATATCTAAAACTAAAAATTATGCGGAATGAATGTTGTCTTTTCATCTCTGCATGTTCTCTGGCTCTAATCTGCTTTTCTGGGCCGAAACTGGGTTAAAACAGGGCCCAAAATCGCCCCCAGCGAATTCTGCAGATTCTGCAGATCGCGCATGTCACGCGATCGCGTCATCCAGCGTTTTGCCTTATCACGCGTGCACGTCATCCATGCCTTCGCGTCACTGGTGCAGTTTCCAATCCGTGCGGTCGCGTGAGCCATGCGTCCGCGTCACTGCAATTTCCTCTATATCGCGCGGTCGCGTGAGCCATGCGCCCGCGTCACTTCTCGCTGGTCATCTCCTTAATATCTTGTGTTCCTTCAATTTTTGCAAGCTTCCTTTCCAATCTCCAAGTCATTCATGCCCTATAGAGCCAGAAATACTTAACACACAGATCACGGCATCGAATGGAATAAAGAAGAATTAAAATACAAAATTAAAAGTCTCTAGGAAGCAAGTTTTCAACCATAAAGTATTTTTAGGAAGGAATTATAAATGCATGCTTATTTAATGAATAAGTGGGTAAAGATTTGATAAAAGCACACAATTAAACACAATATAAACCATAAAATAATGGTTTATCAACCTCCCCACACTTAGATTTTAGCATGTCCTTATGCTTAGTTGAAGGAGATAAAATAAATGAGTAGGAACATGTAAAACTCATGCAATGCAATGCAACCTATATATGTGAATGCAACTATATGATTTTTGTCCACTTGGTTAAAAGTGAATAAGATCTTCAAGACAATCACAAATCAAATTCCACTAATTCAATTCTTATACAGTAAGAACAGATAAAAATGCAAGAAGGTAGCTCATGAAAGCAGGGAACATAGAATTTAAGCATTGAACCCTCACTGATGATGTATATATGCTCTAATCTCTCTAGTGTATAGGGTGATCACTCTATCCTTCTCTAATCATGCTTTCTAATTTTTGTTCTTCACCTAACCAATCAACAACATTTAATATACCAATGCAAACATCATGAGGTCTTTTCAAGGTTGAAATGGGGCCAAGGTAAGGGTAAGGATACACATATGGTTAAGTAAGCTTTATAAATTGAATCTTTAATTAACCTAAGCTTTAACCCACACATATGTACATTCTATATAACTTAAATTTCATACCTAGCTTCCCAAAATTTCTCTTTCACATTCCTTACTCATGTATCAACTTTCATTTTAATTTTATCATACATGCATTGATCTTCGAATTCTTAACTTAACATTGGGGTAATTTTGTCCCTTTAATTAATTATTGAATATTTTTGGATTTTTTTATAAACATAAAAATAAACATAGCTTATCAATGCACATAGATGTTTAATTCTTATAGTTTCACATGAGCAGGTACCCAAATTCCCATTATATCATCATGACACATTCCCTTATTATCTTTTTTTCCCACAATTTTCCCATACTTAATTAACACACGATTCTATCTTAAGCTAACTAAAGATTCAATTGGGATATAAAATTGTTTTTCCGCTTAAGGCTAGTAATGTGGTAAAATAAAGAACAATTGGGATTTAAAAGCTCAAAGTGGCTAACAAAAGTAATTGCAAGGGTAGGCTTAATTTGGATAAGTGAGCTAAACAAATAATGGCCTCAATCATATGCAAGCATATAAATATATTGAACATTGGACATATAGAATGAAACAAAATACAGATTACAATCATAGAGAAGTAAACACACAAGAACAAAATAATTATGGTTAAATAATGTAACCATGTATAAAGGCTCAAAGTCTCACAGGTTGTGTGTTCTTTAGCTCAGAAACCATGTTCCAAATACAACTTCAAGCAAATTTAACACAAAAGTTTTAATTAGAATTAGTGAAATTTTGTTCTAAAAATAAGGTCTTAGAGGAAACTTATTGTCTTTTCAATCAAGTAGAACATGCATGCAACTAATCTATTACTATGCAATTTATCCTATTCTACAAAAGAAAAATTAACTAAATATCCTATTTTATTGGTGTTAGGGAAGAGAAATTACCTCCGGAAGTCAGGTACTGACCGACCTCCCCACACTTAAGGCTTTGCACCGTCCTCGGTGCCATCTGTCAGGAACAAGGGTGGGCTGGTAGCAGTATCTCCATAGTCGGGACCGTCATGGCTCCCTGTGCTGGTAAAGGAAGTGGAGTCCGGGGTATCTGAGTCTCTGTATTTTCCCTTAAGTAGCTCCTTGAGGTGTGTGAATCGGTGCTTGTTACGGTGCTCTCTTAGCTTTGCTTTGTGTTTCTGCCGATCCAATCTTTCAAGTATCTGATGGAGTAGTTGAGTGGTTGTAGGTGCTTGTGGTGTTAAAGGAGGAATCTCTTCAGCCGGTTCAGTAGGCTGGCTGGTTGTGGCTGCTAGAGGTCTGATGTATTTCCCGTTAGGGACATACTGATCTTCCCGTGGAAGTATGGCTTTGGTGTCCCCAGCTCTGTAGGAAACTCCGGCGGCTGAGACGAGATCTGAAACCAATGCGAGAAAAGGTAAGTTGCTCGCAATTTGTACGTGTCCCATAGCACTCCGGATGTGTCTTGGTAGGTTCAGAGGCTGGTCTGTAAGGATGCACCATAGTAGAACGGCCATGTCTGCAGTGAAGGAGGACTCGTGGGTGCTCGAAAAGATGTAATGGGACATAATCTGTGCCCATACTCGAGCCTCCAAGGTAAGTACGGAAGCCGATATTCCCTTAAGACAGGAACGATAGTACCCATAGATCCATCTGCTGCTAGGTAGGGCAATAACTCTGAGAACAGCGTCCTAGTCAAATTGGTATATCTGGCACTTGAGTGCGGCTTCTTGAAATGCGTCCAGTCCTTCTGGAGTAGGGGGAAGATATAGAGCTCATTGAATGGCCTCTTCTCTAATGGGGACTTGCTTTTGTCGGACATAGATAGACTGCAGGGTTGGCAGGTGAAAATTGGAGTAGAACTCTACTACCCAAGAAAGATTAACCTGCCGTGGCTGTCTCTGGAAGAAACCCCATTGTCTTCGTATAATTTGTGGCTCAACAAATTTAGCAATATGGTTTGGGAGGATAAGAAGGTGTTCGTTGTTGTAACTCCTTTCTGCCAGGATAGGGAACATCTGCTCACAGTAGCGATTGATAAATCACACAGTGTCCTTTGCTGGGAAGGCTTTATCTTTATCATCAACCTTGATAATCCTCTTAATTCTTTTTGTTGAGGGTTTAACTGCATTTGAAGAAGGCTCTACCACTAATGCTCGTTTTGTTCCTCTCCTTGCTGTTGATTTGGGAGCAGCTTTCTCCTTGCCTTTCTTGGTGGCCATCCTGAAAGGGAGAAAAGAGAAAGTATGTCAAAATGTCAAGGGGTAGAGCAAGGAAGAGGATGGTATGGGTGGTAATCAATGCACATTAAAGATGAATGAAGTTAACACATGGTCATGACTACATGTGAAAAATTATCATGAGGAATATAGTAAGTGCATAGGGTGACAATTAAATGCAAGGTGTTTATTGGCATGCAGGCAAAGGCACGAGTACCATAGATCAAGCATTCAATGTCCGTGTTAAATTACCACAGAATTCAAACTAACAACCTGTTTAGAATAGAAATTATATTAAATTAATAAAATATAAAAAAGGATTTTGTGAAAAGCAGGCATTTAGAGTAAAAAGAAATCCAAAAATAGTGCACAATGCCATACGGGCGTTTTCACAAACACATAGCATGCATGATAGGTAAGCTATTGAAAATAATAAGTGGAACATGCAAGCAACCCTTTTAAAAATTAACATAAAATTGCCAAACAAGTTCTTAATAATCCACAAGCAAACCATAGGGAATAATAATGACCCTACTAAATATCTAACACCAATTAAAAGAAAAAAAAAGAAAAAGAAAAATATAGATAATACAAGTAAAAAGAAAAAGGAAAGAAGAAGAGAACATAAATTAAGAAGAAGAATAGAAAAGTAAAGAGGGAAGAAGAAAAGAAAAACCTTGTTAATGGTGATGAGAGAGAGAATAGAAAGTGAGAAAGAAGGAAGGAGGAAAAGAGGAAAAGAAAATAATGAGGGGGAAAAGAAAAAGTAGGATTTGGGGAAGGAAAAGATAAGATATTTGGCAAATGAGGATAAGCTGTGCGGCGCAAGCAACGCGGATGCGTGGGGGACGCGTTCGCGTGACTTGCGCTTAAATGAATTGACGCGGTCGCGTCAGTCACACGGACGAGTGACTCGTTTTGTGCTACTGGCGCGAGGGCAGCCTCGCGCTCGCACAACTCTCTGTTCAAAACTTATTTTTGCCAAAATCCAGCGTGTCGCGGTCGCGTGATCGACGTGATCACGTGAGTGGCCACTATAGGGATATGCGCGGACGCGTGAGCCATGCGTCCGCGTGGTAAGGTTCGTGCGTTCAGCACCAGTCCAGCACCACTCTAGCACAACTTTCGGTCATGCCAAAGGCACGCCTCCAGCCACGCTCCCGCGTGACTTTCTGTTTGATTTATTATTCTCACTGAGCCACCTGCGACGCGGACGCATCGGCGACGTTGTCGCGTCGCGGCTCTCCCTCCCTTTTTTTTTGTTTTTTTCTTTAAATAAAAGTAAAAATATGCAAATGCAGATGGAAACTAAATGTGCTAATAAAGAGAAGAGTTATTGGAAAAAGAAAACCAAGAATAAAGAAAGGAACGATCATACCATGGTGGGTTGTCTCCCACCTAGCACTTTGCTTTAACATCCGTAAGTTGGACGCTCCACTAGCTCAGTCTTCTGCTGTGATTGGATCCTCCAAGAGGAAGATATCTAACTCCTTGTTTTTCATCACCTTCTCACCATGATATAGCTTCAAACGATGACCATTAACTTTGATGAGTTCAGAGCTTGAAGGATGACTTAGGTGAAAAACTCCGTACGACTCAGCATTCTCTACTCTATATGGACCTTCCCATCTTGATCTCAACTTGCCTGGCATGAGCCTCAGTCTAGATTTGTAAAGGAGGACTAAGTCCCCAGGTTGGAACTCTTTCCTCTTGATGTGTTGATCATGTACAGCCTTCATCTTTTCCTTGTACAGCCTTGAGTTCTCATAAGCTTCTAGGCGAAGGCTTTCCAATTCTTGCAATTGCAACTTCCTTTCAGCTCTGACTTTCTCAAATCCCATGTTGCACTCTTTTACTGCCCAAAAGGCTTTGTGCTCTACTTCAACTGGGAGATGACAGGCTTTTTCATAAACTAAGTGAAAAGGACTCATCCCAATGGGTGTCTTGTATGCTGTTATGTAGGCCCAAAGTGCATCTTGTAGCCTAGTGCTCCAGTCTCTTCTATGAGGTTTGACTATCTTCTATAATATACGCTTTATCTCTCTGTTAGACACATCGGCTTGACCATTAGTCTGAGGATGGTAGGCTGTTGCTATTTTATGAATTATCCCATGCTTCTTCAGTAATCCTGTTAGTCTCCTGTTACAAAAATGGGTGCCTTGATCACTCACGATTGCTCGCGGTGATCCAAAGCGACAAATAATGTGGTTTCTTACAAAGGAAACAACAGTGTTAGCATCATCAGTGCGGGTAGGAATTGCTTCCATCTATTTGGAAACATAATCTACAGCTAACAATATATAAAAATAACCATTAGAATTTGGAAATGGACCCATGAAGTCAATGCCCCAAACATCAAAAATTTCATAGAAAAGCATAATTTGTTGAGGCATCTAATCCTTCCTGGATATATTACCAAATTTTTGGCATGGAAAACAGGATTTACAAAATTCAGCAGCGTCTCTAAAAAGAATAGGCCACCAGAATCCACAGTCTAAGATTTTTCTAGCTGTTCTTTGAGGGCCAAAATGTCCTCTACTCTCACATGAGTGACAGGCCTCTAAGATGGACTGAAATTCTGATTGAGGTACACACCTTCTAATTACCTGGTCAGCGCCACATCTCCATAAATATGGATCATCCCATAAATAATATTTAGACTCACTTTTCAGCTTGTCTCTTTGATGCTTAGTAAAGTTTGGAGGAAAAGTGCGGCTAACTAGATAATTAGCTACAGGTGCATACCAAGGGACAACCTCAGTACTGCTTGCAGGTTATTAAAAGGGAAATTATCAGCTATAGGAGTGGAGTCATCCTTAATGTGCTCAAGGCGACTCAAGTGGTCTGCCACTAAGTTCTGGTTTCCACTCCTATCCTTTATTTCTAAATCAAATTCTTGTAGTAGTAGTATCCAACGTATAAGCCTTGGTTTGGATTCCTTTTTAACTAATAAATACTTTAGAGCTGCGTGGTCTGAATACACTACTACTTTGGTACCAAGTAAATAGGCTCGGAATTTATCCAGAGCAAAAACAATAGCAAGAAGCTCTTTCTCAGTAGTAGTGTAATTAGACTGAACGGCGTCTAAAGTCTTAGACGGATAAGCAACGACAAAAGGATCCTTACCTTCACGTTGAGCCAGCGCTGCTCCTACTGCATGGTTGGAAGCATCGCACATGATTTCAAATAGCTGGCTCCAATCAGGTCCTCTCACAATTGGAGCTTGAGTCAGGGCAGTTTTCAGCTTATCAAACGCTTGTTTGCAATCCTCACTGAACTCGAACTCAATATCTTTCTGCAGCAATCTGGATAAGAAAAGTGCTACCTTACTGAAGTCCTTAATGAATCTCCGGTAAAAACCTGCATGGCCAAGGAACGAACGGACTTCCCTCACAGAGAAGGGGTAAGGCAAACTAGAAATAACATCCACCTTTGCTGGATCTACAGAAATGCCAGTATTAGACACAACATGTCCTAGTACAATCCCTTGTTTAACCATAAAGTGACATTTTTCAAAATTTAATACAAGGTTTGTACTGACACATCTATCTAAAACTCTAGATAAACTATCTAAGCAAAGGCTAAAAGAATCACCATAAACGCTAAAATCATCCATAAAAACCTCCATACATTCCTCAATAAGATCAGAGAAAAGACTCATCATGCACCTTTGGAAAGTAGCTGATGCATTGCACAAGCCAAAGGGCATTCTCTTATAAGCATAAGTCCTAAAAGGACAGGTAAAAGTAGTCTTTTCCTGATCTTCAGGAGCTATATGAATCTATAAATAACCTATGTAACCATCTAAGAAGCAATAATGCGATTTACCTGACAGGCGATCCAGCATTTGATCAATGAATGGAAGAGGATAGTGATCCTTACGGGTGGCCTGGTTTAGGCGCCTGTAATCAATGCAGACCCTCCAGGCGTTCTGTACTCTGGTTGCCATGAGCTCTCCATGCTCATTCTTCACTGTAGTGATTCCAGACTTCTTGGGCACCACTTGTACTGGGCTTACCCATTCACTGTCTGAGATGGGATAGATGATATCCGCCTCTAGTAGTCTGGTCACTTCCTTTTTGACAACCTCCAAGATAGTGGGATTCAGTCTTCTCTGGGGTTGACGAACAGGCCTTGCTCCCTCTTCTAAAAATATTCTGTGCTCACAAACTTGAGGGTTGATGCCTACTATGTCTGCCAAACTCCACCCAATTGCCTTCTTATGCCTCCTCAGCACACTAAGTAACTGCTCTTCTTGTTGAGAAGTGAGTTCCCATGCAATGATAATTGGAAACTTCTGCTTGTCCTCAAGGTAAGCATATTTGAGTTGTGGAGGGAGGGGTTTTAATTCTAACTTCTGCTCATTGTCAGGCTCTGGATTGTCTGGAGTTTGTGACAATGGTAAAGTACTTTCGTTGTCCTCAGAAAGTGTCACCACACTCGGACCTTGTCCTATGTACTTCTCTTCTAACTCCTCCTGGTGAATTTCAGCTACAGTTTCATCTATGATGTCACACTGGAGGATAGAATGATCTTCTAGAGGGTGCTTCATAACTCCATTCAGATTGAAGCTTACTACTCGTCCGTCTATTTCAAAAGAGTATGTTCCTGAAAAAAGCGTCCAATTTGAACTTCGAGGTCTTCAGGAATGGTCTTCCGAGTAGGATTGATGATGGCTTCTCTGAGTCATTTTGGGGCATCTCCAGGATATAAAAATCAAAGGGGAATGTGAGCCCCTTAATGCCCACTAATACATCTTCAGCAACTCCAGCCACTGTAATAATGCTTTTATCTGCTAACACAAAATGAGCTGCCGACCTTTTTAAGGGAGGGAGCCTCAAAATATCATATATAGACAAAGGCATTATACTCACACATGCTCCTAAATCACACATACAGTCAGAAAATACTACACCACCAATAGTACAATTAACCATACATGGACCTGGATCACTACACTTTTCAGGTATACCTCCCATTAAAGCAGATATAGAACTACTTAAAGGAATAGTTTCTAATTCATTAATTTTGTCTTTATGTATACATAAATCTTTTAGAAACTTTGCGTATTTAGGTACTTGTTGAATAACATAAAAAAGGGGAACAGTTACCTCAATATTTTTGAATATTTCTACCATTTTGGGATCAGGTTCCAACTGCTTCCTGGGCTTCCTTGAAAATTGTGGAAAGGGAATAGGAATGGTGTTTTCTACAGTGTCTACGCCCTTCGGTGCTTCTTCCTGTGATTGAGCTTCTTCTTCTTCAGCCATGTCCTGTATGTCCTCTTCCTCCTCAACATCTTCTATTTCCACTACCTCTTCAGCTGAGGCGTGTTCTGGTGAGCTTGGCTCCTCCTGATTCCTCTCTTGAAATGTGGTTCCGGACCTTAGGGTGATGGCATTAATGCCACCCTTTGGATTGGGTAAGGGTTGAGAAGGAATTCCACTGGAGCTTGCCTGTTGAGTGTTTGAAGTATTGGGTGGTGCCAGCTGAGAGATGAGAGCTTGTATAGCGGACGCTAGGCCATTAAGTGAACTTTCCATGTTCCTTTGTCCTTGTGCAATGGATTGAAGAGTATCGTCACTCGGAGAGGAATTAGATTGAGTGACTTGCGGAACTTATTGTTGGTTGTATTGTGGTTCTTGGGACTGCCTCAGGTGAGGTACTCTGTAAGGCTGGTTCTGGTTCTACTGCCTGTTGTTGTTATTATTCCACCTCTGATATCCTTGATTGTCTCTGCCTCCTCTATTATTGTTGTCCCTCCAATTCTAGTTAGAATTGTCCCTCCAATTCTGGTTAGAGTTGTCCTTCCATCCATGGCTGTAACTGCCACCTTGATTGTACCCTTGGTTGGGGCAGTCATAGAAGTTATGAGTGGCTGCCACAATGTTGTCTTCCTGCTGGAGCTGCGGACATTCATCAGTATAATGGCTGTAATCAGCACAGATCCCACACACTCTCTGTGGGACTAACTGTTGGCTTTGTTGTGCTTGTTGTTGACTCAACTGCATCTGCTTCAGTAAGTTGGTCATTTCACATATACTCTGAGCCAGAACAGTAGTTTCTTTGCTAGAAGATACCTTTGTAACAGCCCTTGAGCGGCTTTGTTTTTTCCTGTGATTCCTTGTAGCCTCAGCCAAGTCGCTGATTAATTGCCATGCCTCATCAGTGGTCTTGTACTTTTTTATAGACCCATTGCTAGCACTTTCCAATGTGGTCTTTTCTTGGGGCCTCATGCCCTATGTGACGTAGCCGAGCAACACTATCTTGTCAATCATATGGTGGGGGCATGCTTCCAGAAGGTTGTTGAAGCGCTCCCAGTATTCATAGAGAGTCTCGGATTCGTCCTGAACAATCATGGAAATGTCTTTTCTCAGTTTATCAGTAACTTCAGCTGGGAAGAATTTTTCCAAAAGTTCTCTTCTAAGCGTATCCCAATCAGAAACGGTTGCTGCGGGTTGAATGTAGTACCACTCTCTTGCTTTTCCCTCAAGAGAGAACGGGAAAGCTTTCAACAGAATAGAAGTTTTATCTGCACCATCAAGCCTGACAGTAGAACAGGCTGCTTGGAAATCCCTCAGGTACTTGATAGGCTCTTGAGCAGGTAAGCCATGAAACTTAGGCATCAAGTTGAGCAGTGCAGTCTTTATTTCAAAGTCTGTAGCCACTGCTGGGTGATGCGCTTGAAACGGTTGCATTGTAAAATCAGGGGCTCCAGCCTCCTGGATAGTAATTCTCCTAGGTGCTGCCATGTCACCTACACGTAAATCAACTGAATTAGTAGAAAGGGAGCTTGTTTCTTCCTCAAGTGACGTTTCAGAGTCACCCTCAGAGAGGACTAACCGACGCCGAACTTGCCTTATTCGTGAGATAGTTCTTTCAATCTCAGGATCAAATACTGGCAAGCTTGGATCAAGAAGTGAACGCGTCATTTAACGAAAGAAACATGCAGCTCATAGTAGCAAAATAAAATAAAATACAAATAAATAAAATCCAATCAATAACTTAGCACTCTATTGCAACTCCCCGGCAACGGCGCCAAAAATTGACGTGGCGAAAATTGGCGAGTTAAGAAATTTTTATAAGAGATACGTTGCAAGTACAGTTCTTAACCAACTGAAAATCCACTTATCAATTTAGAAGGGTTGTCACAAAATTAAAATTAAAATCAAAATACTGGGAGTATGAATCCCAGGTCGTCTCCCAACGAGTTACAGAAAGATGTGCTATTTTATTAATCAGATGTTTTCAAAAGTGGTTTGAGTTGATAAACAGGAATTTAAATTAGAGAATTTATGTAATTTTAAATAAAAGCCTTGACTGGGAGTAGATTAGTTAGAAGCCCTATTCTTGTTGGAGTACTCTCAAGATTAATTGATAATTGAACGTTGTTCTGCTTAGTTATCCCTTACTAGGTAGAGGAAAGTCAAGCAAGTTAGAAAGCTATTTCTAGTCACAAGTCCTAATCCTCTCCCTTGGGAAGGACTAGTGTCAATGATTAGAGGGCGATCCAACAATAAACCCAACTACAATTTTTTCTCTTGAGTAACCCAACTCAAGGTTTCCTTTCAATCATCTCCCAATCAAGTTATGGAACTACTCGCTCATTATGAATGTAAATTTCACAAAATAAGGAAGAGAAATACTGAAAGACATAATAAATAATAATCAAAAGGATCAATTAAAATAAAAATAATTCTTATATAAATAAATTCTAGAAATAATCTAAGAGTAATTCTGAGAATATCATAATGAGAATCTCCAGTTCTCATACCATATTCTGTTGTTATTTTTCAGATGAAGGTCATAAACCCACCTCGGTGAGCTGCGTGATAGTGACAGGGCAGAGGATCTTTATCATCTTTTGGATTTCTTTTGGATATTTTGTTTTAGTACTCTCACTTTGAGAGAGTTCTTGTATATGCTGTTTTAACTTTCAAAACCCTGTATGTTTGTATTTAGCTAGTTGACCTAAACTCCGCGGGTTGCGTTAGTACTCTATGACTATTATGCTTATATATCTACATACTTTGTTATCTTGCACCGGTACATTATCCTTTACTCTTTTAGTTATCGTGTGAACGCTTTGTGATTTTATACCTCTATTTTTGAGCTTATTTCTTCATTGGGCTTGTAGAATTACAATCGCTTTCTATATATAGCTATACATTATCGTATAAGCCTTAGAACTATTGTGACATTTAATTATCCTTTTCTTTACAGCTAGAGGTAAGGTTTAGGATAATTAGGGTGTTACATTTAGTGGTATCAGAGCGGTTTGTCCACGTGAGCCTGAGGGATGGACCGATTGTACTTCATTGCATACTCTGTGTCTTTTTTCTTTCATGCTATTTAGGATATCTGCTTGATATGCATAGTATGCTTGTTTGTGAGTGCCTTTTTGGGATAATTAAAGTGCTAGGCTTGGGATATCGAGACTGATCACCTTGATATTGATTGTCTGGTGTGGATAGGACGCTGAATGGCGACTCACGAATGAGGTTAGACATGTACTCGAAGAGAGAATGAGGGTAACCCGTCGACGAAAAATCATGCTGAATTCATGGCGACGATGACTAACTTGGTTAACATGATTCAAGCGAGCACTACTGCGACAATTCATGCTATGGGACAAATAGGGCAACCAATTGGGAATGGAAATGGAGAGGGGACTGGGAACAGTTTAGATGATGTCCCGAGAAATCTAGCTGCTTTTTTGAAAGTTAACCCCGGTTTTCAAGGGGTCGACAAACCCTACTAAAGCAGACAATTGGTTCTAAGCTATGGAGCGTACATTGTTAACTCAACATGTACCGTATGACCAGTTAGTGGAATATGCGGCATATCAATTAGCGGGAGAAGCTCCGCATTGGTGGCAAGGAGAATGTCGATTCCTGTAACTACAGAATATGGATATCTCGTGGGAGCTATTTCGGACTGCTTTCTATAAGAAGTATTTTCTAGAGAGTTAGAGTTTATGTAGCTAAAACAAGGTTCAATGTGTGTGGCCTTGTATACGAGTAAGTTTGAGGAACTCTATAGGTTCTCAAGGTTATGTCAAGGAGCCCCTAAGTCCTATGAGGGTTGGAAGTGCATAAGGTACCAAGGAAGTCTGAGGGAAAATATTAAGAGTGTTGTGACTCTATTAGAGATTCGGAGATTCTCTGAATTAGTCAACAAGGTAAGAATTGTTGAAGATTATGCCAAGAAGATGACTTTGGTGAGAGATGTTTGTGGCAGTACTAGTAGCAGAGGTTGTGGGAAGTATGTTCCATGAAGAGGCCAGAACTTCAAGAGGGGTAGACATGCCCTTCAGCAATCCCAAGGTTAAGGGCATATCAGAGGGATTAACCATGACCAATATCACCAGGCGAAAGGGGGAGGTAAGCAGGCGTGGGCTCAACAAGAGTAGTTAAGGTGCCCAAGATGTGGAAGATACCATCTGGAAATGTCATGCATGGCTAGGTTCAGTGGATGTTACCACCGCGGATTGTCAGGGCATATATCTATATGTTGCCCTTATAGGAAGGACCAGGGTTCGGACCGGTCTCAACGACGGGGTTAAGGATATCCATTTTGAGCAAAAGATAAAATTGATAACTGAGTTTTAATCACGTTGTAGGAGATTGTAACTTGACTCTCCTTATTAAAATTAACTTATGATGGGGTGCCAGGATTTAGAACTAGGAATATCAGATTGAACGTTAGGCTTAGGACCAATCATTTTTCTCGTGTGAAGCACCAATTATATAAGTAGTTTGAACATTTTGCAACCCTATTCTTTGCTCGCATTTGTGCTCGCCCGAAACTCGTACCCCTTGACAAGAGCCTAAACCCATTTTGACCTAATCAAGTGTGAGGGAGATTACTATTGAGATAAACCATCTTTATTCACAGACTCGTAATTTTTATTTATTTTTTTTAAAAATCAGCAGAGACATATTTTGATTCAATGTACTTTATTGTTTTATCCAAAGATTCTTAATTTGGAATTCTTTTCTCGAGGTGAACTCTAATTCTCTTTTTGGTGCATTTTCTTTTTTTCTACAACCTTGTCTGATCACAACACAATGTATCTTTTCAATTTCTTACGAATACCATTCAAAATTTTCTCTCTTTTGAGCATGGTATCCCTTTAGATAACTTAAGCTAGTTTTGACATCACATGCAACCTTTAGATACAACCATCGATATGTTAGTTCCTTAGGATGCGAATTATGAACACAAAGGACAAAATTTGTGAGCGTGCATATCACGAGGAGTTGTGAGGCTTTGCTTTTGCAAATGGTGTTACCTATGACTAAATTGACACACAAGGATGCCCGTTGCTATGGACATCAAATTGTGAAAAAAATTCCTCAAAAACTTGAAAGAAAGATTAACTACAGAGCCAATGTTTGTATTGCTGGAACCCTATAAACCAGTTGGGATTTACGATAACGCTTCGTTGGAAATCTTGGAGTGCCTTCCGATGTAACATTAGGATGTAGTGGTTCATGCGTCACGACAATTGAGGCCGTACGAAGTGAATTCTCTGACTCACGATCTGGATCCTGCTGCATTTGTGCTTTTGTTGAAGATGTGGAGTAAGGAAGAAACTACCTCCATGGAGATGGATGAAACTACTAAAGGACTATAATTTTGAGTTAAGCTACCACCTAGGGATATCCACATTTGATTTTCGATTTTACATGTAGATTTTAGGGTGATTAATATAACATTTGGTACCTAGTAAATTATTTAAGTGCAAAGGCAAGTAGAAAAGGAAAAAATATGTGGGCATGAATTTTGGCTTGAATTTTGATTGGGTTTGACATTGAGTGCCATTTGATTTTACTTATGATAAGTGAAAATTCATTGGTTCTTTAGTATGTCGAGTTGTAGTGTTACACTTAAAGATGGATAACCTGAGTAGGTACCCAAATTGTTGTTAAGGTCCTAAGTAATACAATTATTGAGATTGAGAATTTAATGAGACCATGAATTAGGCATAGAGATACTATAAGGCCCTAATTATGACTTAGTCTTAGGATGAGCGCATACCCTATTTGGGTCAAGTTGAGGAAGTTTAGAAGTAAGCCTAGGTTTTGTAATTCGATAATGATGTATGACTTGATTGAACAATTGAAAAGTTAATTAATTAGTGGCTGAAAATCAGAGTAGCGCAACAGAAGCTTGTGGAATGCAATAGCACATGATAGTTGTGAATAGAGGTAGTAGAATGGTGACTAGACATATCTTAGGCTTAAATACTTGAAGAGTTTAGTGGGTTAATGTAAGTAAAGATTTCTAAAAAACTAAGTTTAATTGTGGTTATAATATTAGATTGATTCGGGGTAGGTTTTGGAGATGATTACATGTGTAATTGGATTTGTGCGTAGATGGTAATGGATAAGTTCTTGGTTTTCAAGATAGATTTGGAAAACATTGAATTAAAATGCTGATGTTGTATTGAGGTTGATTGCAAGGGGGCTAAGTGTGTGAAGGATGAGTATAGCATAGGCTTGGATTCGGTTAAGATATGGGATTATAAATAAGAATGAAGGATGTAAATAGAAATTCGAGCTAACATGGAGGAATGAAAAGATTAATGGTGAGAAGTAGGTTTAAGTTGAGGGAACTTTAAAGATGATGATGAGCAAACCAAATTTTGAGGTCAAAATTTCTAATTTGGTGGGTAGAATATAAGAAACATAATTAATTAACCGCTTAATTAAAATAATTTAATTTTCCAAAATAAGTTAAAAAATTTAAATATTGTATTTGGACTCAGTAGATTTTTCTGAGTTTGAAAATGTAATTTTTTACAGAAAATTGCGTAAAAATGCATACTGATAAATTAGCTGGCAGTACCATCTTAAGTCTGTTCGGTACTGTGTGAGAATAATAGAAACTATAGAAAAACTTTGAAAAATAATTAAATTTGAAAACAAGGCACTAATTCTAAAAGTTTGGCCCAAAATTGGGCCAAACGAGCCAAAAACGCTAGTAGGTTGGACCGGGTCCAAGCCCAACATATATATAACTTTAAGTGAGGCCATTTCAGCCTCATAACTTCGTAAACCCACACACTTACAGCTGCATGAGTTGAGAGAAGAGGGAAGAAGAAACACTATTCACTTTCTTACTGTTTTCCTTGTATCTTAAGCTATGATGCTCCAATTCGCGTTTCGTTTGCGGCTACGCGAAGCTCTTGCCGTGCTTGTTAGTTCTAACAAACTGTTGCTGGTAATATTTTGAATTTCTCTCTCCATTCTTCATCCCTAAGAATTTCGAAAATTTAGGTTTTGATATTGAATAGATTTTGTGATTTTGATTATTTAGGAGTGTTGTAGCATTGAAGTATTGTTGGTTTTTGCCCCCAAAACTATTGGGTAAGGTAAGAATGTCCTAAATCTTTATGAATTTATGATTTTGGTAAACTCTAGGTATTAATTATGATGAATGAATTGTTTATAGCTTGGAATTTATGATTATTGGAGCTTTTGGATTGGTTGTGGTGGCTTGATTGAACTTGGAAACTTGTGGAAGCTTGGTTAAGGTGACATTTTGTTGTTTGGTGCATATTGGGAATCGGCCAAGATATAGTTTTGGTTTTCTCTATGTAATATGTCATACTTCTGGACACTTAGGCTAGTAGACCTTAGGATAGAATTGAGTTGGTTGTTGATGATTGTGGTGATTTTGGTGAATGATGATGTTGATTTATTATGTGGGGTTGGATAATGATGATTATGAGGATTGATAATGAACTATGAGACTTGTTGATGTTGATAAATGATGAGGATGGTGAAATGATGTTTTGTGAGATTAATTATTGAGATTTGAGTTTTATAAGTAGAATTTGGTGTCTGGATTGGATGATATTATATGTTGCTAAGTCATGGAATAATGAGAAGGTATATGAATATAATTTAGGTACATTGGGGCTATTTTGGATGTGGAATAATTGGTTTTGAGTTGAGATTTTTGGTAAACTTGAGGTTTAAATATTTTTGGTAAAAACGTATTTTTGGCCAACTTTGGCGGATCATATCTTAAGCCTTTATTTTTGAAATTGATTGAATTTTGTATCAAGTTAAAGATAATTCAAAGCACTTTAAAATGCTATAGATTTCGTGGAAATCAGAATTTTGTAGAAAAAGATATGATCGTTGGAAGTTGGTGTCAAAAATCTGAAGTTGGTGTCAAGTTAATGTGCACACTCTTGGTTGTTAAATGCAGGGGTTTTCAATCATATAATGGAAATGTAAAAAGAACTAAAGAATAAATGAACTAACAATGAAGCAAAAGACAATTAATGAAAATTAGAAGAAGACAAGATCAAAACTAGTGAAAATTCAATGCAATGTATAAAAGAGCCTTGACTTGGGAATGAGAATTAAAGAATCCTATCATTGTCATAACCATAACTATAGCAATTATGTTAAGTTAATCTCACTTCGTCAACTCCTAACATCAAGGAGTAAGTCAAGCAAGCATAATTGATCTTAATCCACAAGTCCTAGCTAACTTACTAATTAACTTAGTAAAAGGCTAGCGTTAGTGGAAACAAGAGTCAACTAACAACCAAAGAATTATCACTAAATGTCAGACATTATGACTCTAGTATCTTAGGAACTCGTTTCTCAAACCAAGGTGTGAAAATCTACTCAAATTTTCCAAGTGGCATTTTTATAAACACTTCGTGGGCAATAATGCCAAACATGGCAAATTGCAAGACAAAATGAAAACTATAACCAAACTATGCACAATATCAACAATAGAAAATTAATCAAAGATATATAAACTATCAAACACCAAATTCATTCATAAAAAAATCAAGAAATCAAAATTGAGCAAACTAACAAAATAACTTCTATTATAGGGGAACAAGAGTAAATGTGATGTAATTAAAGAGGAAATTAAAGAGTCCTTAAAAAAGTGATAAACTGAAATTCAAGATCAAAATTAGAGAATGTAAATTGCTACTATGAACCCTGATTAAAACCTAAGAGAGAATTTCCTAAACCTAACCTAAACCTAAAACTACTCCTACTATGATGTGTATTGTGTGTAATGAGGCCCCCCCAAAGTGTTCTCTCTTGATATGGAATGATGTCCCTTTCATATACACTCTAAATGAGCTTCAGCACTTTCGAAATTGGGCCAAGAGGTGACACAAGGATTTATACCGGTTCGGAATTCCACAAAATAATTTCGTTGTTAGTATAGTCCAAACCAATAGTCAATCCTCAAATCAAATTAAATTTGGTTTTGTCACAAGTACAAACCCCAATAAGAATTAACCGAAGTATTTAAACCTCGGGTCATCTCACAAGGAATTGCTATGAAGTGGTCAATTATTGGCTATGAAGGGGACAAGGGGTTGGATTGGTAAAGGGCAAAAAATTAAATGGGCAAGAATTTAAATGACAAAAAGAGTAAATCAAGCAATTAAAGAAAGCAATCAATAAAGAGGGACATTCATGGCAAGGGTTGAGATCATAGGCCTTCTATCCTAGTCATTAATCATAACAATACTTAACAAGAATTTATCTTATTTTGTCATCCCCAATGTTGGTAGAAGGTGTAAGTTATCTTCCAGTAGAGAAAGTCAAACAAGACTAGTTAATCTCAAGTAAAAAATCCTAATCAACTTACTAATTGAATTAGCAAGAGATTAAAGTTACTGAAAATGATATTAACTAATAAATCTAGATCACCAATCTAAATTGGGTTTTCATGACTCAAGATTACCTAATTACTCTTTCCAATCCAAGAATGCTCAAAGTCTACTCTAAAGCCCAACCAAGCATTTTGTCAAACACTTGGTGGGTACAAAAGGAAAGCATGGTAAAAGTATAAGAATGATAAATCCACCAACTACCAATTGCAAGAAAAGTAAATTCACAACTCAATCATCAATAAAGGAAACATCAAACATCAAATTTTATTAAATGTAAACCAAATCCAACATAGAACATTCATGAACATAAAAGAGACATGAAAGTAAAATTGACAAGAGAACTAAGAGAATCAATTAGTAGGAACAAGAAATTGTAAAGGAAATAAGATGAGAACATGGAATTAAGCCTAGATCTATAATGGAAATGTCCTAAGAACCCTAATTCTAGAGAGAAGAGGGAACTTTTCTCTCTAGAAACTAACCTATATGATGCTAAGTTACAATCAATTGCTCCCCCCCTTTACCCAAGCTTGAATTATGCATGAAATAGCATCTGAAATGAGTTAGATTGGGCCCAAAATGCTCTAGAAATCTCTGGCCACGAGTTGCTCTTTAATGAACCACGTGCAACATCGGCGCGTAAGCGTACAATGCGCGTACGCATCCCTAAAAGCGAAGAAACTATGGAAAATTTTATATTATTTTGAAGCCCCGGATATTAGCTTTCCAATGTAACTTGAACGCCTCATTTGGACCTCTGTAGCTCAAGTTATGATTGATTGAGTGCGAAGAGGTCAGGCTTGACAGCTTTGCAGTTCCTTCATTTCTTCTTGAGTTCTCCCACTTGCATGCTTTTCCTTCATTTCTTCAATCCAATGTTTTCCTTATAAACCTGAAATCACTTAACAAACATATCAAGGCATCGAATGGAATTAAAGTGAATTAAATTTAGCTATTTTAAGGCCTAAAAAGCATGTTTTCACAGTTAAGCACAAATTAAGGGAGAATTACAAAACCATGCTATTTCATTGAATAAATGTGGGAAAATGTGATAAAATCCCCTAAAATAAGCACAAGATAAACCACAAAATTGGGGTTTATCAAACCTCCCCACACTTAAACTAAGCATGTCCTCATGCTAAAATCAAGAAAGAAGCAAAGGGTATCGCATTTATTCAATGCAAACTATCTAAATGCAACCTATCTACATGCAATCTATCTAAATAGATGCAATGACTTGGTCAAAACAAATCAACTTCCAGGAATACATATACAAGTACAAGGGATAAGGCAATAGTAGTCAAATCAACCCACAATTGAATTGAATTATTGAAAGATTTTACAAACTTGCAAGAAAAGATGATCATGGGTAGAAACATATAATTCAGCAATCGAACCCTCACCGGATGTGTATCCGCTCTAGTTGCTCAGTGTATGGGGTTGATTTACTCGATTCTCCCCTAATCATGCTTTCCAAGATTTGTTTTTCATCTAACAATCAACAATTATTTCATGCATGCATACAAATATCATGAGGACTTTCCCATAGGTTGTAATGGGGCTAGGGTCAAGGTAGGATGCATATGGTCAAGTGAGCTAGAAATTTGAATCTTTGATCAACTTAAACTTTCCACCTAACCTATGACAACCTATACACTTCTAAACAAACCTAAATACTCATTCTTCACTTTTCACACACTCATGCACTCTCTTTTTGATCACAACTCATATGCATTAACTCTTATTGAACTTCACTTTGGGGCATTTTATCCCCTTTTTATTGCTTTTCTTTTTCTTTCTTTTCTATATGTTTTCTTTTTCTTCTTATATATATATATATTATTTTTTTTTCTTTCTCTCATTTTTTCTTTTGAAACTAAAATATATACAAGAACATCAATGCATATGGTTTACACATGATTAATACATGAGTGTGTACCCAATTTCCAAGATTCTTAACACAAATACAAAAACACACTTTTATCTCTACCCAATATTCCCAACTTTCCCGAAATCAAGTAATGAACACTCTCACTAGCCTAAGCTAATCAAAGATCCAAACAAGGGACATTTATTATTTTTTTCACTTAGGCTTATAATGTGCTATCATTAAGAACAAATGGGTTAAGGATAGGCTCAAAATTGGCTAACAATGGAAGATAAAAGATAGGCTATTTGGATAAGTGAGCTATTTAAACAATGGCCTCAATCATATAAATGCATGTATACACAAGATAATGGACATAAAGAATCAAACAAATCAAAGATTACACTCATAGGAAGAGAATAATGCACACAAGAATGAAAATAAGTGGTTATATGATGTAACCACACAATTAAGGCTCAAAACTTACATGCTTGTGTTCTTAGCTCAAAACATGATCCACAAAGTATATAATTCAAGCAAGTTCTAAAAAGATTTTTTTTTTCAATCAATAGGGGGTGCCCTATAGATAATTCTTGAAAAATTTTATTATTTTGACTAAACTTATTATATACATATGTAGAATAAGAAAATGCAACTAAGAATCTTAAAATGAAATATAAATGTGTTGGGATTAGAAACTTGTCACCCAAAAACGTCGCATGGTCGGACGACCTCCCCACACTTAAAAGTTTGCGCCGTCCTCGGTGCACTCAAAGATGAACAAGGGGGTACGGTGACTCTCCGAGTTGCCACCTTCATCTGGTAGGTCAACCGGTTGTTGCGTGTTCTTCCTTTCGCTTCCGTTTTTGCTTGTGGTGCATCAATCATGAAAAATAAAATAAATACCGTAAGATGAGAAAATACAAAAGTAAGGAAGCGTGAATTTTTGGAATGAGGTAAATCACTAGAATTGAGCAAGTGAATTAGTGTGACATTGATGAAAAATAAGTGTGTGGGTTCTAAAATTGCACGCGGTTTAGAATACACACACACTAGTACAAAAAGTTATGTCACAATTACACAAAAGAAAACATGCACTTCACTCATTCTAGTGTGCTTGAGATACTTTAAAAGACTTGTAGGCTAAAACAACCCAACAAGTAGTGAAGAAGCATAAAATCATTCAAGAAAAAATCAAGCAATTGTGAAATTAGATAATGCATGGACATTGATTGATGTGTAGTTAACTTAGTAAACAAAATGGTATAGAGAGCTCATACATCAAACAATGACACATATTGAAGTTGTTGCAACACCTAAGTGACATAGAAGTGGAACTCATGAGTGCTATGGAACTTAGGGAAAAGAATATAAAAGTCAAAATCAATCACATAGCAAGCATGGTCCACAAAGCTTAGAAAGCTTAAAAATATCTCACTAGATAAGCTTTCGATCCAAATTCACAACTCTACAATCTCAATGCATGGAATAAGTGATGTGAATAAGGGTAAACCATAAACAAGCATCACCTAAAAAAATGCAATGATATATATACAATTGCCTAACAATGGATGATGAATGCATGGTGGCCAAAACATGCAATTCAAAGAGTTAAGATGCATGAAGGCAATGTAACGTGTACTTGGTGTTCAAAAGCATTAAGCATGAAAAGTTCCAAGCCAAGTAACCAAATATAACCTCAACAAGGAATCCAACAAGGAATATAAACAAAATTGATGTTAAGATAACATCTTATTAGTAATAAGCAGTAGTAAACAGTAAACAAGATTAGTAATCCAACACTTATAATGGAAAACAAAAATTAAAATAACTAACTAACTAAAAGAAATGGTGTTACATGATATTTGGTAGTGTTGGATGATGTTTGAAGGGTGGAAAAAAAAGAAGAGAAGAGAGAAGAAGGAAAGAAATGGAAAGAGGAGAAGAAAAGAAGGTGAGTGAAACAGGGCAATCCACGCGTGCGAGTTATGTACGCGTAAGTGTGGATTGATGAAATGGCAGCGACGCGGACGCGTGGGGCACGCGTGCAAGTCGATGGGTTATTCGAGAGTGACGCGTATGCGTGAGGTGTGCGTACGCGTGCATAGCCTTGCGCGAGAGGCACAAAACGCTCACAGTGTAGGCACAACTCTCGGGAAAATGGCTGGGAAGTGGGAAAATTCAATCCACGCGTACGCGTGCATGACGCATGCGCGTGGATGGTCGAAATTGCTTGATTCACGTGTATGCATGAAGCACACGTGCGCGTGGATGGTGCTCTATTTTTCAAAATTTTTCTATGTTTTTGCACCAAACCAAGCATTCCAAACCTCCAGACAGCTACCAAAACATCATAAAACCTTATTTAACCTACTAGACTCCCAATTAAACTCAACTAAGCAATTCAAACAAGGAATTAAACCTATTTTACCAATATTTACAAAAGAGAAAATGAAAAGAATTTACCATGGTGGGGTGTCTCCCACCTAGCACTTTTGTTTATTGTCCTTAAGTTGGACTTATAGGGAGCTCTCTATCAAGGTGGCTTGTGCTTGAATCCATCCTTGAACATCCACCAATGCTTGGACTTCCATTGTGCTTCATCATTCAAAGTTAATAACTACAAGCTTTGATGAAGTTATTCACAAACCATAGGCTCCTAAAGTTGATCGTCATTTTGTAAGCCGGGATCCTATACTTTGTTTTCACACCCGTCTTTAATTTGATCACTTTGATTCCGTCCGGGTGGTAAAGAAGCCAAATTCTCATGAAGGCACCAAACGATCCTCTTAAACCCATTCAATTGAGCGCTACACCAATCCATGCTCCTCAATTTTGAGCCTCCAACCATAATGAGCCTCCAACCATAATGAGCCTAGACTTACAACGCCAACCACTAAACATCCTCCTCTTATGCTTAATTCCACAAAGCGCCCTAAGTTGGCCATCCATCTCAAGCAAACCATATTCAAGTGGGATAATAAAGCTAAGAGTTAGAAGTTTTACCCACTCAAATAAAGGATTAGATGACAACACAGGTGGAGGAGTTCCTAAAGGTCTTGACAAAGCACGCTCTACTCCCGTCCATCCTCTTCTAGATGCGTCTACCACTTGGTAAGGTTCTTCAAGCTCTACCTCTTGCCAAGCTTCCTCAAGTTCACATTCTTCTTCACCAAGTTCTTCTACCTCTTCCTCATCACTCTCATCATAGATAGGAGGCTTAGTGAAGTCTACCTCATCATCAATTCTAAGCATATTGGGGAAGGACTGATCAAGCTCAAAAAGATCATATGTTGATTTAGAATCATCATAAATAGGAGGGCTTGTTACTTGGAACACTTCTTCCAATTCTTCACTCACAATATGCATTGGAGGTTGCACATCCTCCTCAACATTGCTTTCCAATCCATTGGAAGAAGGCTCAACAAGATCATCAAGGGGACTGATCAATGTGGACAAAAAAATCACTAATGATGGAGTCAACTTATTGATCAATTTCCCTCAACTCTCTGTTCACTTCCTTAACATCATTCTCCTCTTTAACATCCCTTCTAAACTCCGTGGAAGAGGGCTCTTCAACTTGAGATTCCTTGTAGTTGGCTTGTTCCTAATCACCCTCTGCTTCTTCATTCACTCCTTCTTGAGCTGCTGTTGAGGTGGTGATTACTGCTACTTAATTCCTCTCCATCTTCTTGGTAAGGTCAGCTAGTTGCTTGGTGATCATCTTGTTTTGAGCTAGCAGTGTATCCACATTGTTCAGCTCTATCACTCCTCTAGTGTTGCCTCTTTCAGAAGCATAGAAGTAGTCATTCTCAGCTACAGTCTCAATGACATCTATGGCTTCTTCAATGGTCTTCTTCTTATTCAGAGATCCCCCGGATGAGTGGTCTACTGCCTTCTTTGATTCATAAGAAAGACCTTTATAGAAAATGTGTAACTGCACCCATTCATTGAACATATCTGGCGGGCACCTTCTTGTCAAGTCTTTAAATCTCTCCCATGCTTCGTAGAGAGTCTCATCATCCTGTTGCCTGAAAGTTTGAACTTCAGCTCTCAACCTATTGATTCTTTGAGGAGGATAGAATCTCACCAAGAACTTGTTCACCACATCTTCCCAGGTTGTTAAGCTTTTCTTCGAGAAGGATTCCAGCCATTTAGATGCCTTGTCCTTGAGTGAAAAGGGGAATAGGAGTAGTCTGTAGGTGTCAGGATGAACACCATTAGCTTCACAGTATCACATATCCTCAGGAAGGTGGTTAGATGTTGATTGGGATCTTCTTGAACACTTCCTCCGAATGAACAGTTGTTCTGAACAAGGGTGATGAGCTGTGGCTTTAGTTCAAAATTGTTGGCATGTATGGTTTCTCTTGGATGCTACTTCCACAGTTTCCTGCGTTTGGATTGATGTAAGATCCCAAAACTCTTCTCTCTTGCCCAGCATGATGCACTGGGCCTTCTCTGCCATGGTTGTGAGCCTCTTCTTCATGATGGTTTTCCATATTCTCATCTATGTCTGGTTCAAAATACTCTTCCTCTTCCTCAGCACTAACGACTCTCTTTCCTCTTGCTTCCCTCCTCAATCTAAGGAAGGTTCTCTCAGGTTCAGAATCAAAGGAAGTTGAAGCCATGCTTCTTCTACCTGTCATACAACCCACAAGTCACAAGCAAGAAAAATAGATGCAGACAGTATTTTCTGCAGAAATGCTGTTAGTGTGAGTGATGCAATATATCAAACAGTTAGTGGGTCAGTGAACTTAATAGTAAAAAAAATGCAGATAACACCACAAACGGGTAGGGGGTAAAGGGAAGGAAATAACTAAGACTGAAAGTAAATTACTCAAATAAAATTAAATCAAACAAAATAAAAAAAAATGCTCAATCTAGTTATCCACCAATTTAATCATTGTTGATGCAAAATCAATCCCCGGCAACGGCGCCATAAACTTGATGCACGGAAACTTATCTCTCAACAAATTCCCCTTCGGCAAGTATACCGAATTGTCGTCAAGTAATAACTCACAATAGAGTGAGGTCGAATCCCACAGAGATTAACGGATTAAGTAATCAATGGTTAATTGATTATCCTAGTCAGAGGAATCATATTGGAGTGATAAGCAGCAGGAATTGTAAGCGGCATAAAAGTAAAGAAAGCAATAAAGTGCAGAAAAGTAAAATGGCAAGAAAAGTAAATGTAAGAACTAAAAATAAAATGAACATTGGGATCAAGAGATATTGCAATCCTCCGGATCGAGTTCATTCTCATCTCTTCCTCAATCAATGCATTCATTGATCTCCTTGGCAATCTTAAGTGATTGGATCCCAATTCCTTGGCAATCCAATCTCTCTAAGCTTGAACAATTTCCCAATTCCTTGATTTAATTGCTCATGGAAAGAGATGATGTTTCGTTACTGATTATACCACACACATTCATAGATCAAAGTATTGGTAGGATTAAATGTCACAATATCCATCCAACCCCCAACCTAATCCAATGTGAGAGAGTATTTCTAGCATGATTTCCTCATTCCTCTTCCACGGTTCAGAGGAAATCCAAGTATGAGCAATTTCTCTTCCGAGATAATTACCCAATTGGATGAAGATCGAAAGCTCTCTAGTAAAATCAAGAGAAAAGAAAGAAGAAGAAGAATAAGAACTACAATTGATCCATTGAATCACAATAGAGCTCTCTAACCCAATGAAAGGGGTTTAGCTGTTCATGGCTCTGGGAATGGAAAACAAAGATGGAGAATGCATTCTGAAAGTAAAACTAGAAGTTGCAGAGAAAGTAAAAATATAGAGAGTAGTCCTCTCCATCCAAAAGCTTCTTTCTAGTTCAAAACTACTCCTATTTATACTACTCTTCTGATTTTCTAGTTAGCTCCTCAAGTCTTGGATATGGGCCTTTGGATCTTGAGTTGAAGCATTTATCATCTTTAGTGGGCTCAGCTTCACTTGCAAAGAAAGTGTGCAGTAGGCATGGACTTTAGCTTAGGGCGTTAGTGGTGTTAACGTTAAGTGAAAATGTGGGGTCGAGAACGTTAGTGACAATCACCTTTTTCACTAACGTTCCTAACCCAAAATGGTCCACGTTAACTTCAACGTTAGTGGCACTAACGTGACCACTAACGTTGCCTCTTGGCCCTTCGCAAATGTTACTGGGGTTTACCTTTCCCAATAACGTTGAGAGTACCCCTTTCTCCTTACGTTAGAGTTCACGTTAGTATAGTTAACGTGACCTTTAACGTAGGCTTGCCAAATCTTCGAGAGCGTTAGTGACACCTACCTTTTTCACTAACGCTCCAAAATGCCCCTTTCCCACGTTAGTGCCTCACATTAAGTACATTAACGTGACCACTTACGTGGTGTTGATTGCCATCTCCAACGTTAGTGACAAAGGTGAGTGTCACTAACGTTGGCTCATCATCCCTTTCCTCCACGTTATCTTCCACGTTAATGTAATTAACATGGTAACTAATGTGGCTCATAGTGGCTTAGTCCAACGTTAGTGACAAAGGTGAGTGTCACTAACGTTGGCGATTCCTTGCTCCTTCCACGTTAGAGTTCACGTTAACTAAGTTAACGTGGCTCTTAACGTAGCCAATATAGGCTTAGTCCAATGTTAGTGACAAAGGTGAGTGTCACTAACATTGGCATTATCTTCCTCTTCCACGTTAGAATTCACATTAACTGAGTTAACGTGACTCTTAACGTGGCCAATTGCCCTTTTGGAGCGTTAGTGGCACTCACTTTTACCACTAACACTTGGAGGTTCCTTTTCCTCCACGTTAACTACCACGTTAATGTAGTTAACGTGGTAATTAATGTGGGCTATGATGGCTTCGAAGACGTTATTGGCGATCACTTTTCTCATTAACGTTGCAAGTTGGCTCCCATTCCACATTAGTGGTTATGTTAGTTAGAGTAACGTGGCTACTAACGTGGCTTTTCCTTGCTTCCTTTGTCCTGAAATCAAGCAAATAAAGTGCATCAAAGCTCTAATCCAAGTTATGAGTCATGCATCATCCAATTTGTCATTAAATTCATGCATAATTCTCATGAAATCATATAAAATTCACAATGTTTGCTTGAATCAAGATGTAAGTGAAATTCTACCCCAAACTTGCTTATTTACTAAGAAAATGCATGAAACTACCCTAAAACAGTAAAGAAAAGGTCAGTGAAACTGGCCGAAATGCCCTGGCATCAATATTTTATACGCTTTTTGGCATCATTTGTATATAGTTTTTACTATGTTTTGTTTAAGTTTTATTATATTTTCATAGGTTTCAGTGCTAAATTCACATTTTTGGATTCTATTTTAAGTTTTTATGCTTTATGATGAATTTAGGTGTTTTCTAACTGAAATTGAGGAGCTTGAGCAAAAGTCTGATTTAGAGACAGAGAAAGGACTACAGATGCTGCTGGATTCTGACCTCCGTGCACTCGAAGGAGATTTTCTGGAGCTACAGAAGTCCAAATGGCGTGCTCTCAATGGCTATGGAGAGTTAACATTAAGGGCTTTTGATGAGCGGATAATTTATACGCTTTTTGGCGTTGTTTTTAGTATGTTTTTAGTAGAATCTAGTTACTTTTAGGGATTTTTTCATTAGTTTTTATGTTAAATTCACATTTCTGGACTTTACTATGAGTTTGTGTGTTTTCTGTGATTTCAGGTATTTTCTGGCTGAAATTGAGGGACTTGAGCAAAAATCAGATTCAGAGGTTGAAGAAGGACTGCCGATGCTGTTGGATTCTGACCTCCCTTCACTCAAAATGGATTTTCTGGAGTTACAGAACTCAAAATGGCGCGCTTTCAATTGCATTGGAAAGTAGACATCCAGAGCTTTCCAGCAATATATAATAGTCCATACTTTTCCCAAGTTTAGACGACGCAAACTGGCGTTCAACGCCAGCTCTCTACCCAATTCTGGCGTCCAGCGCCAGAAACAAGTTGCAAAGTGGAGTTCAACGCCCAAACTGGCACAAAAGCTGGCGTTCAACTCCAAGAATGACCTCTCCATGTGTAGACTTCAAGCTCAATCCAAGCACATACCAAGTGGGCCCCGAAAGTGGATTTATGCATCAATTACTTACTTCTGTAAACCCTAGTGACTAGTTTATTATAAATAGAACTTTTTATCATTGTATTCGAGTCTTGGTTACTCCGGTTCCCCTCTCGGGCCGAGACCAATGAACTCCATTATCACTTATGTATTTTCAACGGTAGAGTTTCTGCACTCCATAGATTAAGGTGTGGAGCTCTGCTGTTCCTCAAGGATTAATGCAAAGTACTACTGTTTTCTATTCAATTCAACTTATTCAGTTTCTAAGATATTCATTCGCACTTCAACCTGAATGTGATGAACGTGACAATCATCATCATTCCCTATGAACGCGTGCCTGACAACCACTTCCGTTCTACATTAGATTGAATGAGTATCTCTTAGATCTCTTAATCAGAATCTTCGTGGTATAAGCTAGATTGATGGCGGCATTCATGAGAGTCCGGAAAGTCTAAACCTTGTTCGTGGTATTCCGAGTAGGACTCTGGGATTGAATGACTGTGACGAACTCCAAACTCGTGAGTGCTGGGCATAGTGACAGACGCAAAAGGATAGTAAATTCTATTCCAGTATGATCGAGAACCTCCAAGATGATTAGCCATGCAGTGACAGCGCATCGGACCAATTTCACAGAGAGGAATAGGATGCAACCAACGACAAGGGTGATGCCTCCAGATGATTAGCCGTGCTGTGACAGAGCATTTGGACCATTTTCCCGAGAGGATTGAAAGTAGCCATTGGCACCGGTGACATCCTTACACAAAGCCAGCCATAGAAAGGAGTAAGACTGATTGGATGAAGACAGCAGGAAAGCAGGGGTTCAGAGGAATGAATGCATCTCCATACGCTTATCTGAAATTCTCACCAATGATTTACATAAGTATTTCTATCCTTATTTTAGTATTAATTTCGAAAACTCCATAACTATTTTATATCCGCCTGACTGAGATTTACAAGGTGACCATAGCTTGCTTTATACCAACAATCTCCGTGGGATCGACCCTTACTCACGTAAGGTTTATTACTTGGACGACCCAGTGCACTTGCTGGTTAGTTATGCGAAGTTGTGAAGATATGTTTAGACCATGGTTCTGTGCATCCGTTTTTGGAGCCATCGCCAGGGAATCAATTTCGAACAATAATTCACAACTTGAGTAACAATTTCGCATACCAAGTTTTTGGCGCCGTTGCCGGGGATTGTTCGAGTTTTCGTCAAGCTTTTGGTCCAGTAACATCAGTGCCAAGTTTGATCCGGTAACAACACCAAGTTTTTGGCACCGTTGCCGAGGATTGTTCGAGTTTGGACAACTGACGGTTCATCTTGTTGCTCAGATTGGGTAACTTTCTTTTCGTTTTCTTTTCAAAAAGTTTTCAAAAAAAAATTTTTCAAAAAAATATTTCAAAAATTTCTCCTTTGTTTTTGAAAAAAAAATTTTTTTTTTTAAATGTTTTCAAAAAAAATTTTTTCTTCAGAATTTTTAAGAATGAATTCTAGTGTTTCATAAAGCATGTTGAAGCCTGGCTGGCTGTAAAGCCATGCCTGTAGGGCATGTTAGGCGTGTCATGTCTGAGTTACATACTAAAGCTTGGCTGGCTATTCAGCCATGTCTGACCCTTTGATTGGAGCTTTAGACTAAAGAGCATAAGATTCCTGGAATTCATATTAAAAAATTTTGGAATCCTTATTTTTCTTTTTCAAAATAATTTTTGAAAAAAATTAAAAGAAAATACAAAAAATCATAAAATCATAAAAATCAAAAATATTTTTGTGTTTCTTGTTTGAGTCTTGAGTCATGTTATAAGTTTGGTGTTAATTGCATACTCATCTTGCATTTTTTTCGAAAATTTTCATGCATTCATAGTGTTCTTCATGATCTTCAAGTTGTTCTTGGTAAGTCTTCTTGTTTGATCTTTACATTTGCATGGTTTGTGTCTTTTCTTGTTTTTCATATGCATTCTTGAATTCTTAGTGTCTAAGCATTAAAGAATTCTAAGTTTGGTGTCTTGCATGTTTTCTTTGCATTAAAAATTTTTTAAAAATGTGTTCTTGATGTTCATCATGATCTTCATAGTGTTCTTGGTGTTCATCTTGACATTCATAGCATTCTTGCATGCATTCATTGTTTTGATCCATAACTTTCATGCATTGCATCATTTTTCTTGTTTTTCTCTCTCATCATAAAAATTCAAAAATAAAAAAAATATCTTTCCCTTTTTCTCTTTTAAAATTTCAAAAATTAGATTTGACTTTTTCAAAAATTTTTAAAATCTAGTTATTTTTATGAGTCAAATCAAATTTTCAATTTAAAAAAATCTTATCTTTTTCAAAATCTTTTTCAAAAATCAAATCTTTTTTCAATTTTTTTTAGTTATTTTCGAAAATTTAAAAAATATTTTTCAAAAATCTTTTTCTTAATTTTACATCATATTTTCGAAAATAACATCATCAATTAAGGTTTTGATTCAAAAATTTCAAGTTTGTTACTTACTTGTTAAGAAAGATTCAAACTTTAAGTTCTAGAATCATATCTTGTGATTTCTTGTGAATCAAGTCATTAATTGAGATTTTAAAAATCAAATCTTTTTCAATAACTAATTTCTATCATATCTTTTCAAAAATATCTTCTTATCTTACCTTTTTCAAAAAAGTGATTGCAAAATATCTTTTCTAACCTCCTAACTTCTTATCTTTTCAAAATTTGTTTCAACTAACTAACTAACTTTTTGTTTGTTTCTTACCTTTTTCAAAACTACCTAACTAACTCTCTCTCTCTAATTTTCGAAAAAATCTTCCCTATTTTTCAAAATTTCTTTTTAATTAGACTAATTATTTTATTTTTTATTTGAATTTTCGAAAACTACTAACCTTTTTCAAAAACTATTTTTGAAAATCACTAACTCTTTTTCAAAAATTATTTTCGAAAATCTTTCTCCCTCATCTCCTTCTATTTATTTATTCATCTACTAACACTTCTCTTCATCTCACATCTCTGCTCCTATCATCACCTTGGTGTTTGGATTCTTCATTCTTCTTCATCCCTATTCCTTTTCTTCTTCTACTAACAATAAGGAACCTCTTTACTGTGACATAGAGGATTCCTCTTCTTTTCTTTTTCTCTTCTCTTTCTTATGAGCAGGGACAAAGAAAAAAGTATTCTTGTTGAAGCTGATCCAGAACCTGAAAGGACTCTGAAGAGAAAACTAAGAGAAGCTAAATTACAACAATCCAGAGACAACCTTATTGAAAATTTCGAACAAGTAAAGGAGATGGTAGTCGAACCCAACAACAATAATGCAAGGAGAATGCTTGGTGACTTTACTGCACCTAATTCCAATTTACATGGAAGAAGCATCTCCATTCCTACCATTGGAGCAAACACTTTTGAGCTGAAACCTCAGCTAGTTTGTCTGATGCAGCAGAACTGCAAATTTCATGGACTTCCATCTGAAGACCCTTTTCAGTTCTTAACTGAATTCTTGCAGATCTGTGATACTGTTAAGACTAATGGAGTAGATCCTGAAGTCTACAGGCTCATGCTTTTCCCTTTTGCTGTAAGAGACAGAGCTAGAATATGGTTGGACTCTCAACCCAAAGATAGCCTGAACTCTTGGGATAAGCTGGTCACGGCTTTCTTAGCCAAGTTCTTTCCTCCTCAAAAGCTGAGCAAGCTTAGAGCTGATGTTCAAATCTTCAGACAGAAAGAAGGTGAATCCCTCTATGAAGCTTGGGAAAGATACAAGCAGCTGACCAAAAAGTGTCCTTCTGACATGCTTTCAGAATGGACCATCCTGGATATATTCTATGATGGTTTATCTGAGCTATCAAAGATGTCATTGGATACTTCTGCAGGTGGATCCATTCACCTAAAGAAAACACCTGCAGAAGCTCAAGAACTCATTGACATGGTTGCTAATAACCAGTTTATGTACACTTCTGAGAGGAATCCTGTGAGTAATGGGATGCCTATGAAGAAGGGAGTTCTTGAAATTGATACTCTGAATGCCATATTGGCTAATAATAAAATATTGACTCAGCAAGTCAATATGATTTCTCAGAGTCTAAATGGAATGCAAGCTGCATCCAACAGCACTCAAGAGGCATCTTCTGAGGAAGAAGCTTATGATCTTGAGAACCCTACAATAGCAGAGTTAAAATACATGGGTGAACCATATGGAAACACCTACAATCCATCATGGAGAAATCACCCAAATCTCTCATGGAAGGATCAAAAGCCTCAACAAGGCTTTAATAATGGTGGAAGAAACAGGTTTAGCAATAGCAAGCCTTTCCCATCATCCACTCAGCAACAGACAGAGAATTCTGAGCAGAATCCATCTAGCTTAGCAAATTTAGTCTCTGATCTATCTAAGGCCATTGTGAGTTTCATGAATGAAACAAGGTCTTTCATTAGATATTTGGAAGCACAAGAGGGCCAGCTGAGTAAAAGGATCACTGAAATCCCTCCTAGTACTCTCCCAAGCAATACAGAAGAGAATCCAAAAGGAGAGTGCAAGGCCATTGAATTAATTTCCATGGCCGAACCCACAAGAGAGGAGAAGGACGTGAATCCCAAGGAGGAAGACCTCCTGGGACATCCAATGATCAATAAGGAGCTTCCCTCTGAGGAACCTAAGGAATCTGAGACTCATCTAGAGACCATAGAGATTCCATTGAACCTCCTTATGCCATTCATGAGCTCTGATGAGTATTCCTCTTCTGAAGAGAATGAGGATGTTACTGAAGAGCAAGCTGCCAAGTTTCTTGGTGCAATCATGAAGCTAAATGCTAAATTATTTGGTATTGAATCTTGGGAAGATGAACCTCCCTTGTTCACCAATGAACTAAGTGATCTGGATCAACTGACATTACCTCAGAAGAGACAGGATCCTAGAAAGGTCATAATACCTTGTACCATAGGCACCATGATCTTTAAGGCTCTGTGTGACCTTAGTTCAGGAATAAACCTCATGTCCCTCTCTGTAATAGAGAAACTGGGAATCTATGGGTGCAAGCTGCTAAAATCTCATTAGAGATGGTAGACAATTCAAGAAAACAGGCTTATGGACAAGTAGAGGACGTGTTAGTAAAGGTTGAAGGCCTTGACATCCCTGCTAATTTCATAGTCCTGGATACTGGAAAGGAAGAGGATGAATCCATCATCCTAGGAAGACCTTTCCTAGCCACAGCAAGAGCTGTGATTGATGTGGACAGAGAAGAATTGATCCTTCAATTAAATAAGGACAACCTTGTGTTTACAACTCAAGGATCTCTCTCTGCATCCATGGAGAGGAAGCAGAAAAAGCTTCTCTCAAAGCAGAGTCAACCAAAGCCCCCACAGTCAAACTCTAAGTTTGGTGTTGGGAGGCCACAACCAAACTCTAAGTTTGGTGTCAAACCCCCATATCCAAACTCTAAGTTTGGTATTGGGAGGTCTCAACAAAGCTCTGCACATCTGTGAGGCTCCATGAGAGCCCACTGTCAAGCTATTGACATTAAAGAAGCGCTTGTTGGGAGGCAACCCAATGTTTATTTATCTAATTTTATTTTTTTCATATTTTCTTAGGTTCATGATCATGTGGAATCACAAAATAAACGAAAAATTTAGAAACAGAATCAAAAACAGCAGAAGAAAAATCACACCCTGGAGGAAGCACCTGCCTGGCGTTCAACGCCAGAACAGAGCATGGTTCTGGCGCTGAACGCCCAAAATGGGCAGTATCTGGGCGCTGAACGCCCAAAATGGGCATCATCTGGGCGCTGAATGCCAGAATTGCACCCTGGAGAGGAGCTGGTGCTGAACGCCCAGAACAAGCATGGTTCTGGCGTTCAACGCCAGAAATGGGCAACAAATGGGCGTTGAACGCCCAAAATGGGCACCAACCTGGCGCTGAACGCCCAGAGTTGTGTGCAAGGGCATTTTACATGCCTAATTTGGTGCAAGGTTGTAAATCCTTGAACACCTCTGGATCTGTGGACCCCACAGGATTATCTCAGGATCTGTGGACCCTACAAGATCCCCACCTACCTCCACTCACTCTCTTCTCTCTTCTCAATCATCCTCTATTCCCAATAAACACTCTTCCCCAAAACCCTTCACCTATCACCTTGGTGCACGAATTGTGAATCACACTTTTCACAACTCGTACCACTAACCAGCAAGTGCACTGGGTCGTCCAAGTAATACCTTACGTGAGTAAGGGTCGAATCCCACGGAGATTATTGGTTGGAAGCAATCTATGGTTATCTTGTAAATCTTAGTCAGGAAGTCAATTATGTTTATCAGTTGAATTGCGAATAACCAAGAGAGCATGAATTAAAAGTTACTTGTTATGCAGTAATGGAGAATATGTTGGAGTTTTGGAGATGCTTTGTCTTCTAAATCTCTGCTTTCCTCTGTCTTCTGATTCACGTACGCACGTCCTCCTATGGCGAGCTGTGTGTAGGTGCATCACCGTTGTCAATGGCTACCATCCATCCCTCCAGTGAAAAGATTCCCAATGCGCTGTCACCGCACGGCTAATCATCTGCAGGTTCTCAATCATGCCGGAATAGGATCTGCTATCCTTTTGCGTCTGTCACTACGCCCAGCACTCGTGAGTTTGAGGTTCGTCACAGTCACTCAATCATTGAATCCTACTCGGAATACCACAGACAAGGTTTAGACTTTCCGGATTCTCATGAATGTCGCCATCAGTTCTAGCTTATACCACGAAGATTCTGATTAAGAGATCTAAGAGATACTCATTCAATCGGATATAGAATGGAGGTGATTGTCAGGCACATGTTCATGGTTTGAGGAAGGTGATGAATGTCACGGATCATCACCTTCATCACAGTTAAGCGCGAATGAACATCTTAGATAGGAACAAGCGTGTTTGAATGGAAAACAGAAATACTTTCATTAATTCATCGAGACACAGCAGAGCTCCTTACCCCCAACAATGGAGTTTAGAGACTCATGCCGTCAAAGAGTACAAAGTTTTGATCTAAAATGTCATGAGATCCAAAAATAGGTCTCTAAAAGTTGTTTAAATACTAAACTAGAAGCCTAGGTTTACAACAAATGAGTAAACTATGATGGATGATGCAGAGATCCACTTCTAGGGCCCACTTGGTGTGTGCTGGGGCTGAGAATTAAGCAATCCACGTGCAGAGGCCATTTGTGGAGTTGAACACCAGTTTTTGTGCCAGTTTGGGCGTTCAACTCCAGCTTTTGATCCTTTTTTGGCGCTGGACGACAGAATTGGGCAGAGAACTGGCGTTGAACGCCAGTTTACGTCGTCTATCCTTATAAAAAGTATGGACTATTATATATTTCTGGAAAGCCCTGGATGTCTACTTTCTAACGCAATTGGAAGCATGCCATTTCGAGTTCTGTAGCTCCAGAAAATCTACTTTGAGTGCAGGGAGGTCAGAATCCAACAACATCAGCAGTCCTTTTTCAGCCTGAATTAGATTTTTACTCAGCTCCTTCAATTTCAGCCAGAAAAATACCTGAAATTACAGAAAAACACACAACTCATAGTAAAGTCCAGAAATATGAATTTTTCCTAAAAACTAATGAAAATAGACTAAAAACTAACTAAAACATACTCAAAACTATATGAAATTAACCCCAAAAAACGTATAAAATATCCGCTCATCACAACACCAAACTTAAACTGTTGCTTGTCCTCAAGCAACTAGACAAATAAAATAGAAGACTAATAGGTTGAGAAACAATAATATCTCAGAGTTTTTGATTGAAGCTCAGATTCTAATTAGATGAGCGGGACTAGTAGCTTTTTGCTTCTGAACAGTTTTGGCATCTCACTTTATCCATTGAAGCTCAGAGTGATTGTCATCTATAGGAACTTAGAATTCAGATAGTGTTATTGATTCTCCTATTTCAGTGTGATGATTCTTGAACACAGCTATTTTATGAGTCTTGGCCGTGGCCCTAAGCACTTTGTTTTCCAGTATTACCACCGGATACATAAATGCCACAGACACATAATTGGGTGAACCTTTTTAGATTGTGGCTCAGCTTTGCTAAAGCCCCCAATTAGAGGTGTCCAGGGTTCTTAAGCACACTCTTCTTTTTGCCTTGGACCTTGACTTTAACCGCTCAGTCTCAAGTTTTCCCTTGACACCTTCACGCCACAAGCACATGGTTAGGGACAGCTTGGTTTAGCCGCTTAGACCAGGATTTTAGTCCTTTAGGCCCTCCTATCCACTGATGCTCAAAGCCTTGGGATCCTTTTTATTTGCCCTTGCCTTTTGGTTTTAAGAGCTTTTGGCTTTTTCTGCTTGCTTTTTCTCTCTTCTCTCTTTTTTTTTTGCAGGCTTTGTTCTTTGCTGCTTTTTCTTGCTTCAAGAATCATTTTTATGATTTTTCAGATTATCAATAACATGTCTCATGTTCATCATTCTTTCAAGAGCCAACATATTTAACAGTCTTAAACAACAAATTCAAAAGACATATGCACTGTTCAAGCATTCATTCAGAAGACAGAAAGCATTGCCACCACATTTAACTAATTAGAATTTCTTTTATTAAAACTCAAAATTTTATTGCCTCTTATTCAAAAGATCTACTACTTCATTCATGTTTGCTGATGATGAGAAAAAATAAACTATAGCTTAATTAGAGATAAAATCAAAATAGATACTAATTACTATTATATGACTCCTAAGGTAAACTTCTATAAGGACACTGTCACAGAGTTAAGGCAGAAATTGGAAATTAACAACCTTTATTCTGGGGGCACGAGGGTTCCTCTGATCCTTGGGGTGCTTGGTCCTACAAGAGAAGACTTTTGGCGCTTCAATTCGCTTAAGTCACGCCCTTGCTCCTCTTGTTCTTTAAGCATATAGGTCAACATTTGACTGTGTTCCTTCTGTTCTTTTATTATTGGCTCCATAGCTTCCCGTATCTTGGTAACAGATGTCTCAAGATACTCCCAGTATTCAGATTGAGGGATCTCTGGGAGGAATTCCTGTGCTCTCTTCTTGATGGGATCATCCTGTGCTTGTTGTTTTTCCATTGATGCTTTGGTGATTGGCTTCTCAATTGAGATATACTCAGTTATTCCCATCCTTACTCCAGCGTCCTTGCAGAGCAGGGAAATCACGCTTGGATAAGCCAACCTGGCCTCTTTAGAATTTTTGTTAGCAATTTTGTAGAGCTCAGCTGAAATCAACTGATGAACCTCCACTTCCTTTCCCATCATGATGCAATGGATCATCACTGCTCTTTTAAGTGTGACTTCAGAACGGTTGCTAGTAGGCAACAGAGAATGCCCAATGAAGTCTAGCCATCCTCTGGCGACTGGTTTGAGATCCTCTCTCTTGAGTTGATTTGGGACACCCTTTGTGTTGGTGGTCCACCTGGCTCCAGGGATACATATGTCCTCTAGAATCTTATCCAGGTCAATGTCTGCTCTCATCATCCTCCTGTTGAAGGAGTCTGGATCGTCCTTTAGCTGAGGTAGCTTTAAGATCTCTCTGATCTTGTCAGGGGTGGTATGAACAATCTTTCCTCTGACCATGGTCTGAAATTCATAGAAGGCAGTTCCAGATAGTTTTTGCTTGTCAGTCTGCCACATATTAGCATAGAACTCCTGGACCATGTTCCTTCCTACTTTCGTTTCAGGATTAGCTAGGACTTCCCAGTTCCTGATTCGAATTTGCTCCTGTATCTCCGGATATTCATCTTCTTTCAGATCGAATCTAACTTCTGGGATCACTGATCTCAGACCCATTATTTTAAGATAATGGTCTGAATGTTCTTTAGATAAGAACTTCCCTTGATTCCAAAGTGGTTTTGAAATGCTCTCTTTCTTGCCTCTTGGAGTGGGTTGTTTTCCTTTAGGAGCCATGATCTTAGTGATCTCAGATAAACACACCAAACTTAGAGGTTTGCTTGTCCTCAAGCAAAAGAAAAGAAAGAAAAGGGATAGAAGGAGAGCTAGGTGCAATTGTTGATGGAGGAGGAGGGAGGCCGAACCCAAATTTAAAGGGATGGGGGGTGGGTTTTCGAAAAATTGGAAAAGATAAGATAAAAAGATTGAGTTGAAAAAGATAAGATAGAAGATATAGTTTAATTTTGAAGAGATATGATAGATTTTTGAAAAAGATAAATCTGAATTTTGAAAAAGATAATATGGAGATTTGAAAAAGATATGGATTAATTGAAAAGATTTTAGAGTGAAAAAGATAGATTTGTTTTCAGAAAGGATTTGAAAAGAGTTGGATTGAATTTGGAAAGAGGGATTTTTTGAAATTAAGGATTTTAGAAATCAGGGTTCTTAACATGTTCATATAAAAATCATGCATTGAAACATAAAATTTGAAATTAGAATGGAAATACGTGTTAAAAAAATGAATTTGGCTCCTCCCTGCCTTCCTGGCGTTTGAACACCCAAACACTGCCTGTTTTGGGCATTCAGCGCCCAAATGCTGCTCTCCTGGGCGTTCAACGCCCAGCTGCTGCCATTACTGGCGTTCAACGCCCCGTGGGTGCCCATTTCTGGCGTTGAACGCCCAGAGTGCTACCATTACTGGCGTTCAGCGCCCAGTGGATGCCCATTTTGGGCGTTGAACGCCCAAAATATACTTTTACTGGCGTTTTCTTGCCAGTGAGCTCTTTTTCTCTGTTTTGTGTGCTGAGGTCTTCTGTAAATGATTATTTACCTTGTTGTCAATGAATTCTATATAAACAAATAAAAATAAAAATAGAAATAGGGCAAAATGCTTAGAGGATTGTTGCCCCATGGCTGGGTTGCCTCCCAGCAAGCGCTTCTTTATTGTCTTTAGCTGGACCTTGCTGAGCTTTTAATCTAGCTTCAGCCTTGAGCATTCTTGCTCAATGTTGCCTTCAAGATAATGCTTGATTCTCTGTCCATTGACAATGAACTTCTTATCAGAATCAATATCTTGAAGCTCCACATAACCATATGGAGATACACTTGTAATCACGTATGGTCCCCTCCACCGGGATTTCAGTTTCCCAGGGAATATCCTGAGTCTAGAGTTAAACAACAGGACCTTCTGTCCTGGTTCAAAGATTCTAGATGACAGCTTTCTGTCATGCCATTTTTTTTATTTTTCTTTATAAAGCTTGGCATTTTCGAAAGCTGTGAATCTGAATTCCTCTAGCTCATTTAGCTGGAGCAATCGTTTTTCTCCTGCTAATTTGGCATCAATGTTTAGGAATCTGGTTGCCCAGTAGGCCTTATGTTCCAGTTCCACGGGCAGGTGACATGCCTTACCATACACGAGTTGGTATGGAGATGTCCCTATGGGGGTCTTGAATGCTGTCCTGTAAGCCCACAGAGCATCATCCAAGCTCCGTGCCCAATCCTTTCTACGGGTATTTACTGTCCGTTCCAGGATTCTCTTTAATTCTCTGTTAGAGACTTTAGCTTGCCCATTGGTTTGTGGATGATATGGAGTGGCCACCTTGTGGCGAATTCCATACCGAACCATGGCAGAGTAAAGCTGTTTATTGCAGAAGTTAGTGCCCCCATCACTGATTAGTACTCTAGGGACACCAAACCTGCTAAAGATATGTTTCTGGAGGAACTTCAGCACTGTTTTAGTATCATTGGTGGGTGTGGCAATAGCCTCAACCCATTTTGATACATAGTCAACTGCCACCAGAATATAAGTGTTTGAGTATGATGGTGGGAAAGGTCCCATGAAGTCAATTCCCCATACGTCAAACAACTCAATTTCCAAGATTCCTTGTTGAGGCATGGCGTAACCATGAGGCAGATTACCAGCTCTTTGGCAACTGTCACAATTACGTACAAACTCTCGGGAATCTTTATAGAGTGTGGGCCAATAGAAGCCACATTGGAGGACCTTGGTGGCTGTTCGCTCACCTCCGAAATGGCCTCCATATTGAGATCCGTGGCAATGCCACATGATCCTCTGTGCTTCTTCTCTAGGCACACACCTACGGATAATTCCGTCTGCACATCTCTTAAAGAGATAAGGTTCATCCGACAAGTAGTACTTTGCATCAGTAATTAATTTCTTCTTTTGTATCCTGTTGTACTCCTTGGGTATGAACCTTGCAGCTTTATAGTTTGCAATATCGGCAAACCATGGTGCTTCCTGAATGGCAAATAAATGCTCATCAGGAAACGTCTCAGAGATCTCAAGAAAGGGGAGGGACGTCCCTTCCACTGGCTCTATCCGGGACAGATGATCAGCCACTTGGTTCTCTGTCCCTTTTTTGTCTCTTATTTCTATATCAAACTCTTGCAGAAGCAATACCCATCTGATGAGCCTGGGTTTTGAATCCTGCTTTGTGAGTAGATATTTAAGAGCAGCATGGTCAGTATACACAATCACTTTTGATCCTACTAAGTATGATCTGAACTTGTCAATGGCGTAAACCACTGCAAGTAGTTCTTTTTCAAATGCCTGCAGGCACTCTGTGTCAAACACAAATGGCGTGTCAGCAGCTAGCAGATTGCTTAGAGGTTTTGCGATTTTTGAAAAATCCTTTATAAACCTCCTATAGAATCCTGCATGCCCCAGAAAGCTTCTGATTGCCTTAACATTGGCAGGTGGTGGTAATTTTTCAATTACCTCTATTTTTGCTTGATCCACCTCTATTCCCTTGTTTGAGATTTTATGCCCAAGAACAATTCCTTCAGTCACCATGAAGTGACACTTTTCCCAGTTTAAAACTAGGTTGGTCTCTTGGCATCTTTTCAGAACAAGTTTCAGGTGATCAAGACAGGAGCTGAATGAGTCTCCGTATACTAAGAAGTCGTCCATGAAGACTTCAAGAAATTTTTCCACCATATCGGAGAAAATAGAGAGCATTCATCTCTGGAAGGTTGCAGGCGCATTACATAGCCCAAATGGCTTCCTTCTATAAGCAAACACTCCGGATGGACATGTGAATGCTGTTTTCTCTTGATCCTGGGGATCTACTGCAATCTGGTTATAGCCTGAGTAGCCATCCAAAAAGCAGTAATAATCATGACCTGCTAGTCTTTCTAGCATCTGGTCTATGAATGGTAAAGGAAAATAATCCTTTCTGGTGGCTGTATTGAGCCTTCTATAGTCAATACACATGCGCCACCCTGTAACTGTTCTTGTAGGAACCAGTTCATTTTTTTCATTATGAATCACTGTCATGCCTCCCTTTTTTGGGACGACTTGAATAGGGCTCACCCAGGGGCTATCAGAAATAGGATAAATAATCCCAGCCTCCAGTAATTTGGTGACCTCTTTCTGCACCACTTCTTTCATGGCTGGATTTAGCCGCCTCTGTGGTTGAACCACTGGTTTGGCATTATCCTCCAATAAGATTTTGTGCATGCATCTAGCTGGGCTTATGCCCTTAAGGTCACCTATGGACCACCCAAGAGCTGTCTTGTGTGTCCTTAGCACTTGAATAAGTGCCTCTTCTTCCTGTGAATTTAAGGCAGAGCTTATGATCACTGGAAAAGTGTCACCTTCTCCTAGAAACGCATATTTCAAGGATGGTGGTAATGGCTTGAGCTCGGGTTTAGGAGGTTTTTCCTCTTCCAGAAGAAATTTCAGAGGCTCTTTCATGTCCTCTGAATCCTCTAGATCAGACTGAACATCTTTAAAGATGTTTTCCAACTCTGATTCAAGACTCTCAGCCATGTTGATCTCTTCTACCAAAGAATCAATAGGATCAACTTTCATGCAGTCTTTTGATGTGTCTGGATGCTACATGGCTTTGACAGCGTTCAACTTGAATTCATCATCATTGACTCTCAGGGTTATTTCCCCCTGTTGGACGTCAATGAGGGATCTTCCAGTTGCTAGGAAGGGTCTTCCTAGAATGAGAGTAGCACTCTTGTGCTCCTCCATTTCCAGCACAACAAAGTCAGTGGGAAAGGCGAATGGCCCAACTCTGACAATCATGTCTTCAATCACGCCTGATGGGTATTTAGTGGAACCATCAGCAAGTTGGAGACATATCCGGGTTGGTTTAACTTCTTCAGTTAAGCCAAGCTTCCTGATAGTGGATGCAGGTATTAGGTTAATGCTTGCCCCAAGATCGCATAAAGCTGTCTTGGTGCAATTACCTTCTAATATGCATGGTATCAGAAAGCTCCCAGGGTCTTTAAGCTTTTCAGGAAAGCTCTTCAGAATGACTGCACTGCATTCTTCAGTGAGGAGAACTCTTTCTGTTTCTCTCCAATCCTTCTTATGACTCAAGATCTCTTTCATAAACTTGGCATAAGAGGGTATTTGCTCAAGTGCTTCTGCAAATAGAATCTTTATTTCAAGAGTCCTGAGATAATCTGCAAAGCGAGCAAATTGCTTATCCTGCTCCTCTTTCCGGAGTTTTTGAGGATAAGGTATCTTGGCTTTATATTCTTCAACCTTAGTTGCTGCAGGTTTATTGCCTACAGAAGTGGTTGAAGAAGCCTTTTTAGAGGGGTTGTTATCAGCATTTGTGTGTGTCTGATCCCTCACTGGCAATTGAGTGCCAGAGTTAGAAGCTGGAGTGAAACTGGACGCCAGCTCCTTGTCTGCTCCTGGCGTCTGAACGCCAGAACTGTGCCCATTTTGGGCGTTTAGCGCCAGATCTTGCCCATTTTGGGCGTTCAACGCCAGATCCTTGCCCATTTCTGGCGTTGAACGCCAGTCCTGCCTTGTTTCTGGCGTTGAACGCCAGTTTTGGCCATGGTCTGGGCGTTCAGCGCCAGCCTTCCACCAATTTTCTGGCGTTTTAGCACCAGAATTATTTTTCCGTGGGCTCTTACTGTCCTCAGGTGAATTTTGGGTGGTTTGCTCATTTCTTAGCTTTTTGCTGCCTTGAGGTGGGGTATTTAATGTTTTCCCACTTCTTAGTTGAACTGCTTGGCATTCTTCTGCTATTTGCCTTGACAGCTACTGCTTTGTTTGCTTAAACTGTTCGTCCATATGTATATTAGCCATCCTTGTCTCTTGTAACCTGTCTTTAAATTCGGCTAGCTGCTTTGTTAGAAAGTCCAATTGCTGATTGAATTCAGCAGCTTGTTTTACTGGACTGAGTTCAGCAGTTACTGTTTTAACCTCTTCATTCATGGAAGGGTTGCTGCTTAGGTACAGATGCTGATTCCTGGCAACTGTATCAATGAGCTCTTGAGCCTCTTCAATTGTCTTTCTCATGTGGATAGATCCACCAGCTGAGTAATCTAGAGACATCTGAGCTCCTTCTGCAAGCCCATAGTAGAAGATGTCTAACTGAACCCACTCTGAAAACATTTCAGAGGGGCATTTTCGTAGCATCTCTCTGTATCTCTCCCAGGCATCATAAAGAGATTCATTATCTCCTTGTTTAAAGCCTTGGATGTCCAGCCTTAGCTGTGTCATCCTTTTTGGAGGAAAATACTGATTCAGGAATTTTTCTGTCAGCTGTTTCCATGTCCTTATGCTGGCTTTAGGTTGGTTATTTAACCACCTCTTAGCTTGACCTTTTACAGCAAATGGAAATAGTAATAGTCTGTAGACATCCTGATCTATTTTCTTATCATGTATTGTGTCAGCAATTTATAAAAATTGTGCCAGAAACTCTGTAGGTTCTTCATGTGGAAGACCGGAATACTGGCAGCTTTGCTGCACCAAGATAATGAGCTGAGGATTTAACT